>NC_035447.2:74932724-75645044 GCF_002127325.2 Helianthus annuus | reverse complement strand
ACCCAAAATGGCATTTTGAAGGATTAAGTTTCATGTTATAATTAATCAAGGATATCGAATGCCTCTTCCAAGTCCCTTAAGGTGATCCTCAGGCTTCCTTTGGAAACTTGACCACCATATCATCTATAGTTACACCTCCATAGTTTTTCCATTTGATCCTTGAACATCAATATTACCAGCCTTATGATATGTTGCACCTGCATTTCTTAGTCCAAAAGGCATGGCCATATAAAATATAAAGGCGGTTGGGTCACAAAAGGGCTGTATCCTCTTGGTCAGATGGGGTTCCATCTGGATTGTTGGAATCCAGATGATCATCATAAAAGTTAACAGTTCATGCCCGCTGTTGGCATTCACCATGGAGTCAATGGTGAGGGTATGGGAAAGGATCCTTGGGACATGCCTTATTCAAATCAGTGAAAAATCGACACAATACCTCCCTTTCCGTTTTTCTTTTGGACAACAAACCACATTGGCTAACCATTTAGGATACTTACTGTTAGGGCTGGATTTTTACTATGAATGATCCTTATACGTGATCCTAACCAGTGATCCTTATTTCTTTGGCAGGCAGTGATCCTCAGCTGGACCTCAGGATCAGGATCACGGGACATTGAGGTGATCCTTATACTAACGGTCATTTTCGATTACTACAATATTATTTTGCAGGAATATCTAGCAGGATATGCCCAACATATCATGATCCAGGGACGCGCTTTTACAAATATGGCAAGAGCTGAATTGAAGATGAACGTTGTGCCGGATATGGAAACATGGCTTGATCTAAGGGCAGCAATTTAGGCTAGATTATCTTTATTTCTAAAGGGGTAATGAGCTGATTAGTGGTCTATCTACCAAAATAAGTTACCTACACATGTATAAATACCATTCTTCCTCATTCGGAAGAACACACACAACATACGACACAACTCTCAACACTTAGACACTCAGTGATCCTTGTACTCAGCTCATTATCATCCGAAGTTGTAACTACATTTTTGTTATATTGAAATTGGTGATCGGTAGTTGCCATCACCCGAGGTTTTTTATGCCGGAGATCATACATTGATCAAGGGCTTTTTCCTCGTATAAATCATTGTGTCTTTGCATCTTTATCACAGAAGTGATCCTTTACTTTCATAGCTAACCAAGCATCATACCCCATTTACATAAAGTTTGGTTACATTATCCTTGTGTGATTTTTGACCAAAACAGTTTGGCGCCCACCGTGGGGCAATTGGTGCTTCATTCATAAAGAAAATCTTTTGTTCGAAATCATTTCAAAGGGTTACATGGCTTCGTCATTGAAGAACACCTCCACGGCGATGTCAGCAGTCACCTCAGCACAAGCCACTCTACCTCCTCCACCGGCAGGATCCCAGAGAAATGCTGAGAAGAGACCAACCCCTTCTTTCTCTAAACCTCCATCTTCTTCTGTTATGAATTCTTCTACTCCCAGTACTAGTGATGTGTTTGCTTTAATTTTGCAGATGAAGGATCGTATGCAGCGGCAGGATGAAACTAATGACAGGATCCTCAGGGAAATTGGAGATCTCAAAAGGCAAAAGAAAGCGGCAGAGGATCATTCCCCACTGATGCCAAAATCCTTGAGTTTTGAGACTCCAATGGCCACCTCTCAGCCATCAGGGATCCCAGACGTACAGATCACAGGGGAGACGAGAGGATTACATCTCAAGTCAGCAGCAATGACTCAGACATCGGGCCCGTATTTTCAGCCGGCAGGATCCTATCCTCAGTACACGGGATCCTTCATGAATCCGGGAGCCTATCCGGGGGCACAGCAGTTTCAAGGATCCTACTTTGTTCCAGGATCATCCCAGGTTCAAGGATCCTCCTTCGTTCCAGGATCATCCCAGATACCAGGATCCTTACAGATGCCAGGATCCCTAAAAAGTTTGCAAACAGGAAGTTTAGATATCCATCAAGGGGACTTCATTCCAATGCAGACCATTGCTTCCACTGGTCCTTCCGTTGTTCCAGAATCCCAGCAATATGGATTCCCTAACCAGAACCCAATGGGAGGTAACACTTTAAATAATTATCCTGCTACTAACCTTGGATTCATGCAGGATACATGTACCAATCATGTTATGGCCAGGGAATTACAGAAACTAAAGGATATGATCTCAAGTGTTCCAGGGATAGTCAAGCCTATCCCAGAAATTGCAGATGGGAGCCACAAGGTATCTCGCTTTGCACCACCAATCTGTGATGCAGAGGTACCCAAAAGGTTCCATATCCCCACCATGAAGCTGTATGATGGCACAACGGATCCAGAGGAGCATATAGCACAATACAGGGAAAGGATGGAAATCAATCCTATCCCAGAAAAGTTGAAGGAAGCATGCCTATGTAAAGGATTTGGATCCACTCTAACTGGATCAGCTCTTAAGTGGCTGCTAAGTCTTCCCCCTTACTCTATTACTTCATTTGCTAATTTAGTTAATTTATTCAACAACCAATTCTCTTGTAGTAGGAAATTTGAAAAATTAACCAGTGATTTGTACAGGATAACTCAAAATAATAATGAATCATTAAGGGATTATATAACTAAATTTAGTAAAGAATCCTTGGATATTCCCAACTTGGATATGGCTACGGCTGTTGAAGCCTTCAAAATGGGACTTCTTAAGGATTCATTATTCTATGATGATCTTGTTATGACACCTTGCAGGAATTTAGATGAAGTAAGAACTCGAGCACTCAGGTTTATCCGGCTAGAGGATGACAAGAGGATCCAGGAGAGACAAGTAGGATCCTCAAAACAAGATAAGCAAGGATCCTCCTTCAAAAGCAACAAGTTCAAATCCTACCATAGAAACGAGAACAAGAATGTGCATGCTGTCGACCAAGAGGAGGATGATGAAGAATATCCTCCAATCTCAGAATATTGTTTTTCCGTTGATAATCATGAACTAATCCTTGCAATGCAGAGTCTAGGTGAGAAAGCTAGGTGGCCCAGGAAGAATGATAAACCATCCGGGACTAAAGACAAGTCCAAATGGTGTGCATACCATGAGGATTTCGGCCATCTGACTGAAGATTGCATAGCCTTAAGAAAGGAAATTGGATACCTGCTAAGCAAGGGGCATCTAAAAGAATTGCTGGGGAGAAAAAAGCAAAGGACCCAGGATCCTGAAAGGATCCCTGAAAAGGCTCCAGCACCTCCGGCAAACGCACAAGTGATTAACTTCATATCCGGAGGATCAGACATTTGTGGAACATCCTTCTCAGCGGCCAAAAGACATGCAAAAGAATCAAAAATGGATAATGGAGAAAGGCCTATTAGAACCTCAAGCGTCTCAGAAGGAAAGATGATAACATTTGATGAGGATGATCGCATTAACATCCAGGATCCTCATCATGATAGTTTAGTTATCACTCTCTTTATTTCTAACCATTTTGTCCGCAGGATCCTTATCGATGGAGGGAGCTCAGTGAACATAATCCAGCTTGATGTCTTGAAGAAGATGGGAATCCCAGAATCAGACATCACACCAAGATCCTCCGTGCTTGTAGGATTCAGTGGAGAAACGAAGAAAACTCTGGGGGACATCAAACTCCCAATCTACGTGGAAGGATTACATAATTACCAAAAATTTTGTGTTATTGACTGTTTATCATGTTGCAACGTTATCCTTGGCAGGCCTTGGATACATGACATGAAAGCAGTTCCATCTACCTACCATCAATGTGTGAAGCTCCCTAGCCCATGGGGGATAATCAAGATCGACAGTGACCAGCAAGAAGCTAAGGATTGCTATACCTCATCCATGAAGCCAACCTCGAAGCCAAGGGAGCAATAGCAATTACAGTATCCTCCGAGGAACGTCTTGGAGGCAAGGGAACAAGATGTAGAGGAAATCCTCTTGGATCCTAGTGATCCTGAATCGAAAATCTATATCGGATCAGGGATCCTTGGCAAGATGAAAGAAGACATGATATCCTTCCTCAAAAGAAGAAAATCTACCTTTGCTTGGAAACATGAAGATATGACAGGTATATCTAAGGATATTATTACTCACAAACTTGGCATTGACAGGTCTATCAAGCCAATCCATCAAAAAAGGAGGAAGTTTGCACCAGAAAGGAATGCCATTATCCAAGAAGAAGTAGAGAGACTACTTCGAGCAGGTATGATCAGAGAGGTAAAGTATCCTAAATGGTTAGCCAATGTGGTTGTTGTCCAAAAGAAAAACGGAAAGTGGAGGGTATGTGTCGATTTCACTGATTTGAATAAGGCATGTCCCAAGGATCCTTTCCCATTACCCCACATTGACTCCATGGTGGATGCAACAGCGGGGCATGGACTGTTAACTTTTATGGATGCATCATCTGGATTCCAACAAATCCAGATGGAACCATCTGACCAAGAGGATACAGCCTTTATGACCCCAACCGGTTTATATTGTTATATTGCCATGCCTTTTGGACTAAGAAATGCAGGTGCAACATATCAAAGGCTGGTAAATATGATGTTCAAGGATCAAATTGGAAAAACTATGGAGGTGTACATAGATGATATGGTGGTCAAGTCAAAGAAAGCAGAGGATCACCTAAGGGACTTGGAAGAAGCATTCGATATCCTTGATAATTATAACATGAAACTTAATCCTTCAAAATGCCATTTTGGTGTTAAGGCAGGAAAGTTCTTAGGATACATGGTAACCCAGAGGGGCATTGAAGCAAGCCCGGAACAAATCAAAGCATTAATAAATATCAAATCTCCTGCCAATGCAAAGGATGTTCAAAGACTAACAGGCAGGATAGCAGCTTGAAACAGGTTCATATCGAAATCCTCAGAAAAGTGCAAAGAATTCTACGATATCCTAAGGAAGAATAAGAAGTTCGAATGGACTGAGAAGCATGAAAATGCTTTACAAGCCCTAAAAGAGTATATGTCCTCAGCACCAGCATTAGCAAAACCGGAAAAAGGAGATGTGTTATCCTTATATCTGGCGGTATCCTCAACCGCTGTAAGTGCTGTCCTTGTCAAGGATCACGAAGGTACACAATATCCTATCTACTATGTAAGTAAAAGTCTACTTGATGCCGAATCCAGGTACTCACACCTCGAAAAACTTATCCTTGCATTAATCATGGCATCCACTAAGTTAAGGCATTATTTTGAAATCCATACTATTGTTGTTAAAACTAATTTTCCAATTAAGAATGTCCTCAGGAAACCGGATATGTCAGGGAGAATGGCTAAGTGGGCAGTGAAGCTTAGTGCCCACGATATAAGATACGAACCAAGAACAGCCATTAAATCTCAAGCACTAGCTGACTTTGTGGCTGATTTCAGTAGTGATCTACAAAAGGAAGCAGAATTGGAGGTCCAGCAGCTGGATGAGACCAAGGATCCTTGGATACTACACACCGACGGATCCTCAAATATCAAAGGCACAGGGCTAGGGATCCTACTAAAATCGCCACAGGGGGACATAATACCCCACTCTATAGCTTGTGAGTTCCAGGCAACTAACAATGAGGCTGAGTATGAAGCCTTAATTGCTGGCTTACAAATTGCTAAGGATATGGGGGTAAAGTATCTCGAAGTATATGTAGATTCATTATTGATCACCAATCACTTTAATGGATCCTATGCTGTTAAAGGTGAAAAACTAACCAAATATTTAGAGATAGTCAAAGAATTGGCACTCTCTTTTGTTTCTTTTAGCTTAACACAGGTACCAAGGGAGGATAACACGGAAGCCGATGCATTGGCCAACTTAGGATCATCCTTGAAGATTCCAGAAGATATAAGTATCCCTATCATCCATATCCTGGCTCCTGCTATTGAAAATCAGGTGGCCATGGAAATAGAAGAGGATACCGCAATGATCCCTAGTGAAGAAGCCCAATCTTATTCAGGATCATGGATCTCACCAATCATGAGATACTTGCAAAATGGAGAGATCCCAATGGGAGAAAATCCTAGAGCTTTCAGGATCAAGGTATCTCAATTTACAATCTTAAATAACATGCTGTATAAACGATCCCTTGCAGGACCATATTTAAGATGTATCGAGGATCCTGAAATTGAAGAAGTGTTGAGAGACTTCCACGAAGGAGATTGTGGAAACCACACTGGGGGCAGGGCATTATTCTCAAGGATCCTTAGAACAGGATACTACTGGCCAACCATGAAAAGGGATGCTGTAGAATATGCTAAAAAGTGTGATCCTTGCCAAAGACATAGCAATATCCTCCATCAACCAGCTGAATTCTTACACCCAATACCATCCTCTTGGCCATTCATGAGATGGGGAATGGATATAGTTGGCAAGCTTCCTAAAGCACCTGGTGGAAAAGTATTTATGCTCGCCATGACTGACTATTTCTCCAAGTGGATAGAAGCTGAAGCCTTTGCTCAAGTCAGAGAGAAGGAAGTTATATCCTTTATCAAAAGAAACATTATAACCAGATTTGGCATTCCCTCTGAAATTGTATGTGATAATGGTTCTCAATTCATTGGAAGGAGAACCACTAACTTTTGTGACAGTTGGGGAATCAAGATGATCACATCAACACCAGTTCACCCACAAGCCAATGGTCAAGCAGAATCATCCAACAAGATCATCATCAACAATCTGAAGAAGAAGCTAGGATCCAAGAAAGGGAAATGGGCAGAAGAGTTACCTTATGTGCTATGGGCTGATAGGACAACTCCCAAAAATGCCACCGGTCAGACACCCTTCTCTTTAGTATTTGGGGCAGAAGCAGTGATCCCAACAGAGATGGTGATCCCAACTGCTAGAACAAGTGCTCGTGATCCTGAAGAAAATGCTACGATCCTAGCTCAGGATTTGGATACTATTGAGGAAAACAGGGATCTAGCTAGGATAAGGATGGCAAGCTACCAACAAAGGATGGCTGGTGCCTACAACAAGAATGTCAGGATAAGGAAGTTCCAAGTCGGAGATATGGTATTAAGAAAAGCATTCCAAAATACTATTAATCCTGCTGACGGGAAGCTAGCACCAAAATGGGAAGGTCCCTACTTGATTGAAGCTGAAGCAGGAAAGGGGGCATACAGGTTGCTAACCATGGAAGGAAACTTGTTACCAAGAGCCTGGAATGCTGTTCACTTAAAGAAATATTTCATGTGAACATGATCCTTCCTGCATGTGATCCTTACATTGAAGTATCCTTGAAGGATCCTGGAGACATCGGTGATCCTTACTCAGGTAATATGCTTATCCTAAAACTATTGCATTTTCTTATTTTTTAAGGATAAGGATCATGTATCCTTCATCCCCTACTCACAAACCATTTGAGTTATGATAAGTTCAGGTATCTTCAGCATATCATCAAAGATCTTCAAAAGCACCACAGATCCTTGGGTCCAACCCCAGTTATCCTTGGGATTATCCCAAGTTTCCGCCAGCAGCGCACGATGATCCTGATATAGTTCACGTCCTTGGGATCAGTACCCACTTTCGGGGCTGGCGACCTCATCGTACTGGCTATACTTGGGATCCTACGTATAATGGTGGACGCACCATACATCCGTTCCTAAGGTTTCTAACGTTTTCACGTTAGCTAAGGTTTTGACATTTTCATGTCACTAAAGTTTGGATAGTTGCCAGAAAGGGCCATACTCCAGTTTACATACGATCCTTTGGGCTTGTCCCCAGTTATCCTTTGGGCTTGTCCCCAGTTATCCTATGGGCTTGTCCCCAGTGATCCTCCGGGATCATCCCCAGTTATCCTATGGGCTTGTCCCCAGTGATCCTCCGGGATCATCCCCAGTTATCCTATGGGCTTGTCCCCAGTGATCCTCCGGGATCATCCCCAGTTATCCTATGGGCTTGTCCCCAGTGATCCTCTGGGATCATTCTCAGTTATACTTTGGGCATGTCCCCAGTTACTAATTTATCTTTTACATTGGCTTAGTCCCAAGTTATATCTCACTTTTCAGGTTTTGGAAATCTAAACACATAAGGATCCTAGATCCTCATTAATTATCAAAGTCTCATCTATGTTTTTCTTGATTGAAGGTTAGGATCCTAACGTGGGTCCTCAGGTATGATCCTTGACTATTTTTGATTATACTCTTTATCCTAACCAACCCTTATACTTTGACAACCGAACCTATGATCCTTGAACTAAAACGCTTTAAGAATTTTCAATATAAGGATATTTGATCCAGGATCATATCCTAAGATTATTTAACACTTTGTCAACTCTTGTCATTTTAACAAATGTAGCTATTGAGAAATAAGAGGATTATTGAAGGATAACAACACAAGATAAGCCAGAAAGATTAAAGTTATATTATTAAACCAAAGGATCATTAATCCTTTCAAAAAAAGTTGTCAAAATTGCCAACCCACATTTCTACCAGCAAAACGTGGCCCGTCCACATGGGTTGGCAAAGGGTGTCCATTGTCTATGCGGTCTTAGCATTTTTGCAGGAAAGTAAAAGCGGCAGGATCACAAAGGCTTCATCCCCCAAACAGAGGATCCCTCCACCTGTTGTAATCCTACCTATTGTTCAAAGGATCCAGGATCCTCAACCCTAAACTATTGTTCAAATACAGACCATCATTGTTTTAAAACATCACAACCACTAAACAAAAAAAATTGGGCTCCGGCTATGTCTAGAAGTTTCCATCATTGCCCAATCTTGCAGCTCAAACCTTCGCTGCACCATCACCACCAGCTCCACTCGCTTCACCCTGATCCTTGCCAGCATCACCACCTTCCAGCATGGGGATCTCCTCAGCCTCATCCTCGTCCTCCAGGTCTGCCAGCCTTGCCTTCCAACCTTCAACATCCCACGAGCCTTTGTCAAAGGTAGGATCCTGAGCTTCCTCGGCCATCTGAAGTTGAATCTTATACATAGCAATTGCCGCGGAGACCTTAGCATCTTGGGTGATCTCCTGCTTCTCGTTATCCATATCAATCAACCTCTGAGCAGCCTCAGCCTTCATGACCCGGAGCTCCTTCTCAAGATCTCCTATCTTGAGATCCTTAAGCACGCCCATTTGTTGAAGATCAGCAATCTGGCTCTCCTGGTCCTCAACATTGCCAAGATAAGTTTCAATCTCAGCAAGTTTCTGCAAACAAGAGAATAAAGACAAGCTCAGACTCAGGTGATCCTCAAGAAAAGCAGGATACATAAAATATGATAGGCGGATAACCTACAGGGGCAGTGATCCTTACCTCATTCACGTAATCAAGAAATTGCTGGCGAAGGAGAGGGAATCCTTGGAGTTCATCAGAAGCTTTCCTCTTTTTTCCCTTTGCCCCGAATGGACGCTTTAGGAGCTGAGACTGAAGGGCTAGCAGCGGGAGCTTTCTTCTTTGAGGAAGTGACGTTGGCAAGGTCACTGATCCCAAACTTGGAGGCAGACTTAACGGACCTGGCAGACTTTCCGGCACCTACACAATTCAAAAACAAGATAAGTTCCCTTGTTAAATTAAATACTTTCACATAAAACTTATTTTCTATGAGGATACTTACTTGACATTGTGGCAGATGCAGAGGATATCTCTTGAGAATCTTGGATAATGATTTGGAAGCTTCGAACTTCAGGGTTAAGCTTCTTGAAGGCTAACACTCTTTCTTTGGCAGCAGGGGTCAACTTTAAGTGAGCAACAGAGATAGCTGAAAAAAAAAGAAAAGACATCAGTGATCCTCATCATAAGAGACAGGACTGATAGTGATCCTTCAAGGATCCTCTACCCTACCATGAGTGGCCCATTCCTTGGGCAGATCCTTTCCATCCGGGATGGAATCCCTCTTAACAAAGAAAAATCGACGTTTCCAGTTGGTATCATTCTTGGTAACCTTGAAGATTGGATGATCCTCCCCAGCTTTCCGTTTCAACAAGTACCGGTGAGAACCAAAGGTGGTGAGATCATAAAGTTCAGCTAACTCTGACATCCCCAAATCAATCCCTTCTTGCTCGATGATCCTCTCGAAGGTATATAGAACCCTCCAGATCATCGGCATAGCTTGGATATATGAGATGCCGGCAAGAGAAAAGAAGGATTGGGTAAATGTCGGAAAAGGATATGAATACCCGATGAGGAAAGGAGTAGCAGGAAAGGCCACCCAAGTGTCCGAAACAAAATCACTCAGAGCAGTAGGATCAAAGGGTTTGAAAACAACATTCGCTGGGAAACAATGGCGAATCTTGTCTATTTGGATATCGGTAAAACAGCATCTCTCCATAGGAGAATCTTTGATAATCCCCTGGCTTTTCAAGGGACTATCCTTCTTAGAGCCTTTGTGCGGTGAATTCCGAAGAAGCATATTCGAGATGAAAACAGGGTAAAAGCAAGAAAGAACAGAGCAAAGAAGAAAAAGAAGAAGATGATACCTGATCAAGCCTTCGGTGACGATTATAAAGGAAGATACTTCGAATTTAAATGCAAAATGATCCTAACCCTATCTCCTATTTATAATGATGATTCGCAGGGATTGTCACATCAGTGACGTAAATATCCTAACGGCTAGTCCATGTACAACGGCTAGTAAACCGGAATCGTCCGTTAGAGATAAGCTCAAAACAAAATATAACTCATCTATTTACATTTAACTCCTTATATTTTGGGGGCAATTGTTAGGGCTGGATTTTTTACTATGAATGATCCTTATACGTGATCCTAACCAGTGATCCTTATTTCTTTGGCAGGCAGTGATCCTCAGCTGGACCTCAGGATCAGGATCACGGGACATTGAGGTGATCCTTATACTAACGGTCATTTTCGATTACTACAATATTATTTTGCAGGAATATCTAGCAGGATATGCCCAACATATCATGATCCAGGGACGCGCTTTTACAAATATGGCAAGAGCTGAATTGAAGATGAACGTTGTGCCGGATATGGAAACATGGCTTGATCTAAGGGCAGCAATTTAGGCTAGATTATCTTTATTTCTAAAGGGGTAATGAGCTGATTAGTGGTCTATCTACCAAAAATAAGTTACCTACACATGTATAAATACCATTCTTCCTCATTCGGAAGAACACACACAACATACGACACAACTCTCAACACTTAGACACTCAGTGATCCTTGTACTCAGCTCATTATCATCCGAAGTTGTAACTACATTTTTGTTATATTGAAATTGGTGATCGGTAGTTGCCATCACCCGAGGTTTTTTATGCCGGAGATCATACATTGATCAAGGGCTTTTTCCTCGTATAAATCATTGTGTCTTTGCATCTTTATCACAGAAGTGATCCTTTACTTTCATAGCTAACCAAGCATCATACCCCATTTACATAAAGTTTGGTTACATTATCCTTGTGTGATTTTTGACCAAAACATTTACCTCTCTGATCATACCTGCTCGAAGTAGTCTCTCTACTTCTTCTTGGATAATGGCATTCCTTTCTGGTGCAAACTTCCTCCTTTTTTGATGGATTGGCTTGATAGACCTGTCAATGCCAAGTTTGTGAGTAATAATATCCTTAGATATACCTGTCATATCTTCATGCTTCCAAGCAAAGGTAGATTTTCTTCTTTTGAGGAAGGATATCATATCTTCTTTCATCTTGCCAAGGATCCCTGATCCGATATAGATTTTTGATTCAGGATCACTAGGATCCAAGAGGATTTCATCTACATCTTGTTCCCTTGCCTCCAAGACGTTCCTCGGAGGATACTGTAATTGCTATTGCTCCCTTGGCTTCGAGGTTGGCTTCATGGATGAGGTATAGCAATCCTTAGCCTCTTGCTGGTCACTGTCGATCTTGATTATCCCCCATGGGCTAGGGAGCTTCACACATTGATGGTAGGTCGATGGAACTGCTTTCATGTCATGTATCCAAGGCCTGCCAAGGATAACGTTGCAACAAGATAAACAGTCAATAACACAAAATTTTTGGTAATTATGTAATCCTTCCACGTAGATTGGGAGTTTGATGTCCCCCAGAGTTTTCTTCGTTTCTCCACTGAATCCTACAAGCACGGAGGATCTTGGTGTGATGTCTGATTCTGGGATTCCCATCTTCTTCAAGACATCAAGCTGGATAATGTTCACTGAGCTCCCTCCGTCAATAAGGATCCTGCGGACAAAATGGTTAGAGATAAAGAGAGTGATAACTAAGCTATCATGGTGAGGATCCTGAACATTAACGCGATCATCCTCATCAAATGTTATCATCTTCCCTTCTGAGACGCTTGAGGTTCTAATAGGCCTTTCTCCATTATCCATTTTTGATTCTTTTGCATGTCTTTTGGCCGCTGAGAAGGATGTTCCACAAATGTCTGATCCTCCGGATATGAAGTTAATCACTTGTGCGTTTGCCGGAGGTGCTGGAGCCTCTTCAGGGATCCTTTCAGGATCCTGGGTTCTTCGCTTTTTTCTTCCCAACAATTCTTTTAGATGCCCCTTGCTTAGCAGGTATCCAATTTCTTTTCTTAAGGCTATGCAATCTTCAGTTAGATGCCCGAAATCCTCATGGTATGCACACCATTTGGACTTGTCTTTAGTCCCGGACGGTTTATCATTCTTCCTGGGCCACCTAGCTTTTTCACCTAGATTCTGCATTGCAAGGATCAGTTCATGATTATCAACGGAAAAACAATATTCTGAGATTGGAGGATATTCTTCATCATCCTCTTCTTGGTCAACAGCATGCACATTCTTGTTCTCGTTTCTATGGTAGGATTTGAACTTGTTGTTTTTGAAGGAGGATCCTTGCTTCTCCTGTTTTGAGGATCCTACTTGTCTTTCCTGGATCCTCTTGTCATCCTCTAGCCGGATAAACCTGAGTGCTCGAGTTCTTACTTCATCTAAATTCCTGCATGGTGTCATAACAAGATCATCATAGAATAATGAATCCTTAAGCAGTCCCATTTTGAAGGCCTCAACAGCCGTAGCCATATCCAAGTTGGGAATGTCCAAGGATTCTTTACTAAATTTAGTTATATAATCCCTTAATGATTCGTTATGATTTTGAGTTATCCTGTATAAATCGCTAGTTAATTTTTCAAATTTTCTACTACAAGAGAATTGGTTATTGAATAAATTAACTAAATTGGCAAATGAAGTAATAGAGTAAGGGGGAAGACTTAGCAGCCATTTAAGGGCTGATCCAGTAAGAGTAGATCCAAATCCTTTACATAGGCATGCTTCCTTCAATTTTTCTGGGATAGGATTGATCTCCATCCTCTCCCTGTATTGTGCTATATGCTCCTCTGGATCCGTCGTGCCATCATACAGCTTCATGGTAGGGATATGGAACCTTTTGGGTACCTCTGCATCACAAATTGGTGGTGCAAAGCGAGATACCTTGTGGCTTCCATCTGCAATCTCTGGGATAGGCTTGACTACCCCTGGAACACTTGAGATCATGTCCTTTAGTTTTTGTAGTTCCCTGGCCATAACATGATTGGTACCTGTATCCTGCATAAATCCAAGGTTAGTAGTAGGATAATTATTTAAAGTGTTACCTCCCATTGGGTTCAGGTTAGGGAATCCACATTGCTGGGATTCTGGAACAACGGAGGGACCAGTGGAAGCAATGGTCTGCATTGGAATGAAGTCCCCTTGATGGACATCTAGACTTCCTGTTTGCAAACTTTTTAGGGATCCTGGCATCTGTAAGGATCCTGGTATCTGGGATGATCCTGGAACGAAGGAGGATCCTTGAACCTGGGATGATCCTGGAACAAAGGAGGATCCTTGAACCTGGGATGATCCTGGAACAAAGGAGGATCCTTGAACCTGGGATGATCCTGGAACAAAGGAGGATCCTTGAAACTGCTGTGCCCCCGGATAGGCTCCCGGATTCATGAAGGATCCCGTGTATTGAGGATAGGATCCTATTGGCTGAAAATGTGAATCTGATGTCTGAGTCATTGCTGCCGAGTTGATACGTGATCCTCTTGACTCCCCTATGATTTGCACGTCCGGGATCCCTGATGGCTGGGAAGTGATTATTGGAGTATCGAAGCTCAAGGATTTGGGCATCAGTGGAGAATGATCCTCTGCCGCTTTCTTTTGTCTTTTGAGATCTCCAATTTCCCTGAGGATCCTTTCGTTGGTTTCATCTTGCCGCTGCATACGATCCTTCATCTGCAAAATTAAAGCAAATACATCACTAGTACTGGGAATAGAAGAATTCATAGCAGAAGAAGATAGAGGTTTAGAGAAAGTGGGAGTTGATCTCTTCTCAGTATTTTTCTGAGATCCTGCCGGTGGAGGAGGCAAGGTGATCTGTGATGAGGTGACCGCAGACATCGCCGTGGACGTGTTCTTCAATGATGAAGCCATGTAATTCTTTGAAATGATTTCGAACAAAAGATTTTCTTATGAATGAAGCACCAATTGCCCCACGGTGGGCGCCAAACTGTTTTGGTCAAAAATCACACAAGGATAATGTAACCAAACTTTATGAAAACGGGGTATGATGCTTGGTTAATTATGAAAGTAAAGGATCACTTCCGTGATAAAAGATGCAAAGACACAATGATTTATACGAGGAAAAAGCCCTTGATCAATGTATGATCTCCGGCATAAAAAACCTCGGGTGATGGCAACTACCGATCACCAACTTCAATATAATAAAAATGTAGTTACAACTTCGGATAGTAATGAGCTGAGTACAAGGATCACTGAGTGTCTAAGTGTTTGAGAGTTGTGTCGTATGTCGTGTGTGTTCTTCCGAATGAAGAAGAGTGGTACTTATACATGTGTGGGTGACCTATTTTAGGTAAAATGACTAAATATCAGCTCATTACCCCTTTAGAAATAACGATAATCTAGCCTAAATTGCTGCCCATAGATCAAGCCATGTTTCCATATCTCGTACAACGTCTATCTCTGATTTAGCTCTTGCCATATTTGTGAAGACGCGTCCCTGGATCATGATCTTTAGAGCATATCCTGCTAGATGTTCCTGCAAAACAATATTGTAGTAAGCGAAGGTGACCGTTAGTATAAGGATCACCATAATGTCCCATGATCCTGATTTTGAAGTTCGGCTGAGGATCACTGCCTGCCAAAGAAACAAGGATCACTGGTTAGGATCACGTATAAGGATCACTTATAGTAAAAATCCAGCCCTAACACCTTCCATGTCAACACTGTTTTGACGAACAAAATGAGAGGGAGAAAAGAAATCACCGGGTGAGACTATGTTATTACTGCCACCGGCCAGGACATCAAATATATGCTTGCAAATCCAAAGAAAATGACGAAGCAACACAACTTATTAACCAAGTGGTTAATGCCAGAATCCAGACTCAAAGGAGGGATGCAAATGATCGGGGTGAGATGATAGTGACTGGCACGGAAGGCGGCCAGTGGGGGGACATATGATATGTCAGTAACTCTTTCTCCTATCATTACGCCGGTAATATAAATGTTTTCAAAAGAATAAAGCATTTGGTTGGTGTTGATACAAACACTGGGGAAAACAATTTTCTGTTCATCCGGGGTATAGGGACTGTTGAAATCAAATCAAACAACGAAAAATTAATGATTCAAAGTGTTTTTTATACTCCGGAATTGGACAGAAATGTCTTGAGCATGAATCAATTAACCTTACAAGGATTCACCGTCAATAAAAACGGTGATACTTGCAAGATTTATCCGATGTTCTCTCCTCCGGTGATAAATACTGTGAATGAAGTTACTGGTTTGTTGAAAGAAGAAGAGTTAGGATTAAAAGAAAAACAGAAAGTCATGAATCTGAATGATGTGAATGAGAAATACAAAGAAGGTTATTTGAATTCATATTTCGAAACCTTAAATGTTTCGAATGATAGTGAAAATGACTGGAATCGGATGATCATAAGAGCACTAGAATTTCATGAATTTTCTGATTGCAAAGCCCTGTTAGACATGATTGATGACCGAGACTTCATATTCAAATACAAACATGATCTTAAAATAAAGTTCGAAAAGATGGTGGGTTGGTTTTTGAAAGAAAAGATGGGAATAACTTCAAGATCGATTCCCCCACTGTTGGATGATGGAAGAAGAATAGACCTGCTTGGCTTGTATATAATGGTGGAAAGAGACGGAGGATACCGAAGTGTCACCATTGATAATTTATGGTCGGCAATAGCGAAGGATCTGGGCTTCGAATATCAAGACGGTGACTTCATTAGAGTCATTTATGCCATGTATTTGGACGTTTTGATATACTATTACAGGTTTAAATCCATTCAAGAGAAGGTGCAGGACAAAGAAATGATGGAAGAAGAAGAAAGCTCAATGGCCGGCAATGAACGAGGAAGAAGCAAGAGTGCAGATTCGGTACCGGAGGATGCTGCATCAGAGCATTACGCTCTTTATGCCGGAAATAGTTGGGAAGGTTCTTGGAATCTGCACAAGAAGCGTCGCCGATTCAATTTCAACGAAGCTCGTAAAGCCATTGATGAAGCCAACAGGAGCGTGCTGATGTATGCCGCTAAACATAACTAAGTTTAAGGGAAGGTGTTAGCAGAGATATTTTAAACTTGATTATGATTATATTACTTATATGTTTATGTAATTACTTATATGTATTTATTCGGTACATTGTGATAAGTGTGGGCATTGATCATAAGCGGGTAATTCAAAACTGTCGATGACAGTTTTTCCCGCCAACATCAACCGCCATTACCACACATATATATATGACCGGTCCGGTAACTGTTTCTGGTACCAAGACAGTTTGTTTCATTCTCATTCTGTCCATTCACTTGTTTCGTTCATCATTCAAACTCGTTTCTTTCATTTCTGTGTTCTTAACATCAAACATAAACATGTCCACTGATGTTCTGAAACCTTGTTTGTCCGCTGCAAACATGACTAAAGTCCAACAACCTGCACGCCCCTTTTCTTCCGTTAACACAATGGCGAGGAGAAGGATGGTGCCCCCCTTTCATTTGCTCGGTGTTGACGATAGCACCCTAAGGGCACTATCGAGGCTGAGGTGGCGGGTGGCGCGAAGCCACACCCACCGGTCTTACTATTAAGATCAATATTAGTCCATGGTTTTATAGCAGAGTGGCATCTTAGGGGTGGGATAAGGCTTTGGATCAATAGGTCCTGAGTTCGATTCTCACAAAGGGGTTTTTCCCATATTTATTGGGTTTCCTCCTGAATTTGTGTATAGGTATTATGTCTAGTGGAGATAGATATGATCGGATGGTTTCACTGGTGGCACGATGATACTTTAGTGTGGTCCGTCAGTGATCCAAATTTGTCGTTAAAAAAAATAAGATCAATATTAATCTTGGTATTAATATCAGTGCAATTACTATTAGGCTGAGTAGTGTGGTCTCGCGTACCTGCCAAATCAGCCTCCATAGTGCCCCTGTCCCCATTTCCTAGGCGCTATGGAGGGGCTCCATCCCTTTAACGAGCGCTAATGAAATATGCAGGTGGGCCCCAATGATTCCACCTATAAGATTTTTTTCCTTTTTAATTTCCTGTTTTTGTATTTTGTTTAATAGGGGCTTTAAAGGGGCATCATCCCACACCGTACAAATTAACGATAAAGCGCCTCGCTTATGTGGTGCATACGTGACGCTAACGTGGCACTGACTTTGTACCACACCACCCAGTCTTAGTATTAATAATAATATTATTATAAGTTGCATCATTATAATTAATACTACTAATAGTGCTAATTACTAGTAATTATTATTATTATATATATTAAACAACATCTTCTTAGTTACAAGTAGGGGTGTTAAAACTATCTGTATCCGAAACTCCGATCCGAAATATCCGATATCCGAGTCCGAAATATCTGAAAAATCGGATATACGAAATTTCGGATATCCAAGATTCGAATATCCGAATTTTTCGGATTCGGATAGTGAATTTCAAAATTTTCGGATATTTCGGATATCCGAAATATCCGAAATTTTTTTTTTTCCGGATATCCGAATATCCAAAAATATCTGAAGTATCCGAAAATATCCGAAATATCCAAAAAGTATCCAAAAATATCCGGAAAAATATCTGAAATATTCGAAAACTTATACTCGGATATCCGAAACTATCCCAAATATCCGTTTCCAAATATGAAAAAAATAATCAAAAAATAAAAATTAAATAAAAAATGGGATTTTCGGATATCCGATTCACTATCCGAATCCGTATCTGAAATTTCGGACACGGATTCAGATAGTGAAATCTGGTATTCAAAGGTTTTGAACACCACTTACAAGGGACTTTTAATGTTTCTATCATTTTACCACAAAGTTTTTATGCTTTCTTTTTTTACCACAATTATTTTAGGTTTTGATCTTGACAAGTGTCCTTTATTTAGTTTTATGCTTTTTAAATTCAAAACTAAAACTTAATATATTATATTATTATAATACATATTAAGTACATCATGTTAGGTACAATTAAAAAAAATTGTATTTTGAGCATTAAAATTTCTTCTTTTTAAACTTTGGGTACATGAAAAATAGGCGTATTTTATTTTACTTTAATTTTATAAACTAAATAGTAAATATAAATAATTTATAATTTTATACTCGAATAATTTGTATTCTATGTATTAAATATTTTAAACAAATTGTGTGTTATATTTTTCACATATTTCTCTATGATTTTTAGAATAATTATAGTTTTATCTTATTTTTATCAAATTTATTTATCAATTGTAATAAATTTGGATATGTCACGGTTTTACTCGAGTTTAATTTAGGACGTAACTTTTTCGTTATTTACAAATATACCGTCACATGTGTTTTTATCTACATTTCGACACAAGTGTTTTTTATATATATTCGCATGGTTTTCCTCGAGTTTAATATACGACGTGACGTACTGTTGCAATGCGCGGGATATTTTATCTGCATTCGCATGGTTTTCTTCTATTTCTTACAATATTTAGTGTTTGGTTGTTTTACATATTTATATTTTGTAGCTTTATACTGGTCTTTACCTATTTGGTTTGTACGTGGATTTCCTGCCGCAACACACGGTGAAAAATTCCTAGTTATTACAATAAAAATAGTGATGTGTTCAAGTTAGCAGTTGTTATGGAAGAAAATATATTTATTTTTGAAATCATAGTAGCCTAATATTTTATAGAAAGTTATTCCAAAATAAGACAACACAAAAAACATTGTGACAAGTTTAATCACTTTTTTTCCTTCAAATCTATCTTACAATAATATTACATGTGCCATCAACTTTTCAACGTTTTATACATGTCCAAATGTTGAGAAGAGACATCCTCAACAAGAAAACGGCACAACAATAGTGCGCCAAACAAAACGTAAACAGAAAAGAAAGTTATTATGACAACTATTTTGTTGGTGCTACCAAGAATGAAAACTCACTAGTTAAATATATTTTTTGCATAAAGGGGAGCTCAAATACATGACCCTTTATCACAAGGGTGGAGATTTTTCATCAACATTTACAATGGGGTCATCCTATTGTGAACGGTGATCACTACCCAAAGCACCTAGCTCCATCACATATTTTAGTAAGACGTTGTCAGACTAATTAGATATGTCTACTTATCATCTTTCCTAGTGGTAATAAGTACAACTTATCACCGTTGCTAATGGTGCTGAGTATCAAAGTCATATCCCTAACATCTCTCACATATTTTACAACTTTTTTCATCATTACTAGCTAGTGGCGATGACCCATTATAGATGATGGATAAAGTCCTCCCCCCCCTCCCCCCTATTGATGAAGGGTACATTCTCAGCCCCATCATGCAAAATATTCCTAATTAAATCATAGTTAATTATATAATGGAGTTGCTTTAATTTTCAACCTCCTTCCTTATTCTTACACTTTCATGTGTTTGAGTTGAATTCTTCTTTTAAATAAAGACCAAATTAATTTGACACTCTCATGTATTTGAGTAGAATACTAACAAAAAGTTGGGGCTCTTTTTTGCATGGATCATAATTATAGACTAGTTACACCAAATATGTTCACCAAGAAAGAAATAAAACATGATGAAATAAGATGAGGAAAACAAACAGGTAATATGCACGTGATACATGAAACCTAGACACACTGAACCTAGTACAACATTGGAGTGCACGTTCAGGTCGCATGGGTGCCTGTCCAAGACACAGATTCGGCTCCCAATGTCTCTAAAGTGTGCCCTAGGGGTAGCATGGTCCCCAAACCGCAAGCAACCCACCACCATGGGAGTCACTTTGTACTAACATTAACATATATAGTATTACATTATTATGAAGCTAAATCTTAAAAGAGGAGACTAAGGTACATGCGGCACAGTAGGTCAGCATAAAATAATATGAGCATACTGTCACAAAGGAAGATAATGTAGTATAATCCCAGGCTCTCAATCAAGTACTCAAGAGACTTTGTTCCACTTAACTTAGTGCTAATCACTTTTAAATATTCTATCACCTTTTTTGCTTTGAAGTTTGCTTTATAGGCATTGGTTAATTAAATTAGCAATGAACATGTGGGCATACATGTATCTGTGTCATAGGCTGTAAGTAAGTGTATAAGTTAGTGAGGGTGGTATATGCTTCACCACATACCCACTGACCCACACCAATGATAATGCCACTACTAGAAAAAAGGGTTTTTGTCATGAAACTTTTGGTCACAAAACGGTAGCAATTTCCTTGTTGTCACCATTTTGCCATTGAAAACTTGGTGACAAAAACACCCGTGTCAATTGCCCTAATGCCACCAAATAGCCACCATTTTTATATTTTGCTACCAGATTTTTGCCACAACAAAATTGGTCAAAATTATTTGCCACCGCTTCTTGTTTGCTACGGTTCGCCTTGGTTTGCTACCGAGTTGCGACGGATTTTTTGCCACTTCTTTTGCCACCATTTGATATTACCACCATTTAGCTACCAACCATTTGCCACCATTTTTCATTGAAAATCGGTGGCATTTAGCACAATTGTTGAATTATTTGCTACCATTTTGTGATGGCTTGTTTTTTTTCATAATAATTTTATATCAATAAAATTACAAAATTGTATAAAAAAGTCTAATAAGTTCACAAAAACCCAAAATTATATAAAACATCTATATTGGAAAGGCATATAAAACATTCGAATAGAAATGTCAACTAAAACATCAAATATAACTAAACTTATCCTAATATGCTAAACATCGAAATATTCAAAACCAAGTGTTTATAGCCTATCTTCGAACTGTACTTTTTAACATAGCTTCAATTTGTGACATCCTATCGAGCATAGCATCTTTATCAACCTTATCTTTTTCTTTTTCAGCTAACAACCCCACAGTAATTCCATTTAATCTTTCTTTTTCTTCATCCTCGTCACTTATATCGGTCTGCACCATTTTATCTTCGGGATTGTCATCGTCTCTCAGATGCGCCAACATATCCTCTTCCTATAAAATAGGAAACCCTTGTAAGTAAACAAATAGGCAAAGGAGTTGGTAATCAGTACTTCACTTTAAAAAAAAATACATACATCCAAAACTTCATTGTTTTTAATTCTTTCTTGCTGAAACTGACGTTTACCGATCACCACATGCTCAAGCCTTAGCTTACTGAATGCTCGTTTCAGCATCCGACCCTACAAATATTATTCCACATAAGATGTTTACTCAAAGAACAAGAAGAATAGCAAATTAAAAAACGGTTGAAATAAAACATACCTCAAAAGATAGAGCAGTTGCAAGCCTGTACACATGAACGGGCTTCGTTTGGCCAATTTTGTGACATCTATCCATTGCCTGTAAATCCATTTGAGGGTTCTGCACTCCAAACGCATAATAATGACAAAGGGTTAAAAAGGGTATCGAGTGCATTTATATAAAAAGTTATCAGAGGTAAACAGGTCAATTTGGATTATAAAAATTTAACGGGTCAAGTAAACATAAAAACCCGAATAGTTTACTCAGTCACTGTCATATAATATGCAAGTATCCCCTGCAGTGAGATTGATTCCCAGCCCACCAGCCCGAGTGCTCAGAAGAAAGATTTAATACTCGCTGTCCAAATCGTTAAAGTCCTGGATCTGTTATTGCATAATTGTAATGGTAAGTTGAATCAACCAATCTCTAAGTAACAAATAGTAAATGAACCATTAATAAAAAGTTCTCTGAGTTGTGCTTACCTGTTGTCTTCTATCCTCCAGTTTGTGTTCATGCGCTTTCATGAACATTCGTTTGTTTCCGTTTGTCAAATGAAAACCACAAAATCTCTAATTTAAAATCTCCTACATCAAAGAAAAAAATCACACCAAAATGTCAAATGACAACCACAAAATAACTAATTTTAAAAAGCATATAAAAAATCTTTCCAAATAAGCTAACAAAGCTAAGTGTAAGATCTGTTCACGTAATCAGTCAACTAGATCCATGAAACCCAAATCATATTAATATTAATACTAATATTAATATTAATATCAACATACCCATTAAACATGACTACTAGTGGCACCAAAAGTAAAAGTAAAATTAAAATTCAAGAAAGTGATCACCAATAGGGGTGTAAACGAGCTGGGCCGAGCCCGAGCTCGACTGGGCTCGAGCTCGGCTCGTCGTTTTTTTATGAAGCTCGAGCTCGAACTCGAGCTCAGCTCGGTTACAGCCTAATTATTTGAGCTCGAGCTCGACTTGCGAGTTTAAACCAAACCTCGAGTTCAAGTTCGACTCACCAATGTTATCATCATTATTATTATATTATATAAAAAAATAAATAAATTTTTGTTTTGGCTCGTTTAGGCTCGCGACCCTAAACGAGCTTTGTATTTCAGGCTCAAGCTCAGGCTCGATAACTAAACGAGCTCTAATTTAGGCTCGAGCTCGGGCTCGGACTCGTTAAAGCTCGGCTCGTTAATTCGAGCTTTTAACCGAGCCGATAACGAGTAGCTCTCGAGCTTCTGGGCTTGTTTACACCCTTAATCACCAAATCCCCAAATCACCAAAATTTACAAAAGGTAATCAGAATTCAGATGCAATAAATATCATACACATACGAGGCAAATCCATTATAAGCATAAAGAAAACCACAAAAAAGTAGTTGAATTAGATAACAAAACCTAAAAAGATTGAAACTTTACCTTGAATGCAAGAAATTCAACCAAAATCCGGAATTTTAAATACAAGTGCCAGTAGGATCACCTCCTTGAACAATAAAATCCTAAATCAAACCTCAAACACAAACACTCAAAATTAAATATCAATAACTAACAACTAGTCGGCAGATTCTCAATACATAGGGATTACTAGAGGTACAATTTACCTTAATAATTCTGTGAAACTTAGCGTTGTTGTAGTAGCCCCTTCAATGAAGTTTTTGCAAGTCCTAGGAGCGTGCTTATCGTACATCTGAGCAGTTGATTGCAGTGGTCGATTGCCGATGGATGTTGCGAGAGTTACCTCCGGTGGACCTCCTTCTGCGCCCGGCATGGTAGATTGCAGTGGCGGAGATGATGGGGAGAGAGATTGCGAAGATGATGGTTCGGAAGAGGCTAGAGTTAGGGTTTAAGCTAGCGTCAATTTCACAAAACTGAAATAAATAAAAGAAAAAAAGGCAATGGAATACGTTTTTATTTTTCATAAATTTTCATGTTGTAACCGATAACATGGTCACAATCAACAAATACCTTTTTATTTTTTATGTTTTTGCGTATTTTTCCCACAAATTGCCACCAAAAATAAAAAGGTGGCAAAAATTGCAACCACTTTGCTACCATATCATGATAAATACACTTATTTTCATTTTCGTGGCAAATCGGTGACAGAATTTGCTACCATTTTTTTCGGTAGCAAATTTTGGTCACAATTGCCCAATTTTCTAGTAGTGTGCTTGGTCCCTGGTCACTTCTAGCCTTTGAAATGAGGTCTAGGTCAATATGACTTTTGTCAAAGTTTTTCAACAGGTTGCACACCACTAAAAATGTGCAAATCAACTTGTGGGCTCTGTCTTGAACTCAGTTGTCAAATATTTTTCTTGAACTATTAGTCAAGTCAAAAACTTCATTTATATAAAACAAAGGAATTGAAGTGGATATAACATTATTGCTTTTGACCTATTCTATTAAGCAAACAATTACCTTAAAAGCATTTAGTTCATAATTCCACAGTTAATGGTAACCATGGGTTCAATTTGGATCGTGCGTTCCTTGTATCGTCTAAGAATGGTGTTTTTTAAGGAACCAAACATAGATGGTACATGTACCAGAAACATAACAAGAACCTCTAACGCTAGAGGGTATGGTGCCCATCCTCCCTTGGAGGAGGATCCGCCACGTAGGCGTCACATCATAGTCCTCCTAAAGATGGTCCATCCCACAAAACTAGTGGAAATGAGAGGATGGTCCTAGATGATCCTACCCCACCACTTTTATGTTTTTTTTATTTTTTTAATCTTCTACTTTTTTTAACAAATAAATTAACAAAATATTTTCATTAATATTAAAAAACATTACATAAACTTAAAAAAAACCATAAACTTAAAAAAAAAAACATAGACTAAAAAACAAAACATAGACAAAAAAAAACATAAACGTAAAAAAATCCTAATATATTAAAAAAAAGCTACTAGTTGAATTTAAAAAAAAAATGATGTAAAAGAGGTGAGTATTTATAAAAGTGGGAGTGAATTTGATATTTATTTTAAATATAGCCGTTACTTTTTAAATTAGAAGTTGAAATTTTTTTTTTTAATTTAACGGTCATAAATCAAGGGGGCGCCGGCCCACCAATTTTGGATCGTCTCAAACGTCAAGACCCCGACGGAGAGGACGGGGGGGGGGGGGTGATGGTGTTGCGTCGGCGCCGATCCTCGACGGGTATAGGGACGTACCCCATACCGCACAGCCTAAGAGAGCCAAAAGAAAAGAACCAAAACACCAAGTATCGAATACATATATCATTGAATTGTTACCAGTTGTTGGAAATTTAGTGAAAATGAGTTTTTCATTAAATATTTTGGACATCAATAATTATATTTATATCTGTGTGGTATAAATAATAATTAGTAGGTTTGTGTTCTATGTGGTGAGAGGATCATAATAATGAATCAAACTATGTCCAAAATGGAGCTAAGATGAATAGAATATCGATGCTCGAAGTTGAGTGATTGAAGTGAATATTTCTAAACTTTGGTGACTCTAGTATAAATTCATCTTTGTCATGAATTGGTGGTTTTATGACATTTAATCTCTATTCAAGAGTCATGATGTAAGTTTTATTATGTCTTATTATTTTATTTAATATGACATTAACATGAATTTAATCCTTTTTGACTCATAATGAAGGTTTTTATTGTTATAAATATCTTTAAACAATAGAAATTAAATATGGAGTTTTAGTTTTGAGTATAAAAGGAACTTATGACTCTTTGTTGGATGCAAGAAAGAAAATAGAGAAAAATGAGATGAAAGAAATATACTAGAGAAAATTATGCACAAAGTTTATAGAATTTAGAGAGGAGTACTCTCTAATTTTTCCACCATCACCAACTTATCGTTATTTTCCTACGTAATTAGAACACTATGATACCCGGTGTTATCTCGGGCGTGAGTGCCATCTCCGGCAGTACACATATTGTTCCGGTTGTTGTACCCTGGGAGACAGAACCGTCTGAGAGGAGGCGCGGAATCTGTTTTAAGGGAAGCGTGTTGAACACGTGCCTCAACCAAAACCGTCAACAATTTTACTTGTCTTGCAGCGGAGTTTTGATCTCGTAGGTGCGGTTGAAGTTTTCAAAGACATTGGCTTTGAATCAAGATTGGTACAATTTAGTTGTATTTTATATTCGTTTATTTAGTTTTGTAACCGGTATTGTACTAGTCGAATTTTCCACAAATATGAATTTACATTGAGCGTGAGAGCCAAATGAATCGAATAACGAGAGTCTCGTTATTATATTTATTTTATTAATATTTTTTAATAAAACGTGAACCTAGTTCCTACACCAGTATCTTACTACTAACAGATCACTATCCTTAACATTCACTGACAAATCTCATCCGCCGATGATTACCTGTGGAATCTAGTAAAATGGCTTTAAGAAAATTGAAAAAAGTTGATTAAACTTCTGAATTTGTTTTTTTTTTTTAATGTTTTAAAAGTCAACAATATGTTTTAAATGATTGTATCATGTGCTTAAAAAACTATAATCACTTAAACTTTTAAAATAATATAAAATTAGATTTTTGTCCACCCTATATGTATTATAAAATTGAATACTCGTGATGCTAATATTTGAAACTTGATCATGATAAAAGACTAAATGGAATGTGCAATCTCTTGTTGACTTTGTTAATCGTGCTTTTTAGAATGCTTTTCAAAAGGACATTTTTGGAAATTTTAAAAATTTTCCCTATCACCACTCTTAAAGTCAACATTTTCCTCAATGTATAGAATTTAAACAAAGGGTCAAAATCGCAACTTTTTCTCCCTATCCCCACATTCTGTCTATTATTACAAACTAAATACAAAGGTGGAGATATTAAACTATGTGGTTATCTACACACCTTGGTAACCCTATACGGCATGTATAAAGCTATATGTGGCATATAGGGTACAACCTGTTACCAAAGGAATGTTCCCATGAATGTTGTCAGATTATGGTTGCCACGACATATAGGTGGTCTTTTCTTTCTACCCAAAGTTTGCAACATTTTAGTTATCATTCGAGGTATTATGTGTCGTATAGAGCTATACGGCATGTATTATATATACATAATAGGTTAGAAACCCGTATATTACACGTCCTTGGGTTAAAAAAAACTTATGTCATACACGTCTTTGCGTTATAAAATTTTAAATTAAATAAAACATTTGAACACGGATTGCAGTAATCAATTATTTATTAAATTAAGTACATATCTTATTTATCATTTCTTAAAAATAGGTACATATCTAATGTAGATGGCGTTGATACTATGCAATTAGGGGTGCGTATGGGTCGGTTTAGGGCGGTTTTGACCAAAAACCATAACCATAACCGCGATGTCGGTTATTGGATAACCATAACTATAACCGATCGATTATGGTGGTTATGGTTATTCGGTTTTGATGGTTATAGTGGGTCGGTTATGGATGGTTAACCGTGTATTTAGCTTAGCTAAAAATAGCTTAATTTTTTTTTAACATGGAATAAATTGTTATTGTATATTTGTATATATTAATATATTACACAGTATTAAAAAATATATATATAATCTATAATATTAATACCAATTATTATTATCGAATATTCAAATAAAGTGATATAATACATTCCATAAATTCAAATAAACATTCAACCAAAACCACAAAATGATATGAAAAACCCATAAATACTAAAAATCTTCAGTCAAAAATATCAAATATTAAAAATATGGTGAAAAGTCTTAAATCCTACAAAGATTTATTACACGTCGGTTCGGTTATGGTGTGTGTGGAAAAATGATAACCATAACCGACCCGTTACTTTTGGTTTTCAAACCGACCCACCGGTTTTTTATTTGGTTCGGTTTTTTCGGTTCGGTTTTGTCGATTAATTCAGTTTTTTACACACTCCTATATGTAATTAAGTTAATCAATTTTTTGGAAAGCTAAGGTCCACTAAAAAATTGAAAAAATAAATTAAGGTGAGTAAATTTTGTTAGAACAACTGAAACTGCAACATCAAGTTCATAAAAAAAAAAACAAAAACAAAAATCAAACAATAATATAGTGAACAAATCTAAAAACCTAAACAAAAGTAATAAATAATTTTTAGGAACAAATAATCAAAATCCTAAAATTACGACCATCAAAAGTAAATCAGTTATTTCATATTTGTCTTAGAAATGTTAATATTGAGCTCCTTATTAGTAAATTCCTTAATAATGTCCACCATTTGTCCATTTCTTCCTTTATACATAGTTAAAAATCCATTCGAAGTGTAAACATCATCCAGATTACGTTTGAACTTCTTTTCTTCTAACATAATCGGAGTGTTCACTACAAGAACAGGGCACCTTTAGCGGCGACGGCTGTCGCCGGTATTGACCGCTTTTGTCGCCGCTATTGACTATTAGCGGCGACATGTCGCCGGTAAAGCATCGCCGGTATTGCTCGGACGCTATTGACTGACTGTCGCCGGTATTGATGGCTGTCGCCGGTATTGATGCTGCACTTTTAGCGACGACAGCTGTCGTCGCTAAAAGTGTCGCCGGTGTTGACTTTCGTCGGTAAAGGGTGAAGAGCAATAGCGGCGACACGTGTCGCCGCTAAAAGTCTATTTTTTTTAATACAGCAGCTGTATATACAGCTGCCCAGCCAGTTTTACGGCCGAAAAAACAAAACCTGCCTATTTTCAAACAACGCAAGCATACGCAATGAACATAATCAACATATACTAAAGGTAATATAATTAAAAACTACGTTTAAGTCGTACATTATATCCTACAACGTTTAATTAAATCCAAAGCATACATTAAAAACAAGTCACTCATCGTCATCGTTATCGTTGGGTTCATCGTCGGATTCATTATCGAATAAGTTGTCAGAATCGTAGCCTTTTGACTTTCCTTTTCCTTTTCCTTGTGAAGCAAGATAGTTGTTAAGTTGGTTCAAAAATGACGGGGTTTGGAACAAGCTGTTAACAAAATCCTACAATAATAGATAGCAAAACGTATATTAGCATATTAATTAACGCTACCAACATATATTTAACAAGGAAACATGCGTTCGTTTGTCATTTTTTAAATTGCGCAGTTTACCTCGTAAAAGGGTTCTTGCGTCCGAGCTTGCGAAGACGACATGTTAGATGACGAGTGCGAGGACGTGTTGGAAGAAGGTTTAGGCCCCATCCCGCGGTACCATCCTCGCCGCTCACCCAACGCTTCCTGATACAGGGCAATTGGCGGACCCTCACCGCTCCATTGACTTGTGGCCTGTTGTATGTTCCGCTGTATTTTACGAAGATGATTAAATATATGTGTGTGTGTGTATATATATATATATATTTGTTATAGAAAATAATACTTAAAAGAAATACTTACGTAATTTTGTTCAGCAACCGGATCAACCCAATTCCCTTGATTGTCCGTGTGGGTTTTAGCATACGTAGGTACCCAATCCATATCCTGTTTAACATTAAACTTAGATTAGACATTAAATAAACAAAAGCTTACACACACGCACACATACATAAAACATTACATTTTTATAGGCGGTGCTACCGTACGAAGATGTCCCCCCACGGTATGGGAATTGTTGTTTCTCGCGTACTAGTGTGTTGGCCTCGCTTCTTTTAATATATTTAGCTTCCCGGAAACCTTCAATGGTTCTCAACCAGTTATCATAGGGCATATCCTTGGGATGGAATGCCCGTGCACTCTCAAGATCATTGTAACCTCCCTTGCTCTTAAATAATTTTTTAGCCTCGTACTTGCGGTCAGAGTACCGCTTCATAAGCACAGCCCTAATGCCACCCGTCAAGTTTTTGGCCTCATAGTCACGTTCCACTTCATCAAAATTGAAATTTTCCTACAAATTAAATAAAAAAGTTAAAATATCATATATAAATTAGATTTGCATGTGCTTAAATATTTGATAAAATTTTATGCATATAAGTTATTTACCCGTAAGTGGTTCATGAGGGCATCCTTGTAATGTTGTTCAACGTTATCCCATCCAATTTTATCGAAGGGGATGGACCGCCACATATACAGGCCGGCCTCCCGTGAAAACATATCCCTTGATTTACCAACAGGGGTATACGTCACCTGCCTGTCAAACGTAAGCGATACAGGCCCCCCCGCTTTTACCAGACGCCTTAGTTTCTCGTTTTTTGCTTTCCCCCTAACCCTCTTCGGGGGAACCGCTGCAATTAAAACAAAAATAATTAGTAACAACATTTATAATATATAAAATATAAGAACTACAAAATAATTTAGTAAAAGACTTACCGTCTGTCTCATGTGTGCCACGAAATCCACCAGGAGGAATCGGTGGATCACCAGCTCCGTCACCCCCATGTCCCCAGGGGGCCACATCAACCATCAGATACGCGAATATCAACAATATCGAAAACATACTCCCTATAAAGTTACAAATGTTACAGCATGTGTATCTAATACAAATTAAGGGAAAGTACAACAAGTGTAACTCAAATTCAAATAAATATTTCAAACAAGTGTTAATCAATTACAAATCAATAAAAATTACAATAACTTTTCTTTTAGTCAGACTCCACATAATCGGGATCATCCTCATCATAAGCAGCCTCGACCTCATCAGAATCAGTCTCGACTTCAAACACTTCATCGACGGTGGCCGTTGGGGGATCAACTTCAATTGAAGGCTCACCCGCAATAACATGAGAAGATCCAATTTGAAAGTATTGGGTCAAGTCAATGACAAGTGGACAGTCAGATGAAGAGTTGTTGTCAACAACGTCACTATCTTCTAAGCGTTTGCCAACATTTTGAACCTTATTGACGCGGTCATCACTTAATGGCCGATCCCAAATTCTTCGATGATTAACATTTTCGACTACCCACCTATGTTTATTTTTTTGGTTTCGAGACGTTTCTTGGATGAAGAACACTTGTTTGGCTTGCGAAGCAAATATGAGTTGATCGTCTTTGTCCCATTCATGTTCAGTGCTTATACTGGTGATATTATTGTCATGGTTTACACCCCTTTGAGTATCAAACGGGGACAACCCGAAATTAATTTCTAAATCAATTTCGGGCGGGTATTTCTAAGCTCGCTATGTTTAAAATGATTAATTCAAACACGGGTACAATTTTTTAAGCTTGTTATGTTCTTAATGATTGTTTTAAATTTTGGGCGGAATGTTATGTTTTAAATCATGATTTCAATTTCGATTGGGTGTTTTCTTAGCTCGTTATGTTTGAAATGATGATTTCATACATACTAACATACACAATTTACATACCTAAACTAAAAATTATACAATTTCTAAACTTAAAAAAAAACGAACCATTATACAATTTACATACACATTTTTCAAATACACCTACATTATACAATGTAAACATACTAACAATTATACAAACATACATACATTCATTCATACACTTACATACCCACATACAACTTAAACTAAAAAATATACAATTTACATACTAACAATAATACAAACATACATACCAACATACTAAACTAAAAATTATACATTTTCTAAACTTTAAAAAAAAAAAAACTAACCATTATACAATTTACATACACATTTTTCAAATACACCTACATTATACAATGTAAACATACTAACAATTATACAAACATACATACATTCATTCATACACTTACATACCCACATACAACTTAAACTAAAAAATATACAATTTACATACTAACAATAATACAAACATACATACTAACATACTAAACTAAAAATTATACATTTTCTAAACTTAAAAAAAAAAAAACTAACCATTATACAATTTACATACACATTTTTCAAATACACCTACATTATACAATTCACATACTAACAATTATACAAACTTACATACATTCATTCATACACTTTACATACTAACAATCATACAAACATACATACTAACATACACAATTTACATACCAAAACTAAAAATTATAGAATTTCTAAACTTAAAACAAAAAAAAATAAAAAATAAAAAAAAACTAACCAGTTTTTTAGGTGGTGACCGGAGAAGTGAAGGTGGTGACCGGAGAAGAGATGGTGGTGACCGGAGAAGAGATGGTGGTGACCGGAGTTTCTTCCACAAACACAAAAATACACAAAAAATAGCAAAAATTAAAGCCTATAACACGTATGTAACAAATGTATAGAAGAAATGTAGCATAAACATGTTAAACTAACCGAGTGGGCCAAAATTCGGGAAGAACCGGCGGTGGAAGGAAGAAATTTGGGGGGAAAGTGAAGAAGAAAGAGGGAAAGTCGCTGATAAAGTGTTTTTACGTTTCGACTTTTAGCGGAGACGCTTTGTCGCCGGTATTGATCCTATCGTCGCCGCTATTGGGTTAATCAGGATAAGATTTGTGTGGCTAGGGTTTAATGTGGGACACAGACTTTTAGCGGAGACAGCTGTCGCCGCTAATAACCTACTTTTTGTCGCCGGTATTGCCTTTCAAGTCCCCAACCGTTAGATCAGGATTTTGATCAACGGCTGGGGTTTGGTCTCAGGTTGTGTCACACGGATCGACCGATAGCGGCGACACAAGGACCGTCGCCGCTAATGGTGTCGCCGCTAAAAGCCTCCTTTTCTTGTAGTGGTTTTCTTCAATATTTGTATTAAAATTCCAACCATTAACATTGGAGTGTGAAGCAACATTCATATCTTCATTAGGTATATATTTCTGTAGAAAAAAAATATTATTAGAATGTAATAAACGAATTTAATATTAAAATACTCAGATAATGAAATATAAAATAAAAAGCAAGAGTTTAGAGTACCTGGCGATTATTTATTATTTTAATAAGTTCCAAAATAACTGATCTATTATCAATTGTTTTCTTAATATCATAAACCTCATCAAGTTGTTCTAAGTTATACTGATTGACCTCAATTTTGAAAGCAAAATACTTTCCAACCAAAGAGTTCACCAACATCCTGTAAAATAATATTATATTCTTTAGTATAATAACTTTGAAAATACGAATGTAATGAATCTAATGAAAAAAATGAACAAAACTATTTCACTTACAAACATAATGTTTGCATCATGCAATTGCTTCGAAGAATTTTTAACAATCTCAATAGCCTCACGATCACATAAAATAAATGATACATCACCACTGGTGTCTTGAACCAAAATATTCACTTTAAATCTAATGATTTCGTGAATATGTTATGCTAATGCTAATAATGTATCGCTAGTAAAAAATCAGAAAAGTTATAATCAGAATATTTTTCCCGGACATACCTTACAACTGGTTTTACGACACTTTCATCATGACAACAAAAATTAATGCACTCATACCAAGTGTCCATCACGAAGTCCATCAGAGTTTTGCAACCGCATGTAGTCTTTAATAACTTATTTTGAACATGTTGGACACACAATAGTACCAACCAAACTCCTTAAAAATGTAATTCACAGCACCCGTTATTATAGCATCTTGTGGCTATAATTCATTCATTATATATAATTTATAACTTAATCAACATATAATGAACTAAGTTAAAAGAAATCTATTTACCTCCACTATCTCCCAAACATCACTAACTTGCTTAAACACAATATTGGATTGAAAATCACCGATTTCCATCTACAAAATCTTTAAATATTAGATACTCATGTTTCATGACTTCATCATTTGTATGTGTATATGTAATAAATAGACAATGTTAATAAAATAAAATTCATCTCAAACTAACAATGTTGTTTGTGATGAAAAAACGTACATTTTCAAAGAAACCGAGTGTAGGTTATTTTGTTCAATTTGAAGTGGAAAACACTAAGAAGAAGAAAGATTATATAGTGGTTAAGACTGTTTTAGTTAAAATATCGGAATTTTATATAATATTTAGGAAATATGTTATTTTTAGATTAAATAAATAGAGTTCAGTCGTAATAAATCAATATAATATTGTAATCTCCGAAATTTAAAATTCAAAATCTTGTGACGAACATAAAAAAAATCTGCAATTGTTTTTGGTATGATTATTTGATAAAAATAGGGAACCTATTTGATTAAATATTTAAGAATATAACACACAAACAATGATAAAACATATGAATTAAATTTCCGGTATTCAAAAGCATCTTAACGAACTAAGTTATGTTATCATAAATGAATCCAATCTTGTAATTTTTGAAATTTTAAATTTTAAATTTCAAATCTTCTAAAGAATATAACAGATCCTATAATTTTTTTTTGGCATATTTATGTTCTAATTATGACACATTTTTTATATTAGTATTTAATATCTTTGGTGTGAATATTAAATGGTAAGCCGACTAAATATCTATTTATTTAAAAAACATATTATTTAATTGCAATATATAAAAGAAGAGTTAGTTACATAGTTAGTCCCTATAGTTTGCACAAAATAACATACTTAGGTACTAATAGTTTAAAATCACATTCTAGTGTATTAACTTTTCATTTTGTAACGTTTGGAGGTATTAACTTCTAGGGTATTAACATAGTTAGTCCCTATAGTTTGCACAAAATAACATACTTAGGTACTTATAGAATGTGATTTTAAACCTACAAATAACGTTAATACCTTCAAACGTTACAAAATGAAAAATTAATACCCTAGAATGTGATTTTAAACTATTAGTACCTAAATATGTTACTTTGTGCAAATCACGGGGACTAACTATGCAATTAACTCATAAAAGAATTAAGTGTACTATATTAAATTAAATAAAATATATGAGTTCCATTAATAGTTTGTTAAAACAATAACCATTATCATCAATTTGTTATTTCTCTAACTTTGTAAATAGTAGCTTGTGCCACATGGCACACCTTCATTGGCTGCTATTTATTTTTCTTTTTTTTAGTGTATTTATATGGATGTTTTTTTGAGATTAATTATATTTGTATGTTTGGTAAATGGTTCAGTGTGTGTTTTGATGTTTCACTCACCCATGTTCAATCCATGGTATTCTTATTTTTTTCTATCGGGTTTTCTTTTAAAGCAGAACACGTGTGTTAAGGGGGATTTAACAACTGTATTGCTCATCTTTCTTTCCCCGACTTCCCCTAATAATCCAGATTACGAGCTTATTCACCATCTGCTGCCCCCCCCCCCACACACACACATGAAACACTAGCCTTGGCCTAAATCACTCCACATCCAACAGCGACGCACGAATTTCGGTTAACTGCAACAGCGACTCAACATGAACTGTTGGACCTACAAAAGAACAGATGATATCCAAAAGCCAAAACATTTGTCACACCCCAACCGATGGTGGAAACATCGGAGTGAGACGAAATAGATTGCACGAGACATCATAACACTAATAATTGTGACAAGTATTTAAGTAATAAAATTTCATTCCATTTCTAAAGAATCAATTACAAGGATTTGAAACAAATATAACAACATGAATAATGAAATACAACACAATAGGAGTACAAAATTTAAAGTGTGTATCTAAGCATCCTACTAGATTCCATGGATCACCAACATCATCGCTAAACCTGCAACATGTTTTAAAAAAGCATAGTTCAATACAAAGGTATTGGCGAGTACACAAGTTTTAGACTCGTGTCAGGTGTATAAAAAGTATTTGCAATCCAACATAGCATTTGGTATACGAGGTCAAACTATCATGCATAACAATATGTCAACTCTAGTGTCCACTAGTATTTAGCATCCCTCATCACAAAAGAAACGAGACCGTTATAGAATAAAGACTTAACAAAACCCCGTCGGGTGGTGTGCTACTCCTATAGCGCTATAATTGTTTAAGCCGAGTTAACAAGTAGTATGAATTCTAGCATGAACTTAAGCATAACAAAGCTTGTATAAGGATTGATTGAATAAAGCATGTTTGTGAATCGTGCATTAACAAGTAAAACATGTTGCACCCAAAGTGTATAAAAAGGAAAAATGGGTCAAGTGTACTCACAGTGGTTGCGTATGAAGATTTCTCGAAATAACGCATGAGTAAAAGATTGAGAAACTAAGGGAACGAACAGGAACGATTAACCTAGATATTTAGAATAACGCATAACGACTCGTTATTATTTATCGGTTTAAAATAAATAACCCTAATATTTATTGTTTATAGAATTAATCATTTAAAAATTATCACATTATTAGTATTTAAGATATAAAGGGTTTAGAATAAATTTGTTAGTTATTGTTGTTATTGTTAAATTTAGAGGGTTATTGTTGTAAAAGAAAAATATAATGAATGATTTTATTAAAAAGAAATTAATGGCTTAAACTTTTGACTTCTCCTTCAAAAGAAAACGCAGACTTTGAATGGTGCATGTTTTAAACAGTTTGCTAAATAATCCCTTTTTTTAACTTTGAGATCATATACCAAGGGCATGTTTGTTTGGGATTCCTTTTCACTCAAAAGGACTTTTGAGAAGCAAGAAGTAAGAAATTCTTACTTATTGACTTCTCCTTCTTGAAGGCAAAAAACTGCATATAAGTCCTTTTCAGAGAGTGTTTGGGATTCCTTTTAGATATATAAGTCCTTTTCTAGATGATGTTTGGGATTACTTTTAACTTTTAGTAGGTTAATAAGTCCTTTTGAGCTCAAAAGTCCTTTTTGAGAAGGAATCCCAAACACCCACTAATTATTGTTTTCAAAGTTAAACTGTTTGATAAACTTTGAAATTAAGAAAAACGATAACATTCATCTTCTTTAAAAACACGTATGCGCGAACTGTTCGATTCATTTTAATACATCAGAGTTTTATGGTATAAAGGAAAACCATGAAAAGGATTTAAAAAAAAGACAACTGATTCATCATCTTCATAAATAAAATTCGACAGAACCAGAATATATATATATTTTTCTTCATGGGTTCAGTTTGGTTGAATGGGTAATAACATCGAACCGGGCATGATTTCAAACAAAGATTAACAAGAAAACTAGTTTGTTAAAGAAAGGTATACCGGACAAGATGAAACGATTCCCGTTGCGATGACCGTAGGTCTCCGGTGAGTTTACGTGGTTCCGGCGAGTGCTCCGAACTCTTGCAAAGTTCCGATTTGGTCTCCGGTGTCGTCTTCACGTTCCGGCAGCCCTCCGATATCTTCGCGAGTGCGGTAACGGGAAGAATAAACTCCGCGTCTGTTTATATGTGACCGGACGAAGTTTTCAAGTCGTTTCGGGTGTTCCGAACTCCGGTGACGTGCCGGTGACGAACAGAGTGGCTCCGAGTGTTTCGAAAAGGTGTTATGGTGTCGAGATAGAATTGTGTGCGTCCGAACAGGTTTGTGAGTGGTGTGTGGGTGTGGCCGGAGACGAGCAGCCGGAATTGCAAAAGGAGGATGGAGAGATCGAGAGAGAGGCGGGTTGAGGAAATGTCGAAGTTCCCGAAGATATGAAACATGGGTGTTTTTTTTTTTTTAAAGGATAATTTCATTAACACAAACCGCCAAAACCCCAAGACGGGGCGGCAAACAAACAGAGGAAAAAGAACCTTTGAAACATGGGTGTACGATAAGAATGTCTAGGTTCACCGTTTTGTAACTTTGGAAACCGTCATCATTAAAATCACCAATTAATTAGCATTGATTAAGCACAAAAAAAATGAAAAGACAGTAGGTTGGCGGCAATTGGTTTTCAAAAGTAAACAGTATGCTTAAGTTTAAGTATATCTCTTGAACTATATGATTATATATATTTTTTTTATTTACTGCTACATGGACATAAGTACATAATCTTTTTTTTTAAATAATAAACTTTAAATCATGAAAACATTTGTTGGTTTTAATGAATAATGGTAGAAACTTTCACAATTTACATTACAAGCACTCATGTTTATTCTCATTGTAATGACATATTTTTTAACTAACCAAAATATTTATATGTATATATTCATGATACGGCTTTATTTCATGGATATCTATTATATATAATAATTGTGTTAAATTTTGCTGATGTGTCAAGCTATGAGAGCCCTAGATTTTGCTTTTTGGCGGGAAAATGATGTCTGTCGTTAGTGACATGCAAAAACCTAATTAACCTAGGTAGCTAGGGTAAGTCGGATATCGAACCAGAGGAGGTTGTGGAAAGTGTGTAATGCTCAGTTTTAATTAACTACTATAGAAAAAGTAAAACTCAATTGATGGTTTGATTGATTAAACTACAAATTATGAAAATACGAAGTTGTAAACAGTAGGAGAAACAATGGTTCCTCCAGATTTCAGATTTTATAGCTAGATTCAATTATGTGTTTAATCGAAACACTCACATAGACATAAGTGTTTAACCTAATTCATCAATTGTGATAACCAACGACTAAGTACTCCGGTCAATACATAACGGGAGGTTATCGAATGATTATCAATTACAATTACAAACCCTAACCCCATGTCAAATATATCCCAATTACTAGAACTCTCGGGAACTGAATGCTTAGAAATTAAGGTTTAAATAAACGTAACTGTTTACAATTAAGAAATCAAATCAATAGTGAAAAGCATCGAATGCTTAGATCACCGAGTTATACGATTGTCACAAACACATAAAATTATCCAACTTACAAAACCCTCCATCCGGAGGAAACCACTAGGAGACTAGCCGCTCATTAGGGTGAGATGATCTTCACAGGCTCGAACCACGCGGCTGCTTCCCTACTGCCGTCGAGATGATGTTTTTATTTTGTGATATTCCTTTTTTTTTCTCCTCACGTGCGTCCAAATCAAGCCCACCTCTCAAAAAACACAAGACTCATGATGATGAAAGTCCAACTCACGTGTGGTCGGCCCACTAAGATGATGATGTTGTTTACTAAAACTCCTCCAAAGCCTTGTATATCTCTCATCCACGTGATGATATATGATGATGAGTAATGTTGTTTTTTGAAAATAATAAAACAAATAGTCCTTGTGCTTGTGATGTAAATCACGTGACTTGCTGCCAAACATCCCTCAAAGTCGGCCCATGTCTTCATATATCGGCCCAAGCCTCTTTCCTTGTTCCACGTGATATGGCTGCCAATATCTCAATGTATGCGTGGCTTCACGTGTTCCCTGACTCCTTTTGTAATGATAAAATCCCCTCACACAAAAGTCTTGCATGTGCCGTCCACCCAAGTCCAATCATGTGCGTGTGTTTGGGCTTCCCCATGAAACCAAGATGTCGGCCCACTTATATCTCTTTGAAGTTTGACTTCATGTTAACGGCCCAATCCAAAAAAATCCAACAATGTATGCATCCTACCTTTTGATTCTAACCGTAGGCTACACAACAAAACCGTAGCTTACGGTTTATACATTATGTTTCCTTTTCTTGTCTTGGCCGTAGACTTCACCAATCAGGCCGTAAGTTACGTTCCGTCTTTGCTGGAGGTTATTTTTCTTCTTTCATTTTGCATGCATTTCAACTATAAATGATTGATCAACAAGCCCTTAGACTTTAGTGTTCTGCATTTCTCGCACATTCAAACTATCCTTTCGACCCGAACAAGTCCCGAATAACGTGATAAATCTCGGTTGTCACCCACGGTCGTTCCACTTCATCACTAAACGTTCTAACTTGACCGAATTACGCGGTTAACCTGTAAAATCACAAACTTGCGTAGTCAACATATTCAAAGCGTATAATCAACTAAACGGCCATAAACATGTAAAATAACACACTTTAACATCCGGGTTTCACACATTCCATCAGAAAACTTCTTGGGTCAAGATATGGGACGCGGAGCATGATTTAAGCTACCCGACCCAATGTTTTCGGATCATATTTAAACATCACGCTCCTTCATTTCTTTCTTCAATGCTCTCAAACCCTACACCCACATCTTCTCCTTCACGATTCTTCCTTCTGCTTCAAGCCAAACCTTCAAACCCTAATCCACCATGAACACACCAAAACACACCTGCTTAAAACTCCAAATCCCTCAACATCCCCAACCAATCTTCATCAAAGGCACCTGGTTTTCTTCTCACTTCAGCCTCCTCCTTCTCCTTCGTGTCCGATGAAGGTACGTATATCTCTATCCTTAATTTCATCAAATTCATTATCACGTGTTCATATTCTCATACTTATATTTGTTATTTGTGTAGTTTAATATATGAAAATCTGACATCTGGATGCTACAAGAAGCTCGGAATCGATGGGGACTAAAAGCTGTAAGCGCTCGATTGATTCTCTGAATCTCAATTTATGTGTACCTCTTATTGTGTTCGATTACGGTTCCTATTTAAGAAACAGAATTATTTATTCGATTGTATTTAGCATCCTAGGGTTTAATAATTTTTCAATATATATTGGTCCGACGAAGAAGGTGATTTTCAGGTACGTGAATCTCTTGGAACCTTAATTGTCGAGAGTATTTAATCGATTACATCGTTTTTTACTGTTTAATTTCAGCTCTGATTAGGCATAACAAGCCAGGGATTGCAGCATTTCGTCTTGCAAATGGATTTTGTGAAATGGCTGAAAGTGTGGTGTTCTTCAATAGAGTATTATTATTATTCCATTTTGGTTTTGATTGCACTCTTTTTTTTTGTTAGCATAAAAAAAACTGATATTGGTAATTTTATTTCAATTTCAGGGGGGTGTTAAGTTTTGCATTTTTTAAATTGATAAGTAGGGCTTGAATGATAATTTTAATAGTTCATGTCAATTGAAAACTACAGGATTAGCTCATTTAACTTTAAAGTCACGTTGTACATTTTGACTTTTTGGTCATTTTTTTTTACTTAGAGCTGATGTATTTTATGCTTTTATCGGATTATGGAATTGTAGTTACAGCTTAATATATTACCATTAAATTACTAGCTTTCCCCTTTTCAGTTCTTTATTATGTATCTTACGTACGTTTAATAACAGATACAGTCCATTTCTCATGGCTTGCTATGATCCCGACACTGATGAATATCAAAGTGTCTGCCGTGTAATGTCCAGCTTTTCTAATGGCTTATGTATAGAGGTTCGTTGTTTTTGAACGACATGTTTTAAGAAATAATGTATTAATATAATAAAAAAGAGTAGCTTATTTAAGTGATGTTCTTATTTCTTATTTTTGGTATTGAAACACTTGCAGATGAGAAATGGTTAAATCTCTTGATGTTGAAGATGGTTATCTCCCGTCAACACGATCAGATTCTTGGTTAAAGGTTTGTTTGTTTCATGGTCGGTGTTAAATAATTTTTAATACTCAATTGGTATAATATCATTTGCAGGTGATGTGAAATTATGCAGAAGGTTTAAATGATTTCTTGGGCTTGGTTCTTATTGGTGCTTGGTACGGGAATGGAAGGAAGGCTGATGGTAACAATTTAATATAGTACTGTTAAATTACTAGCTTTACCCTTTTCAGTTCTTTATTATGTATGTTATGTACGTTTAATAACAGGTACAATTCATTTCTCATGGCTTGCTATGATCCCGACACAGATGAATATCAAAGTGTCTGTCTTGTAATGTCCGGCTTCTCTAATGCCTTCTATATAGAGGTTCGTTGTTTTTGAACGACATGTTTTAAGGGCATGTTTGGATGCTTTTCCATTTCTCCTTATTGACTTTTTAACATCCTTATCTCTTTTTTGAAAAAGTCACAACCAAGTAACTTTTTCATTTCTCCTTTTCAATCCCTAAAAAGCTCCTTTTCACCTTATTACCCAAACACCATTTTACAAAACTTCTTTTTCAAAAAGTCAATAAGTCATAAGGAGGTAAATAAGCTCATCCAAACAAGGCCTAAGAAATAATGTATTAATATAATAAAAAAGAGTAGCTTATTTAAGTAATGTTCTTATTTCTTATTTTTGGTATTGAAACATTTGCAGATGAAAGAGTTCTTCATAGATGACAAGATTCTAGGTAAAAAAGATAAACCAATGTATTATCAAACAGATGAGGAGCCTAATATGTGGTTTACACCTAAACTGGTATGGGAAATACGAGGTGTTGATTTCACTAAACGTAACCCTTTTTGCAGGTAAATTTTTTCTTAAGCAACCATTTCAAACTTCTGTAGAGATTTTGTACATCAAGTTCTTCTCTCTTTTGTACAGCAAATCCCCACCGATTCACTAAGCAGGTTCGATACTTTGTACAGTTTTTTGTTTATTTTAATTTCTCATTTATTATATGTTCTTGAGATCGTTTGGATTTTGTTGAAGATTATATGTGTGTTTCGAATGGACGTGATGAATTATTCCAGTTCCGATGTGGTGGTTTTCTTCAGAAATATTGGTTCTTTTACTGAATCTCTTTTGGTTGCTCAAGTTTCAATTGCTAGCTTTGTCATTATAATTGAATTTGAATCATTTGTTATTCATTCTTAGATTTTGTGGGATTTGATGGAAATTGTGCGTTTGATTTGTTGTTGGTTTAATTGAGTGGTTTTGGAGGTCTAATAATTTTCAAAGATGACTATGACCTGATATACATATATCTATTATATATAATATAATATATAATAAATGAAAAGATTTGGACTGAGGTGGCATGATATTAGAGCCTCTTTGAATGCTTTTTGTAACTTTTTGTTACAATTTTGTTATGTTTGACGGTTTTTCTTATTGAATTTGTTGAGCAGGTGGATTTGGTTGGAGGTTATTATGATGCCGGAGATCATGTAAAGTTCGGTTTACCGATGGCGTTTACGGTAACGATGCTGTCGTGGTGTGTTATTGAGCATGATGAATATATTGCCGATGCCGGAGAGTTGCAGCATGCATGCGATGGAGGCGATAAAATGGGGGACTGGTTACTTTATTAAAGCTTATACCAGTCCCAATGTGTTATGGGCAGAGGTATGTTCGTTATTCGATTTGAATCTGATTAAAATGTAAAATTGGATTTGAACGAAAGCGAAAAAGATGTTTGAAGCTAATTCAATCTTAAACCGAACCGGTCCGAAAATGAATAAAACCGAATTGTAATGAAAAGTGGGCCGAACCGAAACAACAAATTGAATTCTTATACGGTTTGAAGGTTAGTGAACTAGGCTCTGTTCGGTTCAAATTAGTTCAGTTTCGGTTACAACTGAATAAACCGAACCAATAAACAACCATATATAGTGGTGTGCTACACAACCAAAAGTTTCTGACGTCAAATCCTTATAGAGTTATAGGTTCAAGTTGTAATGTATTTATTCTATGAAATACAAAAATTACTGTTAAAAATTAGAGTAAAATGCCAAAATGGTCCCTGAGTTTATGTTAGTCTAAAAACTAGAGTAAAGTGCAGGTTCCTGTTATTGTTATTCGATGGCGGAGAGGTGAATTGATCGGGTGTGGAGCATTTGTTTAGGTGTATATGGGGATGAATATCAATTCTGGAGAGCTTCTTGCTGTTAAAAAGGTTTTTTTTTTTATTTTCTTTATTGAGTTTTGTCACTTTGTGTGTTTTGTGTTTGATTACTGGTTTGAGCTTAATTGTTTGTAGTTGATTGTTTCCAGGTTTCAATTGTTGCAAATAGTGCTTCGAAAGAAAAGACTCAGGTTTGATTGCTATGCATAAAATGTCACTGTTGATGTATATTTGTTTTATTAGTATTGGTTATATCGGATTATGTGAAGTAGATGTAATTGGAACTCGGCATTTTTCAGTTTAATGTAATTTAATATTTACATAAGTAACGGAACGTTTCTTTTATTTCAAGGTTTATGTTTAAGTGTATTTTTTTTTTCAAAAAATAAAAAAACATTTCATTTCTCAACACACATATTCATAAAAAAAGATTTAAGGGTGTGTTGATGACTACTAAACCCGTATATTATTGTTGCTTTTGATTGTAATTTAAATTTTCCTACCCGGGTATCTACCCGGGGAATAACCTAGTTGTTTATATATATATCTACCTATTATACTAAAAAAATACACTTAATGCCACATGTCCTATTCTTAAACCATTTTTAATTGATATGGCATCTCTCTTTGAGGAGATAATTGGTACATGGGCGGCAAATTCATTTGCCCTCTCTCTTCATTATCTTTCTTCTCCTTATTTCAAGACACATCCGATTTTGAGAACATCAGACTTCTAATTTCGCCATCTTCTACGAGCAGATTCTCTTTCGTTGCTAATCATCCACCGCTACAATCCTTTCGCTTTGAATCCGGATCTGATTAATCTCATTCTGGTAAGTTTTTGAAGTTCGTGTTTCATTCATAGATCTGTAGTCCCAGATTAGGGCTTAAAACTAACCTTGCTGGTTGAATCCGGTTTTGATTTATCGCGTTTATTTACATGTTGAATTTCATGGTCTAAAATGAACTGTAACCCTAATTCCTATTTGGTTTATTTGATTTGAATCCGGATTTGGTTGATTTGATTTGAAACCGGATTTGAAACCGGACTTCTAGGGTCTGCGATTTACATTTGGTTGTTATGGGTATCTATGAAGAAGGTTTTTGGCTAAGATAAGTAAAAAAAATTTTGATTGAACTACGTTATGTGACTGAGATAAGTAATTAGGTTATTTGATTGGCAGAGGTTTTGTGTTCATGATTTTGAATGGACGTTTTTCTTGCCATCTGCTCATTGTTTCATGTTTTATTGTCAAAGGTATTGTTTCATTGGTAGATCTGTGTGTATAATAGTTAAGTCTAACACTTTGGTATGCAAATACACATAAAGAAAGATGTTGTTGATTTTTGTAAACAAAGTTTGGTTGTTGCTTATCATGAAAGACAAGTGATCTTACAAGAGTGTATCGGCTAAATATGCATCATCGTAACACTCATTGAAGCCGGGTTACATACACATGATTTTTGATGTATGATGTTGGACAGATATGGCATTATTAACAGGGATGAGAATGCTTATGGTTGAAAGATGCCCGTACTTTGAGACCGAGTATGTGCAATCCTCAAGTTTTGTATATGTGTGGATAACTATTTCATGTGTTCTTAGGGTTCAGGAATTTTCTATCTTCAAGAATTTATGGGTCATCATTATTGAATAACTTATATATCTGAGATAAATGTCAAAGAGCTTGGAGAACTTATTAAATTAACGAATACCAAAGAACTGTAGTTGCATTTTCTTGATCTTGAACAGCATCCACTAAAGGTTAAAACTTGAATATCTTCCCATCAATTAACATATTTCTGTAGTCATATTTCTTTGTCTTTTTTTTTTTGATATAATCCTTTTTTTTTAATTTTGCAGATAGGGTAATTGAGGTAAAAAAGAAATCCATACGTGCACAATTTATACGGTTTAGATGATACATTCAAGTTAATAAGAATTAACCCTCTATTGAATTAGCAACCAGTGACAGACTTTTGCTGGAAACATGGATGTGTCGGTGATGTTGTCGAGGAGTGTCATGAAATGCTTAGTGATAGCATTTTCTTATACTCCTCGGCAATGTCACCGACCCCTCATAAAAATTCCATCAAAAATCTCTCACTGGTTGCTTCTTCAACAGAGGGTTTCTTTTTGTTACGTGAACCTGTATCATCTAAAGTTGGTTCGATGTTGCATACCATCGATGGCGAGTGCGCTGTTTTCTTCTTGCAACCTGTTTTGCAGCCATGACAACCACAATACGTATTCTGAACCCTGTCATAATGTGTCATAAGGTTTTCATAATATTGATGTTGGCGTCCCGAGTTTGATTTTCCGGCTGTGATGACTTTGGTAAAAAAAAAACTTGGTTCGATGTTGCATAGCATGGATGGCGAGTGCGCTGTTTTCATCTTGCAACCTGTTATGCAACCATGAGAACCACAATACCTATTCTGAGCCCTTTGTTATTTGGTCATAAGGTATTTTTAATAATGATGTTGGCAACGACACCCTGCCTACTGGCATTTTCGGTATATGAAACTGTAACTTATATTTGATCGTTCCGTCCCGAGTTCGGTTTGCGGATGTGATGGCTTTTGTAAAAAAAAAAAAAAACCTGTGTTCAAAGTTGGATATCAAGGGAAGGCTATTGCCCTGTTTGCTACCATTAATGTATTACGCTGGCATTATAATTCATTTTTATTTATATTTATTGATCCGACGCAAATTATTATGTTAATATTTTCAGTTTAAACATTTATTTGGCCTAATTATTTTACCATTTTTTCATTTGCAGTGCATTTGTGATTGAGTTGAATTCTATATTCGCTTGTTGCGTCCCGAGTTTTATTTCCGGCTGTGATGACTTTTGTAAAAAAACAACTTGGTTAAATGTTGCATAGCATGGATGGCGAGTGCGCTGTTTTCTTCTTGCAACCTGTTATACAGCCATGAGAACCACAATACCTATTCTGAGCCCTATGTTAATTTGTCATAATGTATTCATAATATTGATGTTGGCGTCCCGCGTTTGATTTTCCGGCTGTGATGACTTTGGTAAAAAAAAACTTGGTTTGATGTTGCATAGCATGGATGGCGAGCGCTCTGTTTTCTTCTTGCAACCTGTTAAGCAGCATTGAGAACCACAATACCTATTCTGAGCCCTTTGTGATGTGGTCATAAGGTAATTTTAATTATCATGTTGGCAAAGACACCTTACCATACACGCATTTTCGGTATATGGAACTGTAGCTTATATTTGATCGTTCCGTCCTGAATTCGTTTTCCGGATGTGATGAATTTTGTAAAAAAAATTTGTTCGAGGTTGGATACCAAGGAAGGCTACTGCCCTGTTTGCTACCATTAAGGTATTACGCAGCCATTAGATTTCATTTTTATTTGTATTTAGGAATTAGGAATCCGACGCAAATTATTATGTTAATATTTTCAGGTTAAATATTTATTTGGCCTATTTATTTTACCACTTTTTAACTTTTAAATTTGCAGTGCATTTGTGTTTGATTTGAACTGGCATTTTTTTATTTTTGTTTTTTCTCTATCCTCTTCAATCGTGATTGATTATATGGAAATTATCAATCATATAAAAATAGATGTAACTGAATTTTCTATTTTAATAAAGAATTCATTCCAATTGTGTATTATAATAAGAAATTTCTTTTCCAAAATTACTTTCCCAACTCCTATTATAAATAACACTTTTGACATATTACATTTTCATTCACATCTTACTCACAAACTTTCTCTTATATCAATGTATCTTTATCATTTTTGTTTCATTTTAATTCAGCAGATTTTTATATTGTCGATTAACATATTGCTTTGATGATTACACCGTAATGTTTTATTTATTATTCATTTGCAGAAATGGAACAGGCTGCTATTACACTTCTCAACAATATTGATCTTAATGTTGATGATTACACTATCAGAGTCCGCGTTGTCCGATTATGGACAAGACCTGCCTTCAACAATCCTCGAAAGATTTACTGCTATGACATGATCTTCATGGACCAAGAGGTTTGTTTATATATATATCTTATTTTTACTTAACACATTATTATAACCCGTGCTGTTGCAGGGCACCAAAATGCAGGCATTTGTACTCCAAAGAAACGCTACCGTTTATGAGCACCTTTTGAAAGAAAATCAGTGTTTAACTATACGTAACCCATCCATGGGTGAGAATCGCCAGAAAGTTAAATACGTTCATAGTACGTTGAAGATCAATCTAAATGAGAACACTGTTGTTGAGGCTTACACCGAGCCTGTTGGTTCTGAGTGGGGATTCGATTTTACTCCATTTGATTCTATTCTGGAGGACCCAGATGAGGACTTCAAGTCTTTCAAAAGTCCAATTGGTAAATTATTTAAAAATATAATCTGATATGAAAAAAGTTTGGAATTTCGATATATATCTTATTTAGTTTCTACTATTTTTATTTTTAGATGTAATTGGGTTTGTGGTGAAGAGCATTCTGGCTGAGGTGAAGAGTGATAGTAACAACAGCAAAGAGGAAAACAACGTTACCTTTATTCTTGAAGACTTGCAGTACGAATACGTTTACATATATTTATATCTGTTTTAGTAATTTTACTTTTTGACTTTATCTGCAAATAACAAGTTAACTATTAAATTTTTTATATAGGCACCATCAGATTTTTGTTACACTATGGGATGGTTATGCTGATCAAATTCGAGCATTTGAGAGCAACCATCCAGCGGAAAAGAATGTTGTGGTCGTTATTCAGTTTGGGAAGTACCGGTTTTGGGGAGGTATATTCTATCTGATCAATGTCAATTATCTTTTACCAATGTTTTTACATGTATTTAAGTTGTCTATTTAGTTACATGTTTTTTTAATACACAGGACATGTCAATGTATCCAATTTGTATACTGTAACTCGAGTGTTCATCAACAGTGACATTCCCGAGATTGTTGATTTTAAGAAAAGGTTTGTATTCGTAATACAGTTTTCTATATTATAGTTAACTTACAAATTACTGTCACTAACTTTGTTATTTGTTATTAGTTTTGTTGCTCAGATTTCTGCTTCAACGTCTTTCGGTTATTCTGGGTTGACTTCTTCTGTTATAAAGTCACCTGTTGACGAATATCTTTAAGATTTCACCTTCAGTACAATTGGAGCTTTAAGCGGAATCGCAGAGGTAAGTTGTACACTTTGTAGCTATTTTATAGTACAGTTATATCGTAATAATTACTTAAAAGTATGTTTAACTATTCTTTGGTGTGCACAGAAAAAGGCTGTTATTATCCTTGGTACAATCAAGAGCTTCGCATCAGAAAGCACATGGTTTTACAATGCGTGTAAATCTTGCACCAAAAAGGTTTTTACAACAACTATTTGCAAGGAGAAGGAAGATGGAAGCGAAGGTTTTGATGAAGTAACAGTGTTGGAATGCCAGACTCATCGTTGTAATCAAAAGACCGTCACCTCTGTTCCCAGGTAAATTTACCACTTTATTCTTTTTTTTCCTCATATTATATTTTCATTGTTAACTAAAACGTTAACAAATATTTACAGGATCAAAGTTCCGATACGTGTTCAGGATTGTACCGGCATTGTTACCTTGACTTTGTTTGAACGTGAAGTTGTCAAACTGCTCAGTGTTTCTGCAAATCAGCTTTTAGAAAACAACATAGAGGTAAATTTACTCGTGGATTATACATTTTGTATTTCGTTTCTTAATTTGTTAAAAATACTATCAATGTTGTTCAAGATCAAGTTTTTTTACATTTGTCAAACAGTTGGCTGGCGAAGGAAAGTTTCCTAAAGAGTTTAATGCTTTGCTAAATCGCAAGTTTGCTTTCAAGATAGCCATAGGTTCTTATAACCTCAAAAACAAAGCAGATGGCTACTCTGTTTCAAAGTTGACTGAAAACCCAGAAATAATGTCCGAGCTTGATCACCATTTTCATGGTATGCAGGTTATTTCTACCTTTCAACTGTATTGGTATAAACTGTTATACGTTATATTTATATGTTAACTCATTACTTATAAAATTTATTAAAAACAGCCTGTTGACGAGGAACCGTTAAACGTTGTTTCTGCTGATTCAAATCCAACTGTGAAGGTTCATGTTAAGGTTTGTGAGCTACATTAATTTAATAATTGCTGGAACATTTTGTGGCGTATTTTTTTTATTTCATCTACTAACCTTTTTATATATTATTGACAGGATTCGGTTTCCCGTACGGGTGAGGATGAGACTCTGATTTCTAAGTTGAATGAGAGCATGTTTACCACCCCCTCTGTTCCTGTCAAGAGTAGTTCTGTTTCGATGATGGAAAAGGAACTTAAGCGCAATCTGGATGCGGTTTATGAGGCTGACTTTTGTTCTTCCCAGTCCTCTACTAAATCGCGTAAGTGTGATAGCGACATGGAGGAAGATGCGAATGTGAGTGATGGACTTTTGAAGCCCAAGATCGAGAAGTAGCCTGTCAGTCTAATAATCATCTCAATGTGTTTGAACAATTTAATTTTCCCCTTATGTTTTCATTATCATTCTGAAATTTGAACTGTGGTTTTCATTGCTTGGGTACCGAATATGTATTCGGTGTGTCTTTTGTGTGGTTTTTTATCGTTTTATGAATAAGAGATGGTTTTATTAAGCAGCCTTTGCATTTATATTTTCTTTTAAATGATTTGTAGTGCATTGTCATAAATTTATATATATCACATTAATAATGTTTAATTCCTAAATAAAAAACAAATCATACGCTTAATGGTATTCTATATTCTTTAACTGATATCGACAATACTATAAAATATGAATCTTAAAATATACATTTTATTTGGAAATTTCACAAAACCTTACTATTAGTTAAAAATGATTTGTATAAACGGTTATACGTTATATTTATATGTGAAATTGATTTTATGTTTTTTATTTGAATCAAGGTCGACTTTATTTATTTATTTTGGTATCATTAATTCAGGAGAATAATATATTGATACAATTAGTTAATTTTATAATTTATTTTATCACATAATCGATTTATATAGATTTATATCAGTAATTCAGAAAAATATATTTAACAAAATATCGATTATACATATACAGCTGGACTTAACATATTTATTTATTTTAATTTTAATGAATGTTAAATTTAAAATTATAATTACTTACATCATGTACCAAACTTTCTTACTTTATATTATATAGTATATTTGTAAATATGAAAATTGGTCAATCACATACAATATGGAAATTTATCTATTTTAATGTCGAAATTGGAATTGTAATTAGGTACATCATTGCCAAACTTAGATGGCCACATATATTATAAATACCATTCTTCTACCTTTTATTTCATACACATCCAACCTTCTTACATTCTTTAATCGATACACACACAAAGGTATGAGTATTATGGATGTTATTATAATTCGTCATTATATATTATTCTCTTAGTAATATATCTCGGTTGCATACTTCACAAATTCGAGTAATTAATTCTTATCAATTGTTTCTTTTCAAATGTTTTGTAGGATGCAACGTCTTGAATTTGAAATGTTTGCTAACGAAATCCTATCAAGGCTACCAACAAAGTGTGTTGGTAGATTAAGATGTGTTTCCAAACAATGGCGATACGAATTGTCGTCACATTTGTTTGCGATTATTCACTATCGCCGTACGGCTAAATATGAAGATTGTAAGCTGATCATGCTGACCAAGTCATCAATTGATCTTCATAACTTGATTAGTGGAAAGGTAGACATTTCTTCAAGGAAGATTATTTCATTCCCCGTTGACACCTGTCTTTCAAATCTAACAATTCTTGCTTCTGAATGTGGTCTTTTGCTGATCTCCATCCATTGGTTACCGAACGAATTGATTCTTTGGAATCCAACAACTAACCAATTTAAGAATTTGTGTGATAAGAAACCGAAACATTTTTTTGATTTTAAGACAGATGCAGTTGGGATTTATATTGATTCATCTAACGATGTTAAAATATTACTTCTCCAACGTCGTATGGATCATATTGTACCGCATTTGTATTCTCGGAACACATGTGAATGGAAAACTTTAACTTTCATGAAAGGGCCGGATTTAGGTTCAAGTTTATATTGGTTGTCTTCCGGAAGTTTATGCAATAATGTTTTATATTTTCCATCTCCACACTATTGGACGCCTGCTAAAAGTTATACGATTGCTTTTGATGTGGAATCTGAAACCTTCTCGAAGGTTTCCATACCCCAATCTACTGATGTTATTGGTCGCCAAACCAGTTTTCTCAAAATCCGCAACACACTTCATATGTTTATTGTTGTATAGACCCCTGAAACAATCGTGAAGCTATATAAATTTGAAGATGAACTATGGTCAGAAGTGTCGTCTTTTACAAACGTAAAGTTATTTTACTCATTTGATTCATTGCGTAACAAATTAGCTGAGAACAAAGGTGACACTTGGTCTGTTCAGATCGATCGGTGTGGTATTATGGAGATACAAATTGGAATGAAGGATTCTCAATACTTACGAGACGCTGAGACATTTCAAGGACTATACAATGTAGCATCGTTTGAAGAGACCGTTGTCTCACCTATTTAGTATTAATAAGTTGATAAGTTGATGTTACATTTATTATTTAAATTTACTATGGATATTAACAGTTTATTAAATTGTCGCATTTCCAATTTCCAAATAATTTTAAAATAAAATATTTAAATATTTACTCATTTCATAATGGTAATTTATTAATTTTTTTTAATTCTGTATTGATTTGTGTTGGTAACTTGCATTCTTTATTACCAAATATCATCATCGATTAAGATACATTCAAAAAAAAACACAACTGATAATTCAAAAATATTATTTGTTATATTTATTAATATTATTTGGTAACACCACCATTATCAATAATTATGATCTTTCCAATTTTTTTTGTTTTTAGTATATCATACAAAATAAAATCTATTAACAAATATTATGATCGGCTATATAATAAATTTAATATTGTAATTCTATCTATATTTAAAAAAAAATATTGTAATCTTAAAAAAAAATTCCTCCTTTTTTAAGTCCTGTTCCCGGCATCCGAAATCGAAGAACCCGACCCGCCCATTAAAAAATAATGGACCGTATATAATTCTTATTTTCTTAATAATATACACAAAATCTCAGTTGTGTCTTTTTCTTCTACACGTAAACCAAGAAACCCTTTTGATCTTCAACAACTTGATCCAAGCTTCATCAAAATCTTCTTCGGTAATCTCTATCTTTTTGATAGCTTATCTGTTTGTTGTGTATTTTGAACAATGTAATTTACTTTAAATGTTCGATTCCTTCTCCGTTGTTGTTTCTATATCTTAATGCTTATACAAGGATCTTTTGTTTTTCTTGATTTTTTTTTCTGATTAAACCGTATACCGAAACCATTCTCGAGATTGTTTGTGATTGTTTCTGAGTAGATAAGGATCTTTTGTTTTTATTGATCTTATATACTTCGGTGATGTTGTTGGGTAAGTCCTAAAATTATAATAAGATTTTGTGATTTTAGTAATGCATTTTGTCTTGATTAGGTTGACTGTTAATTTTATTGTGTATGACAAAAAATTTTGATTTTAGTAATGGAATTTTTTATTGCTTATTTGAAGATCCTGTTTGAACTTCTAAATTTGTACTCTTATGTTTTGATGGTTCAAATATAAATCTTTTCGTGTCATGTTCAAGGCATACGTAGAAAGCTGAAATGGTTTATGGATTCGCTGCTCGTGTCCGTAACAATGACTGAAAATCGTTGGTTAGTATTAATCCTATAACAATTATGGACCACAATAATAATTTTTTTTAATAATTTGTCTGTCATTATTCATCTTATACTTACTATTGACATTACCTACTGTGTTTGTTTATAGAAACTTCCGGCATTATATCACGAGTGGATTAAAACATTCAACTACCCGGATAAGAATGCTGTCATCCGCACTGTCGATGGAAGGATTTTTAAAGTAAAAATTATTAAGATTGCAGGCGACTACTTTCTTTATAACGGGTGGGTTGATATGGTCACATCTTTGAAGTTACCATCAAATGCCTGGTTGGTTTTCCAATTTGAAGAAGCTTTATCTTCTTTTCGTCTTATCTACTTTTATCAAGACATATCTCTTGCGCCGTCTGAGTATTTCTACTACCTACCTAGAGGATCAAAGGACCGAGATAATTGCATGGTACTTATCCATTTTAACTTATATCTGTTTAACATTTGAATTTATATATGTTTAAACTGTACTGATATATGTTTGCATATCACGTGTAGTATGTGAGTAGGATGTTTGTTTATCACAAGATGTTAAATACTTTTCCGATATATCCTGCTGTGGTACGGTCGTCCGGTAATCGTAAATGGTTCGTCCGTATGGAAGTTTTTGACGATGATATCTATATTACAACTGGTTGGAGTCGAATCAAAACTGAGATGTCTATTACTGATCATCATTTGGTGGTTTTTGAAATGGTTGATTTGAGGACCTATGAGTTGAGTGTTTTCTGTTGGAAACCTGCCCTATTAACTTTACCACCGGAACTACATGCTACCAAAAAAGAACCTACAGATGAGGTGATTGAAGTTTCTGATGATGACTTGCCTAATCCGATTCCTGTAGTTGGTGTTGACGGAAATCCGGATGACGAAGTACCGGTTGTATTTCGCGTGGACAATCATTATGTAAGTTTATAATTTTTACCTTTTCATAATACTAATGTATGTTGTGTTTTGTATTCCTTATAATTGGATGACCCCTGTTTAAGCACTTTATATTACACCCTTATTTTTATACTAGGATTTAATATCTATTTTATACCAAAAGCCATTAAAATTTACATAAGTTTCAAAACTTTACTAGTTAGCCTACTAAGAACAAAAGTAGAACATAATATTGTTGTTTAAGACTTTGATTACAACAAAAGAAACACTGTTTAACAAGTTTAACATAGCGGAAGCTTCGAAATGGAGTGTTCGGTTCATTCATCTTGTCGCTTGATCGCCATCCTTGACTTCTAATCACCTAAGAATCAACAATTAGATCGTTAGCTCTTGATATTTAAGAATGATAAGGTTTAAAGACTAAACTCCCCATTAAAAGAATAGGAAAATAAAAGTGTTCCAGGCTCCACCGTAATTTACGGTACCACCGTAAATTACGGTGAGTGCTGGAAATTTCTGGTTGCACCGTAACACAGGAGAGAACCTCCGTAAATCAAAACCCTCTACCGTAAATTACGGTGACACCGTAATTTACGGTAGCACCTGGGAATTCATGGTTTTGTTTGGTTTGAGCATTTCAACCAAAATTTCAACTTTCGGATTTCAACATCCTGCATTATCAATGTAGTAAAGGTCTAATGTTTCTAGTACACCATACTATAGCCACTACATACATCAATTATCATGTTTGGAATATAGATCATGTTTACTTGATTGTTTGACCCGTTTGGCTTGCCTACGGAATTTCCTTCCTTCATGGCAACTACCAACGAGCTAAAATTCGTCATTCATGCTAATATTCAATTTAACTAGAAACGTGTTAAACAACTACAACGATCTAAATTTACATAATGTAACGAGGCATGTTACATACCTTTCAAAGCGAGCCCTTCAAACGAGCGTCCACACCGGTTTGTCCACTAGATGCCCCGGCTTCTTTTCCTAAAGAGTTCAAGCACTTTATGTTTAGAACTCCATGTTTTACTCACATAACGCACGTTCGTGATACTTCGTATTTATGCGTTTAAACTTTACAATTCAGTTTTCTTTTAAAACCTTCTTTGAGGCATTTCATCGAACATTATGGAGGCAGAATTTCTATTTCATTTGTTTTCATGTTTATAAGTTGCTAATTAGCCAACTTAACTTCAATTAAGCTATCACATATCATGTAAACATCACCTCTTTCCTGAAACTATCTTCTAAGGTCAATTTTACTAGATTAACCTCTAAGAACCCTAGAAATCATCATCACCTTGTAAAACCCACAACCCACCTTCAAGGTGTTCATGGAGTTTTCTGAATTTAGTCATGATTTCACATGTAATTGGTTGAATTTAACTTCTAAACACCAAGTTGATTCTAAATTAACCAAATAACACTCATGCATCAACAATTTTCCAGATTTCATAACATCATGAGAAATTCAAACAAGAAATTAACACAAGTTTTTACATACCTTAGAATCCTTTCGTGATGAGGATCACTAATCTATGTTTAGATTTCGTTTTAGAGCAGATTTGGGCTTTCAATTTGAGGTTTTTGAGAGTTTAGGGTTTTGGAATGGGGTGTCGCCCCCTTCTTCTGCTCTGGTCGACCAACACTCCAAAATTTGGAGTGTTTGGTTACTAATGGTAATTAGATTTTAGTTTTTTGACAATTTCAGCCCCTCAACTTTGTTCCACACTTTATTTAATGGGTTTTAACCTTTATGAGTTATTTCTAGTCTATCAACTAACTAGGTTAAAGGTTCCTAGTTAGTAAATTCCCGTTTATTAATAATTTATAGCTTTAACATAAAGTTTTATATTTTTGGGGTGTTACAAGTCCACCCCCCTTAAAAAGGGTTTCGTCCCCGAAACCGAATTACATACCAAATAATGTAGGGTGGAGTCGCCGCATTTCTTCCTCGGACTCCCATGTAGTGTCTGACCCTTTTCTGTGCTCCCATTTGACTTTGACTTGACTTATTATCTTGTTCCTCAAACTTTTCTCCTTACGATCTAAAATCGCAATTGGTTTTACCGCATAGTTGAGGCTGTTATCCACCTCGATGTCATCGTAGTGGACACGAGCAGTTTCGTCGGCCAAACATTTTCGAAGATGTGATACGTGGAATGTGCTATGAATTCCACTCAACTCTTCAGGTAATTCAAGTCGATAAGCCACTTTACCGACCCGTTCAGTGATTCTAAATGGCCCAATAAATCTCGGGCTTAACTTCCCCCTTTTTCTGAATCTGATGATACCCTTCCATGGGGAAACCTTTAGCATGACCATATCGCCAACCTGAAACTCAATTGGCCTTTTTCTTTTATCTGCGTATGCCTTTTGCCGGTCTTGAGCCGCTTTCAAGTGTGCCCGAACTATATCAATTTTAGCGTTTGTAGCTCGGATTATGTCGGTTGGCGCTAGCCCCCGCGGACCCACTTCTCCCCAACAAACCGGGGTCCGACACTTTCTGCCATATAATAGCTCATACGGGGCCATTTTAATGCTCGCGTGATAGCTATTGTTATATGCGAATTCGACCAAAGGTAAATGAACATCCCAACTACCCCCAAAGTCGATAATGCAAGCCCGTAGCATATCACCCAATGTCTGTATCGTTCTTTCGCTCTGCCCATCCGTTTGTGGATGGTAAGCAGTGCTAAGGAACAATTTAGTTCCCATCTTTTCTTGGAATTCACGCCAGAATTTTGAAGTAAACCGGGTATCTCTGTCTGACACAATGGATATCGGTACTCCATGTCTTGCTATGATCTCGTTGGTGTAAACCTCCGACATTTTCTCCGAAGTATAAGTCTCACGAATGGGAATAAAGTGAGCGCTTTTGGTTAACCTATCCACTACTACCCAAATAGCATCAAAACCACGACTTGTTTTAGGCAGTTTGGTCAATAGGTCCATCGTAATTTGCTCCCATTTCCAAACCGGAATTTCTAACGGTTGAAGTTTACCATATGGTTTTTGGTGTTCAGCCTTGACTTGTAGGCACGTCAAACACTTCTCCACGTACTTCACCGTATCCCGCTTCATTCCGGGCCACCAATAGTTTTGCTTCAAGTCGTGATACATCTTGGTCGCTCCCGGGTGAATGGAATAACGGGATTTATGAGCTTCATCGAGTAGAAGCTTTTTAACCCCACATGTGTTAGGGACCCAGATTCTATTAAAGCGAGTCTTCAGGCCGTGACTGCCCACCTCTAGGTCCTTAACTTGGCCGATAATTCTTTCCTTTTTCCAGTTTTCTGTCTTTACAGCTTCATCTTGTGCTTCTCGAATTTGTTCAAGCAAGCTCGAAGTCACAACCAGTTGCATTGATCGTACCCGTATTGGGGTATAATCCGATTTACGGCTCAGCGCATCGGCCACTACATTAGCCTTTCCCGGGTGATATCGTATTTCACAATCGTAATCCTTCACCGTTTCTAGCCACCTCCTTTGTCGCATATTCAACTCCTTCTGATCGAAGAAGTATTTCAAACTCTTGTGGTCTGTGAATATGGTGCACTTTACTCCGTACAAGTAGTGCCTCCATATTTTTAATGCAAACACTACCGCCGCCAACTCGAGGTCGTGCGTAGGATATTTCTGTTCGTGTACCTTTAATTGCCTCGAGGCATAGGCTATAACCTTGCCCCGTTGCATCAATACACATCCGAGTCCCGATAGTGAAGCATCCGAATAAACCTCCATGTCTTCAACCCCGTCCGGTAGTGTTAGTACCGGAGCTTGAGTTAACTTTTCTTTTAACGTTTGAAACGCTTTCTCTTGTTCAACACCCCAGATGAATCTTTCTGTCTTTCGGGTCAGCTTGGTTAGTGGCGACGCGATCTTGGAGAAGTCTTGAATAAATCTCCTATAGTATCCCGCAAGTCCCAAAAAGCTTCTAATTTCAGAAGGGTTCTTTGGGGAATTCCATTTTGACACCGCCTCAATCTTTGACGGATCCACCAGTACTCCGTCAGCACTTATAATGTGGCCAAGAAATTGTACCTCTCGTAACCAAAAGGCACATTTAGAGAATTTTGCGTATAGCTTCTCTCGTCTAAGGGCCTCTAACACTTCTTGTAGGTGATGTGCGTGTTCAGCTTCACTTTTCGAATATACCAATATGTCATCGATAAACACGATGACCGACTTATCCAGCATCGGTTTGCAAACCCGGTTCATGAGGTCCATGAAAGCCGCGGGCGCGTTTGTTAGTCCGAATGACATCACAAGGAATTCGTAATGTCCGTATCTCGTGCGGAAAGCCGTCTTCGGCACATCTTCTTCTTTGACCCTTAATTGGTGATACCCCGATCTAAGGTCAATTTTGGAAAACCAATTCGCACCTTGTAGTTGGTCGAATAAATCGTCTATTCTCGGGAGCGGGTATCGATTCTTTACCGTGAGTTTGTTTAACTCCCGGTAATCGATACACATGCGCATACTCCCATCTTTCTTTCTCACGAACAATACCGGTGCGCCCCAGGGAGACACACTCGGCCTTATGAATCCCTTGTCAAGCAGGTCTTGGATTTGGGACATCAATTCTTGCAATTCTGACGGCGCAAGTCGATACGGGGCTTTTGCTACGGGTTTCGCGCCCGGAATCAATTCGATCCCGAACTCTACTTCCCGTTCGGGCGGTATTCCCGGCAAATCTTCCGGAAAAACATCTTCATAATCTCGTACTACCGGTACATCTCCAATCTTTCGTGATTCTTTTTCGGGTTCATTTGCGTATATCATAAATGCTTTGCATCCTTGCTTCATTAGCTTGTGAGCTTTCAACATTGAGCATACAATGGGATTGCCTCCTTTTTCACCATAGATGGTGACGTGTTTCCCGCTCGGAGATGTCAGTTTTATCTCTTTACGGAAACACACGACCTTTGCGTGGTGTCGAGATAGCCAATCCATCCCAACGACGACTTGAAATTCTCCCATTGACATCGGGATTAGATTTATCAAATATTCTTCATCGTCAATGCTCAGTTTGCAATTTTCACATACATCGCAAACAATAAAACTTTTATTATTACCTATCTCTACTTCTAAGGGCACAGGTAATTTAGTTAGAATAAATGAAGGATGTCGAATAAATCCATATGAAACAAAGGATTTATTCGCACCCGTATCAAATAACACACGTGCAGGAATCGAGTTTACAGTAAATATACCTGAGACCACGTCAGGTTCAATCTTTGCTTCAGCGGCTGTTAGTTGAAAAGACCTCGCCTTTGCTTTGGGGGCTTCACCTTTCTGTTCCTGCCCACCCTTATTTTCAACCAACTCCGGGCACTCTGCTTTCTTATGACCCGTTCGGTAACAATTGTAACAAATCGTTACCTTCTCCGGGCATGATAAGGCTATATGTCCCGTTTTCTTGCATATAGGACAAGGCTTATCCTTGTAATGACATTCGCCTTTATGGCCCTTCCCGCAAATTTTGCAACCCGGTGACCCGCCTTTCGTATCAGACTTCTTTGAGCTCTCACTTGTTCGTGCCTTTTTGGTAGGGCTGGGATTTACATCAGGTGCCCTCCGTTCACCCCTTTCGATACTCTTTTTCAGCTCTATTTCCCTTTCCCGAGCAGCATTTATAATCTCGGTAAGGGTCTCGTATTTGGAAGGGGTGATAAACTCTCTATACTCGGCACTCAACATGTTATGATAATAATATATCCTTTGTTCTTCGTTTGTTACAAGATCATCACAAAACTTCATTTTATCCATAAACGTTGCCGTGATCTTGTCTATGGTCTCGTTTTTGTGCCTGAGCTGCATGAATTCTTGCTTGATTTTATTCATAACCGCTTTGGGGCTATGATGCTTCAGAAATGGCGTCTTGAATTCATCCCAAGTCATGATCTTAACAGCCTCAGCACCGATCTCTCTCTTCTTGTTATCCCACCAATCTTTTGCTTGATTTCTTAGTTGACCCGTACCATAGGCCACATAGTCATTTACCTCACAATGGGTTCTCTCGAATACCCCTTCGATATCACTTAGCCATCTTTGGCACACTATTGGGTCAACCTCCCCATTGTATACCGGTGGTTTGCAAGCCATGAATTCCTTGTATGAGCAAGGTTTTCTCCCTCCATGTTTTTCCTTTTCAAGTTTTGAGTCGTCTTCTAATTTCTTGATTCTATCTTCTACCATTGATAGAACTGTGTTTTGAATTCTATCAATGAAGCCTGCCAGACTGTTTTCGATTGCCTTTCCAACCTCTTCGGCAATCGCCTCCCTGACTTGTTCGGTGACTCTTGGCACCGCATCATCGTTACCTTTATCAGCCATCTTCGTTTCTGAAATGTTTACACAAGTTGTCAAAACATTCCATTTATAACACATGCTGTTCTTGTTTGATTCTATCAAGTTCATAACTTGATTTAGTCATTCTTGCTGTTGATTCAATCAAGTTCACAACTTGATTTGATCGTTCTTGCTGTTGATTCAATCAAGTTCACAACTTGACTTGATTGTTCTTGCTGTTAATTCAATCAAGTTCACGACTTGACTTGATTGTTCTTGCTGTTAATTGAGCTTACTTGCTCATTTCATGCATGTGAGTTCATTTCTCATTCTTTACATAACATAAAGTTTATTAACTGAAATTAGTTCTTACCGGATGGTCGATCAAGCTTGAACCGAACACTTATTGACAACCGAGGCTCTGATTACCAACTTATTACACCCTTATTTTCATACTAGGATTTAATATCTATTTTATACCAAAAGCCATTAAAATTTACATAAGTTTCAAAACTTTACTAGTTAGCCTACTAAGAACAAAAGTAGAACATAATATTGTTGTTTAAGACTTTGATTACAACAAAAGAAACACTGTTTAACAAGTTTAACATAGCGGAAGCTTCGAAATGGAGTGTTCGGTTCATTCATCTTGTCGCTTGATCGCCATCCTTGACTTCTAATCACCTAAGAATCAACAATTAGATCGTTAGCTCTTGATATTTAAGAATGATAAGGTTTAAAGACTAAACTCCCCATTAAAAGAATAGGAAAATAAAAGTGTTCCAGGCTCCACCGTAATTTACGGTACCACCGTAAATTACGGTGAGTGCTGGAAATTTCTGGTTGCACCGTAACACAGGAGAGAACCTCCGTAAATCAAAACCCTCTACCGTAAATTACGGTGACACCGTAATTTACGGTAGCACCTGGGAATTCATGGTTTTGTTTGGTTTGAGCATTTCAACCAAAATTTCAACTTTCGGATTTCAACATCCTGCATTATCAATGTAGTAAAGGTCTAATGTTTCTAGTACACCATACTATAGCCACTACATACATCAATTATCATGTTCGGAATATAGATCATGTTTACTTGATTGTTTGACCCGTTTGGCTTGCCTACGGAATTTCCTTCCTTCATGGCAACTACCAACGAGCTAAAATTCGTCATTCATGCTAATATTCAATTTAACTAGAAACGTGTTAAACAACTACAACGATCTAAATTTACATAATGTAACGAGGCATGTTACATACCTTTCAAAGCGAGCCCTTCAAACGAGCGTCCACACCGGTTTGTCCACTAGATGCCCCGGCTTCTTTTCCTAAAGAGTTCAAGCACTTTATGTTTAGAACTCCATGTTTTACTCACATAACGCACGTTCGTGATACTTCGTATTTATGCGTTTAAACTTTACAATTCAGTTTTCTTTTAAAACCTTCTTTGAGGCATTTCATCGAACATTATGGAGGCAGAATTTCTATTTCATTTGTTTTCATGTTTATAAGTTGCTAATTAGCCAACTTAACTTCAATTAAGCTATCACATATCATGTAAACATCACCTCTTTCCTGAAACTATCTTCTAAGGTCAATTTTACTAGATTAACCTCTAAGAACCCTAGAAATCATCATCACCTTGTAAAACCCACAACCCACCTTCAAGGTGTTCATGGAGTTTTCTGAATTTAGTCATGATTTCACATGTAATTGGTTGAATTTAACTTCTAAACACCAAGTTGATTCTAAATTAACCAAATAACACTCATGCATCAACAATTTTCCAGATTTCATAACATCATGAGAAATTCAAACAAGAAATTAACACAAGTTTTTACATACCTTAGAATCCTTTCGTGATGAGGATCACTAATCTATGTTTAGATTTCGTTTTAGAGCAGATTTGGGCTTTCAATTTGAGGTTTTTGAGAGTTTAGGGTTTTGGAATGGGGTGTCGCCCCCTTCTTCTGCTCTGGTCGACCAACACTCCAAAATTTGGAGTGTTTGGTTACTAATGGTAATTAGATTTTAGTTTTTTGACAATTTCAGCCCCTCAACTTTGTTCCACACTTTATTTAATGGGTTTTAACCTTTATGAGTTATTTCTAGTCTATCAACTAACTAGGTTAAAGGTTCCTAGTTAGTAAATTCCCGTTTATTAATAATTTATAGCTTTAACATAAAGTTTTATATTTTTGGGGTGTTACACTTTATTTATTAAATTGTTTTATTTGTATTCATAGCGCCTGAAAAAGAAGTGGGCACAATTGCACGGTTTGGATCGTAAGATGGATTTGATTATCAAGGACTCCGCTGGTTTGACTTGGGACGTCTCCATTGGTGTCGAGCACTCTCAAGGATTTCCGCGCTACAACGTGACTGGTATGAATCATTTTGTTCGAGACAAACAGTTGGCAAGGGATTCGGAGTTTCATATGGTTTATGTCAAAAGTAAAGGTATGTTGATTTACCATTGAGGCGGTCAAGGTAGATGGGATGTGTTGGTGGTTAAAAACAGTATAATGATCTTTACGTTTGGTGGTTAGAAACAGTGGAATTATCTTTTGGGTTGTTGTTATTTTAGTACCAATTACTGTTTTTGTTGGTCCGCTACTTTAGTTTCAGTAACGATATGTTAGCTTACTAAGTTTTGCATGTTATGTACATGTTTTAGTATTTTCGTTAACCAACTTTCTTGATCATGTTTTGTAAATCTTTTAACGTTACTAATTTGTATATTTCATTCATGATGGCATGAATGATAACTGTTTTTTAATTGATAGGTTGTCAAACTTAGTATCATATTGTAAGTATTGTAATATTCTAACCTATGTTTATATCAATCAATAGCTAACGTATTAAACTAGAGAACATCCATTCTTTAATTAAGTCGATAGTGATTACCGAGTAAATTCTCGAGTTAATTAGAAGTTTAAAATTTATGGGTTACAGTTAATTCATAATGATATAGCTTGCTATATTTGTTATATTTGTGTTGCTGTTTTTTTTTTAAATTAAATTTAATAAACATTTAATTAAATTACGAATTTCAAGTGATACGTTATATTACATTTAATTACTAAACATTATATAATATATATTTTTTTGTAGCTTTTTTCAATTTAAGGTTTTTGCTCGATCCATCCAAAAAAAAAGTGATCATTCAAAAATATTATTTGTTATATTTATTAATATTATATGGTGACACATTCATTAACAATAATTATGATATGTCGAAATTTTTTATTTTGTATATCATACTAGATAAAATCTATAAACAAATATTATGATCAGCTATATAAATTTAATTTAGTAATGGTATCTATATTTAAAAAAAATATGGTAATCTGAATGGAAAGAAAAAAATCGGATATGGCTTTCTAAAAGCAATTATCATTTCCATTTGTTATCACATATGCCTTTCATATATCAATCCCAAGTATATGTCATACATATTTGTTAATATCTTCTACTCAATTATATATATCATTCCATTTTTAATTTTTTTTCCTATAAGTAACAACAACATTTCCCTACAATACATATCAAATTATTTACTCTTTTTGTGTTTCTTCAAGAAGGTATTATCAAAATAGCTTTTTTAATACCCACTGTCTTTTGATTAATGAGAAATAACTAATTTAATTTGATTATTATACGTGGGTATTTTTGCTAGGTTTGTTCGTATCATGGAGAATTCCCGTTCGATTTGGTGATCATGGAAATATTTTTTAGGCTCCCTCTCAAATCAGTTGGTCGGTTCAGAACTGTATGTAAAGATTGGTATGAAGCACTAAGAAGTTTTGAATTTCTAATGAAGCATTCGAGCCGCGTTAGTAATAGACTGGTAATATCTTTTTGTCATATACCAAATAGAATGAATTTAAATTCATATTTATATTTATATTTATATTTATATTTAACACTACTTATAGTAATTGTCAAAATCTTTCCCATTTATGTATTAGGAAGAACTTCTTGAAGAAGGCATTCATCCGGATCCGTATCTCATTTGATAATATGAGTTGGCCTCCATTGATTTTGTCGTCCTCTTCTTTTGGAATAAATATCTGTTATTTATATTTATGGATAATAATCGTACTTATTTATTTCGTTTAAGTTTGCACAATGTTCGGTGTTTTGTTTTCTTTCATTATCTTAATACAATGTGATGAATTTATTATATCGGAATTGTTTTTTTATATTTGTTGTTCTCAATATTTATATCTCATTCGTGGTCACAAACCCTTATTGCTAGAATACATGATTGGTATCAAATAACACGTAAAAAATTTTATTTATAAATGTAATATATCAAATGTAAGATGTAACATTTAACCGTGATTTTATTAATAATAATTATAACGTACCGTAATTTTAAAACTTATGTTAGGTAGGTAGGAAACATATGTTATTTTAATTTAAATTTCAAAAGTTTAACAACCTTATAAACAAAAAGATGTTATAATTTTGACTATATTTAACGTTTACAAAGTGTTGGTATTTTCCTTAAAAAATATGGTAATGATAATTTCCTTCTAATGCAATTATAGATAAATCAAATTTTATTAAACACAATTTTCGGCAAAATGAAATATGGTAATGATAATTTCTTCCAAATTGAAATATTATAAAATTAATGGCAAACAAAAAATCAGACATTGGTAACCTAAATCCATCATTACCTCTCACCCGTCATCTCAAATGTGACAACCCGAACATTCAGGTTAGTATTATGTAAATCTCACAACTCTTCAGTGCATACCTACACGATAGACTCCTTAAATGTTCTCGTGCATGTGATCACTCGCGAAACCGTTTATGCCGTTTATGCATTTCTTGGCCGTTTGGGCCTCTCCTCCCCTTGGCCCGCATAGTATATCCGACCCATTCGAATTAATATTGAATTCCTTGTGGCCCACTCCTAATAATGAGCCCAAACCCACCTCGTTTTAATATTGAATAATTAACAATATATTCCTTTATTTAGTTTAAAAGGTAATCGGCCCAACATATTTATTGTTTAGCCATCCGGCCCAACTCCTTCATTAATTGTTTAGATGGACTAATCAGCCCAAATTCTTATAGATATGGCATCCGTATCATACTCTAAAACGAATCCTGCATAGTTTAAATCATAACAAACTCTACTCCACCCTATCTCTCTCTCTCAAACTTACATACGGCAGCAGGAAACCCCTCCCCTCCTCGTCATCAAAGCCTGATTGTTGTATCTCCTACACTTCGGTTAGTATGCATATGATCCACATAATCTGCTTGTTGTTTCGTTGAAGCTTTGACTCGTTTGATGTTATCTTTTGATGCTTGAACTGTTATAAGAATATATGGCACTTCTTTGCATAACTAGGTTACGTTTTGATGTAACATGGTAGGGATCGATACTGATTGCATGATTATGACTTTGATATATTATAATTGGATTGTAACATATGTCGATCATATAAACATAGTTTCTTGCTATTTATTCTTGATTTAAAATCGCCAGGTGTAGTAATGAGGAAACTGAAAACAATTTATATATTTTGATATCCCATTCTGTGTATGTATGTTAGCGATTTTGAATGATAATTGATAGGTAAATAGGACTGATTAGTTGATCGATGGTTGTGTGTGGATTGAATTGGTTGAACTGTGTAATGGGCCTGGCTTCCATTTAAAAGATGTAATCGGAACTAATAATTAAGTGGGCTGAGTATTGTAATAGTTGTAAACTGGCTGGGGTTTCAAGGGTCTAACGTATGGGCCGGGCATCAACATTTAACGACTTGGGCTGCTTAAGTTATGGGCCGCATCCTTATTGGGCTATTCATGTGTGGGCTTGTACTTGTGTGGCTCGACTAGACATAAGTTCGGACACTAGGTCGTCTAGGTAGATTGGGCCGCATGATGTGGGGTCATGTTAATGGCATCATGGGCTGAATGATAAGAGTGGGCCGTACTATAACGTCATATGTTCTCGGGACTTTACTGTACACGCGAATTGGGCCTTAGGGCCTTACTGGGTCGTGCATGGTTGATGAGTTATTACATGTTGATACATATTGAGGACTTAATTAAGTATTAGTGAATGTGAATTGTATGTTAACAGTATGTGGCTAGTAGAATATGAAGCATGACTACGATTTACAAAGTGGTTAGCACATGTGTGATAATTATATGATAGTATAGCATATGTTACTGCTGAATCTCATGACTGTCCATATTATGATGTGTGAACTCTACTTGTGCAATGTGAATGTTGAATGTGGGATTTACGTGCATGTAAACTGACTGTCTTCGTAACCATGATAGGACGTATTTAATCAACTGTTAAACAAGTAACATAATCTACCGAGCAAACCTAAGGTGAGTTCATTGCATTTTCTCAAGCATGCGTCCCGGTGGTTTGGGACAACTGGTAAACATTCGGGAGGGAAACATTGGGTAAACAACTTAATCGGTTTTGGTTATTGCCTGGAGGGCAATGGGGGTGATTAGTTGATAGCGCTATTAGGTACTAATTATCTGGGTTTCACTATGGTTGTTTAGAGGCACACTCCTCGGTTACGTAAGGGCGGTTTCCCTAGGGTAACTAACTGAACAACATAGTGGGTTGCTAAGAGGCACACTCCTCGGTTACGTAAGGGCGTAGTCCCTAGGGTAACTAACTTGAGCAACATCGTAACGCAACATTGAATCGCATTAACATATATCTGGTAATCCAAACACCTAAGCAACACTTTGAACTCACCAGCGTAGTCTGACACACTTGTTTGCATGCTTGTAGGTCGTTAACGTTTGGAACATGGACTTGCTATCTGGGAGTGCTGGAGTGGTCATGGATCGAGACTCTTGGGTGACTTATAAACGTTACATTGATTTTGAATGTTATCATGAAACTATTACTAAACGAATTAATACATGCTTCCGCTACACAACTTTTGAGAATTGATAACATGTTGACATTTTATATTAGTAGTTAACGTCATGACTTATTAAATATCTATCATTGGTTCAATGTGATTGGTGGCTCGAACTCTGATGCGTAACACGCCTCGCGGGGTTTCCGCAGGTGGAATTTTGGGGGTGTTACAGTTGGTATCAGAGCCACTGGTTATAGTGAACTAGGTTTTAAAACGTTTTGTAAAACCAGACTATAACCGAACAACTTCGAAAATCGATCATGACACTCAGCTCCAGATTGCAAGGTTCGTCTCTCTCTCTCACTTTATACGTTACTTGCTTAGCAGTCACACACTCACAGCGTACATGAACTGAAACATTTAACACCATAGTGACTCGATAGTATGACACTACTCTTTGACTCATGTAAACCATAGAACTGTGATATCATCTGTTGTGTTGTTTGAACGGGGGAAGCTTTGAGCGCAAGCTAAGAGGCACTGAGATAAGCATGCAAATTGCCTTATTATTATGGGTGCACACTTAATAATAACGCGGGGTGCATGCAAGTCCCAGTGAGGCTTATCGAGCGTGAGAAGGGTTCTGCCTTACTATGTGTGAACTTGGTAGTACGTAAATATCAGTATGATACTTGACTCCTATCTCGTTTCGATTCCTAAATCGGTTTATTCCCAACTATAGAAACATGAGTGGACGAGGACACGGACGTGGTAACGTCACCATGACTCAGGCTGAGTTGACTACCCTAATCAATACTCGCGTGGCTGAGGCTTTAGCAGCCTATCAAGCTGGTCAACAAGCGCAACCTCAACCTAACCAGCCTGCGTGCACATTCAAAATGTTTATGGACTGTAAGCCACAGACCTTCACCGGGACTGAAGGGGCTGTGGGACTCCTAAGATGGTTCGAGAAAGCAGAGTCTGTGTTTGCTATCTGTAACTGTCCCGCTGGGGACAGGGTGAAATATGCTGCGGGTACCTTGGCAGATGGTGCCCTAACGTGGTGGAACGCCCAGGTACAGTTATTGGGCATCGAGGCAGCGAATGCGACAACCTGGGAAGACTTTAAAGAACTGATCAGGGAGGAGTACTGTCCTCGGGATGAAGTTCAGAAGTTGGAAAACGAGTACTACGACTTGAAGATGGTTGGATCTGAAGTCGAAGCGTATGTGAAGCGATCGTATGAACTGGCCGACATGTGCCCGAACTTGTCCCGGCCTATGTCTCGGAGGATTGAGTTATTCATCAAAGGGTTGCCTCCGCGTGTGAAGAGCTTGGTCACTGCAGCCCATCTCAATGATCTGACACAGATCGTTCGTCTGACTCATAAGATTGTGGACCAAGAAGTAGAAAGCGAATCGTTACCCCCGCGTATTTCGGCCGCTACTGCTGCTGCACCCACTGCTACTGCGTCCGCTAATGTTAACAAGCGGAAGTGGAGTGATCATGACAAAGCATCTAGTGCGGGCCAGACGCAGAAAAGGCCAGACAACAGCAACCGCAACATCAGCCAGTCGTCTTCTGTCAATCAAGGCCAGGGAAGTGACCACAGCCAGGGTTCGTATGCAGGGAGAAAGCCACGATGCAACGGGTGTGGCTATCATCATTGGGGGCCGTGTGGTCGGACGTGTAACAAGTGTGGTAAGTCAGGCCATGAGGCCAGGGATTGTAGGACCTCACAACCCAAACACCAGCAGCAACAGAACCAGCAAGACCAAGGACAACAGGGGCAATCATCCCAGCAGAACCAGGGTTTCAGGAAGGGGTGCTATCAGTGTGGTGATGAGGGTCACTTTAAACGAGACTGCCCCCAGTTAAACCAGAACGCCAACACCAACAACCGCCCGAATCACGACAATGCTGGAAACAACAACAATGGCAACGAGGCAAGAGGTCGAGCTTTCGTGTTAGGACAAGGGGACGCAATGAACGATATTTGAACTTATAACTTATTTTGGGTTTTCATTGTTATGTTTTCGCTACTCAAACAAAGTTTGGTTTGGACATCAATCGTGTTGGGTTTTATGAATTAATTGGACTACTATACTTTATGTTTGCTATGATGGATGGTTTGATATTATTGAACGCACCTAGCGTATTTATGAACCTTATGAACAGGGTGTGCAAACCCTATCTTGACAAGTTCTTCATTGTCTTCATCGACGACATTCTAATCTACTCCAAGAGTCAGGATGAGCACGAGCAGCATCTACGCCCTATTTTGGAGCTTCTTCGAAAGGAACAGTTGTGCGCCAAGTTTTCGAAATGTGACTTCTAGGCTTCGTGAAGTCCACTTCTTAGGCCACGTAGTGAACAAGGATGGGATCCATGTCAATCCATCCAAGTTAGACTCGATCAGGAACTGGCCTGCACCACGTACGCCAACGGAGATACGCCAATTCTTGGGTTTGGCAGGTTACTACGGACGGTATACCAAGGATTTCTCGAAGATTGCGCAGCCACTTACACTACTGGCACAGAAGGGTGTCACCTATCGTTGGGGAGAGCCCCAGGAGACTGCTTTTCAGCACCTGAAGGATAGGCTTTGCAGCGCACTTATTTTCTCTTTGCCAGAGGGCACAGACGATTTCGTAGTATATTGTGACGCATCCATCCAAGGTCTCGGATGTGTATTAATGCAGTGTGGCAAGGTCATTGCTTACGCTCCGCGCCAACTTAAGAATCACGAACGGAACTACACGACACGCGATTTAGAGCTGGGAGCTGCAGTTTTCGCGCTTAGGATATGGCGACACTACCTGTACGGTACCCGGTGCACGATTTACACCAATCACAGGAGTCTCGAGCATATTTTTAAGCAGAAGGATTTGAACATGCGTCAACGACGATGGGTTGGACTACTGAACGAGTACGCATGCGCTATCAAGTATCATCCAGGCAAGGCCAATGTTGTGGCTGACGCCCTCAGTCGGAAGGACACTTTACCTTGGCGCGTGCGAGCGCTACCACTTGCGATTCAGCCTAGCCTTCCAGCGCGAATACGAAATACTGAAGCCATTCGTGGCTCACGACAGCGATTAGAACCGAAGGCAGACGGCGCTTACTACATAACTGGACGCATTTGGGTCCCATTCTTTGGCAAGCTTACTTTCCGACGCGTGAGACACTCGGATTACTGGAACAAACGGTGACTTGGCTCACAAACTCAGGCTAATTGATGAAACGGGATAACTATCGTAATGGTATGTATGCCCTAGGTTTAAGGCAGTGGTTGCCCGATGAAACCCTGGTGATACCCTTACCGGAATTTGAGGTCATCGGATCAGTTGTATATATCAGGGAATCTATCGAAAGCATGGGCTAAGAAGTCAAGGTTCGTTAGCAGGAGTCTTATGACAATCGTGAGGGCTTGTTAAACTTCAATACGTGGACAGAAGTTCGCGTAGGAACGGAAGGATATGTTAAAACTTCAATGTTCTCAATTGTTTAAGGGATTGAACCAACTCTTGTTACCACTGGTGAATTTCGGGACGAAATTTCCTTCAAGTTGGGGATGATGTCACAACCCGCAACAACCCTGATTTCTCACTTCGTTTCTCTCACATGTGGCGCTTGCCAATTTCGGGACGAAATTTCTTTCAATTTGGGGATGATGTGACAACCCGAACATTCAGGTTAGTATTATGTAAATCTCACAACTCTTCAGCGCATACCTACTGTCACACCCCCAAAATCCACCTGCGGATAACACCCGCTTCGAGGGCGTGACTGACCAGGATCCAGCCACCAATTATACTGAATAACTAAGTTGATAACAAAAGCAATACTTACTAACCATACGATTAGCCGGTGTTAAGTTTAAAGTTCAAAGTCTTAAGTTCAGAGTAAAATGTAGCGGAAGCATAATTAACAGTTTTAAACATTGTTCAAAAGGTAGACATGATAAATGCCCAACACACGGGCCGACGACCACTACACATCCCAAGCAGCTGCTCCAGTCACTGGCCACCTGCAAAGCATGCAGTAAGGGGTCAACAATAATGCTGAGTGAGTTCACTAGTTGTCCAGTTTTAATTACCAAAAACTTGTTTCACCAGTTAATTTATCCGTTTATACATGCCATGGGGAGCTACCCCAAAAGTTTAGCGACTAAACTGTTTTTCCAATACCGAACACTAGGTAACCGTTTGCGTTTCCGCAGGATGCCCCGATGTCAATGTTCTATCATCATTGACGGATGCCTGAGTACATTAGTTCACGACCGATCCCATACCATGGCACGGTGTGAGGCTGGTAAAACCTAAATAGCGCTATCAACTAATAACCCGTTCGCCTGGCACCGGCGACTAATCGGTATTATGTAGTAGGGACTTGAGTGATAGAGTTGCGTTTAGTGCCGTTAGTTGCAATCCGTATAAACAGTAATTAACTAAAAAGGTTTCCCAATACAAGGGAAGATAAAGTAAGTTTGTTTCCCAATAACTAGGGAAGGAGTGTAGACGGTATCCCCTTTACAAGGGGATAGGGTTGTTTTAGTCTCGTGTCCCAAACCACCGGGACGCATGCTTTTAAGTTGTGAACTCACCTTGGGTTGCTCGGTATGATACGTTACTTGGTTAAGTATGTTGGTCACCACGTCCTAACATGGTTACCAAATATGGGTCAAGTCGGGTACAAGTAAACACGTATAGCATGCACGTATACAAACAGTTAACAGGCAGAACTACAAACAGTAACATATGTACATACAGTAGCAGATCAGAATGAAGTCCAGTCAATAGGAGGCCCAACAGTTGAAGCCCAAAACAACAAGACAAACAGTCAAGGCCCAATAACATAAAACAGCCCAGTCGAAACTAAGGTGGTTGCGACTCGCAACCGAGGTTGCGACTCGCAACTGCGGTCTCGGTCCGTCATGTTTTGGTTACGACTCGTAACCGGAGATTGCGACTTAGCAGGTGTGGTTGCGACTCGCAACCAGGTTTGATGCATGCTGATTGCGACTCGCAACTGGGAGGTTTCGACTGGTCACGCGTGGTTTCGAGTAGCAACCAAAGGTTGCGACTCGCAACCGTGATAACTTGCATGGCAATCCCTTCTAGAACCTGCAGACTTGTACTATCCAATGAAATTGCATTTTCATGTAAATGTTGTACCATTTCCACTAAAACATGTTTGTTTGTCTGATCATTAGCCAAAACAGATCAAATATACACATTTCAAAATATTTCAAAGGCATTCAAATTGTTCTTCATGTTCATCATCATTTTACATAACATTCAAGCAATAAACTGAAAATCATTCAAACAAAGACATATTACTAAAACCCAAAACCGTGCACTTAAAACCTCATAATCAAGCCCTTGATATAATTATTCAAGCAATTTGCACGTATCCGAAACATACATTTATAATGACCACAATCCATCTAAACTTTCTAACAAACCGAGATACACACAAACATCTTTTTAATCATCAACATTAACAAGCACAAACCAATAAGGATCATATAAAAGCCCAAACACTAACCGGTTACCCATTTAACACATTTTGATCCACACACACATGTCAAACAAACATCATCCATACACAAGAATCATAGTAACACATAACATATATTTGTCCTAGTGACCTTATTAACACATGAACATCTAGAAAGAGCTAAAACCACTAACCGGTTATAGATTCAAGATGTGCGGGTATGATGGATCGGTGAATGAGCTTCCGGTTGGCGGTTCCGAGCTAAAGCCGAGTATGTTCTTGATGTTGGTTGAACCCGAGAAGAGGGAGAAGGATGAGAAGAGTGGTCTTGGTTGCTAGAACTTTAGGGTTTTGTGTGAGAGATGAGAGTGTGAGAAGGGAGTGTGTAAAATGGCTAAGGGAGGTGGGGTCGGGTTTATATAGTGTTGCGAGTTGGGCTAAGGGTTTCCGGGTTGGGTTCTCGGTTACAAGGCCCAAACGGCCCAAGTCACTTGTTCACTCGAGACCATTCTGGGTCTCGAGTCGGGTCGAGGTTTCGGTTTACATATATAACACTTATACATATATATATACATACACATAAGCAAATCGGCATATAACACATAATAACAAATAGTTTTTCATACATTTTTACTGTTAGTCGATTACGTACACGTTTGTTACATCAAAAGGTTATCCGGAAAGATCCGAGGTGTCACATTATCCCCAAGTTTTAGGAACTTTCGTCCCGAAAGTTAAGGCAGCCACTGTCAAGCTAGTGTAACTGAAAGCGTTTCAACGAGGTGTCACATTATCCCCCCGTTAGTTTGGAATTTCGTCCCGAAATTCGTTCGTAGCTTCAGTGCTGGGGTTTTCGTTAGGGAACAACTGGGGATACTTGTGCTTCATCTGGTCTTCCCGCTCCCAGGTATACTCTGGGCCACGTCGCGAGTTCCAACGGACTCGTACGAGAGGTATCTGGCTACGTTTGAGGATTTTGATCTCTCGATCAGTGATCTCAATCGGTTCCTCAGTAAAGTGTAGCTGTTCGTCAATCGTTAGTTCCTTAAAAGGAATCACAAGTGTTTCATCCGACAAACACTTCTTCAGGTTGGATACGTGAAAAACGTTGTGTACCGCACTCAGTTCTTCAGGCAGGTTCAATCTATAAGCAACCTTACCGATCTTCTCGGTAATTTCGAATGGTCCAATGTATCGCGGATTAAGCTTGCCCCGTTTACCAAAGCGAACCACACCCTTCCAGGGTGAGACTTTAAGTAGAACCCGGTCACCGACCTGGAATTCCAATGGTTTCCTACGCTTATCAGCGTAGCTCTTCTGACGGTCACGAGCTGCCGCCATGCGTTGTCTGATCTGGGCAATCTTTTCCGTTGTATCTACCACCATCTCTGGGCCCGTGATTTGACTATCACCGATTTCCGCCCAGCAGAGAGGTGACCGGCATTTACGACCGTACAATGCCTCAAAAGGTGCTGCCTGAATACTGGTGTGGTAGCTGTTGTTGTAAGAGAACTCTACTAACGGTAGATGTTTCTCCCAGTTCTTGCCAAAGTCGATCACACACGCTCTAAGCATGTCTTCGAGAGTTTGGATGGTGCGTTCGGACTGTCCATCCGTTTGCGGGTGATAAGCAGTGCTCATATCCAAACGTGAGCCAAAGCATTTGTGCATAGCTTGCCACAATTCTGAAGTAAATCGAGCGTCTCGGTCTGAAATAATCGAGGTTGGCACTCCGTGCCTCGAAACTACTTCCTTTAAGTAAATCTCCGCCAGGGTAGAAAACTTGTCTGTTTCCTTAATAGCCAGAAAGTGTGCGGACTTGGTCAGTCGATCCACTATTACCCAAATAGTATCATTTCCGCGTTGAGACCTAGGTAGCCCTGTGACAAAATCCATGGAAATCTGTTCCCATTTCCATTTCGGGATTTCCGGTTGTTGGAGTAGGCCTGCCGGCTTCTGGTATTCCGTCTTGACTCTGGCGCAAGTCAAACATTTGCTGACGTATGTTGCTATGTGGGCCTTCATGCCAGGCCACCAATACGTAGTCTTCAAGTCATGGTACATCTTGTCCGAACCAGGATGTACTGAGTAGCGGGACTTGTGGGCTTCGTCCATCACGAGTTCACGCAAACCTCCAAAGAGTGGAACCCAAATACGCCCTGTTACATAGTAAGCACCATCTTCTTTCTGTTCTAGTTGCTGTCTCGACCCTCGCAGAGACTCAGCCCTGATGTTTTCCGGCTTCAATGCTTCAACTTGAGCATTTCGAATCTGGGTAGGGAGGTTAGACTGGATGGTAAGTTGCAGTGCTCGCACGCGCTTTGGTATAGTGTCCTTTCGGCTGAGGGCGTCTGCCACGACATTGGCCTTGCCCGGATGGTATTTGATGGCGCATTCGTAGTCGTTCAAGAGTTCGACCCATCGACGTTGTCTCATGTTCAACTCCTTTTGCCTAAAGATATGCTCGAGACTCCTGTGATCGGTGTAAATAGTGCACTTGGTACCGTACAGGTAATGTCTCCATATCTTAAGAGCAAAGATCACTGCTCCCAGTTCCAAGTCATGCGTCGTGTAGTTCTTTTCATGCGTCTTGAGTTGTCGTGAGGCGTAGGCAATAACTTTCTCGCGTTGCATTAACACGCAACCGAGTCCATGAATAGACGCATCGCAGTAAACCACAAAGTCGTCAGTACCGTCGGGCAATGAGAGAATAGGAGCGCTACAGAGGTTATCCTTAAGCCTCTGAAAAGCAGATTCCTGTGCTGCATTCCACTTGTAGGCGACGCCTTTCTGAGTGAGTGTTGTGAGAGGTTGTGCAATCTTTGAGAATCCCTGAGTGAATCTGCGGTAGTAGCCTGCTAAACCCAAGAATTGACGAACTTCAGTGGGGGTCTTAGGTGTAGGCCAGTTCTTTATCGATTCGATCTTAGCTGGGTCGACGTGGATTCCGTTCTCATTAACTACATGGCCGAGGAAATGGACTTCTCGAAGCCAGAAGTCACATTTAGAGAATTTGGCGTACAGTTGCTCGTTGCGAAGGAGTTCGAGGATAAGGCGTAGGTGCTGTTCATGCTCTTCTTGACTTTTTGAATAAATCAAGATGTCGTCGATAAACACAATCACGAATTTGTCGAGGTAAGGCTTACATACGCGGTTCATAAGATCCATGAACACAGCCGGCACATTGGTCATTCCAAAAGGCATAACGAGGAATTCATAGTGACCATAACGAGTCCTGAATGCAGTCTTGGAGATGTCTTCATTACGAACTCTCAGCTGATGATAGCCTGATCGCAGGTCAATCTTTGAATAGTAGCTCGATCCTTGCAACTGATCGAATAGGTCGTCGATGCGCGGGAGGGGGTAACGATTCTTGATGGTAACCTTGTTCAGCTCACGATAGTCGATGCACATTCGGAATGTGCCATCCTTCTTCTTGACAAAGAGCACTGGGGCTCCCCAGGGTGATGAACTAGGACGGATAAATCCTTTATCCAAAAGTTCTTGTAGTTGCGTAGAGAGTTCCTTCAGTTCTGCAGGGGCTAGACGGTACGGTGCACGAGCTATGGGTGCTGCTCCAGGAGCTAGCTCGATTTGAAATTCGACCTGACGATGGGGAGGGAGTCCAGGTAGTTCCTCAGGAAACACCTCGGGATAGTCGCGTACTACAGGAAAATCTTCAATCCTCTTTTCCTTTTCGCGAGTATTGGTGACGAGTGCTAAGATAGCGGTGTGCCCTTTCTGCAAACACTTCTGGGCTTTTAGAAGCGAGATAATGCCTGTGACTTCTCCACCTTTGTTGCCTTTGACGATGAGGGGTTGACCAGAATGGCGAGGTATGCGAACTGCTTTCTCTTGACAGAGGATCTCAGCACGATGTTTGGATAACCAGTCCATACCAATAACAACGTCGAAGCTTCCAAGTTTGACAGGGAAAAGATCGATACTAAACGTATGGCCAGACAATTCTAGGGTGCAGTCGTGGATCACATGCGTGGCCTCGATGTTCTTGCCATTAGCTATCTCGACGGTATGCTTAGAACTTAATAATGCGGGCGAATGCTTAAGTTTCTTACTAATGCGAAGGGATACATAACTGGCATCGGCACCGGAATCAAATAACACAGAAACATAATGATCATCAAGTAGGAACTTACCCGCCACGACGTTGGGATCGTTCCTAGCCTCTCCAGCTCCAATCACGAAAGCTCTGCCCCTTGCATTTCCAGCATTGTTGTTTTGCTCATTGTTCCCAGCTCCCTGATTGTTGCGATTCTGATTCAGTTCAGGGCAATCCTTTCGCATGTGTCCTGTTGCCCCGCATTTAAAACATGCTCTGTTGTTTCCCTGCTGCTGTTGCTGTTGGGGTTGTTGCTGATTTTGCCTTGCCGGGAACTGACTTCTACAATCCTTGGCTTCGTGCCCCATCTTGTGGCATCGCTGACACTGACCCTTGTTACATGCCCCATTGTGGTGCCTGTTACACTTGTTGCACTTAGGGTAGTTTCCCCGGTAGCCACCCTGTTGCTGAGCGCCTTTGTTGTTGTCAGTTTTCCTTTGCTGAGCTGGGGCTTGAGTAGGGTTAGCATCCTTGCCCTGATTTCCATCCCACTTTCGTTTGCCATCACTAGAACTTCCTTCCGCAGCACTGATCCTTTTGGGCAACCTGCCCTCTTCCACAGCCTGATCAGTGAGTTTGTGAGCAAGTCGAACGATCGGCTGAATGGTAGTGTGGTTGGCTGAAGTTACATGGCTTCGAATTTCTGGAGCCAGACCCTTGATGTACAGTTCGATCCTTCGGTACATGGGTCGAGACATGTTTGGACAAAGAGCAGCATAGTCGTTGGACAGCTTGGTGTAGGTCTCAATCTCCGACCCAACCATCTTGAGTTCATAGTACTCATTCTCAAGCTTGTGGATGTCATCCCTGTGACAGTACTCTTCCTTGATCATATCCTTGAAATCTTCCCACGCAGTAGCGTTAGCAGTCTCTAGACCAAGCATTTGAATTTGCGCTTTCCACCATGAAAGTGCGCTTCCCTCTAGAGTACCAGTAGCAAACTTCACCCAATTAGCAGTTGGGCATTCACAGACAGCAAAAACAGCTTCGACCTTCTCAATCCAGTGCAGAAGGCCTATGGCACCCTCCGTGCCATTGAAAGGAAGAGGCTTGCAATCCATAAAGGTCTTGAAGGTACAAACACGTGGTTGCACAGGTGCAGGCTGACCTATCGGGTGAGCTGCGAAAGCTGCGGCCACGGTGTTGAGCAGGCTAGTGAACTGAGCCGGGGTCATGTTGACGTTTCCTCGTCCGCGTCCACTCATTGTCTTCATAACCAGAAAACATAGTATGAGTGCGTGATAGCGAGAATAAGATAGAAGAGAGAAGATGTATCTATCTAATCAGGCAACTAGTACGTATAGTAAAGCAGAAAGCATAAGACAAGTAAGCAAGTAACTATGGGTCCGAGCTATGAGGTCAGATAAGTCGAGCCTTGTACTTGGAGTGTAGTGTCGTCACGAGTCACGGGTTATAGTCTGGTTTTTCTCAAAAAGATTTTTCCCCTTTTTAAAACCAAGTTCACTATAACCAATGGCTCTGATACCAATCTGTCACACCCCCAAAATCCACCTGCGGATAACACCCGCTTCGAGGGCGTGACTGACCAGGATCCAGCCACCAATTATACTGAATAACTAAGTTGATAACAAAAGCAATACTTACTAACCATACGATTAGCCGGTGTTAAGTTTAAAGTTCAAAGTCTTAAGTTCAGAGTAAAATGTAGCGGAAGCATAATTAACAGTTTTAAACATTGTTCAAAAGGTAGACATGATAAATGCCCAACACACGGGCCGACGACCACTACACATCCCAAGCAGCTGCTCCAGTCACTGGCCACCTGCAAAGCATGCAGTAAGGGGTCAACAATAATGTTGAGTGAGTTCACTAGTTGTCCAGTTTTAATTACCAAAAACTTGTTTCACCAGTTAATTTATCCGTTTATACATGCCATGGGGAGCTACCCCAAAAGTTTAGCGACTAAACTGTTTTTCCAATACCGAACACTAGGTAACCGTTTGCGTTTCCGCAGGATGCCCCGATGTCAATGTTCTATCATCATTGACGGATGCCTGAGTACATTAGTTCACGACCGATCCCATACCATGGCACGGTGTGAGGCTGGTAAAACCTAAATAGCGCTATCAACTAATAACCCGTTCGCCTGGCACCGGCGACTAATCGGTATTATGTAGTAGGGACTTGAGTGATAGAGTTGCGTTTAGTGCCGTTAGTTGCAATCCGTATAAACAGTAATTAACTAAAAAGGTTTCCCAATACAAGGGAAGATAAAGTAAGTTTGTTTCCCAATAACTAGGGAAGGAGTGTAGACGGTATCCCCTTTACAAGGGGATAGGGTTGTTTTAGTCTCGTGTCCCAAACCACCGGGACGCATGCTTTTAAGTTGTGAACTCACCTTGGGTTGCTCGGTATGATACGTTACTTGGTTAAGTATGTTGGTCACCACGTCCTAACATGGTTACCAAATATGGGTCAAGTCGGGTACAAGTAAACACGTATAGCATGCACGTATACAAACAGTTAACAGGCAGAACTACAAACAGTAACATATGTACATACAGTAGCAGATCAGAATGAAGTCCAGTCAATAGGAGGCCCAACAGTTGAAGCCCAAAACAACAAGACAAACAGTCAAGGCCCAATAACATAAAACAGCCCAGTCGAAACTAAGGTGGTTGCGACTCGCAACCGAGGTTGCGACTCGCAACTGCGGTCTCGGTCCGTCATGTTTTGGTTACGACTCGTAACCGGAGATTGCGACTTAGCAGGTGTGGTTGCGACTCGCAACCAGGTTTGATGCATGCTGATTGCGACTCGCAACTGGGAGGTTTCGACTGGTCACGCGTGGTTTCGAGTAGCAACCAAAGGTTGCGACTCGCAACCGTGATAACTTGCATGGCAATCCCTTCTAGAACCTGCAGACTTGTACTATCCAATGAAATTGCATTTTCATGTAAATGTTGTACCATTTCCACTAAAACATGTTTGTTTGTCTGATCATTAGCCAAAACAGATCAAATATACACATTTCAAAATATTTCAAAGGCATTCAAATTGTTCTTCATGTTCATCATCATTTTACATAACATTCAAGCAATAAACTGAAAATCATTCAAACAAAGACATATTACTAAAACCCAAAACCGTGCACTTAAAACCTCATAATCAAGCCCTTGATATAATTATTCAAGCAATTTGCACGTATCCGAAACATACATTTATAATGACCACAATCCATCTAAACTTTCTAACAAACCGAGATACACACAAACATCTTTTTAATCATCAACATTAACAAGCACAAACCAATAAGGATCATATAAAAGCCCAAACACTAACCGGTTACCCATTTAACACATTTTGATCCACACACACATGTCAAACAAACATCATCCATACACAAGAATCATAGTAACACATAACATATATTTGTCCTAGTGACCTTATTAACACATGAACATCTAGAAAGAGCTAAAACCACTAACCGGTTATAGATTCAAGATGTGCGGGTATGATGGATCGGTGAATGAGCTTCCGGTTGGCGGTTCCGAGCTAAAGCCGAGTATGTTCTTGATGTTGGTTGAACCCGAGAAGAGGGAGAAGGATGAGAAGAGTGGTCTTGGTTGCTAGAACTTTAGGGTTTTGTGTGAGAGATGAGAGTGTGAGAAGGGAGTGTGTAAAATGGCTAAGGGAGGTGGGGTCGGGTTTATATAGTGTTGCGAGTTGGGCTAAGGGTTTCCGGGTTGGGTTCTCGGTTACAAGGCCCAAACGGCCCAAGTCACTTGTTCACTCGAGACCATTCTGGGTCTCGAGTCGGGTCGAGGTTTCGGTTTACATATATAACACTTATACATATATATATACATACACATAAGCAAATCGGCATATAACACATAATAACAAATAGTTTTTCATACATTTTTACTGTTAGTCGATTACGTACACGTTTGTTACATCAAAAGGTTATCCGGAAAGATCCGAGGTGTCACACCTACACGATAGACTCCTTAAATGTTCTCGTGCATGTGATCACTCGCGAAACCGTTTATGCCGTTTATGCATTTCTTGGCCGTTTGGGCCTCTCCTCCCCTTGGCCCGCATAGTATATCCGACCCATTCGAATTAATATTGAATTCCTTGTGGCCCACTCCTAATAATGAGCCCAAACCCACCTCGTTTTAATATTGAATAATTAACAATATATTCCTTTATTTAGTTTAAAAGGTAATCGGCCCAACATATTTATTGTTTAGCCATCCGGCCCAACTCCTTCATTAATTGTTTAGATGGACTAATCAGCCCAAATTCTTATAGATATGGCATCCGTATCATACTCTAAAACGAATCCTGCATAGTTTAAATCATAACAAACTCTACTCCACCCTATCTCTCTCTCTCAAACTTACATACGGCAGCAGGAAACCCCTCCCCTCCTCGTCATCAAAGCCTGATTGTTGTATCTCCTACACTTCGGTTAGTATGACATATGATCCACATAATCTGCTTGTTGTTTCGTTGAAGCTTTGACTCGTTTGATGTTATCTTTTGATGCTTGAACTGTTATAAGAATATATGGCACTTCTTTGCATAACTAGGTTACGTTTTGATGTAACATGGTAGGGATCGATACTGATTGCATGATTATGACTTTGATATATTATAATTGGATTGTAACATATGTCGATCATATAAACATAGTTTCTTGCTATTTATTCTTGATTTAAAATCGCCAGGTGTAGTAATGAGGAAACTGAAAACAATTTATATATTTTGATATCCCATTCTGTGTATGTATGTTAGCGATTTTGAATGATAATTGATAGGTAAATAGGACTGATTAGTTGATCGATGGTTGTGTGTGGATTGAATTGGTTGAACTGTGTAATGGGCCTGGCTTCCATTTAAAAGATGTAATCGGAACTAATAATTAAGTGGGCTGAGTATTGTAATAGTTGTAAACTGGCTGGGGTTTCAAGGGTCTAACGTATGGGCCGGGCATCAACATTTAACGACTTGGGCTGCTTAAGTTATGGGCCGCATCCTTATTGGGCTATTCATGTGTGGGCTTGTACTTGTGTGGCTCGACTAGACATAAGTTCGGACACTAGGTCGTCTAGGTAGATTGGGCCGCATGATGTGGGGTCATGTTAATGGCATCATGGGCTGAATGATAAGAGTGGGCCGTACTATAACGTCATATGTTCTCGGGACTTTACTGTACACGCGAATTGGGCCTTAGGGCCTTACTGGGTCGTGCATGGTTGATGAGTTATTACATGTTGATACATATTGAGGACTTAATTAAGTATTAGTGAATGTGAATTGTATGTTAACAGTATGTGGCTAGTAGAATATGAAGCATGACTACGATTTACAAAGTGGTTAGCACATGTGTGATAATTATATGATAGTATAGCATATGTTACTGCTGAATCTCATGACTGTCCATATTATGATGTGTGAACTCTACTTGTGCAATGTGAATGTTGAATGTGGGATTTACGTGCATGTAAACTGACTGTCTTCGTAACCATGATAGGACGTATTTAATCAACTGTTAAACAAGTAACATAATCTACCGAGCAAACCTAAGGTGAGTTCATTGCATTTTCTCAAGCATGCGTCCCGGTGGTTTGGGACAACTGGTAAACATTCGGGAGGGAAAGATTGGGTAAACAACTTAATCGGTTTTGGTTATTGCCTGGAGGGCAATGGGGGTGATTAGTTGATAGCGCTATTAGGTACTAATTATCTGGGTTTCACTATGGTTGTTTAGAGGCACACTCCTCGGTTACGTAAGGGCGGTTTCCCTAGGGTAACTAACTGAACAACATAGTGGGTTGCTAAGAGGCACACTCCTCGGTTACGTAAGGGCGTAGTCCCTAGGGTAACTAACTTGAGCAACATCGTAACGCAACATTGAATCGCATTAACATATATCTGGTAATACAAACACGTAAGCAACACTTTGAACTCACCAGCGTAGTCTGACACACTTGTTTGCATGCTTGTAGGTCGTTAACGTTTGAAACATGGACTTGCTATCTGGGAGTGCTGGAGTGGTCATGGATCGAGACTCTTGGGTGACTTATAAACGTTACATTGATTTTGAATGTTATCATGAAACTATTACTAAACGAATTAATACATGCTTCCGCTACACAACTTTTGAGAATTGATAACATGTTGACATTTTATATTAGTAGTTAACGTCATGACTTATTAAATATCTATCATTGGTTCAATGTGATTGGTGGCTCGAACTCTGATGCGTAACACGCCTCGCGGGGTTTCCGCAGGTGGAATTTTGGGGGTGTTACATCAAACATCTATTTCACTTCTTTATTTTTCTATTTAGCATAAAAAAGATTTGTTTAGTTCTTGAGGAAACCCATTGTGGTCTACCAAAAATCAAGTTCTGGGAGATCATACCTTTGTTGCATCATATCCTAATCGGTGACTTTACCACACTTACTTTCTGTTTATACGTTTATTTTGTTACGATTCATCGGGTAGTTTGTAATAAATTCTTCAATCAGAATGCTAATCAACATTTTTTGTATTTGTTTTACATCAACAGATATGCATGTTATTTGATCTGAAAATTCTTTGTTATAAATGTCTTTTTAGTTACTCTTTTCATAAAAACTGGTATATATTTAATTTTTAACATTATAATTTTTTTAATCAGTTTCAGATTAGTTTTTTTATGTCTGTATGGATGCAAAGTTGTAGTTCGTTGAACATATCTAATATCAATTATCATGATTAATCTGAAATTATTGTTTCATTTGCAGATGTTGTTGTTTGTTTCCATTTATGGTTATTGTCACACCTGAGCAAAATCCGCAACAACCTTGACTCCTCACTTCACCCTTTCGTGCTTACTTGTCAAATTTCGGGACGAAATTTCTTTCAAGTTGGGGATGATGTGACAACGTGAAGTTTCAAGGTTAGTATATCCTCGGTTTTGTAACTTCTCCGTTCTTGTTCTGATTTATCTATTCGATCGTGACTTTGTTAAACGTGCTAACATATTTAGTCGTCGTGCATTGTGTGTGTGTTTGTTTGATTAAGAAACGGCACGCATAGTATACGTGAGCGAGCTCGACCCAAGCATAACGTGTAACGCCAATCAATAACTGTTGGACTTGGCCCAAATACTGATCCATATTTCTGTGTCAACCGGCCCAAATTATTGTTTTATTTAGTAAGCATGACCGGCCCACTTGATGTTAGTATTAAATTAGAATACGTGAACCCACAATATCAATGTATCAACCCTAATTTCCTTAAGTTCGTGCGGCAACAGTAGCAGATCCCCTTTTCGAGTATATCAGTGGTCGACTAACATTTGTGGGTTAGTATCTTTATTAATGTTTGTGTTTATGTGTGCATGATTAACTCACATGAAATAGAAATCTTATGTTAGTGGCTGTCATTGTGTTGTGTGTAGACATGATTGATAGGCATTTAAGATATTCATATAAATGGTCTTGTCCCTCTTGTCCTTCATGTGCACAACTTGATTCTGACAACAAATGAAATTTATATGGAATTGACTTTTGGTAACACATAAATCCCACTAAACAAGAAGGGCATTGGACCGATGGTGGGGGGCTTGGGATTGGTTGTATGGGGCGGCATAATGGTTGTGTGTTGATGTCATAAGTAGTTTTGATTAATGATGTATGTTTATATCCAAGTCAAAACCGCTAGGCACTATAGTCTCTCAAATCGGCCCTACCAGAAGTCACATGACTGACAATGTTGGTTATGATGTAATATAGGTTTAATAAAATCAAACATGTGGGGAATCGGATCATAGCATCAGTATAGTCAAACCCTTTCTTTTAAGTGGACCTCACAACCTTTTCTTTTAATTGGACCTCAAAACCCACCAATCATGTGGTGGTAGTTATCAAAGACTTGAATATAAAATGAAATATATATATAAAGTATCGATGATGATCTGATCATGTGATCTCAAAAGGGCGGCGCACATACCGATTGAAAGGACCTTACATGTTTTTTTTTATTTTTTTATTTTTATGAGTTATGTATGAAAGGACCTTACATGTTTTTTTTATTTTTTTATTTTTATGAGTTATGTATGTATGCAGGATATATGTGTTGTCTACTAGTGCTAGAACCTAGGGGATGGGAATTTGGCATGTGGGGTTGGGTAATGCATTGTTGGCGGCAATAAGGGGGGGTCCAATGAGGTTTGGCTACATATATAATGGATGGCCATGTGTAGGTATTTCATGTGAATAAATAATTTAATGGGAATGAATTGTTGGGGACATGTGATGGGTTCCAATGGGCGGCACCTTTTGACATTATTGGGTCACATACAATCGACACAGTGTCACCTACACATACATATGCACCTTATGGGTTGGGCCGAATCTCATAACAGAACACATGAGGGCCGCGTACACTTGGGGTAAAAATTATAGGATTTACTAAGCAGTTCATTTGGAATGTGAATACATGATGGATTCCGTTTGTAGCCTGATGCAATTGTATGCTATTATGATGCCTGGTATGATGCTAGATTTTATAAACAATTGTTCAAGCAAGTGTAATATAATGTGTATACTACCTGTGTAACATGTATGTATGATTAAGTGCTATAAACTGATTGTCACTCGAAATGATATCAGGATCCGGTGATTAACTGATAAACGAGTAAACTAACTTGACCGAGCAAACCAAAGGTGAGTTCACTACATTCGAGCATGCGTCCCAGTGGTTGGGGACAGTCAGTGGGTATCCCATGGGGGGGGATAAGTCTTTGGGTAAAAACGGGTATATTGGTTAATATTCTCACCTATCATCTTTTGTAAGTCCCTCATCGGGTATTAGTTAGTAGCGCTACTTAGGTTTGGCACCCTCACACCGCTCCTGTAGAGGACGGAGGTGAACTAATGACCCAGTCTGGCCCAGTACTAGATAGGAGTACGTGGGAAGGGCAGTCGTGTATTTCAGGAGCCGTCATTGTTCGGAAATGAGATATTAACAATACTACTTGCAATGGTTATGGAATTGTTTTACATACAGCGGGTAACAAACGTTTTCTAAAAACTGTGAACTCGCCAGCTTTGTCTGATACGTGTGTTACATGCTCGCAGGTCCATAGGTGCTGAGAATGCAGGAACTTGCTGGCTGGAGGGCGAAAGTGGTCATGGTTACATTAATAACTTATTTATCAGACTTTTATTCATTGTGGTTGTTTGGATAATATTTACAGTATGATACATTAACGCTTCCGCTGAACTTATGGTTTTTGAACAACTTATGTTTGGGATTTCAGTATAATTAAGTGATGGAATTTTATTTAAACTTGTGATTCAATGTAATTGGTGGCTCATTACTAGTCGTCACACGCCTAACAGGGATACTCCCTAGGTGGTAATTTGGGGGTGTGACAGTTATTAACGAAAGTATTTTGAAGTTTGTATGGTAAAACTTGCATAAAGTACATGTTTAAATGTGGTTAACCGTTAGTGGAAATTGGGGGTTATACTTTTAAACTGCAATTTTAATCTCATTCTTACTATCCTCTGGGAAATAATTTTGTTTTATTTTAAATGTTAGATGTTAGATGTTTGATGAGTGTTTTCAGAATTTATTTACTGTGTTTATTCAGTGTTAGATTATTTTTTTAGGCCTATATGGATATAATCTATAGTTTCTTCAATATATTTAATATTATTTTTTTGAATTAATGATATATTATCTTATGATATTCGGATTGTATTGTTTGAATCTTATTTAGTATAAAAAGTGTTTTTATTATTGTAATATGTCGGTTCCAAAAACTGCATCTTTAACTGTAGTTATTCATTTCATTTATTTTTTTATATGATGAATATATATTGATATTTAAGCACATTGATATTGCTCACTTTCACTTAACAGTTGTTTTAGTTCAATTGCTGGTTGTATTCATAATGGGAGACAATTCCGATGATGAGGTTGTTGAAGTATCTCGTGATGAGTTCATTCACAAACTAGACGAGGTAATCTTCTATTATCTGTTTACACGTTATTTCTTAATAGTTATTTGACACTAATTATTCGCATACTGTCCTTTATAGGACATACATAAAGATTATGGCTTCATGTTTTCACATGAAGAACCAAATGTCCACCAGGTAATCGTATACTTCTATAAATGTCTATGTATACATAAAATTCATATTAATTTAAAAAATCACAGCTAATTATTTAACTTAAGTATGTTAATGTAAAATGTGTTATTGAATCAGGATATTTGCATGCAAGAACAGAATTCTATCAACATAAAGGAGGGACTTGGAGAACCAAGTAATGTTAAACAACATGACGTTTATTTCACTTCCAAGGGAGTTATAGCTGAAGGATCCCCATCTGTCACAAAAGAGGTAAGTTTATGAATTTTTACAATTAATCTTCAATTGTTAACAATAATATGGTATCTTTTTTAAAACAACAACTTTTTCCATCATAAAGGTAAAGAAAAATGTAAGCTCTGTTGGTACTTCCAAGTCTAAGAAGCGTTTACCTGGAAAGAAATCTGGAAAACACAATATACCTGAAGATCCGGAGTTTTGTAACTTTACACGTAGAGGGGAATACAGGCTGGTATTTTTTTTTGCTTAATCATTCTTTAAATTTACATTGTTTGTCTTTATTATTTGATGTATAAAATTAATGCTTTTTAATTCACGTTGTTACATGCAGCGTCTTCCGGCCCTGGCATCAAAACGCGCAGGGTTTACAAAGAAGCTTCATACACTGAAGTTTGAAAACCTGCAGGGGCAGGTTAGTATTTATGAAGTCAAACCAGAAAAAAATGGGAGTGCATCACGCTATTCAGTCATAAACTGGCCTATATTTATGGCGGAAAATAATTTGAATGATGGCGTCATGCTTGATTTCACTTATGTGACTTCAAAAAAAACCGTCATCTTAAAAAATGTCCGCTCTGTCTAATCCAAAGTGCACCTATCTTTTATAAGCTATCTTTTGAACAACTGTTTGGTCTTTCTTTTGTTAACTATCTTTTGAACATGTACGTTTATCGACTTTTTTGATAATAGACTTTTGTATGGTACTTAACTTTTGTGTATATCGTGAATGTTTATGTTTATTACTACAACTAAAAATTTCTTAAAAAATTGCAGTTGACTTTGTGACCAAAGATAAAATTAAGTGTCAACTTTTATATAGACATTTGTGTGCTACTTAATTTCATGCATTATGTTATTTATCAAAATAAACATTAAATTAAACGCATATTACTATTCCATTTAATCTAGAATAACATATTATCTTGGGATGTTTTTGTAAATTAATCTAATACATTTACTATACATATGGACATGTTAAATCTAAAAAAAAATTTCAAAATGTATATGCAAACCGAGAGAAGATCAAATCTATATAATTATTAAAACAAACAATTTCAAAATAATATTCTAACTAAGTTCAACTATTTTAGCTTATTAAATTTTGTAAATGTAAATGTTTTAAATCTAGGAATATATATGTTCCAGGAATTTAATTTGTAAATAGAGCAACTATTAATAACGTATATATTATTGTTAGTTACTTTTGATATTAAAATCATAGACTACCAAATTTTTAAAGACTTTATTTTCTGAAGAGAATAACGGTTAATTTTGGTGCTTTTGACATAAATTTGAAAGAAAACCAAATTTTCAATGAATTGACTATCTTAAAATGAGTAACGATTAATAAGGTATATCGAATCATTAATTTTTTTCCCTTTTTTAATCTAACATCTTAAATGGAACAAACTATTTTCAAACACATTATAGAAGATAACACTTTGTATTTATATGTTTAAATTTATGCAATCTTTCTTAATTTAAAATATATAGTTTATATGGAAATTGCACAATCACATCGAATTAGTTACACTTATTTATTTATTTAAATTAATGTCGAATTTAAAAATACAATTAAGTACCTCATTTTGTAAACTTTCTAACTTTACAATTTATATTTCTTATGGAGATATGGAGATGTCTCAATCACATTTAATTACTTTCGTATATTTATCTATTTTTTTAACTACGATTTTAAAATTATATTTAGGTATATTATTTACAAACTTACATAGCCTCATCTATTATAAATACCCTCCTCCTACCTTATAATTCATACACATCCAGCCTTCTTACCTTCTTTCATCGATACACACACAGAGGTATGGTTACTATGGATGTTATTATAATGCATCATTATAACTATTGTCTAAGTAATATAAAATGTTTTTCTTGATCATTGTTATTGCATTTTTGTTTTAATAAAAATTAAATTGTTTATACTGATATTATAGTATTGAATGTTCATAGTTGTATTCTTTGCTGTTGCATACTTGCTTTTTCATATGGTTATATGTTAATCTTATTTAATGCTAATATGAATTTAAATTAAATGATAGTGTTGTAATCAGTTTATATAAAATAAATATATTTCAACATCACTTTTTTTTTGTTTCAACATCTTGATGTAGATATGCTGAATTCTCTTAGTCACCTATTCTAAATTTACTATACGAACACTAACATCTTTTATATATACATATATATATATATATATATATATATATAGAGAGAGAAAGTATAATGTACTTCAAGGCTTAACCTACATTAACATACATGACAAAAAATATAACGTGCGTTATTATCATAGAACGTGCGTGATTATAGTCCCATGCGTGATTATGTGGTCCCATGCGTGATTATGTGGTCCCATGCGTGAATATACCCCTGATCCAACGGTTACCATTGTCTCCTACGTGATGTATGATAAGGCTTTTTGTATGTTAACCTTACTCTATATATATATATATATATATATATATATTTAAGTTTATGTTCATCTATTATACTCAAATTCGTTATACGTTGTTAGCTTTTAGATGTTAGTTTTTACATCGTTACACATTAATATAAATGTTTCCATTATTTAAAGTAATAAATCGTTAATTTTTATTTTATATAATATAAAATAAACAAATACTCACTGTATAGTTCTATATCATTAAGATATATATACAATATTATTGCTACATCCTATTGTTCAATATGAAGTTACAATTTAAATATATGTATCCTGTTAATTTTAAGTAATTGTGTAATATTAAATTGATTTCAATCTGTATACAATTTGTAATTTCTCTGAATGTGTATGCTATCAACCTTATGTGATCTTATTTTTTTAAATATCCCAACTGTATTTTTTTTTTCAATATATTCTTATATAGTAATACTTATTTTTTTTCTAAAAATATACATACATCAATTGTATTTCATTTGTTAGGTTTTCTATTCTAGCACAGTAGATCTTAAAATGGAAAAGATTGGCATGGAAATGGTTGTTGACGAGATTTTCTCAAGGCTCCCTGCCAAAGTTGTAGATCGTTTCAAAAGTCTTTCGAAATATTTTCGTAAGGAACTATCAACTCATAATTTTGAGTTGAAGCATTCTCGCCGGGCTGGACATTCACTACAAAAGAAACTACTGTCCTTGAAACATGAGTCGATAGTCGTTGACGATATAGTAGGTGGGAATTTGGAAGTCGATACAAGCAAAACAATAACTTTCCCATACAGTATCCATCCTTCCTTCTTACGTATTATATCGTCTTTTAACGGACTGTTGTTAGTTTGCAATGAAAGGATTTTATGTGAGCTCATCCTTTGGAATCCAACAATGGGCCGCTTTAAATTGATATTGGACGACTACTTTAATCATCGTTTTGATCGTAACTCCGATACCGGTGGAATGTACTTTGACCAGTTCGACGATCTCAAAGTGCTTCACACCAAGTGTTACCGTAACGTTGGTACTGCCCGTGTTTACTCACGACGTCTTGACTCATGGAGAAAAAATAGATTTCCTCAACGAATCTAAATTTGCTTCATCGTCTTATTCATGGTCTCCTGCAACTTATTCCGGCAAAACCATATATTTCATGGTTTCAAATTATTGGTTTCCACCTGGCGAGAGGAACATAGTTACTTTTGATGTTATTTCTGAATCTTTCAGCGTACTTTGTTTTTGTCACACCCCCAAAATCCACCTGCGGACAACACCCGCTTTGAGGGCGTGACTGACCAGGATCCAGCCACCAACTATACTAAGCATTGGTTATTAGTAAAGTAGATTGCTATCTTGAGTAGTTTAGCAACATCTTAGTTTGAGTTTGATAGTAAGTTTAAACAAAACAGCGGAAGCATAAACCAAATAGTTTTAAAAGATAGTTCATGGTTCAAGATAAATAAAACCCAACACACGGGTTTTGACGATCACTACACATTCCCAAGCAGCAGCTCCTCAGTCACTGGTTACCTGCAAAGCATGCAGTAAGGGGTCAACAATAATGCTGAGAGAGTTCACTAGTTGTCCAGTTTTAATTACCAAAAACTTGTTTCACCAGTTAATTTATCCGTTTATACATGCCATGGGGAGCTACCCCAAAAGTTAGCGACTAAACTGTTTTTCCAATACCGAACACTAGGTAACCGTTTGCGTTTCCGCAGGATGCCCCGATGTCAATGTTCTATCATCATTGACGGATGCCTGAGTACATTAGTTCACGACCGATCCCATACCATGGCACGGTGTGAGGTTGGTAAAACCTAAATAGCGCTATCAATTAATAACCCGTTCGCCTGGCCCCGGCGACTAATCGGTATTATGTAGTAGGGACTTGAGTGATAGAGTTGCGTTTAGTGCCGTTTGGTTGCATTCCGTATAAACAGTAATTAACTAAAAGGTTTCCCAATGACAAGGGAAGGAAAAGTAAGTTTGTTCCCAGTAACTAGGGAAGGAATGTAAATGGTATCCCCTTTACAAGGGGATAGGGTTGTTTTAGTCTCGTGTCCCAAACCACCGGGACGCATGCTTTTAAGTTGTGAACTCACCTTGGGTTGCTCGGTAGATTATTTTACCCGGTCAAGTATGTTGGTCACCACGTCCTAGCATGGTTACCAAGTATGGGTCAAGTTGGGTACAAATAAACACATAGCGAACACGTACGGCAAACACATATAGCAAACACGTATAACATGTGTAACAACAAACAGTTGGGTTATTGGGTCAGCCCTAACATACAATCAGCAGCAACAACACGTAGCCCAGTCAACAGAAAGCCCAACAGTCAAAGCCCAATAACACCAAAATAGCCCAGTCGAGACAAGGGTGGTTGCGACTCGCAACCGAGGTTACGACTCGCAACCGAGGTCTCGGTTTATCACGTTTTGGTTACGAGTCGCAACCAGAGGTTCCGACTCGCAACCGGCGGTTCCGACTTGACAGCAGTGATTACGACTCGCAACGCGGAGATCTCGACAAAACTCGCTGTGGTCTCGAGTCGCAACCAAAGGTTGCGACTCGCAACCGTGATTACGTGCACTGAAGATCTTCTAGAACCTGACATGTACTAACCAATGATATTGCATTTTCATGAAACATAGTACTATCCACACTAAACATGTCTGTTTGTCTATTTTGTGTCTAAATCGGATCAAACAAGGCATATTCAAAATATTTAAGTGACATTCATGCTGTTCATCATCATATTCATATAACATTCAAGCAATTATTTATGAACATTCAAACCCCATTTATCAACAATCCAACCCAAAATCCTGTTTAAACCTTCTATATACTTCTCGGACAATATCAAGGCACACAAACAAGATTCATCATATAAACCCAAACATTTATGCCTAAAACCTCCTAACCAACCCTTACTACAACCGAATAGCAAACCTTTAAACACAAAACCGGATCATTTTCATTAAGACACAAAAATCATTTCAAGCAACCACTTTTATCATCAAACAAGCATTTTATAGCAACAAACATCAACAATCAAGCACTATCAAGCATTTTAGTAACAAGACAAACAAGCAAAACAACTATGAAGATATTCATGCTAACCGGTTGGAAGTAGGGGTACAAGGAATCAATGAACCAAGCTTCACATGATGATCTCGAGCTAGAATCCGAGAGTGATCTTGTTACCGGTTGATCCGAGGAAGAAGGAAAGGAGAGGAAATGAGGGTGTTGTGCTAGGGTTTTGGAGTTAGAGAATGAGGGTGAGTGAGAGAAGTGTTGGTGAAAATGGTAAAATGAAAGGAGTTGGCCGATTATATGAGGGTAAGGTTAAAGGTTGTTTCTGGCCCAAACCGGCCCAAACCGGCCCACGTTCACTGTTCACTCGAGACCACTCCGGGTCTTGAGTCGGGTTCTAGGGTCTCGGCTCACATATACATAACACACACATATATATATATATACCCATATACTTACATACACATAGCATGTAACAACGAATAGTTTCATGAATTTTTCATTTAATAAAATATACGTACACACACGTTACATCGAAAGATTGTCCGGGGAAACCCGAGGTGTCACATTATCCCCAAGTTTTAGGAACTTTCGTCCCGAAAGTTAAGGCAGCCACTGTCAAGCTAGTGTAAGTGAAAGCGTTTCAACGGGGTGTCACATCATCCCCCTGTTAGTTTGGAATTTCGTCCCGAAATTCGGTTGTAGCTTCAGTGCTGGGGTTTTCGTTTGGGAACAACTGGGGATACTTGTGCTTCATCTGGTCTTCCCGCTCCCAGGTATACTCTGGGCCACGCCGCGAGTTCCAACGGACTCGTACAAGAGGTATCTGGCTACGTTTGAGGGTTTTGATCTCTCGATCAGTGATTTCAATCGGTTCCTCAGTAAAGTGTAGCTGTTCGTCAATAGTTAGTTCCTTGAAAGGAATTACGAGCGTTTCATCTGACAGACACTTCTTCAGATTAGATACGTGAAATACGTTGTGTACCGCACTCAGTTCTTCAGGCAGGTTCAATTTATAAGCAACCTTACCAATTTTCTCGGTAATTTCGAATGGTCCGATATATCGCGGATTAAGCTTGCCCCGTTTACCAAAGCGAACCACACCCTTCCAGGGTGAGACTTTAAGTAGAACCCGGTCACCGACCTGGAATTCCAATGGTTTCCTACGCTTATCAGCGTAACTCTTTTGACGGTCACGAGCTGCCGCCATGCGTTGTCTGATCTGGGCAATCTTTTCCGTTGTATCTACCACCATCTCTGGGCCCGTGATTTGACTATCACCGATTTCTGCCCAGCAAAGAGGTGACCGGCATTTACGACCGTACAATGCCTCAAAAGGTGCTGCCTGAATACTAGTGTGGTAGCTGTTGTTGTAGGAGAACTCTACTAGCGGTAGATGCTTCTCCCAGTTCTTGCCAAAATCGATCACACATGCTCTAAGCATGTCTTCTAGAGTCTGGATGGTGCGTTCGGACTGTCCATCCGTTTGCGGGTGATAAGCAGTGCTCATGTCCAAACGTGAGCCAAAGGATTTGTGCATAGCTTGCCACAATTCCGAAGTAAAACGAGCGTCTCGGTCGGAAATAATTGAGGTTGGCACTCCGTGCCTTGAAACTACTTCCTTTAAGTAAATCTCCGCCAAAGTAGAAAACTTGTCTGTTTCTTTAATAGCCAGAAAGTGCGCGGACTTGGTCAATCGATCTACTATTACCCAAATAGTATCATTTCCGCGTTGAGACCTAGGTAGCCCTGTAACAAAATCCATGGAAATTTGCTCCCATTTCCATTTCGGGATTTCTGGTTGTTGGAGTAGGCCTGCCGGCTTCTGGTATTCTGTCTTGACTCTTGCGCATGTCAAACATTTACCGACGTATGTTGCTATGTGGGCCTTCATGCCAGGCCACCAATATGTAGTCTTCAAGTCGTGGTACATCTTGTCCGAACCAGGATGTACTGAGTAGCGGGACTTGTGGGCTTCATCCATCACGAGTTCACGTAAATCTCCATAGAGAGGGACCCAAATGCGCCCTGTTACATAGTAAGCGCCATCTTCCTTCTGTTCTAGTCGCTGCCTCGACCCTCGCAGAGACTCAGCCCTGATGTTTTCCGGCTTCAATGCTTCAACTTGAGCATGTCGGATCTGGGTAGGGAGGTTAGACTGGATGGTAAGTTGCAATGCTCGCACGCGCTTTGGTATAGTGTCCTTTCGGCTGAGGGCGTCTGCCACGACATTGGCCTTGCCCGGATGGTATTTGATGGCGCATTCGTAGTCATTCAAGAGTTCGACCCAGCGGCGCTGTCGCATGTTCAATTCCTTTTGCCTAAAGATATGCTCGAGACTCCTGTGATCGGTGTAAATAGTGCACTTGGTACCGTACAGGTAATGTCTCCATATCTTAAGAGCAAAGATCACTGCTCCTAGTTCCAAGTCATGCGTAGTATAGTTTCTTTCGTGGGTCTTGAGTTGTCGAGAAGCGTAAGCGATAACTTTCTCGCATTGCATTAACACGCAACCGAGCCCATGGATAGACGCATCGCAGTAAACTACAAAGTCGTCAGTGCCTTCAGGCAACGAGAGAATAGGAGCGCTACAGAGGTTATCCTTTAGCCTCTGAAAAGCAGATTCCTGTGCTTCATTCCACTTGTAGGCGATGCCTTTCTGAGTGAGTATAGTGAGGGGTTGTGCAATCTTTGAGAATCCCTGAATGAATCTGCGGTAGTAGCCTGCCAAACCCAAGAATTGGCGAACTTCAGTGGGAGTCTTAGGCGTAGGCCAATTCTTTATCGAGTCGATCTTAGCGGGGTCGACGTGAGTTCCGTCCTTGTTGACCACATGCCCAAGGAAATGGACCTCTCGAAGCCAAAAGTCGCACTTCGAGAACTTGGCGTACAACTGCTCCTTGCGTAAGAGTTCGAGGATAAGGCGTAGGTGTCGTTCATGCTCTTCTTGACTTTTCGAGTAAATCAGGATGTCGTCGATAAACACAATCACGAATTTGTCGAGGTAAGGCTTGCACACTCTGTTCATGAGGTCCATGAAAACCGCAGGTGCGTTAGTCATTCCAAAAGGCATAACGAGGAACTCGTAATGACCGTAACGAGTCCTGAACGCCGTCTTGGAGATGTCTTCATTACGAACTCTCAGCTGATGGTAGCCTGATCGCAGGTCAATCTTGGAGTAGTAGCTCGATCCTTGCAACTGATCGAATAGGTCGTCGATGCGCGGGAGAGGGTAACGATTCTTGATGGTAACCTTGTTCAGCTCACGATAGTCGATGCACATTCGGAATGCGCCATCCTTCTTCTTGACAAAGAGTACTGGGGCTCCCCAGGGTGATGAACTAGGATGGATAAATCCTTTATCCAAAAGTTCCTGTAGTTGCGTAGAGAGTTCTTTCAGTTCTGCAGGGGCTAGACGGTACGGTGCACGAGCTATGGGTGCTGCCCCGGGAGCTAGCTCGATTTGAAATTCGACCTGACGGTGGGGAGGGAGTCCAGGTAGTTCCTCAGGAAATACCTCGGGATAGTCTCGTACTACAGGAAAATCTTCAATCCTCTTTTCCTTTTCGTGGGTGTCGGTGACGAGTGCTAGGATAGCGGTGTGCCCTTTCTGCAAACACTTCTGGGCTTTTAAAAGCGAGATAATGCCTGTGACTTCTCCACCTTTGTTGCCTTGAACGATGAGGGGTTGGCCAGAACGACGAGGTATACGAACTGCTTTCTCTTGACAGAGGATCTCAGCGCGATGTTTGGATAACCAATCCATACCGATGACAACGTCGAAGCTTCCAAGTTTGACGGGGAAAAGATCGATACTAAACGTGTGACCCGACAATTCTAGTGTGCAGTCGTGGATCACGTGCGTGGCCTCGATGTTCTTACCATTAGCTATCTCGACGATGTGCTTAGAACTTAATAATGCGGGCGGGTGCTTAAGTTTCTTACTAATGCGAAGGGATACATAACTGGCATCGGCACCGGAATCAAATAACACAGAAACATAACGATCATCAAGTAGGAACTTACCCGCCACGACGTTGGGATCGTTCCTTGCTTCTCCAGCTCCAATCACGAAAGCTCTTCCCCTTGCACCATTTCCAACATTGTTGTTTTGCTCATTGTTCCCAGCTCCCTGGTTGTTGTTGCGATTCTGATTCAGTTCAGGGCAATCCTTTCGCATGTGCCCTGTTGCCCCACATTTAAAACATGCTCGGTTGTTTCCCTGCTGTTGTTGTTGTTGTTGGGGTTGTTGCTGATTCTGCCTTGCTGGGAACTGACTTCTACAATCCTTGGCTTCGTGCCCCATCTTGTGGCATCGCTGACACTGACCCTTGTTGCATACCCCATTGTGGTGCCTGTTACACTTGTTGCACTTAGGGTAGCTTCCCCGGTAGCCACCCTGTTGCTGAGTGCCCTTGTTGTTGTCAGTTTTCCTTTGCTGAGCTGGGGCCTGAGTAGAGTTAGCATCCTTGCCCTGATTTCCATCCCACTTTCGTTTGCCATCACTGGAAGTTCCATCCGCAGCACTGATCCTTTTGGGCAACTTGCCCTCTTCCACAGCCTGGTTAGTGAGTTTGTGGGCAAGACGGACCACAGGCTGTATGGTAGTGAGGTTGGCCGAGGTTACATGGCTCCTGATTTCTGGGACTAAGCCTTTGATGTACAATTCGATCCTTCGGTACATGGGTCGGGACATGTTTGGGCAAAGAGCAGCATAGTCGTTGGACAGCTTGGTGTAGGTCTCAATCTCTGACCCAACCATCTTGAGTTCATAGTACTCGTCCTCGAGTTTGTAGATGTCGTCCCTGTGACAGTACTCTTCCTTGATCATATCCTTGAAATCTTCCCATGCAGTAGCGTTAGCAGTCTCCAAACCAAGCATTTGAATTTGCGCCTTCCACCACGAAAGTGCGCTTCCCTCAAGAGTACCAGTAGCAAACTTTACCCAATTAGCAGGGGGACATTCGCAGACAGCAAAGACAGCTTCGACCTTCTCGATCCAGTGCAGAAGACCTATGGCACCCTCAGTGCCACTGAACGGAAGGGGTTTGCAATCCATGAAGGTCTTGAAGGTACAAACACGTGGTTGCACAGGCGCAGGCTGACCTATAGGGTGAGCTGCGAAAGCTGCAGCCACCGTGTTGAGCAGGTTAGTGAACTGAGCCTGAGTCATGTTGACGTTTCCTCGTCCGCGTCCACTCATTGTCTTCATAACCAGAAAACATAGTATGAGTGTGGTGTCGTAACACAGCGAGAATGAGATAGAAGAAGGGAGGCGTATCTATCTAATCAGGCAAACTAGTACGTATAGTAAAGCAGAAAGCATAAGACAAATAAGCAAGTAAATATGGGTCCGAGCTAGGAGGTCAGATAAGTCGAGCCTTGCACTTGGAGTGTAGTGTCGTCACGAGTCACGGGTTATAGTCTGGTTTTTCTCAAAAAGATTTTCCCCTTTTTAAAACCAAGTTCACTATAACCAATGGCTCTGATACCAATCTGTCACACCCCCAAAATCCACCTGCGGACAACACCCGCTTTGAGGGCGTGACTGACCAGGATCCAGCCACCAACTATACTAAGCATTGGTTATTAGTAAAGTAGATTGCTATCTTGAGTAGTTTAGCAACATCTTAGTTTGAGTTTGATAGTAAGTTTAAACAAAACAGCGGAAGCATAAACCAAATAGTTTTAAAAGATAGTTCATGGTTCAAGATAAATAAAACCCAACACACGGGTTTTGACGATCACTACACATTCCCAAGCAGCAGCTCCTCAGTCACTGGTTACCTGCAAAGCATGCAGTAAGGGGTCAACAATAATGCTGAGTGAGTTCACTAGTTGTCCAGTTTTAATTACCAAAAACTTGTTTCACCAGTTAATTTATCCGTTTATACATGCCATGGGGAGCTACCCCAAAAGTTAGCGACTAAACTGTTTTTCCAATACCGAACACTAGGTAACCGTTTGCGTTTCCGCAGGATGCCCCGATGTCAATGTTCTATCATCATTGACGGATGCCTGAGTACATTAGTTCACGACCGATCCCATACCATGGCACGGTGTGAGGTTGGTAAAACCTAAATAGCGCTATCAACTAATAACCCGTTCGCCTGGCCCCGGCGACTAATCGGTATTATGTAGTAGGGACTTGAGTGATAGAGTTGCGTTTAGTGCCGTTTGGTTGCATTCCGTATAAACAGTAATTAACTAAAAGGTTTCCCAATGACAAGGGAAGGAAAAGTAAGTTTGTTCCCAGTAACTAGGGAAGGAATGTAAATGGTATCCCCTTTACAAGGGGATAGGGTTGTTTTAGTCTCGTGTCCCAAACCACCGGGACGCATGCTTTTAAGTTGTGAACTCACCTTGGGTTGCTCGGTAGATTATTTTACCCGGTCAAGTATGTTGGTCACCACGTCCTAGCATGGTTACCAAGTATGGGTCAAGTTGGGTACAAATAAACACATAGCGAACACGTACGGCAAACACATATAGCAAACACGTATAACATGTGTAACAACAAACAGTTGGGTTATTGGGTCAGCCCTAAACATACAATCAGCAGCAACAACACGTAGCCCAGTCAACAGAAAGCCCAACAGTCAAAGCCCAATAACACCAAAATAGCCCAGTCGAGACAAGGGTGGTTGCGACTCGCAACCGAGGTTACGACTCGCAACCGAGGTCTCGGTTTATCACGTTTTGGTTACGAGTCGCAACCAGAGGTTCCGACTCGCAACCGGCGGTTCCGACTTGACAGCAGTGATTACGACTCGCAACCGGATTCGACTCGTGTTGATTGCGACTCGCAACGCGGAGATCTCGACAAAACTCGCTGTGGTCTCGAGTCGCAACCAAAGGTTGCGACTCGCAACCGTGATTACGTGCACTGAAGATCTTCTAGAACCTGACATGTACTAACCAATGATATTGCATTTTCATGAAACATAGTACTATCCACACTAAACATGTCTGTTTGTCTATTTTGTGTCTAAATCGGATCAAACAAGGCATATTCAAAATATTTAAGTGACATTCATGCTGTTCATCATCATATTCATATAACATTCTAGCAATTATTTATGAACATTCAAACCCCATTTATCAACAATCCAACCCAAAATCCTGTTTAAACCTTCTATATACTTCTCGGACAATATCAAGGCACACAAACAAGATTCATCATATAAACCCAAACATTTATGCCTAAAACCTCCTAACCAACCCTTACTACAACCGAATAGCAAACCTTTAAACACAAAACCGGATCATTTTCATTAAGACACAAAAATCATTTCAAGCAACCACTTTTATCATCAAACAAGCATTTTATAGCAACAAACATCAACAATCAAGCACTATCAAGCATTTTAGTAACAAGACAAACAAGCAAAACAACTATGAAGATATTCATGCTAACCGGTTGGAAGTAGGGGTACAAGGAATCAATGAACCAAGCTCCACATGATGATCTCGAGCTAGAATCCGAGAGTGATCTTGTTACCGGTTGATCCGAGGAAGAAGGAAAGGAGAGGAAATGAGGGTGTTGTGCTAGGGTTTTGGAGTTAGAGAATGAGGGTGAGTGAGAGAAGTGTTGGTGAAAATGGTAAAATGAAAGGAGTTGGCCGATTATATGAGGGTAAGGTTAAAGGTTGTTTCTGGCCCAAACCGGCCCAAACCGGCCCACGTTCACTGTTCACTCGAGACCACTCCGGGTCTCGAGTCGGGTTCTAGGGTCTCGGCTCACATATACATAACACACACATATATATATACCCATATACTTACATACACATAGCATGTAACAACGAATAGTTTCATGAATTTTTCATTTAATAAAATATACGTACACACACGTTACATCGAAAGATTGTCCGGGGAAACCCGAGGTGTCACAGTTTTCCCGAGCGTATGGAAGTCAATCCTTGCCAAGGCAGCAAAGGACAAATATAATTCAAGACAACAAGTGGCTGATAACAAGTATTTGGGGTGATTTTGTTGAAGTTGACTTGTGCAATGAAGCTTTTAACTACCTCCAACATGTTGACAACTACAACGGTCCGAAAGGAGCCTTATTTATCGAGACCACTGTTTCTCCTATCGAATCTAAATTATGATTGTATTTTAGACTTTTTTGTCTTTTGGTTTTAGAACTTTATTATTTGTTTCAAGTATCTGATGTTATTTGTTTTTTTATGTTTAATAATAAAATAACTTCTTATTGTATTGCATTTTTTCCGTATGCATAATAAATGTATTCAATAACTTATATTTCAGTTTGCTCTTATGGAATGATATTATTTCAAACTTTTGTCATGCTACTATTCTTTCATTATATAATGGTATTTTAGGATTTAGGATAACATAAGGTACATATGAATTAGTATCTTAAGTTAATTTCGACAATCTGATCCTTAGTTTCAATTAAAATGGAGTTAAATTTTGGATTGTCGTATTCTTACATCGTACCAGAATTTCAGGAATGTCTAAAAGAAAAAATTTCGACTCTTCATCTTCATTTAATAACACCGGAAAGGAAAACATTTCAAGCGGTAATGTCGTAAATTTAACACTTCATTCATCTTTTATAATATTTGTTTATGAACATGTTTAACTTTTACATAATCATTTTAATTACAGATGCTACCGCTTTTGTACCTACTAATCCATCCTCCAATATTACATCCGGTACGAATCTAACTTCGCAATAATATAAGTTATTATTTAATTATAGATATTCGTATTTAATACATAAATTGGCTTTGCCATTGCCCAAAGGAATTAAAGTAAATTTAATATAATATATTATACTACAATTACTAATATGAATATCAGCCATGTCTTAAAAGGTAATGTGTTTTTCTAAAGTTAACATCCTTTTTATTCCCGCGCAGTTCGTCGAGGAAGAAGACCACTATCGAACATTACAAACGGTACTACTTTTTGATATGTTTTACTTTGATGTGTTTTTATCTTTAATTTGAAGTTTCTGTAAAAGTATATTTTGCAATTTATGTATGCTTTTTTATTTAAAAAACATCATTGTTATGCATTTATGTGTTGAATTATTAATTGTGATCTATGTTGATGGTGTTGTAGCTGTTATCCCCATTGTTACTCAAGAGGAGGCAAAACAGAGTCGGAAAATAAGGAAATTATTATTGGATAAGAAGAAGTGTAATTTACATGGATGTCCATCAGATTCTGTCAACACTAATGTCACAACCGATGATTCGATAATAATTCCGTCTGTTTCGCGTATTGTTACAGAAGACGTATCGGTTTTATCAGAAGGTTAATTATTATGCTTCTTTTTAATAGCCGCCTTTAAACTAACATATAACAATAAACTTGCATTTTACAATATTGATATCTGTATTTATTTTAACTGAATCTTATGTTTTATTTTCATGTTTTCTTTATTTCCCACCTTCTATTGTATTTGAATACATAGATAACAGCCGACTAAGGGAATTAATTTTGGATAATAAAAGATCTCTTACGACACCCATCATATCAGACACCAATATAAATTTACCGACTTCTTATCCATCGAAGTCAACTCCAAATGTCGTCGCTAATGTTACAGCAACCCGACCATTCAGGCGACGAAGTAAGGACTTATTAACCTTGATATATTTCACTGTTATGCATTGTGTGTTAAATTATTAATTGTGATCTCTGTTGCTGGTGTTGTAGCTAATATTCCCATTGTTAGTCAAGATCAGGCAAAACAGAGTCGGAAAATAAGGAAATTATTATTGGATAACAAGAGATGTAACTTACATGGATGTCTATCAGAATCTCTCACTAATAATGCCACAACCAATGATTCGATAACAACTCCTGGTACGCGCATTGTTACAAAGGACTTTTCGGTTTTATCAGAAAGTTAATTATTATGCTTATTTTTAATACCCCCCCCCCCTTTAAAGTATCATATAATAATAAACTTGCATTTTACAATATTAGTATCTATATTTATTGTTTACTGAATCGTTTGTTTTATTTTCATGCTTTCTTTATTTCCCGCATTCGATTGTATTTGAATACATAGATAACAGCCGATTAAGGGAAGTTATTTTGGATAATAAATGATCTGATACGAGACACATCATATCATACACCAATATTAATTTACCGACTTCTTCTCGAACCGAGTCAACTCCAAATGTCATCGCTAATGTCACAGCAACCACACCATTGATGCCAACAAGTAAGGACTTATTAACCTTTGTATATTTTTATGTTCTTTATATAAATTAATAGCTTTAGGTTTTTTTATAAACTTTGTTTGTATATCTTAATAGGTAATGTTGGTTGTATTACTAACAATGTCACTCAACCAACAAACTGTACTCCGGGTCATATTTCTTTTAAGCTGACATCATTCACCGGCACGTCCAGTATGCTTCGAAATTCATCTTTGGAAAGGTTGTCATCCGGAAAACGAAAGTTAATTAGCACACCACGAATTACATCTCCAATACCAATTATGGATTTCAATACAGAGGAAATCGTAGATCAAGATCCGTTCAAGGGTCTTTCAAAAGGTACAGGTCTAATGATTTGTAGTATAACCTCCGTAAACTATTAAATGTTACAAGTAGATAGTATTTTTCTTATTAAATCACTATTTTATTTGCTTTTTATTAATTTTGAAAACAGATTATTTGGATCATGGTGACCAATGCGTTACCTGTGAAGTATGTAACGCAAAGTTATGGGATGCAGAAAAAGGAAGAGGAAGAAGAAAGGATGGGAAAATGTGTTATTTCTTATGTTGTTCTTACGGCATAGTAAAGCTTCCAGATTACAAAGATGCCAGAGGAAGTTATCGGATCCTATTTAGTAACAAAAATAAGGAAAGCAAGCACTTTTTGAAAAATATTCGCCGTTACAATTCCATGTTCGCATTTACTTCAATGGGTGGTAAGGTTGACTCAATGGTTAATAGAGGCAATGCTCTTTTTTGCTTTAGAATTAGTGGAGAAAATTACCATACAATTGGAAGTCTTATGCCAAACAACGGAGCGCAACCAAAATTTTGCCAACTATACATATACGATACAGAGAACGAACTTACAAACAGGCAAGCGATATTTAGGTAATTTCCATTGAATATTATTAACATTCGCATATTTATTTACATTATTCTTTTGTATTATATGTCAATCTTAATAATATTTGGTAACTTTTATTAACAGTCGTTCAGAGGATGCATCGTCTTCTTATTCTGCTACTCTTAATCGTAAGTTAATAGAACATATAAAAGATGTTTTAGATAACGACAATGAGTTGGTCAAAACTTACAGAAGAGCTAGGGATTCTCTTCAAGACAGCTCTCATGTAAATTTGAAGCTTCGCCTAATCGGAACAAGAGAAAAAGATGGTCGGACGTATAACTTACCAACGGCGGGTGAGATTGCCGCTCTCATTGTTGGAGATATTGAAAATGTAATTGACAATAGAGATATTGTTGTTGAGACTCAAACTGGTACACTGAAGAGAATTAGTGAGTTGCACCCGTCATATCTCGCACTACAGTATCCGATTTTCTTCCCGTACGGAGACGATGGCTACAGAATTGATATCCCTCACAGAGGTGTCATTGATGTTGTTAATAAAAAACGTCCAAATTGTACTATGAGAGAGTTCTTTGCTTATCGTATGCAGGATCGGATAAATCAGTTTTAGTTAATCTTGAATTCTAAGAGGCTATTCCAGCAGTTCTTGGTTGATGCTTATACTATGATAGAGAGCGAGAGACTTAGCTATATACAATATCAACAGAAAGATCTTAGGTCTGACACATATGAAACCTCCGTAAATTAAAAACACACGGTCAAGATGATATATCTAAGGCTGGAAAACGTATCTTCTTGCCATCTTCCTTTACTGGTGGAGCACGATATATGATGCAAAACTATTTAGATGCTATGGCTCTGTGTAAATGCTTTGGTTATCCGGATTTTTTTATAACTATAACATGAAATCCCAAATGGCCAGAAGTTCAACGCTTTCTCAAAGACACCAATCTCAGTCCGGAAGATAGGCCTGATATCCTTTCCAGATTGTTCAAAATTAAGCTTGATTCAATTTGCAAAGATTTAAAAAAGAATCATCTATTTGGCAAAGCTTCAGCAGGTACAGTTTTTAAAATACTATTCAAATTAATATTATGCCGTAAAATGTAACAATTTGTTTGGTTTTTGTAGTTGTTTACACAATCGAGTTTCAAAAACGTGGTTTGCCTCATGCCCATTTATGCTTATTCATGGAGCCTGAATCTAAATTACCTACGGTGGACCATGTTGATGCATTTATATGCGCAAAAATACCAGACAGAAATCAAGATCCAGAATTATTCATGCTTGTGAAAGAATATATGATACACGGTCCATGTGGTAATGCTAGGTTGAGCTCTCCATGTATGGTTGATAGGAAGTGTTCAAAAGGCTTTCCCAAAGACTTTCAAGATCATACTACACTAGATTCAAACGGGTTTCCATTATACAGAAGGAGAAACAATGGCGCTTTTGTTGTGAAAAATAAAATTCACCTTGATAACAGAAGTGTGGTACCGTACAACAAAAAATTATTGAAAAGGTATCAAGCTCATATAAATGTTGAATGGTGCAATCAGGCCGCTTCGATAAAGTATCTGTTTAAATACATTAATAAAGGGCCTGATAGAGCCACTATAGCTGTTGTCCAAAGCGATAATCAATCTGAAGAACAAGTACAAGACGAGATAAAAGAGTATTACGATTGTCGGTATATATCAGCTTGCGAAGCATCTTGGAGGATATTTGCCAATGAAGTGCATTATAGAAGACCTTCTGTTATGAGACTTCCGTTCCATCTACCTGGCCAACAACCTGTTGTTTTCGGACCTGACGAGGATATTAACTATGTTCTAAACAAACCATCTGTTAAATCTTCAATGTTTCTCTCATGGATGGAACGTAATAAAGACCCAAATGACACGTTGGCCCGTACACTTACATATGTTCAGTTCCCCAATTTTTATGTTTGGAAGCTTGATAAGCGAGTCTGGGAACCTAGACAAAGGAAAACAGCAATTGGCAGGATTCATTCCGTCCCTCCGTCACTAGGTGAAGCTTATTTTTTGAGAATTCTGCTTAACAAGGTCAGAGGACCAACATCGTTTGATGACATTAAAACAGTTAATGGTCATGTTTACGATACATATAGAGATGCTTGCTACGCGCTCGGTCTTTTGGATGACGACTCCGGGTATGTGGAGGCAATAAAGGAAGCAAGTTTATCAGGAAGCGCTTCATATATTCGTAATTTATCTTGTACCATGCTGTTATCCAGTAGTCTTTCTAGACCTGAGGTTGTTTGGGAAAGTTCATGGAAATACATGACAGACGATTTTTTATATAGACTTCAGAAATACCATCGAGTTACAGGTAAGTTTTGTTTACAATAAATGTTAGTATTTATATTATCAAATACATTATTTAATGTTTTAGATATTATTTAATCTCGGTTATGTTATTATGATGAGTTTGATATATTTTTCGTATTGCACAGCGTTATCAATTCTGGAGCACCAATTGAAAAACTATGCTTTGTGCGAGATTGAGAAGTTTTTACTACGAAATAATTCATCCTTGCGAAAATTTCAAACAATGCCATTTCCAGATATGTCGTCTTCAGGTAGTTCAGATAGTCGTTTGATATACGAGGAGCGGGCCTATGATATAACACATCTTGGAAATCTTTACGATAGTCAGTTGACAATGTTAACTGATGAACAATGCTCTGTGTTTGAAGAAATTATGGCAGCAGTTAACGGTGATAACGGTGGGATTTTTTTCCTTTACGGCTATGGTGGAACAGGTAAAACATTTCTATGGAAGACATTGTCCGCTGCAATTAGATCAAAAGGTCAAATCGTCTTAAATGTGGCTTCAAGTGGAATTGCATCGTTGTTGTTAGATGGTGGCAGGACTGCACATTCCAGGTTTCACATACCTTTGAATCTTACTGAAGACTCTGTATGTAATATAAAACCAGAAAGTGACGTGTCTAAATTACTGCATGAGACGAAATTAATAATTTGGGATGAAGCACCTATGGTACACAAACATGCATTCGAAGCACTGGATAGAACACTGAATGACGTTTTCAACATCGACCAATCTCTCAATTCAGACATACGGTTTGGAGATAAGGTAATTGTTTTTGGTGGCGATTTTAGACAAATATTACCTGTTGTTCCAAACGGTGGAAGACAAGAGATTGTTAATGCCTCCTTATGTTCGTCTTACTTGTGGAATAAATGTAAATTGCTAAGATTAACAAGAAACATGAGGTTAACCGTTGGAAGGTCGATGGCAGATATTGAAGAAATAAACAGTTTTGCCAAATGGCTTTTGGATTTGGGTGAGGGTAATGTTGGTGGTCCAAATGATGGGGAAGCAACTATTCAAATACCACAAGATCTTCTTATTACTGATGAAGCCGACCCAATTGCAAGTTTAATTGATTTTGTTTATCCATCAATCTTGCAAAACATCAACAACCATAATTATTTCAGTGAGTGCGCTATACTTGCACCGAAGAATGATGTTGTGCATGAGATTAATGACAGGTTGCTATCAATGTTTCCTGGTGAAGAAAGAGAGTATCTTAGCTCTGACAGTCTTTGTCCGACCGAAGATGTAAATGCTACACAACAAAGAATATACTCTCCGGATGTGCTCAATGGTCTTAAAATATCAGGCTTACCAAATCATAGGTTGGTGCTAAAAGTTGGTGTTCCAGTAATGTTATTACGAAATATTGACCAACGGAATGGTTTGTGCAACGGTACAAGGCTACAAGTAAAAAGCTGTACAACCGTGTAATAGAAGCCGAGATAATATCTGGTGCAAATATTGGTACTTCTACATATATACCTCGAATTAATTTGATTCCTTCTGATAAAAAGATTCCTTTTGCTTTTCAAAGGAGGCAATTTCCACTTTCCGTATGTTTTGCGATGACAATAAACAAAAGTCAAGGCCAGTTGCTTTCGAGAGTTGGTTTGTACCTGAAACAACCCGTCTTCTCTCATGGTCAATTGTATATTGCTTTGTCAAGGGTGAAAACAAGAGATGGGGTCAAACTACTCATACTTGACAACAATGGAAAACCGACAGATAAAACAAGTAATGTTGTTTATAAAGAGATTTTCAACGAATTGTAATTGATAAATGTATAGCATTGCTTCTAATTAACGACTAACATTTGATGATTTGTGATTGTTGCATATTCATGTATTTATATTTAAACACTCTTCCTAATAAATTTTATTTCAATCAATTTATTTATTCGTAATCCATACACAACATTAGAAATAAAACAACTAATATCGTGTATAGATAGATTTTCAACGATTTTTTATTGTTGCATATTCATGTATTTCAATTTGTGGTTCAAATCTTATATATTTGTTCGTGTTTTAACGTGTATGAAATTATAATATTTATGTTAACGGTAATATTAAAGATGTTTCCTTTTAGCATCCCGTGAAATTCACAGGTACTTGCACTAGTATATATATATATATATATATATATATATATATATATATATAGGGTTGAGTTCTTTTCAGAACTTTATATTTAAGGAGAACTTTTAGAACTAATATGGACCACTTATTTTTTCTTGTTTTCAAATATTTAAAAATAAATGAAAAGGTTATAATACTAATTTACTAATTAGTTTATCTCATATCTCTTATTAATTAAAAAAATAACTAACTAACTAATTTTCTCTCTCTTTTTTTCTCTTTCATCATTTCTTACCTTATTTTGTTTTAAGTATATATTTAAATCAAACTAAACTTCAATATTATTTTTCATTTCTTCAAAATCATCCACTTACATGTATGTAAACGTTTTACATATGTGTAACCATACTATTTACATATATGTAAAACTTCACATTGAGCATCAATTTCTTATACTAATGTCTATTTGCATATATGTAAATCCTTATTCTGATCATCATTTTTTCAAGTTGGTCATCTATTTACATACAACGTAAGACTTCATAATAATCTACCAATTTTCAAAGTGATAGTTGATTTACATATATTCGTAAGCTCGATTTTACATATATGTAACCGAACTTTTACATATATGTAATTATTCCCCATACTTAGCTAGAATAGAATTCTAAATGAAGCTTGAAAATTAATTTTTATAACTCACTGAATCTCTATCCACTAGATCCACCCAGTTATTTTCTGTCCGTAACAATAACTGGTTAAACCGATCTTCGCTTTTTTATTGTAGATTGAGAACATTTTAGATGCATGAAATGAACTGACTTATAAAAATAAAAATGCATATCTGAATCGATAAAACAAACATTCTGGACATTTCGTTTAAAAAAATATCGTTTTTTAATTTGAACACTAGAATTCATTTTTGAAAAATGGAAATGAAATGAAAATTAAAATATCTTACACTTGCATTTTGGATCCATAAAGATAGAATTTAGATACCTTCAGTAATTGTTTTAGTTGGATCGTTAGTGAATCAACAAGTAAGTTCATAAACCCTATTTTCCATTTTTTATAAATCGTAATTAATGGGTGAGGAGAGCAAAAGATGGAGAAAAATTAGGAAATGACTTTTTAAAATTTTCTAATTTACTTTAAGGCCCCTCATAAATAAAATAAAGAAAAAATAACATGAAATAAAATGAGTGGCTGTAAAGAGTTCTGCAGGTTCTGTAATTTTTTTTGTTCTGAAATGATCTTGATCCTATATATATATATATATATATATGTATATATATATGTATGTATGTATATATATATATATATATATATATATATGTATGTATGTATTTTCATAGAGTGTATGACACGCCAAACTCTGATCGAGATGGTTATATAAAACTAAAAAAAAATAAAAATAAATAAAAAGATTTAAAACAGGTCGGTTTTGGGATGCCATTTTGCCGGATGTTACAACATTACTCAAGGATCAAGAAATAAATAGGTGATAAAGTTGTTTGTAACATTTACAATTTTCAACCATTGTACAATTTCAATCGTTTTCGTATTTAATAAAATTTTATATTTTATTTACGAAATACATAATTTTACGATTGAACGAAATGATATTCACAACATTTCCGAAATAAAATCCAAGTTACATATGCCTTTATACCCTTCATATAGCTTAAATTATAAGTTAGAAGGGTTAAAAATGGCAAACAAGTGAAAATACAAGTCCGAGGACTAAATCTACCAAAAAGTGAAACTTATTTATCAAAAGGCCTTACGGACCATAAGACCTAAGGCCATACGGTCCGTAAGGGGTGCCCAGTTGCAGAATTTTGCTTGTTCACCATGTTCTGCCATCTATCCTCATTATTTGCCACCTAGCACCGATGATGTCCAACAAGATGAAGTTGCTCCTAGTAATCAATCGGCAGAGAATGATAATCAAGAAGCTGAGAACATGCCAGTATTTGATCATGGTGATTCAGATTCTGAGGGGGAGCAGATCCAGATTTCAATTCAAACAAACCCAGTCGGTGAACATGATGCAGATCAGAATGTTACTAATCTTGAAGGCAATGTAGATGTTCCAAGCGAAGTAATGCCACGAACTCTTTCATACCATCCAGAGGAGTTGATCATTGGAGAGTTGCAAACAGGCGTTCACACGAGACGTCAAATTGACCAGGGCCTTACATGTTTTTACTCTACAGTAGCACCTTTACAAACTGATTTTTCATTAAGTTGTTTTATTTCGCAGATCGAACCGCGAACTTACAAAGAGGCGCTTACTGAAGACTCTTGGGTCAATGCGATGCAAGAAGAATTGAGTCAGTTTGAAAAGTTAGGAGTGTGGAAGCTAGTGGATTTGCCGGATGGTCATAGGAAAATAAATACAAAATGGGTATTTAAATGTAAGAGAGACGACAGAGGAGTTGTTGTACGAAACAAGGCTCGACTCGTTGTTCAGGGCTTTAGTCAACAGGAGGGGATTGATTTTACTGAAGTGTACGCTCCTGTGGCACGACTAGAAGCAATCAGAATTTTCCTGGCATTTGCATCTTGGAAGAACTTCAAAGTATATCAGCTAGATGTAAAATCGGTGTTTCTTTATGGGAAGGTTAAAGAGGAGGTTTATGTCGGACAGCCGCCGGGCTTTACCGATCCGATCCACAAGAACAAGGTCTACTTATTGGACAAAGTGATGTATGGTTTACACCAGGCCCCGAGAGCTTTGTACGAGACTTTGTCTCAACACCTACTAGCCAACAGCTTCATTCGTGGAAAAGTGGATGCCACTCTTTTCACTAAAGAGGTCGACGGACATCTTCTGATCGTATAGATTTATGTGGATGATATAATTTTTGGGTCAACAAATGAGAAATTGTGCAAAGATTTCGAATCAGTGATGAAGCAAAAATTCGAAATGTCATCAATGGGGGAGATGAAATTCTTTTTGGGTCTACAAGTTGAACAACTACCTGAGGGAATTTTCATTCACCAGACGAAGTACGTGCATGATATTCTAGAGAAATTTGGGATGTCAAGTTCTACTCCAGCTGCTACCCCACTTGCAACAAATCATGGGATTCACCCAGATCTCATCGGAGACAGGGCTGATGAGACGTTTTATCGATCCATGATAGGTTCATTGACGTACTTAACTACTTCACGTCCTGATATCATGTACCCAACATGCCTCGCAGCAAGATATCAATCTAACCCGAGAGCTTCGCACATGATTATTGTGAAGAGGATATTACGCTACCTGAAAGGAACTCCTACATTGGGGTTGTGGTATCCTAGAAAGGCGACTTTACGCTCGAAGGGTATTCCGACTCAGATTTTTCGGATGCTGCAAAGTCAATGCAAAATCAACAACTGCAGGATGCCAGTTCTTTGGACCTCGCTTGGTTACCTGGCAGTGTAAGAAACAAATGTCTGTGGCGCTATCTACATGTGAAGCGGAGTACGTGTCTGCTAGCAGTTGCTGCTCTCAGATCCTGTGGATACAGCAACAGATGCGCGACTACGGTTTGCAATTTCTTAAGACACATCTTTTTGTTGATAATGAGGCCGCAATAAATATAACAAAGAATCCAGTACATCACGCTAAAACTAAACATATAGAAATTCGACATCACATCATTCGAGATTGCTTCGAGAAGAAGTTGATTCGAATTGAGAAAATCCACACTGACGAACAGAAAGCTGATTTACATACCAAAGCTTTTGATAAAACACATTTTAAATATCTTTTAAAACTGAATGGTATGAAGCTTTTTTCGGTATCGGATGGCATTATTGGCGTTGATGAAGGTACTATTGTAGATGATGATGAGAAACAATCTGCAATGGTTTGTCGATTTTTTACTTGTTTTGGTATTTAGGGGGAGTAGATATAAAGTCAAAAATACAAAAACAGTAAAAAATTCAAAAATACAAAAACATGATAAAATTTTAAAATTCAAAAAACAATATAAAATTGAAAAAGAGCTTGTGTAAATAGGGAAAATGATAGTACATCAGTTTGACAGTTACTGTACGCTAAAGATTTGTAAAGAATTAAATGTGTTAAACAGTCTCACTGATGATGTGTCGATAGGTTTTCGCACATTTAGTAGATTTGTTCGGGATATAAATCTAAAATTTCAAAACGAAACTTATTTCGTGGGGAACACTATTTGGATATATAGGTAACCCCTGAAATCTCGTTTGAAAGGCCCCTTATTCTGAGATACTGGGTCTTTATACTTAGTGATATCTGGGGTATTATTCCGGGACTTCTGCTGAATGGAAGTTCTGACCTAGTCCCCGAATAATACTTTTCGCAAATACTTGAAACATAGCATCGCCCTCAGCAACTTGATTAAACAATAAAATTGATAATCATTGCTGTTGAAACAAAAGATCCTCTAAAGGGGACACACCGAAAGACAAAGTCGTCATCTCTCTGCGTATACGGAAGTATCGACCTGAGCTCTCACGGCCCTCGCATTTAACCCCTTACAGATATCATCTGTAGTATACTCACCTGTAAGACTGAATATTGGGATTCTGGATACGGGAGTATATTCAAGAGGTGGGACACATGAATGAGTTTAAGTTCATTAAGACATCTAATTCGTATCCTGAATAGATTGAAAATTGTGTGAGAATTTAAGTGGACCAGTATATCGACAATCGAGGTGAATTGTTTAATTCTGAGTATGAAATTGAAGCTTAACGGTACTAGTAACTTGTCTGATAAGCTGATATGATTCCCTGACACGCTCACCAAAAATATGTTTGTAAATAGTTTAATTTCTTTACATTCTGCAATTTAAGTTTCTGTATTTCATTTCCTAGTTTAGAAACTTTATTGAAAATCCAAAAAGATTTTATTTCTGCTTTATTTTCCGACAAACCAAAGTGGAGAGTTGATCGTTGGATTCTCAAAAGCTGAAGCAGATGCAAGAAAAGTTCTGGACTGGAGATTGAGGAGAGCTTATCTTGATGAAGATTGGATTGTTAAAAAGTCAAAACAAGTTCATTAACTTGATGCTTGTTATTTTCAGAAAATGTTTGAAAATGATGAACTAAATCAGTTTGTTTGTCAAACAGATCAACCAAGGTCATTAAGTTGGACTTGGTAGATTAATTGAGTAATCAGGGTCATTAACTTGGACCTAAATACGTGAGTGGATTTCTAAAGCTGATTAATTTTGTGATTTATTGTTAAAATCAATAGATTATAATGTTATTGGTTGAGTAACAGGTTGTAGATTCTATCATCTCCATGGCTCAAAAAGTTAAAGCTTGAACCAGATAAAGATCCTAGATCCCAGAATACCAAGAGGGGGAGTCTGTGAAAGAGGGAGTCTAGAGTTCTGGATCAACAGTCAAAGGGGAGATTGAAGATAGAGACAGGAAGAGATCCTGAACCTGTGAAGAGAGAGTTGTTACAATGAGAAGACAGAGTTGGAGAAAAGACCAAGACTGAAGACTCGACGCCGAAGACTTCATCAACATCCAAGGGGGAGTCTGTTAGTGCACTGAATGTCTGTTAACTGTGTCTTAATCGAGTCTTAGGTCTAGATAGGTTAGATTGGAGCACGGAAATTTAGAAATGGATTTTAGCATGTAATTCCGCTCCAAATGACACTTGTGTCATTTGAAGCGAAATCAGGATTTAATGTATGATTCCGCTCCTAAGGTAATTTGGTGATTCCGCTCCTAAAGTTAGCTGGTGATTTCGCTCGTAATGATCACATGGTGATTCCGCTCGAACCATTTGGAGCGGAATCAGCATCACTATAAATACCTGATGTGTGATCTCATTCCATAACTTTTGGAGCGGAATTAGAGTCGAGGTACTGCCGGATTTTTGTCAGAAATCATTGTAATCGACTCAGAAAGCATTAATAGAGAGGAAATTAAGAGGATATAGCTGTTGTGACTTTGTTTACTTTGATTCCGCCTCTGTATTCAAAGATGAACTGCCTTAACTGACTATTTAGGGTCGCACACGGTCCAACAAGCCTAACCCTTCCCCAAAGTCCTCTTGATATTTACAAAGGTTTATAGTTAAAAGCGGGAGGATTGATTGCTTGGCAAGCATATGGTAGAAGTAAGTTCCAGGTGGGTCTCGAGTGTTTCACAAAAATACATCTTCGGCCGAGTGTTGAGTGATCTCCCGTGAGGTATGTGAACTTGTATATAAATGGGATTTTAAAGAGGCATGTTATGCCCAAATAAGTAATTTCTCTAATGAAACGTTCTAAATAAATCATAACGAATAGGATTGTAAATAACATAAAATAAAACCCAATAAAGATCTTGGATTACCGACACTCAAGACAAACCCAAAACTTCTCTTCTACCCATTCCATTTAGGTGTGTAAGCCATAAAATAAAGAGTTTTGCTTGACGACAAGCAAATATTCGAGTGTGGGGGTATTTGATGTGTCTAAAATGCAACATATAAATTACATCAAATCAGGCGTAAAACTAACCCTTTTTTAGTACTAATGTTGGAAAAGGTGTGCTTTTGTCTTCCTTTTGTATTTTCAGGACCAAATGAGCTTAATTGAACAAAAGAAACAAATATACAGCAAAATCTAACAAAAATACAAAGGAAAGGAATAAACGTGGCATGCCCGACCCCTCGACAGCATCTTCCCAAGCAAAAATAAGAAACAGAAGGCTGACCACGACCTCATGCCCAGCGAACACGGGGGCGTGGTCAGGCGTCTGCAGAAAATGACAAAGTGATGGAAGCTTCTATTCCCAGCACGGGGGCGTGCCCAGCTCAACACGAGCCGTGGTCAACGCTAAGATTCGCAGAATCTTGCAAATCTTGATACTACAGATACGCTTTTGCACAGGGGGCTGTGCCCAGCGAACACGGGGGCGTGTGGAGCCTAATGCAGACAATTGCAATTAATGAAGAAAGAGAAAGAGGATGGCCACGGGGCCGTGTCCGGGCTTCTGCACAGGCTATAAATAGGGGTGCTTGGTTCACTTCAAAGGCATCCATTGGCAAACCACCTCTCTCCCACTTCACCACCACTCCACCACCACTACAACACCCACGTCCACTACCATCACCCATCATCCACCTTAGAGTGTGTGTAGTAGTCTCGGGATCCAAGATTGATAGTAAGAGTTCTTGACAATCAAAGGCCATGTTTGCCTAAGTCTCTTACATCACTTGGTGAAGACAAGCATTTAATGTAATACTTTTGATTTTTAATCTTTTCACACTTTTTATTTGGTTTTGTATTAATGACTTTAATAACTAGTTTCTTATGTTGAAGGTGAAACTTCCTTATCATTTGTCCGTGGTGTCTTGGCATTATTTTACTGTCTATATAAAATAAAAGAATTTTACGATTCATATCTCTACGATATATATAGAGATATGTTGGCTACCTGGTCGGGGATTAAGGGAATGGTTTGGTAAGGTTATTGCCTTGTTCAGTGTATAGATCCTGCAAGGACCTGGGTCAAGCTTACTAGGACCTCCTTCAATACCCACTGGTATTGGATTGGGGGTGCGAATGGCTTGATCCCCTCATATGTAAACTACTATTAAAAAGTTAACCTGGCTACTTGGGATTGTATCCCTACTGACTCAAACCACTTAGCCGAGGGTAACGTCGCCTTCAAAAGAGGGGCCTACCGCATTACGCATTAACAACTTAATTAAATATCTTTCAATATTCCGACCCTTTGGGCTTGTATCCTGTTGGTGCAGTTGTCTGTCGACTACATCTTCGTTCGAGTCTTAGTTTAGGGCTGATTGTACATTGTATGGGAATATATAGTTGTAGTGGTGATTTGCCGAGAAAGTAGATTTCACATATATGGACATGTTCATATGTGGGAAATCACTGATGTCCATATGTGGGAAATCACTGATGTCCATATGTGGGAAATCACTGATGTTCATATGTGGGAAATCACTGATGTCCATATGTGGGAAATCACTGATGTTCATATGTGGGAAATCACTGATGTCCATATGTGGGAAATCACTGATGTCCATATGTGGGAAATCACTGATGTTCATATGTGGGAAATCACTGATGTTCATATGTGGGAAATCAGAAAGATGTCCGTATGTGGGAAACCTAGAAGGTGATTTCGCTTTTATGGTCATATTGGGGTTTCGCTTTTATGGACATCATGTTCATATGAGCGAAATCTCAGACCCTATATATACCCCATGTACGAAATCATTTGTAAGGTCGTACAATTCCATACCGAGGTGCTGCCGGTGTGAAGAACTACTTGTATTCGTGTTATAATCAATACAAACAGTAGTTAAAGTGAAGAATCAACTGTATCTACCTTTGTTTCTTGTTATTCCGCACCTGAAACAAAGAAGAGCACCTCTGAACGACTCATTCGGGTCAGATCACGATCTTACAATTGGTATCAGAGCTAGGAGCTCGATTGCACTGATCAAACACATTGATTCGTACCAGATTTCAGCGATTTCAAATCCGAATTTCATCTATTTCTTCATTTTTTCCACTTTTATCACGTTTTTTACTGTTTTTCATCAAATTGAACGGGATTTTACGGTCCGAATCGGCTGATTTTTTGATATGTTGTGCGAAAACACCTGATCTATAACCCTACCAAGTTTCAGATCCAAATTCCTAGCCGTTTAGGAGATATCGAAGGTTTTAGGTCCGATTTTGCGTCAAAAGTGCTGATTTCGCTCATATGTCCCCCCAATGCACCTGATTTCGCTCTTAAGATCATTCAGACACCTGATTTTGCTCATATGTCCCCACAATACACCTGATTTCGCTCATATGTCAAACCAAAACCCTAATTTCGCTTTTAAAGACTGTCTGAGATTTCGCTTTTGTGAACACTTGCTATTACGTGAAACCTTTCATTGAATCATCTGTTTTGATTGAAAAAATTGATAGACTCTATGTGCTTCGACTGAATACACTTGAACGGTCCAATCATGTTCATTTAATGAATTAAGTGTGTCTGCCACGTTTAATAATCGGTCCAATTATATTGTGTTGAGTATTAATTGCTTGTCGGCCATTTATAATCAAAAGAAAGTGGTCTGGGTTGTGTTGTGTGTTGAGATTATCGAACAGTTCAGTAATAATAGCTTGTCAGTTCATTGAAATCTAAGTAAAGGTTGCATGTGATATTCATAACAGGTGTTATCGAGAATCTTTGTATAGTGCATATGACAATTTGAAAGGTCAAATTGGAATACAATTCATTCAGACTTTGCTTGTGAGATATCGACCCATGAGACTCCATATTAGCGGCCAAATGAGAATATTATATGCAGCCCATGTGCTTAATAAATGATAAAAGATTATCGGCCCAATCAGTTTATTTGAAACATTAAACATTGTCGGCTTAGTGTAAGAAACGGCCCAATCAAAATTGTCAGCATTCAAACAAAGTGATCTAGTGGCCCAATCATAGTTGTTGGTTAAGTGTCGGATTTTACATATAAGGCCTAATCAAGTAAAAACAGTTGACAGCCACTTTCAGTGAAAACCCAATCATAGTAATCGGTTCTCATTTACGGCCCAATCACAATCAAAGTAATCGAAACATAATAAATAGCTGGTCGGCCCAATTAAAATCAAAGTAAAAATTTGCATGTGATCTGATTTATGTTGAAAGTCATTGTCGGCCATTTAATTGAAGATAACAAAGGCCCATGTGATTGGCTTATAGTTCACTGTTGGGTTCAAAAAGTCAAAAGGTTATTCAACCGAACAACATTAATCATTTTTGTCATATAGTGCCACCTGATCAACCAACATACATGCTTGAGTGGTGTCATATAATCGAATTGTAGATCGTTCAAGGTACCACCTGATTTATACTTTTAAATCCACGGCTCAATCAAATTAAATCATTACTTAACATTGTCAAGTACACTTGAATTGCATGTGAAAGTGTTGATCATCATTAATTGCATGTGATTTGTTTTTGTCGTGAAGTACTATTAATCAAGTGGTGGGTACGAAATTTGATTTTGTTTGACTCACTTGATCGGGTCACAATTTGTCGTATTTGTGTTCAAGTTTAAAGTGCAACAAATCGAGTGGCAATTCAAACAAGTTGCCACCCGATCCTAATCAGTTTTATTTGTCTGTGTTTCAGATGTTTCTCAAGCATAGGATACTCGCCCGAGCGAATCCTCAAACGATCCTAACTGATTTTAGATTGTGTGAAATTTTGTATTGTTTGAAAATTTGTTGTTGTGAATTTTTCATTACCAAAGCATGGGTTCTGAGATTTATATTGCAATGAACAAATTTGATAATTTTACACGTATCAAGGGAGAGTCTACAAAAGAATTGATTGACAGGTATTGTGTAGGATCGTGTCTCGACCCAAACGAGTCGTTCAGAGGAGTTTTGATCAGATACAGGTGCGGAAAACAAGTATCTGACTTAGAAACAGCTAGCAAATTACTTTAAACACCTCTTTGTATTGATATCTGACAGATTACATCCAAATCTCACACCGGCAGCACCTCGGTATGATATACAAGGCAACGTTTCATGGTTTCGCTCATAGGCACCTATATATAGTGCTTGAGGTTTCGCTCCAATGTACAGGACATATGAGCGAAACCCTAATGACCACATAAGCGAACCTATCAATAGCCATATGAGCGAAACCCTCATCTAATAACATACATTTTCAGTTTTCTCGTAAAACGTGCCCTGATCTAACAATCTAAGACTAAGACTCGATACAAGACGAAGTCGACAGATGTAGTGCACCAACAGACTCCCCCTCAGATGTTGACGAGTCGACTATCGAGTCACAACAATGTTGTGTCTTCACTTCTTTAGTCTTGATCAGTCTCTGGGCTTTTCTCTCTCTATCTTCATCTCTTTCTCTTAAATCACCAACAAACTTCTTCTCTTAGATGTTGACATCTTTTAAATTCATCACCACCAACATTCACTCCCCCTCAAATGTTGACTTTTCCTGCATAACACTCTACCACAAACATAAGTCTTATGATAAACATTTAAGCATATAGACATCATTTGAAACTATCTCAAACAAATATATCAATTTGTTTCTGATGAACCACTTGCAACTATATCAATATTCTTATCAAAACAACACACTCTCCCAAACCATCTGTTCATCATGTTTAGCGCTTGGAATTTTGAAAATCAGCTTTTCAATATCTGTCGTCGAAAATCTTTTTGAGTTTTTCAAAATTTATGCTAAAACACACCAAAAATCTTTTTGGATTTTCTGAAAGAAAATAACTAACACCACTTGAAGAATCAAGAAAATGCAGAAATGAAATATTTACAAACAATATTTTTGTGAGTTCGTGTAAGAGGATCATATCAGTTAATGAGACGTGTCACTAACACCGTTAAGCTTCATTTCATTTTAAGTTCTAAACAATTCACCTAGATTGTCAGTATTTTGATCCACTTAAATTTTTACACAAAGTTCAACTGATCCGAGATACGATATTAATGTTTTAGATACTTAAACTTATCCGTGTGTCCCACTACTTGAATATACTCCCATATCCAGATCCCAATATTCAGTCTTACAGGTGAGTATACCACAGCTGATATCTGTAAGGGGTTAGATGCGAGGGTCGTGAGAGCTCAGGTCGATACTTCCGTATACGCAGAGAGATGACGGCTTCGACTTTTTGGTGTGTCCCCTTTAGAGGATCTTTTGATTACAACAGCAGCGATTATCAATTTTATTGTTTCATCAGCTTGCTGAGGGCGATGCTATGTTTCAAGCATTTGCGGAAAGCATTATCCGGGGACTAGGTCAGTACTTCCATACAGCAGAAGTTCCGGGATAATACCCCAGATATCACTGAGCATAAAGACCTAGTATCTCAGAATAAGGGACCTTTCAAACAAGATTTCAGGGGTTACCTATATATCCAGGCAGTTTTGTTAACCCACAGAACAAGCAAGTTTGATTTTTAGGTTTATATCTCGTCACAATCTACTAAATGTGTAAAAACCTACTGACACATCCGCAGTAAGATTGTTTATCACATTTTATCTTTTCAATTCTTTAGCATGTTGTGACAGTCTACTGATGTACTATCATTTCCTCTTTTCACAACAAAAACTCATTTTTGATTTTATCATGTTTTTGGCTTTTTCAAAATTTCTAATGTTTTTGGATTTTCTGAAATTTTCTACTCCCCCTAAAATGCAAACACATTAAAGAAAAATTGAAAACTATCTAAGCTCTAGACCCACTTGAAGAAAAAAATTCAAAACAAGCTGTACAGAAACATGACAACCAATATCAAATCGCCTCAAATCGCCATTCACTTGGCATAAACAATCAGAACTCCCCCTATCAACAAACTATTTTCCCATTTAGATTTCAAAACACTTAAGTGTGTTTTAATCAAAATGGTTTTTCCGAAAAATAAGTTTGATTGATTTTACCACTTGTAGGTTTATCAAAAATAGGTTCGAGGATGTGGTTCATCATCTTGTCTGTCAGCTACTTGTAGGAAAATACAAGTACAACTTAATGTCCTTGATTTACCATATGTACAAGTTATGCACAATCAAATCTTCTAACCACTTGTAAAACAAACACGAACAAACCTCTTTACCGTTTGTATGAATGACATTACCGTAGTAAATTCCTCAAGAAAGATGTCGATACCTGCTCCTCGCTTACCAACCTGGGAGCTCCGGCAAGTCAGGTTTTTAGTCGAAGAAAATATCCACCCAAGCCTGACCAGCCTTGGGTTTCACCGAGTCACCATCACTCGGTTTCTTACCTTTCCTCTTCTTCTCATAAAATTCTTTAACCCCTTTGACTTTTCGGTCAATCATCTTTCCAAAGATATGTTTTACCTTGGGGTTAAAAAACTTCTCAGCATCAAAATCCTGTTTGTCATTATAAAATTGGTTAGAAATTTCAACTTTACCAATTTTCTTCTTATAATTTTCAGCCCGAAGTAATGGAAAGTCCACATCATTCACAATCGGAACTGATTTTTCATCTTTTGAAATAGCTTCACTTTTTGAAACAACATGTGGCTCAACTGACTTTATGGAATCAGTTTCATCGCCAGAAGATAGCTCCTCTGATTTTGACCTATCAGAATCATTGCTAGACAATCAGAACTCCCCCTATCAACAAACTATTTTCCCATTTAGATTTCAAAACACTTAAGTGTGTTTTAATCAAAATGGTTTTTCCGAAAAATAAGTTTGATTGATTTTACCACTTGTAGGTTTATCAAAAATAGGTTCGAGGATGTGGTTCATCATCTTGTCTGTCAGCTACTTGTAGGAAAATACAAGTACAACTTAATGTCCTTGATTTACCATATGTACAAGTTATGCACAATCAAATCTTCTAACCACTTGTAAAACAAACACGAACAAACCTCTTTACCGTTTGTATGAATGACATTACCGTAGTAAATTCCTCAAGAAAGATGTCGATACCTGCTCCTCGCTTACCAACCTGGGAGCTCCGGCAAGTCAGGTTTTTAGTCGAAGAAAATATCCACCCAAGCCTGACCAGCCTTGGGTTTCACCGAGTCACCATCACTCGGTTTCTTACCTTTCCTCTTCTTCTCATAAAATTCTTTAACCCCTTTGACTTTTCGGTCAATCATCTTTCCAAAGATATGTTTTACCTTGGGGTTAAAAAACTTCTCAGCATCAAAATCCTGTTTGTCATTATAAAATTGGTTAGAAATTTCAACTTTACCAATTTTCTTCTTATAATTTTCAGCCCGAAGTAATGGAAAGTCCACATCATTCACAATCGGAACTGATTTTTCATCTTTTGAAATAGCTTCACTTTTTGAAACAACATGTGGCTCAACTGACTTTATGGAATCAGTTTCATCGCCAGATGATAGCTCCTCTGATTTTGACCTATCAGAATCATTGCTAGAGCTTTCAGTAGCTTTCTTAACAATCCATTTCTGGTTGTCAGATTTAGCTCTCTTCTTGTAAAATTTGTTTGAACATTCACCAATTTCAAATGTAGAATTTTTAAACAATTTGGTTCTATCAATTGGTAGTTCAAACTCAACCATTTTTTCTTTGAGTTTACAAGATACTCCCTGTTTTGATTGTATTGCCTTAGAACAATCTCTAGCAATATGTCCAACAATGTTGCATTGGAAACAGGTTCTCGTATCTCTCTTCTGCTCAGCCATCTTCTTCAATTCCTCTTGCTTCTTTGCAAGGAACTCATTGTTTGACTGTCTCCAGAAATCTTTCTTTTCTTCTTCTTCTTCTTCAGATGATGTTCCTGAAACAAATGTCATTTTTGATTTAAAATCACGAACATATTTTTCATTTTTCTGTTTTTCTGTAGGAGTAAAACCAAGACCTTTCTTTTTGAAATTACCGTTATGGTTTGATTTCTTTTGAAAACCAGAATGAGAACCGTAACCCTTTTTCTTGTTTAATCTTTGTTGTACTCTTGAGGTGTATTTTTTAGGTTTTTCATTAAGACATAAGTCTTTTATTTCAAAAATATTAATTTCTGTGAGTTTGAAAACCTTTTTTATCAGTTCAGTTTTGACACCTCTTATTGGAAATTCCTCATCAGAATATAATTTGTCAGAATCATTCAAAGTGCAAGCAACTTTAAACGGTTCATCATCCAAATTAGATTTTGATAACAGGAATTGTTTGTCATAAACTCTTTTGCCCTGTTTATCTTTTTGACTCGGAGTGCTTGACTCAGACTTTGACTCTGACGCAGACTCCGACTTTAACTCTTCTGTTTCATCGTTTTCTAACACATGATCCACTACTATCTTCATCAATTGAGATTGTTGATCAGTGTCAGATGATGTAAATGTGACATCAATACTTTCTGGTAGATTGACTGACGACTCCGACTCCCATTGTAAGTTTGTTGCCTTTTTGACTCTTTCATCATTTGGATTTCTAGCCAAATATCCATTTTCCAGAGGGGGTGGACACTTGTTGTAACTGACACCTTGTTTCTTACCAGATGGCATCTTTTCAGTGTCTTTCTTCTTTATAGTCTTTTTCAATGGAGTCTTTTCTTCAACCTTTTCTTCTGAAACTTTCTTTTCTGCAGTTACATCATCATCCTCAAATGCCTTCAAGCTTTCAGCCATCGGATAAATCCTGTCAATGACATAAGACGAACATGAGTAACTTTTCAATAAACGATTAACTCTTTCAGTTTCAATTCTTTGAAGTTCAAGTTTCTGTTCGAGATCAGCACACTTCTCAATATAATTGTTTACAACTTTTTGCTTGACCATGAAAGCTCCCTGAAGTGTTTTCATTGCTGTAGCCTGCTCTTCACTTGTGTCGTTGTACATATTCATTGCCCTGTTCAACACATCATAAGATTCTTTCAATCTGTTCATGTTGTGGATCAATGAACTGTTCTGTTTCTTTACAGCTTCACAATTTTCACAAGTTATTGGACTTTTCTTTGCAATGGCTTCTTTATTAATCTCGAACTTTGGAGTTTCTTTCACTTTTCTTCTCACTACCGGTACTATCTCATCATCGCTGCTAACCGGTGTTTTTACCTTTTTCTTTTTCTTCTTTGCCTTTTCATCCTCACTATCACTTTCTGCCATCATCTTCAGATGTTTTTCCATTTGTCTGGCATAATACTCAGTATCATCATTATCACTATCTTCTTCAATTTTGGCAACAAAAGCTGTGTAAGTTGTAGCTTGATCAGGAATGTAGTTATCCCAAGAGAAATTCTCCCAGCTAAAACCCTCGGGTAACTTTTCATCATCTTGATCAATTACCAAGGCACTACCATCATTTCTTTTCAAATAATCTTGATTAACCACACAAGCTCTCTTTCAAGAATCTTCAATTATGGGTCTTCCATGTGCAGTTTGTGCTTGATGTTGATGCTGTTGAGATGGTTGTTGAGCAACTTGATGATAGATGGCTTTTCGATAGTAATCATTGTTGTTGTTGAAAGGATTCTGAGCTCCACTTGCCTCGCGATTGGTGCATTCCCTCTTGAAGTGACCTTTTCCTTGCAACGAAAACAAGTGACTTTAGATTTGTCAAAACCTAAAGTAGAAACATTAGCCTCACGAAGATCATCTCTCCCCGTGATCTGCTTGAATTTATCAGCTCTCCTTAACAAGCTGGCCAAACACCATTTTATGTCCATCAATTCCATCTCTTCAGCATCTATCTAGTCGTAATCTTCTTTAGTTAACATTGGATTCCCGATACGACCTGCAACAAAACAACTATAAGATTCTAAAACCATTCCCAATAAAGACATGTGGTTTTTAGCAACTTCCTCAGAATAATCTTGATCATTTTCAAGATTTAAAACAATATTGCACTGAATTTTTCTCCCATTTTTTGTTGCTGAAATGTTCGGATCAAAAGACGGAAATGATGTGAAACTTGTTTTGCTGTTTGATCCTGATGATGAACTTCCAGAAGAATTCTTGGCGTTGTAACCCAATATCCTGTTCACCATCGAAATCTTTCATTCGAACAATCTTTCTTTGTTCCATTTCCTGAGCTTCCAACTTCTCAATGAATTTGCTCAAAGTTAACGTGCTAAAACCCTTTTTGTTCCTGAGCATCATCAGATATGTTCCCCAAGTTTCATGTGGTAACGCATCTGCAAGCTTTTCAATCAACTCTTCATTGTCTTTGTTGATGCTTAACCTCTTCATGTTCACTAACAAGTTGCAATATCTTTCAATGATCTGTCTTGTACTCTCATTCTTTAATCCTCTAAACAAATCAAACTCCTTTTTTAAAAGTGATTTCTTATTTTTTACCATTTCCTGACTTCCAACAAACTTTGAACGTAATGCTTTCCAGATGGAATAAGAACTTCCGTTGTGTTGTAACAACACCATAATATCTTCCTTCACCGCTTGTTGTAACAAACTTAGCATCATTTTCTCATTCTTATATTTCTTCTTGTCATCGGCACTCATGTCTTTGATCGCAACTTCCTCTTCATCATCATTTAACGACCTTCCCAACCTTTATATTCTTCAATGTTCAATAGTTTGGGTGGTTTTTGCATTGTTCCCGTTTCGTTTTCGAGTATTGTATTCTGTGCAATAGTGATCGGGGTAACCGGAGTAGCGAATGCGTTGTAAAATTCCTCGTCCATTTTTAAATTTCAAAAATTTCTCACAACGGTCCTTAAAAGCGAAATTAAGACTTTGGATGTCCTAAAAAGCGAAATCAGATGTTCACAAAAGCGAAACCCCTGGTATTGTTCACTGGAGCGAAACCAGTATGTACAAATGAGCGATGTCTCTGATAGATGTGACACAAGAGTGAAACCTTCTGTTCAAATGAGCGAAACCAGATGAACTTTTTGGAGCGAAATAGCAATGTTCAAATGAGCGAAACCCCTGATTTGTGCATCTATGAGCGAATTCAGGATGTCCAAACAAACGAAATCACACAGTGTACGTATAAGCGAAACCTAATCGGAACCAATTTTAGTCCATTTTTAATTCGTATTTCAAAGCCAAACTCTCAGGGATTTATCTATGTCCAATTATGCACAATCTGAGAAATTTTGAGTTTATTTTGACCGGTAAAACTATCTGAACTGAAGAAAGAAGGTGTAGAAGTAAGAAATTGTAATGAAATCCAGCAAATCTCTTCAGAACTCCTCCTCCTGAAGTGAAGCTCTGATACCACTTGTAGGATCGTGTCTCGACCCGAACGAGTCGTTCAGAGGAGTTTTGATCAGATACAGGTGCGGAAAACAAGTATCTGACTTAGAAACAGCTAGCAAATTACTTTAAACACCTCTTTGTACTGATATCTGACAGATTACATCCAAATCTCACACTGGCAGCACCTCGGTATGATATACAAGGCAACGTTTCATGGTTTCGCTCATAGGCACCTATATATAGTGCTTGAGGTTTCGCTCCAATGTACAGGACATATGAGCGAAACCCTAATGACCACATAAGCGAACCTATCAATAGCCATATGAGCGAAACCCCTATGTCTCTATAAGCGAAACCCTCATCTAATAACATACATTTTCAGTTTTCTTGTAAAACGTGCCCCGATCTAACAATCTAAGACTAAGACTCGATACAAGACGAAGTCGACAGATGTAGTGCACCAACATATTGTCTTCTAGTTTTGGAGATGGGGAGATTGAAGATAACCAAGACCAATGAGGAATTGAAAGACAAATTGGCAAACGCATTGCCATATGATGAGTGGAGTACTTACTTGATGATGTTGAAGAACAATTCAAACTATGAATTTCTCAACCTGAGTGGATTCATCGAAAAGATTGAAGTTCAAGTACTTGAGTTTCAAAAGATTAGAAAATTGAAGACTAATTCACGAGAGAAGAATCATGAAGCAGCAACTGATGAAGTAAAAGTCAAATCTGAGGAAATTGTTCAAGAGGTAGAGGAGCAGGTTAAAGAAATTTCAGCTATCAAGACTGAGAAGAAAGCTGAAGCTGGAATGATGTCTGGGAAGTGCTCAAATTGTGAAAATCTGAAATATGAAAATGACAAACTCTTGAGGGTTTTAGAGAGTTTGTCATTAGAAAATGAAAATCTTAAAAAATCAGAAAATGTTTTGAAAAATCAAAAACAAAATTTAGAAAATGAAAAAGTAAAAATTGAGAAAGATTTTCAAAATCAAATAAAGATTTTAGAAGATGAGAAAGATATTTTTGGTAAAAATAATCTTGAAAAACAAATTGCAATAAATTCTCATCTTGCTAAAATCATTCAGCTTGAAAAAGAAGCTGAAAGTGATCGGAATAAAATTGCTGAGTTAGAAAATAAATTGAAAGGTTTTGTGACTTCTGCACCATATGTGTGTCCAGAACCGATCAATGCTGTTCCAATAAGTGACAATGTCACAAATTTTGACAAAGTCAAAATTGAGGATTGTGATGATAAAACTAATGATGAAAATGAGAAAAATGAGAAAAGAAAAATATTTTTAGAATTAAAAGAAAAATTCAAAAATATTGTTTTGCAATCTACTGAAATAGGTGAATGCTCAAAGCAAAAACCTGTTAAGAAGATTGTAGAACATAAACAAAAAATAAAAAATTCAAAAAATTTTCAAAATGAAAATAAAAGCTCATCAGTTCAGTCATCCAATCATTATGCAAAATCACAAAAATCTAAAAATCAAAACTCAAAAATTGTTGGCAATAAGTGGTGCAGGTCGGACCACAGTGCTCAAAAATCAAATCCAGCAATCAAGAGGAGGAAGGAATGTCACCAAGCCAAACAGTGCTTTGATTTGAGCATTTGGACTGAAAATGGTGATTGGTACGATAACAGAGTGTGTTACCGATGCGGTTATCAACGACACATTGTTGTTAACTGCCAAAGTTGGAATTATGAGACGAGAAGATGCTTTAACTGCAACATCATAGGTCACATTGCTAGAGATTGCTCAATGAGATCAATGAGAAGATCGAGAGCTGAATCTCAGAGGCAGATGAAAAAGACAGTCAATGTCAAGCCCAAGGAACAGAAGGTTCAAGAACCTAAAGTTCAAGAAAAGAAAGTGAAACTTTCTCAGGGGCAGAAGGACAGACTGCGAAAGAAGAGGAAGAAAGCGAGAGAGTATCTCGAGAAAATTTTGTCCTCGGATACAAAAGAAAAATCAGATAAAATTTCTGATAAACCAATTTGCTCTTCAAAGACGAACAAATCAAGCAAACTGAGTTCATCAGATACAAATCTGAGGACAGACAGGTTAAAAAAGAAAGAGAAAATGATCGGCGATGAATCTGACGTGTCGAAGTTAGACAAGCCACCTTCAGGCGATGAATCTGACAGGTCAAATTCAGACAAGCCATATGCAGGCAATGATTCTGGTTCATTAAAGCCAGAGGAGCCAGTTGATGAGGTAAAAGTAGAGAATTCTGGTTTAACAATGGATGATGCAAATTTTCCACCATTGTTGTACGAGAATTCAAAAGCACCCAAGGATCGTCAGGCTTGGGTGAAACTGTTTAAATGAAAAACCTGACTTGCTGGAACTCCCAGGTTGGTAATTGGGGAGTAGGAATCGGCATCTTTCTTGAGAAATTCACAGGTTGGTAACTGTGATATTTCGACTTACAAGTGGTTAATCAAGGACATTAAGTTGTACTTGATTTAACTATCTTACAAGTGATATGATTATTGGAAAGTGTTTTTTGTGATAAACCTACAAATGGTTGAAAACAATGTGATGATAAAACCCCATGTTTGTGAAACGACACACAAAACTAATTTTCCGAAAAAACCATTTTGATTAAAACAAACTTAAGTGTTTTGAAATCATAATGGGAAAATAGGTTGTTGTCAGGGGGAGTTCTGATTGTTTACGCCAAGTGGATGGAGAATTGAAGCAATTCTCGTCAAGTTGTCACTTTACTTTGTACAGTTTATTGTTTTCAAATTTTCTCAGAAAATCAAAATTGAAATATATTTTGATTTTAGGGGGAGAAAAATTTTAAAAAAATTTGAAAATTTGAAAATGTCAAAAACATCAAAAAAATTAAAAATGAGTTTTGTTGAAGACAAGAGGAAATGATAGTAAATCAGTGGACTATCACAGCATGCTAAAGAAATGAAATGTCAAATGTGATAAACGGTCTCACTAAAGATGTGACGATAGGCTCAGCTAGACTAGTAGATTTGCGATAATGATACAAACTTAAATGATAAAGCCTAGTTCTAGTGGGAAACATGATTGAAAGCATAGTACTTAGTTTTTTCCTTCTGGATTGTGTACCTACTCAGTAATCGCTGAATGCAAAGAGCATAAAAACTGGTTAAATTTGTGAACTTTCACAATTTTGCTGAAAAATCACTGTGATTGTGCATTTCATTTTGCAAAGATTTAAACTTGTTTTATTTCTTTATTTTGTTTAAGCATTGGACATCCTCTGCGTATACGTGAGTATCGACCTGGATGTTATTGCCTAAACGTTCTGCTTTATTTTCTTTGGTGTTTCGTTTAAGCTTTGGACCTCCTCTGCGTATACGGGAGTATCGACCTGGTGGTTAAAGCCTAAACAACTTCAACTTGTTTTTATTTTCTTATTTTGTTTAAACATTGGACTTTCTCTGTGTATACGGAAGTATCGACCTGATTGTTAATGTTTAAACATTCTGCTTTGTTTTCGCACATATCACAGTTGATGAAAGTTCAAAGGCATTACTTGAGTTTGTGTATTGCATGATGAGGGGATATGCTGAGATCGTGGGGTCCATAAGAACTTAGTGCATAATTAATATACCTTAACGTATCGGTAAGCATTTCGAAAGTTTTTAGATTGAGTTTAAGAGGACAATTATATCGTCAATCAACGTGAATTATTTAGAACTTAAAACGATTAAAAGCTTAACGGTGCTTGTGATTGTGTCTAAAAAAACTGATATGATCCTCTTTCGCAAACTCACAAAAATATGTTGTATATATTTCATTTTTGCATTTAATTTCTATTATTGTGTTTGTGTTTCATAGTTTAAAAAAAATTCAAAAAGATTTTCGACAACTGATGTTGAAAAGCTGACATTCAAAATCTCAAAGGCTAAACATGATGAACAGATGGATTGGTTAATTGGTTTGAAATGTTTAAAATGATTCATTAAGTTGAATCAGAATTTGGAATGTTTAAAATTTTGAAAAGTTTTAAATGTGAAAAGTCTCAAATGTTTAGTTGATTCATTAAGTTGAATCACAACATTGTTGATTGGTAATAGAGTGTTTGAGATGTGTATGTTTCTGATCCTGTTGCTATGGAAGGCCAGGAGATGCAGCATGACCTGAGAAGAGCTTAAACCGAAAAAAACCGGGATTTGATTTCAAAGGTGATAACAAATTCCAGACAACAGTCCCAGCTTGATGCAAGGGAGAGTCTGACGAGAGTTAGAGCCAGAGAAAGATCCGGGTACATGATTCCAGGAAAAGTTCCTGAAGAAGACCGATCAAGATTGAAGAGTAGAATCGTTATGTTGAAGACTCTCACTGAAGATTCCGTCAGCGTTCAAGGGGGAGTCTGTTGGTGCAGTTGTCTGTCGACTACTTCTTCGTTCGAATCTTAGTTTAGGGCTGATTGTACATTGTATGGGAATATATAGTAGTAGTGGTGATTTGCCGAGAAAGTTGATTTCACATACATGGACATGTTCATATGTGGGAAATCACTAATGTCCATATGTGGGAAATCACTGATGTCCATATGTGGGAAATCACTGATGTTCATATGTGGGAAATCACTGATGTCCATATGTGGGAAATCACTAATGTTCATATGTGGGAAATCACTGATGTCCATATGTGGGAAATCACGATGTTCATATGTGGGAAATCACTGATGTCCATATGTGGGAAATCACTGATGTTCATATGTGGGAAATCAGAAAGATGTCCGTATGTGGGAAACCTAGAAGGTGATTTCGCTTTTATGGTCATATTGGGGTTTCGCTTTTATGGACATCATGTTCATATGAGCGAAATCTCAGACCCTATATATACCCCATGTACGAAATCATTTGTAAGGTTGTACAATTCCATACCGAGGTGCTGCCGGTGTGAAGAACTACTTGTATTCGTGTTATAATCAATACAAACAGTAGTTAAAGTGAAGAATCAGCTGTATCTACCTTTGTTTCTTGTTATTCCGCACCTGAAACAGAGAAGAACACCTCTGAACGACTCATTCGGGTCAGATCACGATCTTACATATCCCTACTGACTCAAACCACTGGGTTGAGGGTAACGTCACCTTCAAAAGAGGGGCCTACTACTATAACTAAGATAATCTCTTAAAAAGTGTAAAAGTGCGGAAATCATCAAAGGTTACATTAAAGGCGAGTCAGATCCAAGTGATTCATCTTGTCTATCTGTTTTTATTTTTATTTTTCAGCATTTTTAATTTTTATTTTCATGTTTAAAACCTTTTCTAAAAATTTTGATTTGATTAGACGTTGAGGATAAACCGGTATTAAAAGCTCTTGTGTCCTTGGACGACCTCAGTATCTTACCAACACTATACTACGCTCACGATGGGTGCACTTGCCCATATGTGTATTTACTGTTAGCAGAATATCGTGTTTTATAAATTTAAAACTTGACTAATGTGTTAAAAAGGGCTTAAAATATCAACAAAAACATATAACGCTACACACGCATCAGAGTCCTTAGAAATGGTGGAATACCAAGAAGAGCCATGGTACGCCGACTACGCTAACTACTTAGCTAGTGGAATAGTCGCAAAAGGATGGTCACATCATCAAAGGAAAAAATTCTTTGCCGATGTAAAGCATCATTTTTGGGAAGATCCTTATCTTTTCAAAATGTGTGCCGACCAACTTATCCGACGATGCGTACATGGTGGTGAAGCAAGAAGAATTCTCCGTCATTGTCATTAAGGTCCATATGGAGGACATCATGGTGCCGCTAGTACCGCACGAAAGGTATTTGATTCAGGATTTTATTGGCCAACCATTTACAAAGACGCCCAAAGTCTTATCAAGACATGTGATGCATGCCAACGATCAGGTAATATTTCTTCCAAAAACGAAATGCCACAAAATGGCATTCTTGTTTGTGAAATTTTTGTTGTGTGGGGACTCGATTTTATGGGACCTTTCCCACCATCAAAAGGAAACAAATATATACTTGTGGTAGTGGATTACTTGTCAAAATGGGCCGAAGCTGAAGCTCTTCCAACAAATGATGGATGAGTTGTGGTAAGATTCCTGAAACGATTAGTTTCTCGTTTTGGAACTCCAAAAGCGTTAATAAGTGATAGGGGTACCCATTTTTGTAACCATCAACTTAAAAAAATTTAACAAGATATGGGGTCTATCACCGGATCTCAACAGCATATCACCCACAAACAAATGGACAAGCCGAAGTGACTAATCGAGGTTTGAAAAGAATACTTGAAAAAGCCGTAGGGTTAAATAAAAAGGAATGGGCTGATAAATTAGACGACGCTTTATGGGCTTTTCGAACTATATACAAAACAACCATAGGTACCACCCCATATAAGTTTGTCTATGGAAAAAGTTATCATTTGCCAGTAGAAATAGCACACAAAGCCTACTGGGCAATAAAAAGCGTAAACTTAGACATAGAAACGGTCGGTAAAAATCGATTTTGTCAATTAAATGAATTAGACGAATTAAGGAATCACGCATACTCTAACTCCGAAATTTACAAGGAAAGAATGAAAATTTTGCATGATAATGTTCTATTGTTTAATTCATGACTTCGATTATTTCCCGGTAAATTAAAGTCTAGGTGGTCGGGACCATTTTCTATCACCCATATCTTTCCACACGGTGCAATTGAAATCAAATCTCGGAATGGAATTCCATTCAAAGTCAATGGCCAACGGCTAAAGCTTTATCAAGGATTCATTGAGAATGAAGAAGAGGAAATATCGCTACAAGCGGCCGAGGAGTAGACAAAGGTTTGTGCATCAACATCATATCTTGTAGGTAATGGACATCGGGAAAGCTTCTAAAATCGGTAAGATTTCTAAAACCATGATTTGGGAAGCAGGTCACTCGCACGTGCACTAAAATATATGTATATATATATATATATATATATATATAGTTTTTACCTGCCCACGGGGCCGTGTCCGCTGGACACGGGGCCGTGGCCGGCTACTGTCGGAGATAAAACCCCTTTTGTCTTCTCATTTTCATTTCCACACAACCCGTTTCCCTGAAAACTCTCTGGTTCCTCCGTGAATTTCTGCAGATTTTCACGTTCTTCCACCGTTCAACATCGTCAAGGTATGATTCTATCATCGTAGTTAGTTAGTTTAATGATTTGCATGTAGTTTAACATAAAAAATTTGGGGAAAATCTAGGGTTCTTGAACTTGAACCGAATCAAACCTCATATTTTTGCTTAGATCTGTTAGTATTAGTGTAGTTGTATGTTTTAGGAAGTAAATCAACTAAAGTTGTTTGTGGATTTGCCCAATTTTGAACAAAAACCTCAAACCCTTGTTTTTGAACCGAAAATGATGAAATTGAAGGGGTAAACGGTTTGATTTCGATAAAACGGCACTTGGGGTTTCATTTTCGGGGGAAACCGCCCCTACTTAACCAAAAATTTTCAAGTTTTCGAAACCGGGGCGAAAAATGGGATTTTTGGGAAACAGACGCCTGAGCACGGGGTCGTGCTCAGTGAGCACGGAGGCGTGGCCAGCAAAATACAACCAAACACGGGCGTGGCCAGTGGCCACGGGGCCATGTTCATGTAACACCTCGGAAATTCCTGTCCATTGAAATAAAGACACGTGTCACGAGAGACAGACGTGTCAGAAAAGCCGGATTAAATAAAAGATGTTTGGTAGGATTTTTAGGGCGTCATGTTATTTAAAATACCTCTGAACGACCCGAGGGCGGCATGTTATTAAAACACCTCTGAGCGACCCAAATTTTTATAAATCCCAAGATCCTTAAATCTTTTGAAAATCATCTTACATGATAACCGGCTGCTCTCAAATAAATAAAGTTGCATCTTTATTAAGGACTTTGGAATTATAGGTTGTTACTACTGAAAATGTTAAATAAAATCCTTGTAAAAAGGAATCAATATAATTATTTTTCCTTGGCCAACTATTATGAGAATCCAAGACTCATTCTTGGTAATCTCCGTCACTTTGCAAGACCCTCGAGAGTTGAAATTGAATGGGAAACATGTAAGAGCATGCTAGGCATGCAATGACTGATCAAGATGGTCCCACATCTGAAAAAGAGGGACTGATTTCGGGGTTGGTTTGATTGCTTGGTTAAGACTTAAAAGCTCACAAAATTTTGTCCTCTGGCCATCGGTTACGGACCGCAAAGCCTTAGGCTTACGGTCCGTAAGGAGGGTACCTGGGAGTTTACAGCAAGGTCAGTTACGGACCGTAAAGATTAAAGCTTACGGTCCGTAAGAAACGCATACGGACCGCAAGGCCATGTGCTTATGGTCCGTAAGGAGGTCGCTGGTAGCAGATTTTGGACAGCTGCCTGTTCAACCTGTTAACCGACTTAAAACGTAAATTTTCGAAACCAGGGGCTTGCTAGGCAGTATTTAGTCTTATAGGGGCACCTGGGATCATCTCCTAACTATCCTAGAGTTACTTGGCAAGATCCTAAGGCACTTGGTTTGCTATAAAAGGAGCTTGTGTGTAACCATTTTTCACTTGCTCACTTGGCACTCTTATTCAAGATCTCTGGAGCTTTCCTGGACTACAACAAATTTTCTTAGGCATCTTAAGCATTCTTAGGACTCTTGTAAGTGTCCTTAAACCCCTCTAATTACTTTTAGCTTAGTTAATTAGCTAAAAGTCAAACCATCGTAATTAAGGTTTGACTTCGGGATTAGTTCATAATTACTCACTAATATCCCGAATTAAAAACACCTATAAGTAGGTAATTAAGTGGGTATCAAACCCTTAAAAGGGTATTTCCAGATTCCCACTTTAAGCATGTCAATTGTCGAGTCAAAGCTAACTATAAAAAGTCAACAGAACGCTTAACTTCAAATTAACTTATAATTAGCAATGTAGGTTACATGCAATCTGTTTGATCATTAAAATAACTTGGTAATTAATGTAAGAACATGTTCCAACATTTTCAACTCGACAATTTTCAGTTTAGGCTCGGTTTGGAACCGAAAGTCGCAATGTTTGACTTCTGCTTTGACTTTCAGTTCTGACCCGTTTAAGCCAAGATTAGGATTGCCTTAGAGCTTCTTTTGAACCTATTTGCATATTAGTATAACTCTCTGAGTTTATACAACCCGGTTCATTAGATATCATATTCACATGCATGTTTCCGTTAATTGCTTATATGTTGACCATTATGCCCATTTGACCTTAAAACATGATTTTTGAAAATGTAAAAGAGTAGGCACCTTAGTTGCTAATTTATAAACTTGCACCCAAAATTTGAAGTCAGTTTGAGGTCTAGATTAAGAGTTATGCTCAATAGCGTAATTAAGAGCTTCTTTACTAATTAAATGGCGTAAATTACGTATAGCCTATTAAAACCCAAATTTTTATATCAAACTTTTTACCCACTGTTATAAAATAATATTTTGGGATTTTTGGTGATTTTTATTTATTTATAGGCTGAGCATAACTTAGTGTTCTAAGATTAATTCGGTTTATGCCGGTTTTACCCTTTTTAGCCATAAAATGAGTTTTACAAAACCTTTTGACCTCAAACCAAATTCTACAGATTTGTTATTATAAATAAATTATTTTGAGCCTTCTGGAATATTAAGAATATCAGCTTTTTACAGAAAACCCGGAAATGGCTCCAAATCGCCTTTTTAGGCATTTTTAACACATAAGTGTGAATTGGACCTTATTTAGCATAAGGGTTTGAACCTACTGATGTAATTAGTATACTTTTATATTTTTAAACAGTAGGCAAATGTTTTGAACTTAGAATTCCAGAATTGACCTTTTAGGCACTTGTGAAATTACCAAAATGCCCCTACGGTGCATAGTAAGGTTAAAGCCAATAAATTTCACAAATTTTGATACCCTACTGTTATAACTTAGTAAATTAAATATATTTACTAATGTAATCAGACCTGTAACTCAGGTTATTAATTTAACTCTTTTACACCTTATAAAATGACCAAAACGCCCTTATGAGGCATAGTTTTGGTTTAAAAATCATTTGTGGCATAATGGAAGGTATTATTCTGATATCACAACATATTTTAAGTATATTAACTTCAGAAACTTGTATTTGACTCCTATGGTTACTCGTTACGCATTATACGCGTTCGGATCGGCTTATGTGGCTAGTTTGGCCATTTTAGCCGAAACGGGTCAAACCATATCTTTTTGGTCTCAAAATCCAGAATGTGATTATGATACCCATATAAAACAAGTGTGCAAACTTGTTGGGGCAAAAACCACATTCTAAAACAGTCTTCGCCTTATTGTGCGTTTAAAACCGTAATCTTTATATAAAACTAACCGGTCTAAGCTTAAGACCCGTTAGGATTCTAATAGGTTATTAAAACCTTAATTTCCAGATCTAGGAGCCCAGTAAAAGCTACTTGCACTCGTTATATTTGGTTACACATTGCTCAGGTAAATACGTTTAACTTATTTTCCCTATACGGGCTTGGGGTACGGTATATAAAATACCGCTTGGTCGGGAGATTGACCATAACCGGTCTTGGTTATGTGCAGTCAAATGAACCCGTTTGAAAATGCTGTTTTATTTGTTTAACGCCTTTGGGGGCTTAATGACCATGTCCCGGATATCCTTGGCATCATTCAAAGAATGGCCACGACCTTAGCACTCGGGTGTAGGCGTACACCCGTAGCGTTGTATAACATGTATAATCATCGGTACGAGAGAAGTCTCGCGGCGGAATTATATTAAGTGGTGTGTCTATTAATCCTTAACCCGGAACGAACCCGGGCTACTGAACGCAGAATGAACATGTAATTCTTTTACAAGATTATTAAGCAAATAATTATCCCAAGTTATAGAAAGTTTTATGCCACGTGCATTTAAATCAATTTTTAAACATTTTCAAAATGAGTCAGTTAAATTGTATTTACCAGTGTAAACTGACGTATTTTCCAAAAAGACTAAGTGCAGGTACTACGCGTAATAGGCTGGTCACTCCTTAAGCATCCATAGAAGTCTCGCAAGCTTAGGATGCATGAAGTCTGTTGAAATGAAGTTCCTTTTTCGTTTGATTCTGCCTGTGGATGTTATTTCGACATTTTGTGATACTTGGATATTACAATAATTTTAAGTTGAAATAAATCTATCTTTGCTTCCGCTGTGCATTATAATTTGTGTTGTTTGACTATGATGATATCAACTACGTCACGTTAATCCCCCACCGGGCCCACCGGTGACACGTGGAAATTAGGGGTGTGACAGTTCAGCTTGCTGTTTCTAGTTTTCTTCAAAAATTTATTTTTTCGTGCTAATTGTTTTGTGTTTTCTTTCAGATGGCCAGGAAATTCACACGCTTCAATCAAAATGAATGGAACTATCAAGCCCGATTTGAAGTTCTCCAGACAAGGCCTGAGGAAAATCCAAGACAAGTATACCTCGAGACCCTAGAAGCTGTGGGGCAGATAGATCGTTTCAACACCCTAGTCACGGGTCCACTAAGGGCGGCCCTCTGCACTAGACTCCATTCGGTCCATGAATATAACATGGAGTTCTATAGCACATTCGCGTTCAAAGCTAAAGCAGAGCCGTTTGAAGGGGAGGGGGTTGAATTCCGCTATGCTGGGGAAATACTTTCAATCTCTATTGCACAGTTTGGGGCAATAATTGGGTTGTTTTCCGAAGAGGATGCCGGAGACGAAGAAAACACGGGTGGTCTCTGTGAAATCTCGCCAAACATGCGTCAGACGGCATGGTCTCAAATAGGGTAAGGTCCATACGATCCAAGCCAAACCAAAAGCTCCCAGTTATGGGACCCTCTCTACCGCTACATTCATAGGGTCCTTAGCAACTCCCTCAATCAACGACGTGATAGTACCGGCGTTGTTAGCCTACGTGATCTGACGGTCTTACACTGCATCCACAACCGTGTCCCTCTTGATGTTCCACACTTGCTCCTCCGAAACATGCACCTGAACCAACTAGCCACCGCCACGACACCTATATTCTTTGGAGGATGGATCTACCGCCTTTACAAGAATTTTGTTCAAAGAATGCCGAAATCTTCCCGTAAGGGTCCATGGTTGGGCAAGGTGGATCTTGTTATATGCCGCGCAATGGGGATCATCAATGAGGCGGGTGACGGGACGGTCCGCTTCCAAACCGTTCAAGGGCATGTTTGGAACCCATAGGAGGCTCTCGTTCTTCACGCCGCCCCGATCCGTCCTCCTCCTCAATTTCAGGGCCACACGGGCTCATCCTCTTCTCAAGGGGGTGGTTTTCCTAACTTTCATAGCTTACATGATCTTTTGCAGGAAAACCTCTTATGCACCCGCAACACCTACAACATGGCCAGCAACACCTACACCCGGGTCGGAGCAATGGAGAGGAACATCTCCGACATGCAAAATGACATCAGCCACATCCGGGAGCACATGGTGTATCGAGGAGGAGACGATGAAGACGAGGACATCGGAGGTGTTGAAGGTGGTGTGACACGGATGCAACTTCTACCGGGTTAACCCTTTATCCCACGAACAATTAACTGGCCTGTGTGCCAAAGTTTGAACAATTTACTTTCTTTAACACTTTTACTTTTCTGCATTTTATTTTTAGTTTGTGTGATGTGGATGATTAATGTTGGTAGGTTTAGGATGTTTGTTATTTGTTGTGTGGTGTGGAATTTATGCAAAACAGGTACCCCAGGAAGCTTGGAAGCGCTAAGTATTAGTGCTACATAAGCCCGAAAACCCAAACCGAAAGCCAAAAACCTGTTTTCATTGATTGCAGACTGTCACCACGAGGCCATGCTCAGCCAGCACGCCCCCGTGTCCACTATCTTGTATGTCGGAAAACTGCTCGCCACGGGGTCGTGTTCACCAGGCATGCGCCCGTGGCTACCTTTTGTAAGTTTCTATTACTGGCACTCTGACCACGGTGTCGTGCTCACCCAGCACGTGGCCGTGGCCAGGTGCCCAGTAACTCCAAACCTTGTTTTTAAACACCTTTCTACACATTCAATCAACCTAAAAACCTATTTTTGGGACACATTGAGGACAATGTGTAATTTAAGTGTGGGGGGGGGGATGCTAAAACCATGAATTTTGCAAGTCCTAATAACAAGCCTTACACAAAACTCTATTGGAACCGCAAATCACCCCAAATTTTTTCAAAAAATTTTCATTTTTTACTTGTGTTGGTTTAATTTGGGAAAAACAAGTTCTAAAAAGGTTATATTTTTACAAATTTACAACCGATAGCGTCGTGATAAAAAGAACCAACATAAGAAAATTATGAAACGACATGACAAATCTGGTTAAAATCTATTATATATAATAAATGTGTTAATTTTTGCTGATGTGTCAAGCTAGAAGGCCTTTAAATTGTGCATTTTGGCGGGAAAATTCGGGTCAAACTTTTTTTTATACGGGTCAACGCGGGATCCGTATCACCGAACTAATTTTTTACGCATCTACATTTCTTTTGTAAAAAACCTTAGATCTGAACCTCTCTTCTCTTCATCAAACCCCAGTCATTCCCCTCTCTTCATCAAATCCTCTCTTCATCAAACCCATCACAATCAAGCATTCTGCTTTTGAATCGATTTTATATTCTCTTCTGGTAATTTTTTCTAACCCATATTTGTTTTCAATAACATGTCCAACTTTCAAACCCTAAGAAAATCACGCCGCACATCGTCTCTTTCATAGGCTCAGGCTATCCATCTTAGTTGAATCCTTAGGGTTTACAGTTCCTCCTCTACAAGGTGAGTTCTAATCCATCTTCATCGCTACCACGTCATCCAAAATCAAAGATTAGTAAGTTTATGTTTCCATCACCGATTCAAGTTTCTAGGTCTCTGACTCACCAATTGGTTTGGGGATTTGTTTTGTAGATAAAACCTAATACAAATGAGGAATTGGGGATTTTAGATATTTGCGAATATGAAACTTCAAACTCTAATTCGAAGAAGGTAAGTAATCGATTTTACTACTTTTGATTAGATTTGGTGTTTTATATACTTTTCTTCTGTTTATTTATTTTTTGATTGCTATGTTTTAGATCATGGATAAACCCAACCATTTGATCAATGAGTAAGTGAGAAATTAAATTGCTTTCAGTAATCTCTCTTTGGTAAAAAAAAATGTCCACACAATGTTGCACAAGCGTGGTAACAAAAGTAAAGAGACGTATGTACAAGAGGATGCATCTTTATCCACCATAGAAGCACTTGGTGGAAGTAAGATAAACCACATACTTCCAAAATTTGAGTCTTTTAACTTTGAAACAAGTGATGTGATGGAAGAAGATCTTATGGGTATGGAGCCTGGTCTTGTGTTTTTTGAGGTAATGTTAGTTGTAATTCTATGAACTGTTTTGCAAAGTAAGACAAACCACATACTGCTCAATCTGACCTACGCACACAGACTGTGATTTGGTGCTGTTTTTTGTGATTAGGGTTAATTTAGGAATTAATATATCTAATTCTGTTAATATCATATTATTTTAAAGCAAAGATGGAAGGAAGTCTGTAAATTTTGATGGTGGTCAAGGAATTTTTAGATGTGTCAGGGTATGATTGGTTTACACCGTTTTTTAGGACCGGTCCGATTGAGCCCATTTGAACCGACTCTATTTGAACTGGTCGGTTATCGGTCGGACTGGTTGAACGGTATAAGACCGGGTGGGGATACTAGATTTCAAAATTTTAACTTTTTTCTTTCCAAAATCTTATTTACGGATTCAATTACTACTTTGGAGTTCGGTCTACGTATTTCATTTATTCCAACAAAGCCAATCTACACAAAAAAAGACATTTAGTTCCATATCTTGTCTTGAATTGGTTATGTATGTATATTTTTAACTTCTAAATTATTTATGACATTATCCGGTTTTGAAACCGGTTTGACCAGTGGATGTGTAAGGTGGCCGATTCGATGACTGGTTCGATTATGAAAACGTTCCTTGTTTCAAGTAATGTTGTTTAGAGTTGCATTCATTGGACTCTCCATATATCTTCTTACAGTTAAAGTGCTTAATGTAATAAGTGATAACCTAATGCTTTCGGCCCAGAACTTAAAATGGAGACAGTTTTTTTCGTTGCGTAGTGCTGCTAATGTAGATGATCAGATCATATATTCTTTTGTTTACCCTTTAGATTACAGTATTCTGGTCACTCAGACGTTTATGATTATATAGCGCTCGCTATCATCGCTATTAACAACTATGGTTTGAAGTGTGAATCTTTTAACTGCATCTATATAAAAAATAAATCATTATGGTTATTAAAATATCCGACTTCACTTACTTAGCTATAAAAAAAACCGTCTTCCCTGAGAAAGAGTTAACCTGGCCCCAATATTAACGGCCCTACCATTACCAAGCCCTCTTCTCATTCCATTGATCGCATCATCTATCGCTACAGGTACGCTTTTCATTATTCAAATCAACGTTTTATTTCGTTTATGATTTCATCTACAAATGTTCATTTTAATTTAGAGATATTTACCTCATCTCAGATTTTCAAATCGTAAGATTCAGCTTTGGTATCGATTGAATCGATAATTATAAAACTATGGATGTTTGTTTTTAACAATTTACAGAATTAATTACAGTGTGCAGCACATATGGAAGATTACAGAAGACAAGGTGGAATTCATCAATTGCTAGCTACGGAACAAGAAGCTAGACAAATCGTCAATGCTGCAAGAACTGGTATAGATATCATATTTCCGCGAAAACATATAATCTCATATAAATAATGATTTTTTTGTTTCCTATCGTTAGCAAAATCGAACAGGCTTAAACAAGCCAAGGATGAAGCTGAAGATGAAGTAGGCAAATATCGAACCCACCATATGGAGAAAGAATACCAGAAAACAGTCTCGGAGGTACACGAAAAACACACTTACATTGTTCTGATCTATCCATGATGTTGAGATGTTAAGTATTTTTGTATTGTTCAGTGATTAATAAACAGTCAACCGGTTTTTTCTGAAGTGAATGTAAAGCGACTCGATGAAGAAATGGTTAAAAAGATCGATCACTTGAAGAAACAAGCTGCAAAGGTTTCGCCAGAGGTCGTCAAGTTGCTTATGACCCAGGTCACTAATGTCTAGATCTAATTTATTTACTACATGAGTCTCATGTGATGATACTGGAAAATCTGTCATGTCGCCCAAGATGATGGCCCGGGTCAAGCTTCAAGGTATACACAAAGAAACGAGGGAGTTATTGAGTTTCATGAATAAATTGTAATGTAGGAACTTATAATGTTTCACCGAATGCTTTCACTAATACTGATCTTGTGTATCTGTTGTGTATCTGTTTGTGTGGGGGTGATGTTATTGAGTTTTGTTAAAGGTGACTGATTTTATGTAATTTTTTTAGGGGTGTTCAACAATGGGATGACAAAAATGTCAAATCAAATTATTGATGGTGAAGAACCAATTTGATTTGAAGAACTTGGACTTGGACAAATCTTAAAGAGTTGTTCAAAAGGATATGGTAAAATAAGAGTCTTTTAAGTTTTTCAATCCGATTCTCTTTGTTTAACATATTTAGCCAGATTATGTTATCAATGCTCTTAGGTGAGGTCATGAAGACCGAAGGCTGAACTAGACTTTTCAAAGGGTAATTTGGTCAAAGTCATAGGCGTTGCACCTAGCAAAGCAATCGAGGTATTCAAAAATATTTTTTTGTTGATAAGTAGTAGACATTTATGAAAACTGAATGTAATTACGTTTTTAAGGAGAGGTGATGTTGTTATGGCTGCCCTTCAGACTAAATACGTTATCAAGACGATGCGATGATCACAAGATCAAGAGTTAAAATATAGTTCAAGATTTGGGGCTCATTCACGGTATACTTATGCTTCATTCCCCTGTGTATTAAGCACTATGATTTTTTATATTAATTGAGTGGGAGTATATTGCATCTTATGTGATTCTGTTTTTCAGATTAGAGACTAATCGAGTAAAAGACAAGCAACATATAAATATTGGCTAGGATGATTCGTGGCGCTACACAGGCAAATTTGGTGGAGTCAGGTATGTGACTATTTTTTTTGAACTATATAAACATTATAAAGGATTCATGTTTATGCTTTTACAAGGCAATCATGTATGGGAAAATATATTAACACCTGTTTTTTTTTTTTTTTTTTGCTCTCACAAAACCTCCTCATATTAAGCGTCGGCAATCATGCTAAAAAATCTTTGTCCAAAAAATATGTGTTTTAGTCTATTTTTTAATTCCAAATAGCACGATACCTGGTATGAAGATCATATGAAGAGCGCCAAAGAAACCAAATATAGGAGGTAAAGGGAATGGGTCAAACCGATAAAATTCTATCTTTAATGGGTACAACCTCCTAAATTATTTTATTCATAGATTTAGATTATCGTTATGATGATATTGTTTATGTAATCATAATTAAAGCATAAACATGTCATTATGGCGACTTTAGTTTACAGTTTTGGTTCCTTTTACAGGTGCGAGATGCAAAAAATTTGTTTGACTAGGGCAATGTTCACTCTTCTAGGGGTGGATATTGATGAATACCAGGTTAGAAAATTTATGGCTAGAGAGCATATAAAATTTTAATGTATTTTAATAATGTGTTTTGATGGATTGAAGATCAATATACATCAAGTAAGTATGATTCTTATTAATCTGTTCACACTTGGTATTTTTATTAGGTTATATTGTCGAGGGTTTCACTCGAATTTAGTCAGGTTATTGCAAGTTTTGATAATCTGATAAGTTAAGCTTGAGTTATAAATTTTGGTTAAATATGTTTTTGATTTCAAGTGGTTTTTTCAATTTTGTATATATTTGTTAAATTTATGTTTAATTTCAAGTTTTGATTTTCCAACTTTACTTCGAATCTCTAGAAAGTTGTAAATATAGCACATCCTTTATATGTTCGTATACAATTCGGCCACCACCTGTAGTTGGATCCATTGGTCCTCAAAGGTTTGGAACAAACTATTCAATGTAGGTATGTTTCTTCTTTCTTGGTTTGGTGATTTTTATTTATATATCATTTTATAAGTACAACTGGATAGTTATTTTTCTTATATGTTGTTGCAGTTTTGGGCTGCAGTTACACGACAAGATGAACAACCATTCAAGCAACCGGCTTCAAGCAATCGACAATATCGTCTGGTGGGTCTTGCTTCGTTGCCACAATTATGTATCAAAAGATCCACAATTTCGGTATTTAACCATTATGTAACCAATAAATTTTTTATTTATTCTCAAACTTTCCTTATGATTGCGATAACACTTTCACTGTTATTGGTGGATTTTCAAGTTACAATCACGACCTTCCTGATTCGTACTCCAATTCGCATTCAGCAACTCATGGCTTCCTGTCGTTCTACTCAGGTGCGTTCAGCCTCTCTAGCCGTAGATAAGTTAGGATGAAGCTTCCTCTGGTGGTGTCGGTTATGGTGTACAAGCGATGGTAGTGGGATGTTGTGTTGAAATCAGTTCAAAACAAAATGAAACGCGACAAGGGTTCCGATCAGAAATTTGGTGACCCCTACGAGTTGTGTTTTCATTTCAAAGTTAACTGGTGAAAGAAAGGTACATGTCTATGTGTTAACTTGAGTATATGTACATTTTATCTTATATAATATTCAGTTTCATGATTTTCTTATTCGGTTTATTTGAATATTTTAGTGTTATTAGTATATATTCTATATATGAATTTGTAAATTAAGATCAAAGGGATTTATGTTAAATTATTATACACTTATAATTAATGTAATTTAAATTTTCTAACCCAGGTTTCTACCCAATGTTGTTGGTTGAAAGTTGAAAAGAAGGAATATGCAAGATATAGAAGTTTAAAAAGTTGGAATTACAATATATATAGGCTATGGGCACTAGCAGCTCATTGAGCCCGTTTTAAAACCAATTTTTGATACAATTGGATAAATGATTTAAAAGTTTCTAATTATGAACTAATATATACTCTATAGCTACTGTTAATATGCTGACCCAACATCAATCTTTCTTTCTACTTGTGGTATTACACGGGATGAACCGGTGGTGTTCGAGAAAGATATGGTAATTTGAATATTGTTTTTTCATGAGCACAACGCATATTATATTGTTCATTACATTGACGTCTCATACTATATTGAGTGAGCAGGGCCGGCTCAACCATTTTAGTGGCCTAAGGCGAAGTAAAATCTTGTGGCCTTTTCCCCAAAAAAATGTATGTGATTGAAAGTTAAACTTGAAGGGCCCAAGTGTAATTATTTGAAAGATTGTGTTAAAATTTGAAAACAAGAAAAAATAAATGGTAAACCAGGGATTCGAACCCGGGTCAAACCAACATCCATACATACACAAAACCACTACTCTACCAACCATCAATCTGTTGATAACCCACACCCTAAATCTTTTATAAATGGACTGTGGTTTCATCAAATTGTGGAGGCCCTATAGTTTTGGTGGCCCAAGGCCCAAGCCTCATTTGGCTTACCCTTGGGCCGGCCCTGTGAGTGAGTGAGTTTAACTGATAATTTTCAAGTTCAGATTGAATAAATGAAATTTGAACTTCTTAATGACTGGGTTTTTTACTTTCTTTTTATTATACTTACAAATCTTATGGTATGGAATTTGATAATATATTCGAATATATACATATTATACTAAGTTAGAACCCCGTGTATTACACGGGTTGAATAAATGTAGTTTTATATATTAAATAATAAAAAGTTATATCTTTGAGAACCCCGTGTATTATACGGGTTGAGTAAATTTAATTTTATATATTAAATAATGAAAAAAGTTACATTTTAAAAACCTCATGTGTTATACTTATACGGGTTGACCACATGTAATTTTATACACCAAACAATAAGAAGTTATATCTTTATAAACCCTATGTATTATATGGATTGAATAAATCTAATTTATATACTACATCATAAGAAAGTTATATTTTTTAAAAACCTCGTGTATTAAACGAGCTGCATAAATGTAATTTTGTGTAGTAATCTATTTAAAAAAATTTAACGGATATACTCAATATATGATTGATGAGGTGATTGCGGTGATAGTTCTTGTAATTGGTTATGTGATGTGTTAACCATATGAAAACGCACGTTTTGACGTATCCGATTGAACTCAATATATCCTATAGTTGCATTGTGATTGGATCAAAACGTAACATAAATCGAATTTATATCGTACAATCATGACGTATTATACGCGGACCGACTAACTCGAATTTATATCGTCAAGGCAAAAACTCTTGAGGGGGTCAAAGTGGCATTTACGAAGTTTATAAAAAGTTAAGTGGTTAAAAATTGCATTTCCTGAACTTAAGGGCTAAGAAAGGGTAAAGATAAAATTTGATAAAGTTTAGTGGTAAGAAGGAAACTATAACAAAGGGCTGAGAACTTCATTTGTTTATATTTGGTTGGTTTTGCATCAATTGGTGCTCCTCTGCCTCTTGTAGGTAAAATTTTACTCAAAATGGGTCGATTCGTATAATGTGTTATCTAGAAAGTGTGTAGTAAAACATAAAGTAGGTAATTGAATGGGTATGGTTGGTTGCGTAATGGATTAAATGGGTAACTTTTAGTAAGGATACAAATGGGTCGAGTTGGGTGACCTGTCGAGAATATGTGTTAGTTTTTATTGTTTTATAAATAAATGATGAATAGATAAGATGGTAAAAGTATATTGATTGCTAAAATTTTTATTTGCTAGCTCTTAGTGTTCCAGATATCACATTACATGGGTAAGATATTCTTTTGGTACTTTCATATTTCATTCTTATTCATAATGGATTGTTGTATTTTATTCTTATTCATTAGCTTAGCGAAAACAGAGTTTTAAGTTGCCTCACTTCAATCTACTATGTAATCATGGGCGGACCTACCCTTTGGTCAGGGTGGGCAGCCATACCCCTTGAAAAAAAAATTAGTGTATATTTTAGGCAAAAAAACCCGACCGCACCCTTTGAAAATATGGTTGAACACCTCATCCGCACCCCCGCAAATAATTTTTGGGTCCGCCACTGTATGTAATTTGAATTATTATAGTTTGGTTATCAGGATCTCAACTTACGTATTTAAAATATTAAAATCAGGTTTATAAATTCTAGAAGTCTTATTTACATGAGATTCTATTATGTATAGGACGAGGATTTTCAAGGCTATAAGGTACTAAAGAATTAATTGTTGATTAATTTGTATAATATGTTTTAACTTCGGAAGTTTGAATGTCATTCTAAAAACTAAAATTTTAATTCAACTTATTTTTTTAAGTTTGCAAATTTGAAGGTTGTTTCTATAACTTTTAAAAGATTCAAGACTTTTACGGTCAATATAATTAATGAGTTTCAATCATTCAATCAATAAACACATACATATTCAACTGTTTTGTAAAATGTTTCAATCTACTTAAATAAGAAAACAATAATGATAGTAATTTTGATTAGTTTTCAATTTTCCCTTTTTAAAAATACACTTTCTTGAGCTATAATTTTCATATTAAGTGTAGAAATTTCAGTACTTTTTGTAATTATATAGTTATTTTTTATAAACCATTACCAAAAAAAATAAATTAAGAAATATAATTTACTTTTCATAACATGGTAACAATATTAGTTAATGATTTTGAGACCCTTTCTCACTCCATGAGGACCTCTAGAGTAGCGTTTGCCTGCCAAAACTACCATTCTTACTTTTGATAAGGTACCGTATTTATGATATTGTGCATTTGGAAATTGAAATTGCATTTTGGTTAGTGTTTTATTGAATATTGCTGCATGTCTAACAATTTTTGAAGGTTTGTTGCAGAAAATTTTTTTCATGACTTGCATGAAGAAGTAATGACGACTGATGGCTGCTCATAGCCATGGTCTATTAATAGGCGTTCAACAACTTAAGTCAGAAATCCCTTTAATTGAAATTTGAAAGGGCATTTCTATCCAAAACATCCCATTCAGCCTTAAATGAGTTGATCAATGTCATTTCTTAGTTAGTGGAGCTTTTCTTAAGATAAACTATATCATTAATTTAATATATTTTTATGTACGATTAACATTGAATTATTGAATATATATCCTCACAAATTTTATAAAACAAAAAACCGTTTTAATAAAATTAATAAAATATTAATATCCTTAAAAATAGAGCGACCCGTGGGTACCACGAGTTATAGCCTAGTTTGATTATATATACTTGATCACATTATAAACTCATTCCCACAATAAGTGAGTTTTGAGCCTTTATTGAGCATACAAGCATACATCTTTAAACTAAATGCTCATTTTTCGTTTCTTTGTGAAGAGCCGCTTGGTTCTTACAACTCAAGAACTTGCCACGACAATACATTCCCGGTCCTTACCAACTTAAACCTAAGTAAGTAAATGATGGAGGCATTAGGACTAACTCATTTTTCTTTCAACACCATTATTTTTCATTTTCTTTATCACCTACCCAAAATCCCCCTAGTTAACCCATTTGAGCCTAAACCTTTTTCATTTCTAAACCCACAAAACAAACACATTTACCCACAAAAACCTTTTTTCTTTTCAACCCTATATTTTAGTAAAAAGCTCGGTTTTCTTGTGACGTTTCTTTATCAAAAAAAAAAAAAGAAAAAGAAAGTCTAGAAATAAACAAACAAGTTCCTTAAAGAAACTTTGTTTGAAAATGCTTAGTTTGAATAAAAGTCACAAAAACAAAAAGTTTTACGACGACCGACGCTTTTTACGCTTTTAGCCCTTTTTACTAACCACTAACCCAAAACCACCTACCTTTAGCCCAAGCCTAACCCTTCCCCAAGTCCTCTTGATATTTACAAAGGTTTTTAGTTAAAAAGGAGGATGATTGATTGGTTAGCAAGCATATGGTAGAAGTAAGTTCCATGCCGGTCTCGAGTGTTTCACAAAAATACATCTTCGGCCGAGTGTTGAGTGATCTCCCGTGAGGTATGTAAACTTGTATATAAATGGAATTCTAAAGAGGCATGTTATGCCCAAATAAGTAATTTCTCTTATGAAACGTTGCAAATAAATCATAACGAATAGGATTGTAAATAGTATAAAAATAAAACCTAATAAAGATCTTGGATTCCAGACACTCAAGACAAGCCCAAAACTTCTCTTCTACCCATTCCATTTGGGTGTGTAAGCCACATAATAAAGTGTTTTGCTTGAGGACAAGCAAAGATTCAAGTGTGGGGGTATTTGATGTGTGTAAAATGCAACATATAAATTACATCAAATGAGGCATAAAATTAACCCTTTTTTAGTACTAATGTTGAAAAAATTGTACTTTTGTCTTCCTTTTGTATTTTCAGGACCAAGTGAGCTTAATCGAACAAAAGGAACAAATATGCAGCAAAAACTAACATAAATACAAAGAAAAGGAATAAATGTGGCATGCCCGACCCCTCGACAGCATCTCCACAAGCAAAAACAAGAAACCGAAGGCTGACCACGGCCCGTGCTCACTTGACACGGGGGTGTGGTCAGGTGTTTGATAATGGACAAAGTTATGGAAGCTTCTATGCCCACCACGGGGGCATGCCCAGCTCAGCACGGGGCGTGGTCAACGCTAATATTTGCAGAATCTTGCAAATCTTGATAGTACAGATACGCTTCTGCACACGGGGCCGTGCCCAGCGAACACGGGGCCGTGTGGAGCCCAATGCTGACAAATGCAACTAATGAAGGAAGAGAAAGGAGATGGCCATGGGGGCGTGTCCAGCGAACACGGGGCCGTGGCCAGGCTTCTGTTCAGGCTATAAATAGGGGTGCTTAGCTCACTTCAAAGGCATCCCTTGGCAAACCACCTCTCTCCCACTTTGCCACCACTCCACCACCACTACAACACCCACATCCACCACCATTATCCATCATCCACCATCCACCTTAGAGTGTGTGTAGTAGTCTCGGGATCCAAGATTGATCGTAAGAGTTCTTGTCAATCAAAGGCCATGTTTGGCTAAGTCTCTTACATCACTTGGTGAAGACAACCATTTAATGTATTACTTTTTATTTTTAATATTTTCACACTTTTTATTTGGTTTTGTATTAATGACTTTAATAACTAGTTTCTTATGTTGAAGGTGAAACTTCTTTATCATTTGTCCGTGGTGTCTTGGCATTACTTTACTGTCTATATAAAGTAAAAGATTTTCACCATTCATATCTCTACGGTCTATATACAGATATGTTGGCTACCTGGTCGGGGGTTAAGGGAATGGTTTAGTAAGGTTCTTGCCTTGTTCAGTGTATAGATCCTGTAAGGACCTGGGTCAAGCTTACTAGGACCTCCTTCAATACCCATAGGTATTGGATGGCGGGGGTGCGAATGGCTTGATCCCCTCATATGTAAACTATTATTAATACATTAAACTGGCTACTTGGGGTTGTTTCCCTACTGACTCAAACCACTTAGCCGAGGGTAATGTCACCTTCAAAAGAGGGGCCTACCACTTTTCGCATTAATAACTTAATTAATTATCTTTCAATATTCCGACCCTTTGGGATTGTATCCTTGCTGACTCAAACCACTGGGTTGAGGGTAACGTCACCTTCAAAAGAGGGGCCTACTACTATAACTAAAATAATCTCTTAAAAAGTGCAAAAGTGTGAAAATCATCAAAGGATACATTAAAGGCGAGTCGGATCCAAGTGATTCATCTTGTATATCTGTTTTATTTTTATTTTTTATTTCAGCATTTTTAGTTTTTATTTTTCATGTTTAAAACCTTTTCTAATAATTTTAGTTTGATTAGATGTTGAGGATAAACCAGTACTAAAAGCTCTTGTGTCCTTGGACGACCTCGGTATCTTCCCAATGTTATACTACGCTCACGATGGGTGCACTTGCCCATGTGTGTGTTTAGTGTTAGTGTAACACCCATTTTCTGATAATGGGATTACTTAATATATTACATGAGTTTATACTAAATTCCCAATTTACAAAATGTTTTCGATTAGAAATAACAACATGATCATGCTAAGTATGAAAAAAAGTTTTAAAGTAACTTCTACTAATCGCTACCGACTAGTTTAAAACATTAAGATATAGTTATCAATTCATTTACATCAAAATCATTGTCTAAAACAAGTTAAGTCAACGCGGAAGCTTCAAAATACGTGTTCGGTTCTTGATAACGTCTTGGTCACCATCCGGAAGGGAACTCATCCATACCTAGGGTCAAACACTAAAAACATTAGTTTTGACATTAGTATAATACATATAAACGAATTCCGATAAGGAATGATGTTAAATAAAATACAAAATTTCCTGGGTTCCACCGTAACTTACAGTGTCTACTGTAAGTTACGGTAGACCCTGAGTGACTCTGGTTCTGCCGTAACACAGGGGTAACACACCGTAAAATTTTGGTTTCCACCGTAACTTACGGTGGAACCGTAAGTTACGGTGGACTCTACAACTTTGTCCCTTAACTATTTTTCAACTCAAAAGATCATAACTTTTTACTCGTTGGTCCGTTTTAACCGATTCTTTCTCCTACGAGTCCGTAATAAAATTACGGATTCAACCATGTAAATTTCACAACGCGGAAACCGGAATACCGACAATTGGTTCACAATTTCCTTCTTTCAATTATCCAACCCATTAGTGTAAGTGCATAACACCTCTTTTCCATTCTTAAGACCTTCTTGACATATTTACCCATTTTCCTCGGGCTCACATACTTGGTGCATTCGCGCCAATTCCATGGCTTTGCGTTTCCTTTAGGGCTAATACTTGTTTCTTCGGAATTCAAGCACTCCGTTTCAAACAACCCCTTTTTCATTTAGCATTTATTGTTTGACCCATATACCGGGTTCTTATACTTAGATTAATATCACCAAATTATTGGTATAGTATCATTCATCATTTTAATGAGGTATAAGACTTTCAAGTCCCTACTCTCGTGATTCTTTTGAAAACATCATTTTGACCCGTTTGGCTATTTAGTGAAAACCATCACTTCATTGACTAGCCAAATTAAATCCCAAGTCTTTACTTTGACCCGTTTGATGGTCGAGTGTACTTCGCCACTTTAACAACGCATCAAACGCATCCATTTCACTACATCATCATTCACATAACAAAACTAATTATTTACACATAATTTAACGGGGCTTAAGCACGTACCTTTAAAGCACACCTTTTCCGCGGGTATCACTTCCGGCGTGTCCACTTGACGTTCCGGATTCCTTGCCTAAAGAGTTCAATTCATAACAAGATTAGAACTCTTTCATAAGCTTTAACGCATTAATTCATAACATATACAAATCTGCATTTTTAGCAATCTTTAACATTTTAACCCTCATTTAGGCGTTTTATCAAACACCTTGCGCGTCAGATTTCTACATGATCTAAACCAAGTTCATAACTTGAAATTATCACTCAAATTAACTTCAATTAGACAATATACACATATTTTAACATCAACAATTTCAGAGATTATCTCACAATTTCAGTTTTCACCAGAACAAGAGTCTTAATCCTAGTGTTTATCAAGTTCTACTAACTTACTAATCACCCACAATAGTGATTTTGATCCTTACAACTAACATGCAAGATTTTGACAAGAATTCATTGAGGGTTTGTCCCCAAACCTGGTGTTGCTCCAATTTTCATGTTTACTATCACTAATTCAAGCTAAACATTCAATTTCAATCATAAGCAAAGATTTGGATTGAATCAAAATGACCTAATTTGACATACCTTATGATCCCTTTGACGAGGTGATCACGATTTTATGCTTGGATTTCGATTTCTAACTGATTTAAGGCTTCAATTCGTGGTTTTTCTTGTAAACTAGGGTTTGGGTGAAGAACCCCTTTGTCGCCCCTGCTTGTTGATCGACCAGACACCTCTAGAATGGGGTGTTTGGTTTGTTTTTACTATTTTAGTAATTCAAGTTCTAGTTTTACAAGATTGGCCCCCTCCATTTGTTTAACATAACATTTTTGTTGTTTTAACCCCATTGCAAGTTATTTTTTTGACTTGTTAGTTAACTAGGTTATAAATTCCTAGTTGATAAATTCTCATTTATTTAAACTTTATAATTCTAATATAAAGTTTTATATTTTCGGGGTGTTACAAGTCCACCCCCCTTAAAAAGGGTTTCGTCCCCGAAATCGGATTACGTACCAAATAATGAAGGGTAAAGCCGTTGCATTTCTTCTTCGGATTCCCATGTAGTATCCGCACCCTTCCTGTGTTCCCACTTAACCTTCACTTGGTTAATCTTTTTGTTTCTTAAACTCTTCACTTTACGATCTAGAATTGCAATTGGCTTCACCGCATAGTTAAGACTGTTATCCACCTCAATATCATCATAGTGGATACGAGTAGTTTCGTCTGCTAAACATTTTCGAAGATGTGACACGTGGAATGTACTATGTATTCCACTCAACTCCTCAGGCAGCTCGAGACGGTATGCTACCTTACCAACCCGTTCCACGATTTCGAATGGCCCAATAAATCTTGGGCTCAATTTTCCTCTTTTTCTAAACCGAATTATCCCCTTCCACGGCGATACTTTCAACATTACCTTATCGCCCACTTGAAATTCTATTGGCCTCCTTCGTTTATCCGCGTACGATTTTTGTCGATCCTGAGCTGCTTTTAAGTGAGTGCAGATCAAGTCGATTTTATGATTCGTAGCTTGGATTATATCAGTCTGAGCTAGCCCTCGCGAACCAACTTCTCCCCAACAAACTGGGGTTCGGCGCTTTCTACCATATAACATCTCGTATGGGGCCATTTTAATACTCGCGTGATAGCTGTTGTTACATGAGAATTCGACCAAGGGTAGATGGACATCCCAACTGCCCCCAAAGTCGATAATGCAAGCACGCAACATATCTTCCAACGTTTGTATTGTTCTCTCACTTTGCCCATCCGTTTGGGGATGATAAGCAGTGCTAATGAACAGTTTGGTTCCCATTTGCTCTTGGAAACCACGCCAAAAATCCGAAGTAAACCGAGTATCTCTGTCGGATGCAATGGATATCGGTACCCCGTGACGCGCCACAATCTCATTGGTATACACTTTTGACATCTTCTCTGACGTATAAGTCTCACGAATTGGAATGAAATGTGCACTCTTTGTCAATCGATCCACAACTACCCATATTGCGTCAAAACCACGGCTGGTTTTGGGCAGTTTGGTCAGCAGGTCCATCGTAATTTGTTTCCACTTCCAAACTGGTATGTCTAATGGTTGCAACTTACCGTATGGTTTCTGATGCTCTGCTTTGACTTGTAAACAAGTCAAACACTTCTCCACATACTTCACGATATTTCTTTTCATTCCGGGCCACCAATAATTTTGTTTTAGATCATTATACATCTTGGTCGCCCCAGGATGTATCGAATAACGAGATTTATGGGCCTCGTCAAGTAGAAGTGCCTTGACTCCACATGTATTCGGGACCCAAATTCTCCCAAATCGAGTTTTCAATCCTTGGTTACCATCCTCCAAGTCTTTTAGTTGCCCTACTATTCTTTCCTTCTTCACATTCTCCTCCTTTATTGCTTCGATTTGAGATTTTTGGATTTGGTCAAGCAATCCCGATGTCACAATTAATTGCATCGATCGGACTCGAATAGGCACATAATTTGTCTTTCGGCTCAACGCGTCCGCCACCACATTAGCCTTCCCGGGGTGGTAATGTATATCACAATCGAAGTCCTTGACAGTCTCTAACCACCGCCTCTGTCTCATATTTAATTCCTTCTAATCGAAGAAATACTTTAAGCTCTTGTGGTCGGTAAAGATAGTGCACTTTACCCCATACAAGTAATGCCTCCATATTTTCAAGGCAAACACCACGGCTGCTAACTCCAGGTCATGCGTATGATATCTCTTTTCATGAATCTTCAGCTACCTCGAGGCATAGGCTATAACCTTGCCTCGTTGCATCAAAACGCAACCAAGCCCCGAGTATGAGGCATCCGAGTAAACTACCATATCATCTGTTCCATCCGGTAATGACAATACCGGTGCTTGAGTCAGTTTTTCCTTAAGTGTTTGAAACGCCCTTTCCTGATCCTCGCCCCAAATAAACTTTTCTTCCTTGCGGGTTAATTTAGTTAATGGCATAGCAATTTTGGAGAAATCTTGTATGAATCTCCGGTAATAACCCGCAAGCCCCAAAAAGCTCCTGATTTCCGAAGGATTCTTCGGTGGTTTCCATTTCGCCACGGCTTCTATTTTCGACCGGTCTACTAACACCCCGTTGGCATTAATGACATACCCGAGAAATTGTACCTCTCGTAACCAAAAGGCACATTTCGAGAACTTTGCATACAATTTTTCTTTTCTGAGTATGTCCAATACTTCACGCAAATGTCTTGCATGTTCCGCTTCATCCTTTGAGTATATTAGAATGTCGTCAATAAATACTATCACCGACTTATCTAGCATAGACTTGTAAACCCGGTTCATGAGATCCATGAAGGCTGCGGGCACATTTATTAACCCAAAGGACATCACAAGGAATTCGTAGTGTCCGTACCGCGTACGGAAAGCCGTCTTCGGTATATCTTCCTCCCTGACTCTCAACTGATGATACCCCGATCTAAGGTCGATCTTGGAGAACCAACTTGCGCCTTGCAATTGGTCAAATAAGTCGTCAATCCTTGGGAGTGGATATCGATTTTTCACCGTGAGTTTGTTTAACTCCCGGTAATCGATACACATACGCATACTTCCATCCTTTTTCTTCACAAACAGCACCGGTGCGCCCCACGGAGACACACTTGGGCGAATAAACCCTTTGTCGAGGAGATCTTGAATTTGAGACATTAATTCTTGCAACTCTGAGGGTGCAAGCCGGTACAGCGCCTTGGCCACGGGTTTCACGCCCGGAATCAATTCGATTCCGAACTCTACCTCCCGTTCTGGCGGTATTCCCTGTAGGTCTTCCGGAAACACGTCGGCATATTCATGTACCACCGGTACATCTTCAATCCTTAGTGATCCCTTGTCTGGTTCGTTTGCGTATATCATTAATGCCCTACAACCATGCCTCATGAGCTTATAAGCTTTTATCATCGAGCACATAACAGGTTTACCCTCTTTCTCACCACGTATGATAACCGATTTCCCACTTGGAGATGTTAATTTTATCTCCTTGCGGAAACACATGACTTTCGCATGATGTCGGGATAGCCAATCCATTCCGACCACTACATGGAATTCTCCCATGGACATAGGAATTAAATCTATTGGATATTCCTCATCATCTATACTTATCTTGCAATCTCGACATATATCACACACAAGGAAATTTTTGTTATCACCTATTTCTACCTCTAATGGCATAGGTAATTTTGTTAGTACAAAGGAAGGATGTCGAATAAGTCCATGTGAAATAAAGGACTTATTCGCACCCATATCAAATAACACATGTGCAGGAATTGAGTTTATGGCAAATATACCTGAGACCACATCGGGCTCCGTTTTCGCCTCCACTACTGTTAACTGGAAGGATCTTGCTTTTGCTTTTGGTGCCTCTGTGTGCGTACTTTTGTCTTCCTTCTTTCCAACCAACTCCGGGCACTCAGATTTCTTATGACCCGGCTGATAACATTTGTAGCACACCGACACTTTCCCCGGGCACAACGCAGCCGTGTGCCCTGCCTTCCCACAAATAGGACACGGCTTATCCTTAAATCGACACTCACCCTTGTGTCCCTTCCCGCACAATTTACAACTTGGCGTACTGCTCTTTCCTTCTTGTTTCTTTGATGAATCGGTCACGCGTGCCCTTTTCGTAGGGCTTGGGTTAACCTCTTGTGCCCTTCTTTCACCCCTTTCAATTTGCTTCTTTAACTCTATTTCTCTTTCTCGAGCGGCGTTGATGATTTCGGTGAGGGTTTCGTATTTTGAGGGAGTCATGAACTCCCGATACTCCGCACTTAGCATATTATAATAGTAATACACCTTTTGCTCTTCGGTTGTCACCAATTAATCACAAAACCTTAGTTTGTCGAGAAAGGTTCCCGTGATCTTGTCAATAGATTCGCCCTTCTGTCTAAGCTGGATAAATTCTTCTTTGATCCGATTGATAACTACTTTGGGACTGTGATGTTTAAGGAATGGTACCTTAAACTCGTCCCATGTCATCACCTTCGCCTCTTTGCTACCAATTTCCTTTTTCTTATTATCCCACCAGTCTTTTGCTTGACCTCTCAGCTAACCCGTGCCATAAGCTACGAAGTCACTTGCATCACAGTGGGTTCTCTCGAACACCCCTTCAATATCACTCAACCATCTTTGGCACACTATCGGATCCACTTCTCCGTGGTAGAGTGGCGGTTTACATGCCATAAATTCCTTGTACGAGCAACCCTTACGCTCTCCCAACTTCTCCTTAGCTAAATTGGTATTATCCTCCAATTTCTTAATTCTTTCATCCACCACTGATAACACCGTGTTTTGGATTTTATCGATGAAACCAGACAAACTGCTCTCGATTGTTTTTCCTACCTCTTCAGCAATCACTTCTCTCATTTGCTCGGTGACTCTTGGCACCGCTTCGTCATTTCCCTTATCCGTCATCTTTGAAACTGAAATGTTTACATTTAAACGTTAAACATTTCATTTATAACATTGCTTCTTTTGTTTTAGTTTAGTCAAGTTCTCAACTTGCTTTAACCGTTCAAATTTGGTGCACTTCCCGGGTTTGAGTGTGTTAACACACTCTTCCCATGCACTTCAATTTCTTTCTCATTCATATATATATAAGACATAATTGTTAACATAATAAGTTAATTCTTACAGGACGATCGATCAAGCTTGAACCGAACAATTTTGTTGACAAGCTTAAGCTCTGATTACCAACTTGTAACACCCATTTTCTGATAATGGGATTACTTAATATATTACATGAGTTTATACTAAATTCCCAATTTACAAAATGTTTTCGATTAGAAATAGCAACATGATCATGCTAAGTATGAAAAAAAGTTTTAAAGTAACTTCTACTAATCGCTACCGACTAGTTTAAAACATTAAGACATGGTTATCAATTCATTTACATCAAAATCATTGTCTAAAACAAGTTAAGTCAACGCGGAAGCTTCAAAATACGTGTTCGGTTCTTGATAACGTCTTGATCACCATCCGGAAGGGAACTCATCCATACCTAGGGTCAAACACTAAAAACATTAGTTTTGACATTAGTATAATACATATAAACGAATTCCGATAAGGAATGATGTTAAATAAAATACAAAATTTCCTGGGTTCCACCGTAACTTACGGTGTCTACCGTAAGTTACGGTAGACCCTGAGTGACTCTGGTTCTGCCGTAACACAGGGGTAACACACCGTAACATTTTGGTTTCCACCGTAACTTACGGTGGAACCGTAAGTTACGGTGGACTCTGCAACTTTGTCCCTTAACTATTTTTCAACTCAAAAGCTCATAACTTTTTATTCGTTGGTCCGTTTTAACCCATTCTTTCTCCTACGAGTCCGTAATAAAATTACGGATTCAACCATGTAAATTTCACAACGCGGAAACCGGAATACCGACAATTGGTTCACAATTTCCTTATTTCAATTATCCAACCCATTAGTGTAAGTGCATAACACCTCTTTTCCATTCTTAAGACCTTCTTGACATATTTACCCATTTTCCCCGGGCTCACATACTTGGTGCATTCGCGCCAATTCCATGGCTTTGCATTTCTTTTAGGGCTAATACTTGTTTCTTCGGAATTCAAGCACTCCGTTTCAAACAACCCCTTTTTCATTTAGCATTTATTGTTTGACCCATATACCGGGTTCTTATACTTAGATTAATATCACCAAATTATTGGTATAGTATCATTCATCATTTTAATGAGGTATAAGACTTTCAAGTCCCTACTCTCGTGATTCTTTTGAAAACATCATTTTGACCCGTTTGGCTATTTAGTGAAAACCATCACTTCATTGACTAGCCAAACTAAATCCCAAGTCTTTACTTTGACCCGTTTGATGGTCGAGTGTACTTCGCCACTTTAACAACGCATCAAACGCGTCCATTTCACTACATCATCATTCACATAACAAAACTAATTATTTACACATAATTTAACGGGGCTCAAGCACGTACCTTTAAAGCACACCTTTTCCGCGGGTATCACTTCCAGCGTGTCCACTTGACGTTCCGGATTCCTTGCCTAAAGAGTTCAATTCATAACAAGATTAGAACTCTTTCATAAGCTTTAACGCATTAATTCATAACATATACAAATCTGCGTTTTTAGCAATCTTTAACATTTTAACCCTCATTTAGGCGTTTTATCAAACACCTTGCGGGTCAGATTTCTACATGATCTAAACCAAGTTCATAACTTGAAATTATCACTCAAATTAACTTCAATTAGACAATATACACATATTTTAACATCAACAATTTCAGAGATTATCTCACAATTTCAGTTTTCACCAGAACAAGAGTCTTAATCCTAGTGTTTATCAAGTTCTACTAACTTACTAATCACTCACTATAGTGATTTTGATCCTTACAACTAACATGCAAGATTTTGACAAGAATTCATTGAGGGTTTGTCCCCAAACCTGGTATTGCTCCAATTTTCATGTTTACTATCACTAATTCAAGCTAAACATTCAATTTCAATCATAAGCAAAGATTTGGATTAAATCAAAATGACCTAATTTGACATACCTTATGATCCCTTTGACGAGGTGATCATGATTTTATGCTTGGATTTCAATTTCTAACTGATTTAAGGCTTCAATTCGTGGTTTTTCTTGTAAACTAGGGTTTGGGTGAAGAACCCCTTTGTCGCCCCTGCTTGTTGATCGACCAGACACCTCTAGAATGCGGTGTTTGGTTTGTTTTTACTATTTTAGTAATTCAAGTTCTAGTTTTTACAAGATTGGCCCCCTCTATTTATTTAACATAACATTTTTGTTGTTTTAACCCCATTGCAAGTTATTTTTTTGACTTGTTAGTTAACTAGGTTATAAATTCCTAGTTGATAAATTCTCATTTATTTAAACTTTATAATTCTAATATAAAGTTTTATATTTTCGGGGTGTTACAGTTAGTATAATATCGTGTTTTATAAATTTAAAACTTGATTAATGTGTAAAATAGGCTTAAAATATAAATAAAAACATATCACACCCGACACACACCAAAGAGCGTATGTAACACCCAAAAGTGTGTTAAACGAAAATGGGTTTGAGTATACTCACAGTGTGTGTTTAGCAATTAAACACGGTCTGGTTGGATTGAAGGGAGCGCTGGGTCAGCCTGTGCACGGAAACGGAAGCATAAATCTTCCTCGGGGCTGAACGATCGTAAACGGGGTGTCGAGCGGGTTAGGTATTTGACAGTTCATCCAAGAGGATGGGTGCCATCCAGATGGATGGATGCCATTCGGTCTGGTGGGCTGTCTTGCTTAGAACAATAAAGTCAGACATATAACTTGGTACTTTAAATCGTAAGGAAAAGTTTGGAGTGGTGCAAGGTCTATCCGGACGGATGGACATGGTCTATCCGGACGGATGGACATGGTCTATCCGGACGGATGGACATGGTCCATTCGGACGGATGGACTATGCTCAAAGTTTGTAAAATTTTCGTAAACAAAAAGGTTTTCGATTTAACGGAGATGGTCGTGACGACGATTCAAACAACGGAAAACACTAGGTCCAGTTCATTCGGACGGATGGGCCTCGCTCATTCGGACGAATGCTCTGTTCTTGATGAAAATTTTAATGTTTGACCCGTTAATCAGTCCATCTCTTTGGTGGAAATCAGTTTTCGAGCCGGCTTTCGACTATGGAAAGAGTCGAGAGTCTGACAGAGTCCTGATTCCTCCAATATTGTGTAAAAACTGAAAAAGAGTTCAGAAATAAGTTGTAAAATGTCGAAATCTTTCATAACTTGATCCCATCTCAAGTGATTGATGCTCCACAATAGTTTATCTAAGCAAACTGAGTGAAAACCATCTTCGGAGTGTCCGGAATCAAGGGTTTTTGAGAAAAAGTTAAAGTGTGCGTGTGTGTGTGAGTGTGATTTTGATGAAGAAGAAGGAGTAGAAGTGAAATAGAGATGGAGATTAACGAAGATTTGAGAGAAAATGCTTACAAAAGGCCTTGAATCGTGATTGAGAGCTTGGGAGCGGATGAGAGAGCTTAAAAGGGTGAAAGGGAGACACAAGTCCCCTATTTATAGGTGAGGGAGAGGTTTATGGCGGTGCACGAGTGGCTGTGTCCGGATGGCTCCATCCGGACGGATGGGCTCCATCTGGGCGGATGGCCCATTCGCCCGGCCGAGCTCACGTGGGTTAGTTTTCCAACTTTGGTTTGTTTGCTAAGTGTTGTGTTGCATTTTATCGAGTTGTGAGGGAGCGTTTGAGCGTATAAGCGTTGCGTTGATAACCATATAACATTCTAAACAAGTAATCACACAAATATCACACATAACATAAATAAATTTTCGTTTCGAGTTGGCATTGAGTTTACGTTGCGATAAGCGTTTAAGTAACAAGCGTTATAAATAGCATTTAAATGCGACAATCGTGATTAAGTAAGCGTTATATCATGCGTTTAAAATATAGTTTAACCCATAGGGTTAATCAAATCCCGAGAGTACAAGTGTTTATGAACGAAATACGATAAAAGTAGGAACAACCGAAATACGGGTTGTTACACCAAAGACAAAGATCTGCTGAGGATTTGCACATATACCTTAAAAGGTATATTCTCAAAAAGGTTTCACTCAAACCATCTTGTCTTTGCCACTTTCATCACTTACCTTCTTCTCCAAAACTCTCTAACCTCTATTAGAGCTTGAAACTTCATAACTTCAAGCTTTATTTAAGTAAGTGCAAGGTTTTCAACCAAGGAGTCTTATTAAACATAAGTTTTACAACACTGATTTGAGTTATTTATGTTCAGAAATGTTTTAAAACACAGAAAAACAATGATATTCCTTGGTTCAAAATCTTGCAGAGGTGTGACCACGGGGCCATGCCCAGCAGGCACGGGGCCGTGGCCGAGAGTTCATCTTCATCTTTTTGATTTCTGCTCTTGTTTTCTTAGTGTGTCAAGCCAAAACAGTGGAACGTCGTCGACAGGCTCAAGAAACAACCAGAGGGGGAGAAGACCATCGATGGAAGCCTCCTTAGTCAACTATGTGTATGCTTTAAGGGAAGCCATCGATGAAATGACATCAGTGGAGGAGGCCCTCATTGACCGTGTCAATCATTTGACGGTGGGATTAGAGAATTGCCTCCAAGAAGTCAACCTTTTGCACCAAAGGTTGAACCTTCTTGCAATACCTCCCATGGAGCCGATCTTTCCACAAGGAGGTTGGAATCTCGCGCAAGAAATCATTATCCCAACCGAATGGGGTGACCTTCCTCCGGAACCTCCTCTAGCCATACTGAACGGGGTTCCGGTGGTCGTCGCACCTCCTCCACAAGATGTTGTGGATAATGAGCCTGCCTTCTTTCTCCCCCAGGAGATTGAGGAGTGGCTCAACGACATTTGAGGAGCACCCTCCGGAATGAAGTTCTAAAGAGCCCTTATTCACTGGAAAATCATTTGCGGATTTTTGTTGTTTTAAGATACTGACATCTAGGGTAGAACTTCATTATGGTTTAATTTTCTTGCATATTAGGACCTATCTATCTAATATTAGGACTTTTGTAGCTTTTCATTTTTAGGACTTTGTAATTTCTAATTTTTAGGACCTATGTATCTAGCACTCTAATGAATGATGGTTTAAGTTATTGTGTGGTGTTTGGATCTTATATAATGGCTTAACAAACGAGAAAAGGTGAAAACGCCAAAGGGACGTTAAAACCACACCCCATGCACGTAAACAGAGCCTTCCGCCAACTTTTCCATCTGTCCAGCATGTGCAGCACGGGGTCGTGCTCAGCCCAACACGCCCCATGCCCAGGCTCTGCAGAAAAAATCTCTAGATCAGGTAACTGACCATGGGCCGTGTCCAGTGAGCACGCCCCGTGGCTAGCCTTCTGTTAAATTTTGATACTGGCAATCTGACCACGGGGCCGTGCCTGGAACACACGGGGCCGTGACCAAATGCCCAGTAACACAAAACTTGTTTTTAAAACACACTTTTACACATTCAAATCAACCTAAAAACTTATTTTTGGGACACACTGAGGACAATGTGTAATTTCAGTGTGGGGGGATGCTAAAACCTTGAATCTTGCAAGTCCTAATAACAAGCCTTACACAAAACTCTATTGGAACCGCTAATCACCCCAAATCTTTTCAAATTTTTTCATTTTTTACTTATCTTGGTTTAATTTTGGAATAACAAGTTCTAAAAAGGTTATGTTTTTACAAATTTACAACCGATAGCATCATGAAAAAAAGAACCAAAATAAGAAAATTATGAAAAGGCATGACAAATCTTTTTAAAATTTGATTATATATACTTGATCACATTATAAGCCCATTCCCACAATAAGTGAGTTTTGAGCCTTTATTGAGCATACATACATACATCTTTAAACTAAATGCTCATTTTTCTTTCTTGTGTGAATAGCTGCTTGGTTCTTACGACTCTAGAACTTGCCAAGACGATACATTCCCAATCCTTACCAACTTGAACCAAGTAAGTAAATGATAGAGGCATTAGGACTAACCCATTTTTCTTTCAAAACCATTATTTTTCATCCTTTTTACACCACTACCCAAAATCCCCCTACTTAACCCCTTTGAGCCTAAACATTTTCGTTTCAAAAACCCGAAAAACAAACACCCATTACCCACCAAAATCTTTTTCCTTTCAAACCATTTGTTTTAGTAAAAAGCTCGTTATCTAGTGACATATAAAAAAAAAGAATGTTGCAATAACCAAACAAGTTCCTCAAAGAAATCTTGTTTGAATATGCTTAGTTTGAATAAATGTCACAAAAACAAAAAGTTTTACTACAACCGACGCTATTTATGCTTTTCGCCATTTTACTAACCACTAACCAAAAACCACATACCCTTAGCCCAAGCCTAACCCTTTCCCAAGTCCTCTTGATATTTACGAAGGTTTATAGTTAAAAAGGAGGAGGTTTGATCGTTTGGCAAGCATATGGTAGAAGTAAGTCCCATGCCGGAATCGAGTGTTTTCACAAAAATACATAATCGGCCGAGTGTTGAGTGATCTCCCGTGAGGTATATAAATGGAATTTTAAGGAGGCATGTTATGCCTAAATAAATAAATTTTCTTAACAAGCGTTCTAAATAAATCATGACGAATAGGATTGTAAATAAAATAAAAATAAAACTTAATAAAGATATTGGATTCCCGACACTCAAGATAAGCCACAAACTTCTTCTCTACCTCTTCCATTTGGGTGTGTAAGCCATATATTAAAGAGTTTTGCTTGAGAATAAGCAAAGATTCAAGTGTGGGGGTATTTGATGTGTGCAAAATGCAACATATAAATTACATCAAATGAGGCATAAAACTAACCCTTTTTTAGTTCTAATGTTGGAAAAAGCGTGTTTCTTTCTTCCTTTTGAATTTACAGAACCAAACGAGCTTAAAAGAACAAAAGGAACAAATAAGTAGCCAAAAACATAAATACAAAAAGAAGGAATAAACATGACATGCCCGACCCCTCTGCAACATCCCCAAAGCAGAAACAAGAAAAACAGAACCTGACCACGTGGTCGTGCCCAGCTAGGCATGGGGCGTGGTCAGGCCCTGCACAACAAGACAAACCTGCAAAAGCTTCTACGCCCACCACGGGGCCGTGCCCAGCTCTCCACGGGGCGTGGTCAACTCTTAGATTTGCAGAATCTTGATAGTACAACAAAGAGTTGACCATGGGGTCGTGCCCAGAAGGCAAGGGGTCATGTGGGGCCCTCTGCTGATAATTGCATTAAATGAAGGAAGAGAAGAAGGATGGCCACGGGCCGTGCCCAGCGGACATGGGGCTGTGGCCAGGGCTCTGTTCTGGCTATAAATAGTTCACTTCAAAGGCATCACTTGGCAAACCACTTCTCTCCCACTTTGCCACCAATCCACCACCACTACAACACCAACACCCACCACCATCATCTATCATCCATCTTTAGAGTGTGTAGTAGTCTCGGGATCCAAGATTGATCGTAAGAGTTCTTGTCAATCAAAGGCCATGTTTGGCTAAACTCTTACATCACTTGGTGAAGGCAAGTCTTTAATGTATTACTTTTGATTTTTAATCTTTCGGCACTTTATAATTGGGTTTGTATTAATGACTTTAATAACTAGTTTCTTATGTTGAAAGTGAATTTTCTTTACCATTTCTTCATGATGTCATTGATTTGCTCATTCGTATCTTTACGGTCTATATAAAGCGTGTTAACTACCTGGAAGGGGGTTAGGAGGGTGGTTTGGTAAAGTTCTTGCCTTGTTCAGTGTATATATCCTGCGAGGACTTGGTTCAAACTCACTAGGACCTACTTCAATGCCCAACGGTATTGGATGGCGGGAGTGCGAATAGCTTGAACCCCTCATGTAAACTACTATTAATACTTTAAACCGGCTTCTTGGGATTGTATCCTTCCTGACTGAAACTACTTAGCCGAGGGTAACGTCACATTCAAGAGAGGGGCCTACCACTTTTCGCATTAATAACTTACTTAATTATCTTTCAATATTCCGAACCTTTGGGATTGTATCCTTGCTGACTCAAACCACTGGGTTGAGGGTAACGTCACCTTCAAAAGAGGGGCCTACTACTATAACTAAGATAATCTCTTAAAAAGTCCGAAAGTGCGAAAATCATCAAAGGATACATTAAAGATGGGTTGGATCCAAGTGATTCTATCTTGTCTATTTGTTTTTCATTTTATTTATCTTTTCACTTTTAGTTTTATTTTCCTGTTACAAAACTTTTATCAAAAAACTGGATCGATTAGACGTTGAGAATGAACCGGTACTAAAAGCTCATGTGTCCTTGGACGACCTCGGTATCTTACCAACACTATAATACGCTCGCGATGGGTGCACTTGCCCAAGTGTGTGTTTAGTGTTAGTACAATATCGTGTTTTATAAATTTAAAACTTGACTAATGCATAAAATAGGCTCAAAATATTAATAAAATCATATCGCGCTATACGCACACCAATATATATTATAAATCACTCGGAAACTAAGTCATTTCAAAGACTTAGTATTTATCCCGATTATAAATGGAATCAAACAACCATAGAATGGTTACTTTAAATCAAGATATTAACACTTTCATAGAATCGTATGGTCAACGATTCGGTAGAGCTCGGTGACACATAGTTTAGCTATGTAATATTTAGAAACTTATAAGTTATTCTTTGATAGGAATGCTATAATTGCATGCTAGCGAGTTTACGTTCTTGGAACGACATCGTGGTATCATATTAAGCTAGCTTTGCACAAGGATATCAAGGTGAGTTCATAACCCCCACTTTCACAGTTTTATATCTTTATAAACGTTTTCGGGGGTGGAAAGACATGCAAGTTTTGCAAAGGTACACAATATTTTGATGAATGAAAATTCATATTTCTAAACCATGTTGCAAATGAATTCTAACAAACTCAAATGGTTTACGAAAGGTTTCTACTAAACATACCAGTTTTACAGAACACGGGTATTTTCGAAACGTGCATGAGTTTCATGACCAGTATGGGAATGTCCTAGTTACTAAGGGACTGGTTTGTCCTGCATACAAGTAAGGGGTCTGGTTGGTCCTGCTTACAGACTCTAGGACTGGGTTGTCCTACATACAAATAAGGGGACTGGTTGGTCCTGCTTACAGACACAAATGGGCTAGGCCCATTCTCACTTGTGCAAAGCACAACGACTCTAGTGGGCTAAGCTCACACTTACTCGTGTGAGGCACGAAGACTCAAGGACTGGATTGTCCACTACTCAACTGGAAGAACCGTAGGGTTCTTAAACTATACAGTGAAGCCCTCGCTACATAACGAAGCTATAACCGCCTGCTAGTCTACCGTCTTGAGTAAACGGTTTGGCGAGGCACTCTCTAGCACGGGGTGGGTTATAGGCTCATGCGGGCATATTGCCTTTGTCGTACGCGGACATCGACGGTTAAACAAGTTTTATAAATACAAAGTTTTCATATGGCATGCCAAGGAAAATGATTTTATTACGTTTCTCAGTACTATTTAAACCGGTTATCAAAAAGGTTTATTTCAAATCTTTTTCAAACAAACTATGAACTCGCCAACTTTATGTTGATTTTTCGCATGTTCTTTCTCAGGTTGCATTTTCAAACTATGGAACGGTTGGAATAGGATAACCTATGGGGATTCGAGTGTTTAGCATGCGTTCATTTTCTAGAAGTCTTAGAACATCATACTTCCGTTGTGCAATGAAGATACTAGTTAGATCACACCGACTCTAATTTTAGCGGGTGTGACAACAACGACGCCGACAACGCAGGTATTCCGCATCGCCAACGCGATGACAAGAGTCAACAAGCGCAGGTTAGGTCAATAGCAACAAAATTTAGAATTTTTGATTGATTTTGGACTTAATACAGGGGTTGGGGGTTACACATGATGCATTCATTATTCCATAACAACATTACAACATTCCTATCACCCTTAATCATCATCATCGATTTTCATCATTCTTAATAACAAGAATCATCAAGAACATCAATATTTCAAGAATCACATGACTAGTTCTTCGCAATCAAGATCCGGTTTCCAAGCTTCGCCTACCATGAGTGGCTAATGTCCTAGGGTTTCACTGGCGTATATTTTGTAAGATTTCTAGGGTTTGAACATTGTTTTTTTTAGTTTTTTAATCCCTACTGATTATGTCTGAATGGTTGAATATTATATCAATTGTATTGTATTTGTTATGAATTCACGAATTGCCGAAATATTCTCGCACCTTTGACTTCGTGAAGTGAATTTATACAATTGTGCTTTGATATTAAGCAGGGTTTATATGTTCTTGTGTAACGAAGCATATTTTGTTCGCCTTGTGACGTTAATAGCTATCGGCGCTTAAGCCTCGAAACATTAAACTCGGTATCAACCAGTTTGTGATTAGGATTAATCCTAAAATGTGTAGGAACCCTAGGCAAGTGTCAGTCTTGTTTCAATATCATTGTTTACAACCAATTGTTCAAGTTTTTACAAACATAGTTAAAGATAATTTTTGTAACAAGTGACAAATCGTCGATTCATTCCAATATCTTTTCGATCAACATACAAACAAGCGATCAAAAAACATGCTTCATAGGTAAAATCAAGGAATATTGGATTTTAATAATCCCAACTATTCGTCGTTGGCCGCCAACAGTCCCAACTTCAAAAATAACCACTGGCAGTCCCAACTATTATAACATATTGGCCTCCAATGGACCCTGACTAACAAACTTTTAACGCCGTTAGTCACCGGTCGTCGGAAAAACGTTTTTGGCCAGGAAAAGGTTCCTAAAGGTCAGATCTAAGATTACAAAGAGGTTTGGTACGAAAATGTTGAGTTTTCCGGCCAAAAAGTGAAGTTTTTCGGGCAAAAAGAAGTTTTCCGGCGACTTCAATAATTGGGGCTTTTACTAGAAAAAGGTTCTAAAGGTCTGTAGTAAAGTTACAACGAGGTATGGGACGAAAAGGTTGAGTTTTCCAGCTAAAAAGGAGTTTTCCGGCCAAAAATGTTTTTTTCGCGACCGGAGACTAACGACGTTAGGGTTCTGTTAGTCAGGGTCCATTGGAGGCCAATATGTTAATAGTTGGGACTGCCAGTGGTAATTTTTGAAGTTGAGACTGTTGGCGGCCAAACGAAGAACAATTGGAATTATTAAAATCCAATATTCCAAAAATCAATAATCAATCAAGTCTTTATAGGGACCATAAACTCTTCGTGGTTCAACACCCTAACTGCCACTGACTAGTTGTTTGAGGTAATTAGGACACTATAAAATTATGTTTAACCGGACCGCGATGTTCCGATTACATATCTAACATATTTCCAAACTATAAATAAGCAACATTTTGATGTTTCATGGAGTTGTACTTCAAGCACGGGGAGTTTCTTTTAAAAAAAGTTGATTTTTCATTTCTAACCTAAAGACTTTCATCCTTTGCATTTTAACCCTTTATATATTTACTTTTAACTCAAAGTTTTTCATATTTTGCAATTTAACCACAACACTTTTTTATTTTCAACTTTGATCACAAATACTTTCCATCTTTTGCAAATTTTTCGTTTTACGTTTCGTACTAAATTTTGTGAGTTAACATACCACAATGTGCGTGTGAGGTTCAACGTTTTTTCGTCTATTTTTTCTAGTTTGACAGACTCGTCGCAACGCGTCTATTTTTCTTGTTTGACAGGTCCGTCGCAACACGCAAGTCCTTTTTTTCTCAGTTTTACGTTTCAGTCTAATTTCTTCGTATTAACATGCCACAACGGACGTGCTTGGTTCAACGATTTTACGTCTGCTTTTCGTTCGATGTCATTTTTACCTTTTTATTTATTTTGTTTTTACAAGTTTTACCGATGTTAATGGTCGCTGACAGTAGTATAGCATTGATGCCTACTTGACACGGTTTACACCCTGTTCCGCAACGCGGGATGGCTTAATAATAGTTAAAATTAAGTTGCCGATCAACTCATAGATGAGGGACCCTTCCTATCAACTCTTATAAAAAAAATAGATATTATGAACAATCCAGAACCCCCTAAACCCTCCTCCCAGTCCCCATTTCATCGGCAGCGTGCATAATCGATCCAGTTAATTCATATCAGAAACAAACATGTCTCTTCGAGTATTGAACCCTAATGCCGAAGTGTTGAACAAATCGGCTGCACTTCATATGAATATTAATGCTGCCAAGGGCTTACAAGATGTTTTGAAGAGCAATCTCGGCCCTAAAGGCACTATTAAGATGTTAGTTTGTGTTACAACTATTTTCTTTTATAAATCTTTTATGATTTGTTCTTTTTTTTTTCTTCTTTTACGATTTATTGTATATTTGCAGGCTTGTTGGTGGAGCTGGAGATATTAAGTTGACTAAGGATGGTAACACTTTGTTGAAAGAGATGGTTAGTTGTTGGTGTTTTTGTTTCTAAAGTGTGTTAATTATGTGTGTAAAAAGTTATAAATGAACAATACAAGTTATATACAACTTTTCTTTCAATGGAATAAATATAGTTAGGTTTACATATTGTCATTAACATTAATTTTTGGCAATTTGGATTTAAATAATCCTAACTTTCTCATTTGGCCGATAATAATCCCAACTCATATATTTGCCGATGATAATCCGAACTGGTCCACTTTTGGCCGATAATAGTCTGCGTTAGAAATAGCTTAACGGAGTTAAGTTTTTTTCCGAATTACAAACCGATGTTTTAGGGCTTTTGATTAGAACGAGAATACGAGTTGATTGATGTAAAATTTACCCAAACGACGAAAACAATGCTTCAATTCGGGTGTTTAAACTTCCAATTAACAAAAATCAAGCCGTTTGGAGCACCGTTTCGATGTAAGTTTTACATAAATCGACTCGTATCCTCATACTGATCCAAATCCCTAAAGCATCGGTTTGTAATTCGGAAAAAACTTAACTCCGTTAAGCTATTTTTAATGGCGGACTATTATCGGCCAAAAGTGGACCAGTTCGAATTATTATCGGCAAATAACTGAGTTGAGATTATTATCGGCCAAATTGAGAAAGTTAGGATTATTTAAATCCAATTTGCCTTAATTTTTAGGTTAAAAGATCATATCTAAGCATTCCTTTAGTTTGAAAAAGATGTGAAGGTAGAAAGTGGGAAAAATAAAAGATTTAACATTTGGTACAAATCATTTTTTTTTTTTTTTTAAATTTGTAACGAAATTCATATTAGTGCTGCATTTGAATTGCAATGGGTGTAATTTCAAAGTTAAAGGGTGGTCCTTTTTTTGCAATGGATCTGGTATAAAGAAAGACATGCATATGAAAACTTAACTTAATGTTAAATCCCAAGTCCTAGAGGATGTGAACCGAGTCGAGTCAAGTCAAGTAAGCACTCTTGTATGCTGCCTTCATTGTCAATCTGAATTTAAGATACAACATTCTAAATGGCCAGTTTTTCATTTCTAGTTATACCCCTTGTTATTTTATTAAACGGACCAATACCATGTATCTATCTTTTTATTCTTTCATTTTGGGCACAAGATGCATATTCGAATGGATGCAATCATGATGGTTAACTTATTTAAGATTTGTTTATCTTTAAATAATGAAATGAAATGGTGAATATTTTGTTTTTGACAAATTTCCTATGCCATTTTTTGGTACTTTGAACTTGTCATGAACATATATTACACTATTCTGATTTGCTTGTATCGACCAGGAAGCATTAATAACAATCATCATTACACTATAGGCTGTTAACATCTTCTTAAGACTAGACTATTGCCATGTTTACAACAATCATCTGTTCTATTTCAGCAAATTCAAAATCCGACTGCAATTATGATTGCAAGGACAGCTGTTGCACAAGATGATATAAGTGGAGATGGGACAACATCTACAGTCATCTTCATTGGTGAGCTTATGAAACAGTCGGAACGCTATATTGATGAAGGTATGTAACCCTTCTGCTATTGGTTCTCTACTTGTTATTCAGTAAAGGACCTTAACTTGTGAATATTATGATCATGTTTATTATAAGCTAAGACCTTGCGCCTTGATCACAAGTTCACCCTTTGCAGCTTTGAGGCTTTGACTACTATGCGAATCAGTGAACTGTCTATTTTTTTGGTTTACTTATAAAGCGTATGTTTGGTATGGAGCTTCTAGCTTTAAGCTTTTAAGAAAAAGCTCCTACTCAATAAAAAACCTTGTTTGGTTAGTAGCGTTTAGAAGGAGCTACAAGCTTTTAGGGAAAAAATGACTATTTTAACCTCTAAAGATAATGAACTTTTTAAATTTTTAGTTATGTCCATTTTGGTCATTTTATACATTTTATTAAAAGCTTCAGCTACTCTGCCAAACACCAAATATATCTAAAAAGCTACAGCTACTAACTACCAGCTACTTTTGCCAAACATACCCAAAATATTGTTCATATCTTTCAAGCTCGTTAGCATCTACAGTAGTTTAAAACCTGATCATCTAGGTAACTAATGTATCTATGGGTTTGACTTATGTTAATGAAAGGGATGCATCCACGCGTTCTGGTCGACGGTTTCGAAATTGCCAAAAGAGCAACGTTGCAATTTCTTGAAAAATTCAAAACTCCAGTTGTGATGGGTGAAGAGCCAGACAAAGAGATACTTAAGATGGTTGCAAGGACAACGTTAAGAACAAAAGTACATATACCATACCTGTTCATTTTTCTCTTGATCAAGTTCTTCATTGTTATAGCACCGTGTGGATTTTCTTTATAATGGATACACTAACGATCACATATGCATGATTGTGTAGTTGTATGAAGCGTTGGCAGATCAATTAACTGACATAGTTGTAAATGCGGTACTTTGTGTCCGCAAGCCAGAAGAACCCATTGATCTTTTTATGGTTGAGATTATGCACATGCGTCATAAGTTCGATGTAGATACACGTCTGGTATGTTAGAATCTTTAGATGCAGTCATTAACAAGCATTGAAACTTTTGATTGGTAGGTTGCTTGTTTCCACTTTAATTCTCGAGTCTTGATGATATCATATGTTTCACAGGTTGAAGGTCTTGTTCTTGACCATGGGTCCCGGCATCCGGATATGAAGAGACACGCAGAAAATTGCTACATTTTAACATGTAATGTTTCATTGGAGTATGAAAAAAGGTAAGATATGCCGTATGCATTTGTTTGTCTCTTTCGGCTACAAATTAAGAAAAACGACAATACTAAGTTAGTATGTTCTTTCAGTGAAATAAATGCTGGATTTTTCTATTCAAATGCGGAGCAAAGAGAAGCGATGGTGGCTGCAGAGAGGCGTTCAGTTGACGAAAGAGTGAAAAAGATAATCGAACTAAAAAATAAGGTATTAAAGAATGTTTGAAATTTCCATCTTTCATAATATTGCTTATTAAGTTATATTGTTTCTGGCGGTCTACTGTCTACAGGTTTGCAATGGAACTGATAATAACTTTGTGGTTATAAATCAGAAAGGAATCGATCCTCCATCGTTGGATCTTCTTGCTAGGGCAGGGGTAAGTTGCTCTTAGATCATGCTAAGATTGGATAATTCATTACAAAAGTTTTTTTTTAACGTATTGCGTTTTCAGATAGTGGCTCTGCGAAGAGCCAAACGGAGAAATATGGAGCGACTGGTGTTGGCGTGTGGCGGGGAGGCGGTCAACTCTGTGGATGACTTGACTCCCGATTGCCTTGGATGGGCAGGACTTGTTTACGAGCATGTTCTTGGTGAAGAAAAGTATACTTTTGTTGAAAAAGTAAAGCATCCTCACTCTTGTACGATTCTAATTAAAGGTATATCACATTTTTTATGGTTTTGTTGTTTTAAAAAGTTTATGCCTTATGGTTTGCTTTTGGGCTCGTTCTGTTCATGTTTTTTGTTCGATTTATGATGGTGGTTAAGCATTACTGCTTATGATACTGTAGGACCAAATGACCACACGATTGCGCAAATTAAGGATGCCGTTAGAGACGGCCTGCGATCTGTTAAAAACACTATCGAGGATGAAGCAGTTGTGTTGGTAAGTTTTCTTTTATCGTATCATGACTGTAACACTTTCGTGTTCATATTTTTTAATAATTAATGTGTTAAAAGTAATGTTACAGAAAACAGGTTATTGCAATATTTATATTACTTTAAAATCAAAGGTCGGTGACAATACCCTTTAACATTCTAAATGTCACCTTGACTCCCCTCAAGTTTCTAAAGTTTTTAGTTTACCCTAAAACTAATTTCTTACGTTTTTTGTTTTTATGTACGTGTCGGTATAAATTCAAGTTCATCTAGGCTTTAACGTAATTTTTGTTTGGAAACGAGCCGGGTCAATAATAAAATATTTTATTTTTATGTACGTTTGGACGTAATTTTTGTTTGGAAACAAATCGGGTTAAATATGATACGTTTCAACATAAATTTAGTTCGGAAACGAGTCGGGTTAATTGTAAACTATACTTTATCACGCCGCGCACGACGCCACCGCACGTGTTTATTTTATGTACGTTGAGTTGGTCTACGTTTCGACATAAAATTTGTTTGAAAACAAGTAGGGTCAAATATTATACATTTTCATTCAACGGTGTGAATTCGTATTACTCTACATTTCAATGTAAATTTAGTTCGGAAGCGAGTCGGGTTAATTGTAGTCTATAATTATCACGTCGCGTACGGCTCCGCCGCAACGCACGGCGGGTAGGGATGGCAATGGGTCGGATTCGGGTCGGGTATTGGCAATCCCGTACCTATACCCGGTTGTAAAATCGTGTCCCATACCCGACCCAATACCCGTCGGGTATATGTCGGGTAATTACCCGTCGGGTACCGGGTATATCCGCGGGTATCGGGTATACCCATTAGTTTGTTAAAAAAATATACATTGGGATTTCCAAATACATTTTTTACTATTATAATTATTATATAATTTTATTTATGCAACAACTATTATAAATTAAAATATACATTACATAGATATAAGTTTTAGCATAAATTAATAATAAATTTATAATATTTATACACTTATATGTATATACTTCACAACATACAAAATATAAATACTATCATCAAATACATATGCTAAAAGAAAATTTATTTTTTCACATTATGAACATATTAAAATAAATCACTAATATATAAGGGTTAATGGAAAATAAAAAATATAAATTAGAAACTTCGGGTATTTGATCGGGTATATAGTTCGGGTAAACGGGTATGTGGTTTCGGGTAATCGGGTCGGGTATCACCTAATCCCATACCCGACCCATACCCGCGAAAATTTTTAAAACTAAACCCATACCCGGCCCAATACCCGTCGGGTATCGGGTATACCCGTCCCATTTGTGTCGGGTTTCGGGTATACCCGTCGGGCTCGGGTATTTTTGCCATCCCTAACGGCGGGTAAAATAACTAGTTAGTAATGTTTTGAGAAATTATCATTTAACGCATTTGACCCGTTGGTGATAAAACGTACGTAACCAAAGCAAACTGTCAAAATTGCCACGCGGCCTAGAAGATAAAACTCAGTTATCCTATTTAAATTGATTTCTGGTATCAAGGGCATGATTTAAATATGTATATCAGGGTGCTGGGGCGTTTGAGGTAGCTGCTCGCCAGCACTTGGTCAATGAAGTCAAGAAATCGGTTAAAGGGGTTAGTCGTCATTTCCTCACAATAGTCATGGTCCAATACTTTAAGTGTGTTTCGTAATTTGTATCTTTTTGGTATGAACAGCGTGCTCAGCTCGGTATTCAAGCCTTTGCTGATGCTCTTCTTATCGTGCCCAAGACACTTGCTGAAAACTCTGGACTCGACACTCAAGACGTCATAATTTCATTAACCGTAATATGATATTTACCATTTTACCCTCGAGTCACTCACTTCTGTTTTACATACACCTTTGTCCTTTGCGTTAACTAGAATAACTTTTCAGGGAGAGCATGACAATGGTAACGTTGTGGGGCTAAATCAGCACACAGGGGAGCCAATTGACCCGCAAATGGAGGGTATTTTTGACAATTATGCAGTCAAGCGCCAAATTATAAACTCCGGGTACGCAGCTAAAGGCTACAGATTGTGTATGGAATGTCTATAGTGTGAATTAAATTTGTGATCTTGTTACAGGCCGGTGATTGCGTCCCAGCTGCTACTTGTGGATGAAGTAATTCGTGCTGGTCGGAACATGAGAAAGCCAACATAAGCTACTTGTTTGTGTCGTTCAGCCTACACTTTGATTGAATTGTTTTTTTTTTTTTTTTTTTTTTTTTATTTCAGATGTTGACACGTTGAAGTGTTAGCATTTGAACTTTTGTTACACTGAAACCTTAAAATACTTGAATGAGATAATTGTCTTGGTACATTTTATCTTTCGAGAAGTAAAACCCTAAGGGCCTGTTTGGTTTGTAGATTCTAATGGAATTGGAATTTAAATTTCAGTCCTTTATCATGCTTGGTTAGCCAAGTAAAGGAATTAGAATTGAAATTTATTCCAATGAAATCCCTAATTTAGTGGAATCCCCAATTTATTCTGAAGAAATCCCCAAAGTAGAATTGAGAATCCTTTCATATATCAAAGGATCTCATAGGAATGTGTTCAAGAACACAAATAACCTCAACCTCTACGACCCGTCACTACTGACTGCCGCTGTCGCCAGCCGAACCGCTCGCCGACCCACGACCTTCATTACCCGCCACGACCGCTGCCTCTGCCTCTGCCTCCGCCGCGAGTTGAGGTTCAGTGGGAAGCAAGTCAAGGTCAAATATATATTTAGCGAAGTGAGATCTTTGGGGTTTTTGTGGTTTAAAAATAGATCTAAGTTTAAGTTGACGCAATGGTTGGTTTGTGTAAATTTGTAAATATGTAGTCTCTTGGTTTGTAATCAAGTTTGTATAATCAATATTGTAGAATATCATGATCCATAACCTTCATTTCTACCGTCTAAATAAATCATTTTTCTACTAGCGCGAAAAATTGTTGAGTATATGTATGCTCATTTGTTTATAAAACTACTAATCCCATATTGAGCAAATATTACATCACATTATAGTTATTTTATACGTTATGTAAGGGTGGTGCTAAATGTACCCTCCCACCACATTAAAAAGGTAAATCCTTGTTACATGTGAGGGTTAAATTTAATACTTAATTAGTGTTATGTTTAGCCACACCCTTATACACTATTTAATTATTTTCAGGTCAACATACTTTATAAATAATTTGAATTTTGTAAAATGAAAAGAAAGAAAAGCTAATACATAAAAGTTTCTTACTGAAAAGAAATATTAATATTAGAACCAAACATATACATACTTATTCATGATGTAAATAACAAACAGTTGCTACATTTTTCATTATATAAACTTTCACTAAAATTGCATATCTTTTTTTTTTTTAATCTGTATAATTAGGACCGGTGGCTCCAGATTCAGCAGCTTTGGCAGCCGGTGAAGGCTCCACAGCGGGTGAGGGAGGAACCGCGGTTACAAGCAACTCAGCAGGCAGATCAGCAGCTAAACCTTGCAAGTAAAAGGTGTAAAACAACTTGAAGGGAAAAACTAGCTGCTGCAACTTCACTTGACCGTATGCTCCGGTGAATATGCCCGTCCCGCCTGTAATAGACAGGTAGGTATCCTCGGTTGTGATGTAGGCGCCTTGCACGGATATCTGGCCGTAGTCGCCCAAGTGGAAACTGTAAATGGCTTCGTACCTATCGCCTTTCTTCTCCGGCATGTTCTTGATCAGAATGCATATTCCGGCAGTGATGCCTAATCTCTTCTCAAGGTCTGCACTGTACACCTGCATGCATGCGTGCATGTTTGGTCAATTGTTTTTGGTCAATCGTTATAGGCAATTTCATTACCCAATGGCGAGCGCCATAGGAGTGTGCATGTAGAACCCATTCATTCCCACCAATCGGATTTCCACTATTTTGATTTCCTTTTTCTTTTTTTTTTTTATATTGTTTAAAAGGGGCGTTATCTCACACTGTTCAAGTTAACGATAAGTCGATAAAGCCCCTCGCTTATTCGCGCATACGTGACGCTGATGTGGCGTGATAAAGCCCATATGATTTTAAACCACACCCACCGGCCTTATAAACATAATAACAATAAAGCTAACCAACAAATAATAACAATTAAACCTAAATAACTATTCTAATATTCATTCGAATTAGAGATAAATAATGACTTAATAACAATAAATTAATAATAACTATAAACATATATAGTAACTCGGCTAATAGAAATCATATTTAAAAGAGAAAAAATGATAAAGAAGAAATGAAAGAAGTTACTTTGTTGGTGAAAGGAACAAGATCTCCAAGGGAATTGACTGGTTTTTGCCCCAACCGGAGATACGCCGGACTTCCACGGTCTCTTTCGTTAATTTCGTATACACAAAACTCATGCACTTTTGCTGCAAAATATATCAACAATTTTATCTCGTCTTTGACTTTTAATATGTAATTATTATACATACAATCCAAGAAATTGTTAGCTACAGTGAATTTATAGAATCAATCCCGAGCACTCTTAGGGCACTCACTGGATCAAACGGAGTACTCCAAGAGTAACCCGAATCTACCACGTAGGTGACTCACTAACATAATCTTATCCAACCATGTTAATTGTGATGTCATCTCATTAGTTAAAACATGTTTTATATGAAAAATCTAAATTAATATTCTTATAATTTTCATGACTTCTATATTTATATAATCAATTATATTTTTTAAGGTAACATCCTTATTTTATAATTAAAAGTAAATTAAAATAAATAAAATATAAAAATTAATTTTTATGAAGTCATGTGAGTTTAGTATTTGTGTCGTGTGTATATTTACTACGATTAACAAATACAAAATTGTGGTGAGATATATGTTCAACCGTATTAATACACCATGAGATCTGACTACAATTAATTTCTTAAACAATAGGGTATAAGATGTGAATTCGACGCTTCACATATCGAATTAGTTTAAGTTTTAGGTAGGCTAAAAATGCGTAAATTCAAGTTTGAGCTTGTATAATCTTGAGCTCGACTTATTTCACTTTAAAATCAGAACTTCAGATATCGTGACTAAGATTTGGCTTGGCCTCGAATGCTGTTATTTATTAGTTACTTAGGGGGGACGGGGTGGAGTCGTTATCTACCGTGATACATTCCTATCACTCGTGGAACACCGCCGCCTCCCCTAATATAACGAGTGATGAAGTGTAACGAGTGATGGGTATAACGCGTTGAATATGTAAGGGGATGAATGTGTATCTTGTACATTGTGCATTAATACTTGTACATTGGAATCCCATCACTAGTGATACCACCCCTCCTACATTTCTATCACTAGTGATAGAATATTGGGTGCTTACATGGCATGATTTGATTGGGTGCTCCCATCACTAGAATCTATCACTAGCGAACCACCCCGGGTCCCCTTATATGCGTATGTAAAATATAATATATAACAATGAAATTTGAGAAAGGTCCCGAATTTTTATTTCGCTTTAGGACGCCGCTAAAAAGTAAAAAGGTTGAGGAGTTTACGAACCGGATCTCAGTGTGCCAGAAGCAGCGGGACTAGTTGTAAGAGAAGCTAAAGCAGCTGCCATTGAAGAATTATGCCGATGCAACTAAGTGTGTGTGTGTGTTTGAGGGTGTTGTTGGGTATAGATGATTTAAGGAATGTGTATGTATGTATATATAGGTGGAGGAGATATATAAGAGCACGAGGAGAGTGTGCCAATAAACGTGGCCGGAATGAGTGGACGGTGATGGTCAAAGGAATGTTTGGTGCAAGTCAAAATTTGACTTTTAGTGTACCGTGTACACATGGACTGCACACGTGCGTTTTGGCTCCCGGCCAACTATTAGAAAATATATAATTGATTAAAAGAAAACTGTTTATATTTCAAGTTTACATGTTTATATGTTAATACACGTTAACTTGATAATAATGATTGAATTCTCAAGTATTATGAATGTTTTGTTTAACCTTTTAATACACGTTAACTTGATAAGGGGGTAGGGGTGGTCATCACTCGCCACCCATTTATCACTCACAACATTCAATCAAGTTCCGTCATGTCATCAACCATTATTCCATCACTTACAACCTTTTTAGTGGAAATGTCTATCACTCACCACCACACCCAACAATTCCCCCCCCCCCCCTCCCCCCAACCAACAATTACCCTCACCACACTCAAATAATCACGCGTGAAAAAATGCATGCGTTATACAAATGGTACCGTGAAACTAGGAGGTGGCGGTGGGGTTTTGTGGTTTTCCACGCGTGGAAAATGTTTTTCACGTATAGAAAATTATCCACCCCGGGTGGCCTAATAATGATTGAATTCTCAAGTATTATGAATGTTTTGTTTAACCTTTAAACTTTTCTAATGTTTTTATCTTTAACTGTTTATACTAACTAGAATTGAGACCCGCCGCAATGCGGCGGGGATTCTTTAGTTATGACTAAGTCGATTTAGGACTCGCACGTTATGTTAAACCTGTCAAACGGGAAAAATAGACGATGTAAAAACATTCACCCACACACGCATGTTGCGTCATGTTAACTCGCAAAATTTAGAACGAAACGTAAAAAAGTTAAACAAAAGACACACGTTGCGATGTGTTAAGGCACACAATTTAGAACCAAGCATAAAGCGAAAAATTTGTGGAAAATGAAAACTGTAAAGGACCAAAGTTGAAAGTAAAAAAATTTGTGAGGATAGATTGCAAAAGATAAAAAGTTTTGGGTTAAAAGTAAAAAAACAAATACTTTCATGTTAAAAATAATTTATGAAATACTTTTGGGTGAAAAGTAAAAAAAATCAATTTTTTTTTGGGAACCCCCAAAGCCAAGGTTACGACAACCAGATGCATAACGATTTTTTCTTTGGAAAACCCCCAAAGCACGCAACGCGGCGTAAAACGGTGTCAAATAGTACTAATGTCACACAACCGTTATCGACCACCAACATTGACTTGACCTAGGGTTTGCGTGTTGCGACGAACCTGTCAAACATGGAAAAATAGAGGTAAAAACGTTGAACCACACATGTACGTTGCGTCGTATTAACTTGCAAAATTTGAAACAAAACATAAAAAAGTTGAACCACACTTGTACGTTGCGTCGTATTAACTCGAAAATTAAGAACTATACGTAAAACGAAAATTTGCCAAAGATGAAAAGTATAAGTGACAAAAGTTGTGAAGTTAAATTGCAAATAATGAAAAGTTTTGGGTTAAAGTTAAAAAAACAAATTATGTAGGGTTAAAATTGCAAAAGGTAAAAACTTTTAGGTTAAAAATAATGAAAAGTTTGAGTTAAAGTTAAAAAAATAAATTATGTAGGGTTAAAATTGTAAAAGTTAAAAACCTTTGGATTAAAATTAAAAAAAAGGAAGTTTTTTTTTTGAAAAACTCACAAAACACATGTTACAAGTTGTTATGCACAAAAAGTTTGCTTATTTATATATGGAATAATTTCCAATATCAAGACTCTTAGACCCTCCACTGTAAGAAACATCAAAAGCACCCGTGTCAATCCACGCCAAATCATAAAAACATCCATTCTTAAAAATCACTTAAAAACTCACCCAATAAGAAAACCTAAAAACATATATACTAATGCCACATCATCACCATTTTTTAAATAAAAAGAATTTGTTTTTTCTATTCGCTTTCTTTCTTTTGAAAAAAACTAATACGATCATTCATTCATTTTTATCATTCTATATCTTGTCATTTTACTCTACTATCGGCACTTGTTAGTCCAAGAGTAATCTGATGTTTACAAATGAATTGGAGTATCTCTTCAAAGAATCAAAGTTTACAACAATAACATTGTAAACAAATAGAATCAAAGTTTACAACAAAAATATTGTAAACAAATGAATTGAATCTTTTAGCTAGCAAAAAGATCAATGTGATCCGTGACCATCATCCACTCTATACCATCCACCTGCTCATCAGGACTGTTCGAGTCGTCTATCGACTCACAACATCGGTAACACATGAACAGCGGTGGAACCACCTCCCTATCTCCTATCCCACTGCACCGAGTATGCTGCCAAACCTCACAAAGATCACACGCCACCATCCTCTCACCATCGTCATCCCTAGCCCCACATTGACACTTCACAACCCAATTATCCGCGCCACCTTCATACTTCAGGTCACTAGCACTCTCCAAGTCGACCTCGAACCCACTCACCCTGATCTCCGACCCTGACTCGAGTGCCCCGAATATCACCTCCTCCTCATCCAATCCTTCTACTTCCACAATCTCTGTCACCTTTAGTTTCTCCATGACACAGTAAGTGTCCCGCATAGCCTTCTCGCAGGCTTCTTTTAACTCCCGAATAGTGGCGTGAAGCGGCACCACCACCAGCTCCCCGCTTGAGCTTTTCCTCGACTCGGCGGTCGTTAACGGAATAACTCGACAAACAAACCGCAAAAACTCATCATCGTCGTTAAAAGGCCACTCTTTCGTAAAGTTTTTGCTGTCCAAAACCGTCCTCACAGCAAACTCGACCGTTTCAGAATCCGAATCTAGCAAAACATGCTGATACAAGTACACGACATCTTTGTATACATCACTCTCCGAAACCACAGAGTCAACTCGGTCAGTCAATTCCTCATCTTGTTTGCACTCTTTAAGTGAATACTCAAGCACGCCTGTCGTAGAATTGACCGCCCGACGAACCACATATCCTCCTACAATCACATTATTCATCGATTTCAGCACGAAATCGATCAAACCCGTGTCACCAATGTGTAACCGCGCTGTGTCCCGGACCTCTTGCCTGATCATAGTTTTCTTTTCTTTTAGAGCATTCACCACCACATTAGCAACATCCTCAAGCCTTCTCACATGCCATCTGCTGTCCAATTTAGCAGCCATATTCGGAAACTTTCTGCACCTCACAACATGTTTCTCCTTCTTATTCGATCTTGTTTTCGAATGGGAAACAACGTCGTTCTTCGTTTGCAGGGACTGAAACTTGAGATTAAGCATGAATCTAAACAGATCTCGGATTGTAACCAAGTGGGTATCACTCAATTCTCTATATCTACCAATCAGTTTCTTGATGGAACGATTATTCATATTACGAATGATCATGTCGAGTTCTAGCGAGCTTAGAGTCTTAAGTGCTTGCTCGTATTGTTTCTTCGTGACACCGAAGCTCCCATGGCAAAACTTGTAATCCCATCTTCCAAACCACGTGTGCCCGTATGATACCCCGTATAAAAGCCGAAGATCCATCTGTCTCTTCTTTGATGTATCCACAATGCTTATTTCCCTGCTGTGAAGAGTTGTGCAGATTCGGTCCCAAAGATCCATAACTTCTCTGCCATAAACGAAACTTGATCCGCCCTCGATTCCGTTGATACAGAGAAGGTGACCGAACCCGTTGGAGTGGATCAGACCGTGTAAAATGTGCGTTTGAAGATCAAGAACGCCAGTGTCGATCGGCTTGTTCCATTCGTTGTCTATAGGGATGATGAAATGGTACTTCCTTTTTGATACAAAATGGTGACTCCATCCTGTAACACATTCAATATCAAGATTATTAAAACCCTAATTAACTAACTATATAAAAAACCCTGATCGAATCGCCGAAAACCCAGTTAACAAATCGCAATTCGATACCATAACCCCCAATTCTCACTAAAATTTAACACAAGAACAATCAAAATACCATAACCCCCAAATTAGGGTTTCATAAACCCCATCCCAAAACAATAATTCAATCCGTACATAATCACATATAATCAACTACAATAGTAACTAAAACCAAAAACCCATCACAAACCCCAATTTCAAACCAATAATTCAATCCAAAAAAACCCTAAAATCACCTACAACAGTTGACGAAAACAGAGTCACCCCAAATCGGAAATTAAACCCACTAATTAAACCAATTAACCCAACCATTAACAACAACTAATTACCAGAACATCTGCAATGATCACAAAGCGGCTGAACCGAGTTCTGAACACACTCTTCAATCGTATACAACGGAAGCACAAATCCCCTGTTTTCATGAAACAGAAACGTGCACCAAATCGCCATTCCTTCCACATTATAATCCTCCATCTGACAACACTCTTCAAGAAACACTCGAACACTGTCCCGAAACGGACCCGATGGAGCGATCGGGCAACCCGGCTGCAGAAAACTCTGTAACCCGTAATACTTCGCTGACGTCACCACCACCTTCCGTTTCTTGCTGTTACTTCTACCTCCAATCATATTCGATGGTTGAGATCGAGGGCTGTGATGGAAATCAGATTTGAATGGTGGGTTTGTGGTTATAATTCGAAATTGTTAGAAACAGAGGAGGGTTTTTTATGGGTTTTTGGGGGAAATTGAGAGGAATTTGTTGCGAATTTTAGTTCTGATCATGTTGGTTATGTGGGATTGAGGGTTGTGATTGAATTTGGGTTTGAATTTTGTGGATTTGAAGGTGAATTGAAGGAAACAGAGGAGGGTTTTCTTGGGGTTTTTATGAAGATGATGAAAACAGAGGGTTTGTTATTGCAAGTAGGAGGATATTTGAATGTTTGTTGTACGGGTAATTTGCCGCTTGTGATCGGACGGTTGAGGGGGAGTGTGTGTTGATGGGGTTCATGATAGCCGTTGGATGTTGAACGGTTATTAGTTGATGCGGCGATTTGACGACGCGAGGACAAGTGAGTTCTGTTTTGATCTTGTTGTGTGTCAAATGGGGAGTTGAAGATTTTTTACTTTTTTCTTCCGTACAATTTTGAATTTATAAAGAATTGATTAAACAAATTTATATCGTATTAAATAAATTGTGTTGAAAAGTAAGAATCAACTAACTCGTGTTTTATGAAAGGACCGTTAAACTGAATCAAAAGTAAAAGTAAGAATGTTGAATTACGAACGTGTGTTGCAGTGTGTTAACTTGAAAAATATAGACTGAAATGTAAAACATATAAAAGAATAACTAAGTCGACTTAGAACCCGCAAATTTTGACTGAGTTGTTAAACCAAATTACCATAGTTAACTTAGACTTTTATACCGTGAGGTCAATTGTCACATTAGGGTACTTTAATAACATAATTGGAAAGCCGTGAGGAATTCCAAATTAGTCGATATTATAATAGCTTGCTAGGTATCCATAGGCGTCTTCTCGAGAAGGGTCGAGGAGGGTCCTGTTCAGTTGTCCGGTAAGTTTAGCATTCAAAGATCCCGGTTCCATACCATAGCCATACCAATAGGAAGCCAATCCATGTCATGTAGGATTCCAGCCTAGGTAGTTAGTTCATCATCATCCGAGTTCAATCCAAGGCCCAATTCGCATCTTAGTTAGTTTGGTTTAGTTGGTATTTATTTAATTGCAATTCTAGGAATTTAGAAACCCCTCCTCTTAAAATATAAAAACAGTTAGTCGTCTCAGTTAATAGGTCTAGTGAGTCTAGTGTACGTAATCAAAAGAGTCTCGTGGGTTCGATTTCCGGACTTACTTAGCTTTACTAGAGTCGTTCGGTTCACTTGTCGGTTAGTAATTTAGCCGAGTTTTAGAGAGTCTAGAGTATAACTTAGTGTCAAGATTAGATTAATTTTAGTTAATAATTAATAAACTACTTTTAGCATACCATGCCTCCTAACGGGTCGTTTTGGGTAAAATGCTATACCGGAAGAAATTTAATGAAAAGTTAAGGGTTGTCTAATGTAACCAACCACAATCGAATTTTGGTTGATAGAAATAACTTGAACGTTGGTAAGAAAGTAGGAGGCATGATTTAGAATGCGAAATGTCTCCTAACGGGTCGGTTGGGTAAATAACTAAACCGAACGAATGATTTAAAAAGCTAAAGGATCCGGGTTTGGGTCATGGGTTTGAACCTATAATTATGGGGAAAAATAAGCCCTTGATGAGAGAATGCGGATGCATTGAGTTAAAGGGCATAAATCCCTTTTTATACCCAAAATACGAGTTTTCATCTGCAGTCGTCGTAGGCTTACGGCGCTGAAGTAGCCCTACAGCCATCCTGATCCTGCCCTACGGCCAAAAACACTCTTACGATGCATGGACACTGTATTACGACAGTGGCTTACGGCAGCAAGATTGAATTTCTTTATTGTTCTAAACATGTTGATCGTTATACTTATACGTTAATTGTTTTTAGTGTTTATGATAGGCTTTCGCAAGGACGGAACCGGACGGACGACCAAGCACGTGAATAACCGAACACTCCTAAACCATAATCTATTGGGAGACGATTCACGAGATAGTTGAAGCATGATCATGTATGGCAAAGCTTTCGGGTTTAAAATCTTCAATATTGTAAAATGTAGATCAAGTGTAATAAATCATTTTGACGGTTCGTCTGGATTTTCGGTTAACCCAGGCGAGTAAGTTATTTGTTTTAAAAAAAAACATAAAATATTCTTTAAAACGGGTTAAGTGTTACATTAAAATTTTCAATCGACGCGGTATTATTCGAGGCATTATCGAATGATATTAAAATTTATATGTTATTATTGTATTATCTATAATTTTCAATAAGTTACTTGCGGTATATGGAGACTGAAAACTATCAAACGCAATCGTGCATTTCATCATTTGCCACAAATGAGGATCTACCGAATGGGAGGTGACACAAATGTACGATTCTGGTAAACCATGTGGGGCCGACCAAACGTCACTAGTTAGGTTCACACCAATGTCCAAATTTTCAAAAAAAAAAAAATACAAGTAAATCCTTTTATTGTTTTATCCCACAATTTTAAACATTGGCGTCTAAGTTTGTTATGACTTACATGAGTGTAGCGAGGTTGAAGCGTATCTCGAATCATGGATGTCAACTGAGAGTTGTCGAAAGTGGTTGAAAGACAAAGCTTCTTGAATCACCAACTTTGCCATTCTACACGAACCGCATCCAAGTTGTAACGAAATATTTTGCCATCGGTACTCAATTCGGCTTGTCCGCCTTCCGATATTTCTTTCAACGCCTTGCAAAATTATTATTAATATGTTTTTTTAAAGTAGAGTTTGAGTCACTATTTTTAAAAAGTGCTACAAAACTTGCAACGCATTTTAGTTGAATGGTCACTCATCTCCACCAAATTCCAATTGCACCAAGTTTCCTTGCTTCGATGATGTGGAAGAACCCCAACAACGAATGAGGCGGCTGAAGAACCGATCCCAACGGATGATTGTGATTTGCTTGCCATTTCTAGTGTATTTGGTAAGAAGAAAGTGTAGAATCATGAAAGTGTGAAACGAGAGTACGCCGAGAGTATTTTGTCTTTTGAACGTGTTTAAACGTTTTTGAGTTGGGTAATCAACCTATACAACTCACCACTATTTATAGCCATTTGGAACAGCTAGAATTTGTTTCTGCCTTTTGCGACGGAAGGAATCGGGTAGAAACCGACTTCTGAAAAAATATGTAGAACCAGGTAGGAACTTTGGGTATAAATGGGTCAAGAGTCAAGACTGATTTTTAGTATACTGGGAAGGAACCAGAACCGAATCTAGTAAGCCAGGTAGGGTATGGAACCAAGTATTTTGCACATCTCTAATTTCACTCATTGTCTAAACAAACATATTATCCTTTTAACTTTATGTTTCATTTTTCGATCCCAAACAAATTCTCCAAACCACCAAACACGTAAGATTAATATGGTACCAAACATGTTCACGCTTGTGCTTCGTTATATTTGAAGTTCGGTTTACAATATTATCGTCTACTTCGCCAAGTCTGTCCACAATGCCACGCTTCATCTCTTCAATCAGTGCTTTAACTTTCAAACAACGTTAATATTTCACTTGTGGAGCTCAAGAGTTTGGTCAAAAAACTTTAATCTGCAAGTAGATTGATAAAAAAGGCTCGTTGAGAATATAGGCAAAAGAATACATACACACTACTGTAGAGGCGGCAGTTTCAACCCGTTTACTAATGAATGGGTTGATATTGGTTATGTATTAGTTCTAACATACCAAACACGTATAATTTATAGATATATATATATCCCTTAAAAGGAAACAAGTGAAACGGGTCAACGGGTCGATGCATTTTTTTATGCATACATCATCCTGAATCACCTTAGATTGGAAAGAGAAGGCTATCGTTACCGCCAAGTGAATTACGTCTACAAATGTTTAGCTCTCCAGTCAACAGCATCATCACTATCATCATCGCTCGATGACTCGTCAACGCTACTTTCCTTCTCCACCACTTTGGGATCTTTAACGCGCTTGGCTGACCTGGCAGCCTTTAGCTCCATTTTTTTCCTCTTGAACATTTCCACTCTCTCCCTGCAAGACCTGCAATAAGTTGCATGTATTTTCAGTCACTCTTGATCTACCACAAATTTCCTGTTTATGATGTTACCCCTAACTGTAAACTACTTACTTTTGCTCCACAGTTTCTGCTTCTTCAATCATCTCAGCTGCATCATACTACATGATTATCGTTACAAAAGTAAAACATTAGAATTGATCCGTATATATATAAACGGGTCAAAACCGCCACCTATAGTGACAACACTTGGATCAGGACCATGTTTATAAGTTTATGTGCGTAAACGGGTCCCTTCTACCCTGTGTTTAGTAGAACAAATCGAAAAGTGAAATAAGAGATTTTTTTATAAACATTATGAAAATATTAATCCAAACCTCTTCTTCTTCGAGCCTGTTGTCCACCTCCTTCAAGTCTTCTTGTATCAGCTTCTCAAACTCTTTGTATTCATCTCTGATCAAATTTTTCAAAAGTTAAATTATGTTTTCTAGAGCAGTAGTCATAAATGGACCCTTGTTTTGATAAGCCAATTACTTGTGTCGGAAATGAACTATCTGAAATATAAATAATCATAAGACCAATACATTTGAGAACTTACTTGATATCTAGCTTAACAGGAGTAATTCCACGTGCACGTAGATCAGCATCTTTATCATCAAAGAAGCCTGCAGGAAGAGCCCCTGTTTGAGAAGCCTGAGCCTCATCACCGACTGTCTCTGCCTCTGCAACCGTGCCACTAGAGACTTCAACTCTTTTGTTATCCCCATCGAACGGATACACAACTTGAGGTTTGACAGAACCCACCTTTTTCTTGTTATCGTTTTCCACTAGCTTTGCATTACTAGTCTCTAGCCAAGGAATGAAACTCAGTCTCAGTATAGAGTATACATGTAACATGTCAGGTGTATCTTCTACATGGTAATAAGAAACAGCATTTGATTGAAATGCTATATGCCACTAGCTTAGAAATTACATAAAGAGCCCACAAATGCAGTCAATAATAGAGAATATTTTGGGATCACATTTAGCCGATAGATGCTTACTTTATATCCTATTGTATGGCAACCGCCTAAAAGGGAATAAAGATGACTCTAAGCCATTATATATTCAACTAGTATTTTGACCCGTCGTGCGTTGCAGAAACGTCGAAACTTAAAGTAACTCGAACTTATACCATCAAATACTTGACCCGACTTGTTTTTGAACAAAATTTACGCCAAAACGCAGACAAACTAAAAACAGCACGAAAACGTGTTATATTTGACCCGACTCATTACCAAGATAATTTACGTCAAAACGTAAACCAGCTTGGATTTATAACAAAACGTACCTAAAAAATAAGCACGTAAGAAATTAGTGTTCTTTTACGTTAAAGAACAACACCACGCGTTGCGGCGGAGTCGAAACGTTAAATAACTCGAATTTGTACTGCCTAGTAAACACGTATTATATTTGACCCGACTCGTTTATGAACAAAGCGTAGACCAACCAAAAATGTACCTAAATAATAAGCATGAAAACGCATTATATTTGACCCATGTACATGAAAAATAAGCACGTAAAACTCGAGGGGGGTCAAAATGACATTTTACAAAGTTTTTAGAAAGCTGAGGGGGTGTAAGTGGCAATGGTAAAAGTTGAAGGGTTAAATACACAAAAGAAAAAAAAACATGGGTTGGATGGCGTTGTTGTAAATTTGGCAAAGAAAAGCAATAAATAGAGGGTGTGTCTACTATTCCTAAGACACACTCTTTTGGTATATTAATAATAATAATGACTACTTGCAAAAAGTAAGAATTTATTTTGCTCAAAATAATGATATTGACTCTAAGCCTTGGTATGTTGAAGAGAGGACATAACAAAAATCCTTGAAGTTGGTACCAAGTTCAACCACACCTTACTAGTCTACTTAAACATTCAGTATGATAGTTAGGTAGAAAAGGCTTGTAAAATTATGATAATCAAGTAATGTGATGTGCTCTAACCGTTTAGTTTTGTCTTTGTCGCAGGATTGTCAAAGAAGTCAGAAGGAAGTGCAGATTTGGACTGAGCTTGAGGTGGTCTACTTTGGCTTTTATATGACTCAGCAGGACGCTCGGGTTTCGCTTTATTAAGTTCCGTAGAATCCACGGCCTTCACATTGTTAGGTCGACTAGCTGCAGCAGCATTTGCTTTTACGTTTTTAATTGCCTGTTAGAATGAAAACAGCACCAAAAAGTAAATGTGTGCTTTAAACACAACAATACATATTAACATCGCATATGTGTTACTCTTCTCATCATGAAGCAGCAAGCTGAAGGTACAGGAACATCAAAATATGTATCGCACATGTTAAACAAAGGAGACAAATAATACATCCAACACGATCAACTACTACACTGATATACTTCATCTTTATGTTCAGTGTAAATAATAATGGAATGAAATAAAGCAAGCATCTATAGGATACACAAACACACACAGATATATACATATATACACACAGATATACATACATTTATAGCATACATATATAATTGTGTGGGCATCACCACCACCATTTGTTTATTTAGTGCATACACACACAGACATTCCACTGCCACGTGCACATTAAAGCATATTACCTCACGATGCTTTGCAGATATTTGGTGTGCACTCCAAGCAGACTCGGATTTTAGAACAATATCGCAAACTTTACAGACGGGCTGGTCAGATTCATTGTACCTGGAAGCAGAATAGAGAATACAGCAAAAAGTTATTGGATGTATAACAGCATTTTTCAGATTTAATTAGTGCATAGTTAACCAGAACTGTAAATGATCTAACAATGCAAGCAGAGCTAAAAGTCATACAAAACTCGCACTGTCTTGAACATAAGAGATACAGTCATCTGATTATTAACTAAGAACCTTGTATCGAAGTGCAGATATATGTGAAAATTAATATTATGTAATGAGAAGTGAGAAGTCTAAGCCAAAATGAATCCACAAGCCTGTGAAAGCTGAATCGAACACTATACAGGGAGAAGACTACTTTCCTCTACTGCTTTAATTTTACAATGAGTAGGTTTGCCTAACTAACAGTCTTAACAATACATCTGAAAATATAGCAGAAGCAGCTTTTTTATTAACAAATTCACTGGTAAATTCACAAATAAAAAAAAAATCGACTTCAGAGCTCCTTGTGTCCACATAGGTATGCCAATTAGGTCAAAACACTTCCAAGATGGCCATGACAAAGTTACAAACCTGAAACTCTAATAAACTGAAAGTGATACCCTGACTCATCAATATCATGATCCTCCACAACATGCATAACAACAAACTAACATTGTAAGAGTGCTCAAAAAAGGTTAAGGAGGTGTAACAAATGTCGCATCTAAACCGAAGCAAGATGTTAACAGACATCAAACTTTTTTCTTGTTAAGCATGTTAATGATGGCCATACATAGTTATCAAATGCGCTAGGCGCACTCTAGGCGCATAGGCCTCGCCTGTCGCCTAGGCGAGAAGCGCAAAAAAAGCGCGGGCCTGAGAAAAATAAAGCGCAAGCAAATAAAAACATAAAAAAATAATTTATGTATTGAAAAAAACACTTTCTTAAAATTCCTAAAGTATTCAAATACCATAATCCTTATACTAAAACCAAAATCATTATGAATCACAAAAATATCCCAAAACCAAATTGTTCAAACTTGAAAACAAATAAAGTTCAAAAAGTAAATTAAATCATAAGTCATAAATAATTTATATGAAGAAATGAGAATGATTGAATATACTGCATAATCCTCATAAGGTCAAAATATACCTGTAGTATTTGTATGTTTTTCCAGCAAAAAAAAGGAAGAAGATTATGAAAGTTGTTTTATCAGATAAGGTTCTTATTTGAATAAAAAGATATGATATCTCTAACTTTTTTAAATTTCAAATATATTTTTTTAAAGATGTATAAGATTTGATTTGATTGAGATATGATTTCCAAAAAATAGATAAATACGTATAAATAATTATATATCATCTGGTATATGTATAAGAGATAGGATTTCAAAAAAAAATTCACGTGGCTTTTTTTACCTAGGAGGGAAAAGCGCATCCAGGTCGACTCGCCCAGAAATATCGCCTAGGCGGGAAAAGCGATCGCTTTTGATAACTATGTGGCCATAGTAGTCAAAGGCACACAAAACGCTCGCCTAGGCGCCCAGGCGCATCCCAGTGCATCCATACCACCTTGCGTCCATCAAGGCGCTCCGGCCAGATTCTATAAATTCCAGCCAAATTCCCGTCTCAACAGGCCTAACCAGCTAAAACTTGTCTCAAAACATCCAAAAAGGCCTTGGAACCAGCCTAAAACATGTCTAAACCCCCTAAAAATGGTATGTTTATACTATGCGCCTTGCTTAAAAAAGCACTCGCTTTTCAAGCGCCTTGAGTGCGCCTAGCACCTTCAACTACCTAGATAACTGCTAATAGTTAACCTATCAAATTCATGAAAAACAATGATTAACCTGCTTATACCATGCCCTATTTATAGTTTTCTTAAAAAATAATGAAAATATTAAAAAAAAAAAAAAAAAAAAAAAAAACTGTTTCCGGTTCCAGATCATTTAATTTAAAAATATGTATACCTTACAAGAGGAGAATCAATACGTTTATCCTGCTTTTGTGCTTTCAATTTAGCACGATACAGCGCCTTCTTCTTTGCTTGAGCATCCATTAATCTGCAACAACAATTCAAACATCAGTCGGATGTATAATCTCACAAATCCAGTCTAGTTTAAATAACAAAAACACAAATTATACGAATTAGTTATAGATTAGGGTTAGGTTAGAGATTACAGTAAGTAGAATTCGCTTCGTATGTTGCAATTGAGCACAATTTGATGAAACTAAGATTGAAAGATAGAGAGTGAGAAATGTTTACCCTTACGCCGGCGACGGTTGTAGAGCTACTGTGTTCCGTCGTCGCCGCTGCTGCTGCTCCGATTTGGTTATGTCCTTCAAAAGTTTAGGGGGGGTGTTTGGCCAAGCTTTTATTTTATCTTATTTTTTTTTGGCTTATGCTTATACTAGCTTACAACCCCTAGTATTACACGGGTTAAATGACGAAAAAACGTAAATTATAAACTTGTATATAATTCTTATTAATGCAATGACTTATTTAGATAAAATAGTAAAACAAAATAATAGTTATATTTTCGTTATTCAAAATAATTTTCTAACTTTTCACTTCTCTTTTAGATACTACAATCCATTTTATTATATGTCTTAAAAAGAAGTAACACTAAAAAAATAAAAATAAATAATGATCATAAAGTTATAAGTATTTTTAAAAATAATTATAAGTTATGAGGTTATAGTGAATGAATTGTAATTAAATTCTACTATGTATATTAATGATATAATAAATACTTTGATATAAATACTATTTTTAGATATATGGATCATTAGACAAGATACGAATATTAACATTGTATAGAAACTATTACATATTAAAAAAATCATAGACCATTTTTTAAGATAAAAACATATTGATATTATCATAAATTTAAAATTGGAAGAAAATATTGAACACGTGTATTACACGGCTTAAGTAAATATAATGTTATATACTTAATAGCAAAAATAAAATATGTCTTTTGAAAACCATTTAGTGTTCGCTTTAAAGATAATTTGGTACTTTATTTAGATAATCCGCTTGTAGTTTTAGTCTTCTAAGTTATATACTATAAGTACTTGTACATGTGATTTGATACTTTATTAGTAATTATTGTTTATTGATGTATTGCAAAATACATTCTTTATTCGTGTATAGTTTGTATAATTTTTCAGTATTTATAGTTTAGTTTTATTTAGAATTACGTGCTATTGATCAATATTCGGTTTTCCAGGTCTTGATACATAAAGTGGCTGAAAAAGGAGCAAAAACGAGCTACATTGCTGAACATCAAGTCCCGGAACCTATTGGAACAAGTGTTAGAATTATTTCAGAAAAGTTGGAAGTTGGAGCTGGAATTTTAAGGCAACATTATGTGAAAAATAGCTCGTCGCGTAGCGCTACGATAGAGGTGTAGTTGGTCGCGCTACGCCACCAACCTTAAACGAAAATCTGATCTTTCAAGTGGTCGCGCAGCGCGACGAAGTAGGTGTTGACCCGTCGCGCTACGCTACGGGTAGGGAGCGTGATTCTGGATGGGTTGTTACTAGGGTTTAATATATAAGCATAAGATAATCATTATTAAAGGAGAGTTACGAACCAAGAATCCCTAGGACGAATTTCGGAGCAGATTTTGAGCTTTTCGGAGTGTTTTGGCTAACGGGAATCATCCGGTTGAAGCTTGGATCGTGAGAGTGAAGATTGTTCGGGTTTTATCTCCCGATTTCCCTTATTTTCGCGTTTTCAATACTTTACGATGAATTCTTGTGTTAAACTTGTTTTGTTTGTTTTGAACATCATGTTTCTTGGCTAAACCTTAGATACTACCTAGATTTGATGATGGTTTAATTTATGTTTGGATCTTTTAACGGTTTTTATTGAATTGATTATGGATTGATTTCTGAAAGTAAAGTGTTCTAGATTTTCTGATTTGGTGCGTGTGCGTATTTACTTTTGATTGTGGATCGTTTACTGTTTCACATAGATTTTTGGTGGATGTCTTTCACATAATAGGTCTGTGTTGATTATTTGCATCCTTGCGGGTTCGGGTGATCTTTGGGTAAATCGGCCGATAGCCTTAGAAACAGTAATTCAAATACAATTAGAAGTAAATATTCTGCTTAACTTGTCGCTGAGAGGCTCGAGTTAGTTATTAGGTCTCGGTGCAGTATATAGCTAAATTAGATTTTGAGAGAAGTCGACGTTAGTTCCCTAATTGCATTTGTGTCTAGTAAACCAAGTCAGAACCTAGAATTGCCTTAGATTGTCGCGCTGAGAGGTAGATAGTCGTATTAGGGCACTTTTAGAATCGTTAGAGGACTGAGAGGAAATCTAACAGTCGGTATTCATAACAGCCTTGTAGGGTTTCCTAGGTTTCTTCCTGAGAAGGGTCGGGAAGTCTTAGCATTGAAATACCTTAAGGTTTAGTATTTTACGATCCCGGCTCCATACAACAATAAAACCGTTAGAAGTCCATTCATAGTTAAACTGGATTCAAGTCTAGGTAGTCCTTAATCTCATCTGAATTAAAACCCTAATCTTTGTTCGTGTCTTAGTTTAATCTCAATTTAATCACAATTTTAGGATTTTAGTAACCCCCCCCCCTCAAACACAACATTTGTTTAGTCGTGTCAGTGTCTAGTCTAAGTTTAGTCGTTAACGTAATTCATTAGAGTCCTTGTGGGTTCGACATCCGGACTTACTTTTCTGTGCTAGAGTCGACCGGTACACTTGCCGGTGAGTAGTTTAGTCAAGTTAAAGAGTCTAGATTTTTATTACTTGAGTCTTCGTTTAGGGTAATTTTAGTTTAATTAGTTGAATTACTTTTTCCACATCAAGTTTTTGGCGCCGCTGCCGGGGATTCTTGGCAATTGCGTTAACTGCTTTGTTTGGATTTCAACTGATATCGTTACGTGCTTTTTGTGTGTTTGTGAGTCGTAGGAGTCCAAGTAGTTTTAGTGTCTTTTTCGTATTTCTTTGAGTCTTTTGTTGGAGTTGACTTACTTGTTTTATTCTTGGTTTTGCAGTTCATGCCCCACACGCGTTCGCAGGGACCAGTGAAGCCACCAATTGACAAGTCTTCCTTCTCCACACCAATCCCTCAGGTTCGAAAACCCCCAACTTCATCTTCAGCCCTTTCTAACTCTACACTTCCATCTAAACCACCGAACTACGACTTCACCCCGAAGTCATCACCCCACAATTCCCCACCACCCTCCCGTCACCCTAGTCCACCACCAGTTCACCAAATGGCCGAAAACCAAACTATCCACCAGCGTTCCACCGCGGGTTTTACCGCAAACTCACCCATCACCCTTCCTGAAATCACCAATGATAAGTCTTGGCAAATTCCTTCATACATCATGACTGCCATTAACAACTCTTGTCAGTTTCACGGTCGTGATGATGAGGACGCGCCAGCACATATCAACCGTCTCACCCGTCTGTGTAGCACCTTCGGCATCGAAGGTGTGAATCTTGATGCCCGCTATCTTCAAGTCTTCCCCTTTTCGCTTGCTGGCCGCGCAGCCACCTGGCTTGATTCGCAGCCAGCAGGTACTTACACCACTTGGGCTGGACTTAGAGATGCCTTCCTTGCTAAGTATTTCCCACATGCGAAGGCCTCTCGCCTTCGAGATCAGATCCATTCCTTCAGAATGGAGCCTGACGAACCTTATCACTTAGCATGGGAGAGGTTTCAAACATTGCTCTCACGTTGCTCCCAACATGGACTGTCGGATTGGGCCTTAGTAGAAAATTTTTATAATGGTCTTACCCCTGAGTGCAAGGCCCGATTCGACACATCCGCAGGAGGCCACCTTATGGGAAAGAAAACTGTGGCTGACTGCAATGACCTCTTTGAGAGCTTCGCTCATGCTGATATAGATCATAGTGCTACCGGCAGGAATTCCAATCCTGTGATTACTCCCGCATCTTCTCGAGGAGTGAACCAAGTCGTTTCGGACTCAAAGGTAGTATCTCAGCTTGAATATATCACCAAAGAGTTGCTAGAAATTAAGAAGAAGGTAGATAGATGCGAGGTTTGTAGAGGTGGACATGATACCATAGATTGCCCAACCCTTACCCTAGAGCAGGTCGAGTAATAGTAGGTCAAAATAGGGGTCCAACTAACCCGTTCAACAATAGTAACTCTAATTGGCGTGCTAACAATTATCGTTCCTCAGGTAACCCCCCTGGTTTTCCATCAGGTCAATATCAAAGTAGGGGACCAGGTTTTTATTCTAGTGGGGGGTCGGGTCAAACAGGTCCATTTGCTAGTTCAGGTTCAGGTGGGCAGTTCAGAGGTGAGGGGTCAAACCAAGAGGTTCAACCTAAGAGTGAGGGGTCAGGTGGTAGTTTGTCTAGGATAGAGGACCTTCTTTCCCAATTATTGGCTAAGGATCAGGCTACCCAACGTACCTTAGAGGACCACGCTACGCTTTTAAAGAATAATCATTCAAGCTTCTTAGACCTTCAAAGGCAAGTTGGGGATATTGCACGCCAGTTGCAAGAACGACCTTCCGGTCAATTTTCGGGCAACACAAGGCCCAACCCATCTGGCTCTTTGAAGGCAATTTCGACCCGTAGTGGTAGGACCTTAGGAGAGATAGTGAGACCCGAGAGTGTTGAGATAGAAGAGGAGGAACCCGTAGATGAAGAGATTGAAATGGAGGCGCCCGGTAAAGTGCAACCTAGGTTAATCCCAGCAAGTACCGCACACACTGGGGCGCCTTCGAGTGAGAAAAGTGTAGGAAAGAAACCCATTCAAGTTGTTCCATCACACAATGTTGATATATCCCGTGCCCCTTTTCCTTCCCGCCTTAAAAATCAAACCTATTCCAAAGAGTACGGGAAATTTTTAGAGATCTTTAAGCAACTTAGGATCAACCTTCCATTCATAGAAGCTCTCCAATCCATGCCCAAATATGCAAAATTCCTAAAGGACCTTCTAAAACGTAAGGATAGGTTAGGAGAGGTTTCTAACATCCCCCTTAGTGGAGGATGTTCCGGCGTAGTGTTGAACAAAGTTCCGGAAAAATTGACGGATCCGGGCCTTTTTACCATCCCGTGCTTGTTTGGGAGTGATACCGAGTGTAGGGCCCTAGCCGATCTAGGAGCGAGTATAAATTTAATGCCGTATTCTATGTATGAGAGGTTAGGTCTAGGAGAGTTGTCACCTACACGCATGTCTTTGTCGCTAGCCGATAGATCCGTTAAGTATCCACGTGGCATTATTGAAAACCTTCTAGTCAAAGTGGATAAGTTCGTCTTCCCCGTAGACTTTGTCGTTCTTGATATGGAAGCCGACGAAAATGTTCCCATCATTCTAGGACGCCCATTCTTGTGTACCGCCAAGGCCATCATCGATGTCTTTGACGGGAAAATCACACTTCAAGTCGGTGAGGAGAGGGTCACTTTCGAGATAGCACGCTCCATGGAACACCCTAGCGGTTCCGATGATCTTAGTAGTCCTTGTCATTCGGTCTATTTCATAGAGTCTTTCTTATCTTGTGTTGACCATTGCTTTGACTATATTAGTGGAGCCGACCTAGTTGAGAGTAGGATAGATGAGATAGTTGAGAAGGTAGAGGAGGTTGTTAGTGAGAGTGAAGAGGTAGAAGAGGACGAGTGGGTCCCCGAAGTGCTAGAATTGAGTGAAATTAAGAGTGAGAGTGAGAGTACACCTATAGAGAAGCCCGCCCCTTTAGAACTCAAAGTCCTCCCGTCCCACTTAGAGTACGCTTTCTTAGGTGAGGGTTCCGAGTTTCCCGTCATTATTTCGTCTAAGTTAGAGGAGGGAGAGAAGGGTAGGTTATTAGAGGTGTTGAGAGTGAATAGGGAAGCCAGTGCATGGCGTCTTTCGGATATCAAGGGCATAAGCCCCGCCTATTGTACCCACCGGATCCTCATGGAAGATGATTATAAGCCGGTGGTGCAACCTCAAAGGCGCCTAAATCCGAACATGCAAGAGGTCGTTAAGAAAGAAGTGCTTAAGTTGTTAGATGCCGGGGTGATTTACCCCATTTCCGATTCACCATGGGTTAGCCCAACCCAAGTCATCCCAAAGAAGGGTGGGATGACGGTGATCATGAATGAAAAGAATGAGTTAATCCCTTCCCGTACCGTTACCGGATGGCGTGTGTGCATAGACTACCGAAAGTTAAACGACGCCACCCAGAAAGACCACTTCCCCTTACCATTCATTAACCAAATGTTGGAGCGTCTAGCGGGTCAACAATTTTATTGTTTTCTCGATGGATTTTCGGGTTATTTTCAGATCCCTATCGCCCCGGAGGATCAAGATAAAACGACGTTCACATGCCCTTACGGCACTTATGCGTATCGCCGCATGCCTTTCGGGTTATGCAACGCTCCGGCTACTTTCCAAAGATGCATGGTTGCTATATTCCAAGACATGCTTGAGATTTCCATGAAGGTTTTCATGGATGACTTCTCGGTTTATGGCACCACTTTCGACCAATGTCTTTTAAATCTAGATAGGATGCTTAAGAGGTGCATAGAGACAAATCTTATGTTGAATTGGGAGAAGTGTCACTTTATGGTGACGGAGGGGATAGTGTTAGGACACAAGGTGTCGAGAGAGGGCATAGAGGTGGATAGTGCCAAGATAGATACCATAAGTAGATTGCCTCCACCTACTAGTGTCAAGTCCGTTAGGAGCTTTCTAGGTCATGCGGGCTTTTATAGGCGTTTTATAAAAGATTTTTCCAAAATCACACGCCCGATGACTAGGCTTTTAGAGAAGGATGTACCTTTCGTCTTCGACGAGGAGTGCATCAAGGCGTTCGACTTCTTGAAAGAAAAACTTGTTAGTGCCCCGATACTTGTTTCGCCCAATTGGAGCTTACCTTTCGAACTCATGTGTGACACAAACGATTATGCCGTAGGTGCGGTCCTAGGTCAAAGAGTCGATAAACACTTTCATCCAATCTACTACGCGAGCAAAACTCTAAACGATGCTCAAGAGAACTATACCACAACGGAAAAGGAACTCTTAGCCGTAGTGTTTGCATTTGATAAGTTTCGCTCATATCTCGTGCTTTCCAAAACCACCGTGTTCACCGATCACTCCGCTTTGCGATTTCTTTTCCAAAAGAAAGACGCAAAGCCGCGTCTCATTAGATGGATTCTTTTACTCTCCGAGTTTGATATAGAAATTAAGGATAAAAAGAGAGCGGAAAACGTGGCCGCCGACCACTTGTCACGTTTAGAGGATCCAAAGAGAGAAGAGGTTCGTGAGGATTCCATAGGAGATACCTTTCCCCACGAAACCATAGATTTTGTTAGTGCCGAGGTAGAAGGTTTGCCATGGTTCTCGGATTTGGCAAACTATTTAGCGACCGGAGATCTTGTGAAGGGTATGTCCTACCAACAAAAGAAAAAGCTTCTTAGGGAGGCTAGGAAGTACATTTGGGACGACCCATACCTCTTTAGGATAGGTGGAGATAGAGTGCTTAGGAGATGCGTTTCAAAGGAGGATGGTTTAGACATCCTTAGACATGTGCACGAGGGTTTAACGGGAGGCCGTCATGGAGCGAATGTGACGGCACAAAAGGTATTTGATAGTGGGTTTTATTGGCCAACAGTAGTTAAGGATGCCGTAGAGTTTGTTAGGACATGTGACCGTTGCCAACGTACCGGTAACATCTCATCCAAGGATGAAATGCCTCAAAATCCCATCCAAGTCTTGGAAATCTTTGACGTATGGGGCATTGACTTCATGGGACCTTTCCCATCCTCAAGTGGGAATAGGTACATCCTCGTGGCCATTGATTACGTTTCGAAGTGGGTCGAAGCTCAAGCTTTGCCCACCAATGATGCCCGAGTGGTGGTGAGATTCCTTAAAAAGCTATTCACGCATTTCGGAGTCCCTAAAGCTATCATAAGTGACCGTGGCACGCATTTTTGCAATTCCGCCATGGAAAAGGCACTTGCACGCTACGGTGTCACTCACCGTCTTTCTACCGCATACCACCCGCAAACTAGTGGCCAAGTAGAGAACGCTAACCGAGGGGTAAAGAGAATTTTAGAGAAAACGGTAGGAAAAAGTAGAAAGGATTGGTCGGAAAAGCTCGACGACGCTTTGTGGGCATTCCGTACCGCCTATAAGACACCGTTAGGAACGACACCCTTTATGATCATGTATGGCAAAGCTTGCCATCTTCCGGTAGAGTTAGAGCATAGGGCGTTGTGGGCATTAAAAACCGTAAACCTTGACCTTACCGAAGCCGCAAGAAGGAGATTCTTCCAAATTCATGAGTTGGAAGCTTTAAGGGATGCTGCCTATGAACGATCTTGGAGTATCAAGGAGAAAACCAAGGCATTGCATGATAGGCGGTTGCGAGGTTTGAAGGATTTTAAGGTAGGTGACAAAGTACTTTTGTTCAATTCACGGTTGAAATTAATAGCAGGGAAATTGAAATCGAGATGGAGTGGACCGTATGTGGTAAAAGAAGTGTTTCCATACGGCACGGTTGAATTATACGATGAGGTTGACAAGGGAGTGTGGAAGGTAAACGGTCATCGTTTAAAACATTACTTGGGTGGTCCCATTGATACTACCGAGGAGGAAGAAATTCCTCTCGAGGAACCACCCACCTTCATCGAGCAGTGAGAACAAAAAGCTTCATGTGTAGAGTATGTACAGTTTGTAATTTCGTTATTTTTCGTGTTTTTCGTGTTTGTGTTTTGTGTTTGTGAGTAAATTTGCAGGATACGTACCTTGGAGGAGCTGAAAACGCGAAGAAAAAGTCATTCCAGGTAAGTCCTATACTTAGAAAAATTTTGGGATGGTTTGGGGAAGGTTGGGTAAGACTTAGAAAAATTTTCTAAGGCAAAAACTTGAAAATCTACGCAACATTCTGTTAAAAATTGCCCGTCGCGTAGCGCTACCAACAACCACTCCTTGCTCGCGCTACATCACCACATGGTTCAGCTAAAAGATGTTATTTTGACCCTTTTGAACCCTATAACACCCCTCTGAACCCTCTCATTTGTTTTGAACCCTTTTAACCGCTGGTGAACCCCCCCCCCCCAAAAAAAAACGTAATACCATATTTCCTCCTTCACCAGTTGTCTTCAACCCAAACACCCAAAACCTTCCTTGTCCCCTTTGCCCTAATCCCCACCGTTTCAACACCTCCGTCATCCACACCACCTCCGCCGCCGACTTCACTCCGCCGCCGACTTCACAACGCTTCTCCATCTCCTTTTCAACCCTCACCGCCGAACCCTCTTCTCCCCACCATACTTTCCCTCACCGCCGTATCCTCCATCTCCGTTCACCCCCCCCCCCCCCCCCCCGTCACCAATCGATCCACACCCTCCACCTACACCACCAGTCGTCTCCGATATCCCAAATACCCACAGGCCGGCCGTCGTTCAAGTCCGATTCGGGACCCAAAACACCTCAAAAATCTCATCTTTTCGTGCACAATTCAACAGTTAAGGTACGATTCCTCGCTTTATCTCTTTAATTTCTTGATTAAGGTTAGTGTGTAAGTTTGTTTTTGTGTCGAATCCGTGCTCGTTCAGTATGTTAGTCGAGTCATTGTTTTTGATAGTTTAGGTCAGTTTGTTGGGGTCAGGCGCGAGTCGTTATAATGTAGGTCTCGTTTAGTCAGTTAGCTTGTGTCGATTCATAGTTTCAGTTGTTTTCTTGGTGTGTCGAGTTGGTCAGTCGAGTAAATTTCATGGTTTGGTTTGAGTTGCTTGATTTGATTTAATTTCGGACAAGATTAATGATACGAGGGGGGGGTGATTGTTTTGTTTTGTTCGGACACGTATTTTAGTCGGGACAGGTTTTAACATGGGCGACGGGGTGGCTTGATTTGTTTGCTTTGAATAATGCGGGCATGGTTGATTTAGGCGTAGTAAAGCTCAAGTGTGGGGATACGGGTCGAAACTTTTTGAGTTAAAAATGTATTTTCTTACCAAACACTCGACCCGTTTCCGCTGCTTCCACGCTTATGCTTAGTTTGATGAGTAATCGGCACTTGGGATTGCTTGAGGGCGAGCAAAGTGCCGATGGGGGGTAGTGTACATTGAGTCTAGATATGCGTTTTCGTGTCGTTTTAGTATAGTTTTAGCTAAGTTTAGTAGTTTTAAGTCTTGTTTGGGTTTACTTGCATGTACAAGTGGTTTAAGCTCGCCCGTACTCAATCTCCATTCGGGCGAGTTTAAACACCACTTAGCAATTGTAAAAAGTAGCCCGCTCGTGTTAGATCTAGCCGCGAATGTAATGCTATACGGCTAGTATTTGATTTCTGAAAAAAAAGCGGAAAAAAAATTTGGAAAAAGAAAAAATTTGATTAGAAACTCTCTTGCTTTTGATATAAGACGGTTGGGAATTGGTCAAATGATCGTTCTTTTAGTCCTATAAGCTTGAGGCGGGAGTAGGTAGACTGTAGATTCTAGCGTGAGACCCTAGGTAAACTGACCGCACTTAAATTAAATTTACATGATAAGGGTTTAGGATTAGATTCGGGTTTAAAGTGGACAAATATATTCGCAATCGCAGCTAACGCAAGCTTTGGTTTAAATTAAGTATATCTATGTTTTTCGGTCCGAGTCATTATTTGTCTATGATTCCGTTGCATAATTCTTTTTCGAGGACGAAAAAAGAGTAAGTGTGGGGATATTTGATGTATTGCAAAATACATCCTTTATTCGTGTATAGTTTGTATAATTTTTCAGTATTTATAGTTTAGTTTTATTTAGAATTACGTGCTATTGATCAATATTCGGTTTTCCAGGTCTTGATACATAAAGTGGCTGAAAAAGGAGCAAAAACGAGCTACATTGCTGAACATCAAGTCCCGAAACCTGTTGGAACAAGTGTTAGAATTATTTCAGAAAAGTTGGAAGTTGGAGCTGGAATTTTAAGGCAACATTCTGTGAAAAATAGCTCGTCGCGTAGCGCTACGATAGAGGTGTAGTTGGTCGCGCTACGCCACCAACCTTAAACGAAAATCTGATCTTTCAAGTGGTCGCGCAGCGTGACGAAGTAGGTGTTGACCCGTCGCGCTACGCGACGGGTAGGGAGCGTGATTCTGGATGGGTTGTTACTAGGGTTTAATATATATAAGCATAAGATAATCATTATTAAAGGAGAGTTACGAACCAAGAAACCCTAGGACGAATTTCGGAGCAGATTTTGAGCTTTTCGGAGTGTTTTGGCTAACGGGAATCATCCGGTTGAAGCTTGGATCGTGAGAGTGAAGATTGTTCGGGTTTTATCTCCCGATTTCCCTTATTTTCGCGTTTTCAATACTTTACGATGAATTCTTGTGTTAAACTTGTTTTGTTTGTTTTGAACATCATGTTTCTTGGCTAAACCTTAGATACTACCTAGATTTGATGATGGTTTAATTTATGTTTGGATCTTTTAACGGTTTTTATTGAATTGATTATGGATTGATTTCTGAAAGTAAAGTGTTCTAGATTTTCTGATTTGGTGCGTGTGCGTATTTACTTTTGATTGTGGATCGTTTACTGTTTCACATAGATTTTTGGTGGATGTCTTTCACATAATAGGTCTGTGTTGATTATTTGCATCCTTGCGGGTTCGGGTGATCTTTGGGTAAATCGGCCGATAGCCTTAGAAACAGTAATTCAAATACAATTAGAAGTAAATATTCTGCTTAACTTGTCGCTGAGAGGCTCGAGTTAGTTATTAGGTCTCGGTGCAGTATATAGCTAAATTAGATTTTGAGAGAAGTCGACGTTAGTTCCCTAATTGCATTTGTGTCTAGTAAACCAAGTCAGAACCTAGAATTGCCTTAGATTTTCGCGCTGAGAGGTAGATAGTCGTATTAGGGCAGTTTTAGAATCGTTAGAGGACTGAGAGGAAATCTAACAGTCGATATTCATAACAGCCTTGTAGGGTTTCCTAGGTTTCTTCCTGAGAAGGGTCGGGAAGTCTTAGCCGCGAAATACCTTAAGGTTTAGTATTTTACGATCCCGGCTCCATACAACAATAAAACCGTTAGAAGTCCATTCATAGTTAAACTGGATTCAAGTCTAGGTAGTCCTTAATCTCATCTGAATTAAAACCCTAATCTTCGTTCGTGTCTTAGTTTAATCTCAATTTAATCACAATTTTAGGATTTTAGTAACCCCCCCCCCCTCAAACACAACATTTGTTTAGTCGTGTCAGTGTCTAGTCTAAGTTTAGTCGTTAACGTAATTCATTAGAGTCCTTGTGGGTTCGACATCCGGACTTACTTTTCTGTGCTAGAGTCGACCGGTACGCTTGCCGGTGAGTAGTTTAGTCAAGTTAAAGAGTCTAGATTTTTATTACTTGAGTCTTCATTTAGGGTAATTTTAGTTTAATTAGTTGAATTACTTTTTCCACATCATTTATATTCAAATAATATATTTTATCTTAACAAATATATATGGTTAGGGTAAAATGAAAATCAAGTTGTGAGAACTTAGAAAACTCGGCCTTACAAAAGGTTTTTTGAATTTTTTACAGGGGGTGTGAATGAGCGGTTAGAGACTCAGGGCGTTAAACTTTTTGATTTTGGATTCAAGTGGTTAAAACCACTAAAACATGGGGACTCAAAAAGTAATTTGCTATTAATTAAATTTAAAAATACGTTTGATCTCTAACTATATTAAATAATATTATATTTATTATATTATTTGATACATTTATATTTGTTATAGATAATTATTGATTAAATTTGAATTTATACGTTTATCTCTAACTATATTAATTAATATTATATTATATTTTGTGTATAAAAATTAATATGTAATACTATTATTAAAAGGGAGGAGCCACCAGAGAGTGACATGTGTACAAAAAGGTTTTTGTTTATTAGTATAGGAAGATTTTAAAATCTTATGGTTATTTTCTTTATTTGATAAGCTATTTTTAAGTGTTTGGATTAGGTTATATTCTACAAGTTGATAAGCTCTTTTTAAGTGTTTGTATTAGTTTTTTTTATTTAGTTTATGTTAGTAAAATGACCAAAAGGGACATTGTTACATGTTATCACATAACTTATATTTTATATGTATCTACTTTGTTTTTATGAGTTATACCATCATTTTTGGATAAATTTATGTCGAGGATGACGTAAAACTTCTACAAAAATACATTAATATTCAATAAACATTCATCTTTGTTTGGTTAGATCTCCTGCAATCATATCTCTAACTGCACTCATGTATAAATCATCTATTCTACGTTGTGTAATTATGTATTCATTTACTTCATTAATGTCATTAGATCCTCGACCATTATTTGGAGTGTAAGATTCTTGTTGTGCCCTGGTAAATCCTTCATCACATGTATCTTTTTTCTAATATAATTATGAATTGCCATAGATGCTAGCACGATCTTCACTTGTGTCTCGTAGGTGTAATTGACATGCATATGTTGTAATATCTCCAATCTAGCCTTCAATACTCCAAAAGTTCGTTCAATGACATTTCTCAATGATGAATGATGGTAGTTAAATACCTCTTTAGGTCCTCTAGGAGCACGACTAGCAACCGTTTTTTCACGACGAAAATCTGGTAGATGATAACGAATGTTGGTTCCTTTATATGGAGCAAGATTACCTCTAGTATTTGGATATCCAGCATCAACAACGTAATATTTATCTATAATGAATAAAATAAATAGCATTACTTATATAAAACGATCATACAACTTCCATTCTTTCTTCATAGTTTCCCAATGATTTATTTCTTGTGGTCGAAAGTTTTCCCAGTACGCTCTTTCATATACTTTTCCAAATTCTCATACCTAAATTTATTAAAGTAACCAGTTGGCTTGTTCCCAACTCTAACCTCATTCACGCATAACTCAAGAAATATCATATGAGTATCATCCGTCCATAATGATCTTATTTTCTTTTTCTTAGTTTTCATGACAACAAAGACATTATCATGGTTCAAGTCCATGACTTGAAAATTAAAACAAAGAGAAGACAATTCAATAAGTAAAAAACGAAGAGAACAAAAATACCTCAGTATATGAAAACAGGTTGGTATTACTCCACTTCAAGCAAATTTTTTGAATGGTTGATAAATGGTAGATGGGTGTTTGATAAATAGGATTTTTTTTAAGGTAAGAGTTAATGGTTTGAGAAATGGTAGATGGATTATAAGAGTTGATCTTTTCTCCATATGGCTTGAGAATAACTCTCCAGTAATACCTTTGCAATTTTGACAAGAAAATGAATACATATTTGCTTAGCTTTCTGCAGATTCACAAGAATGAAGTTGACTTCTTTTAATAAAATTTCAATGTAGCTTGTTACAATGTATAAAATGCAAATATGAATGTGAGGTAGTTGGCTGCAGTTTTTAGTGGAATGATGTTATACTATACTTGTTTAATACAAAGCCATGTGAGGTAGCTGCAATATTAAATGCAAAGCAGTGGTGATAAACTAATCAGTGGGTTAAATGCAATATTAAATTCACTTATATTCCTTTTATTTGAAAAAAAAATCACTCAAGTTGACAAACTAATCGGTGGGTTACAAAATAATTAATAATTAAATCTTTAGTTGTTTGTTAATTTATTTTGTATTACGGGAGTGTATCATATTCAAATGAGTTAATCCATCATTTGAGGGCAAATGAGTAAAAAACCATCTTGTTCAAATAAGCTAAAAAACCATCTTCCCATAAACTTCTTAAAATTAGCTTATATAAGCTAATAAGCATAAGCTTAAAAAACTAAACCAAACACCCATTAGTGCTTATTTTGTAAAAATAAGCTAAAAAAGCTATAAGCTTAGATAAAAAAAGCTAGGCCAAACACCCCCTTAGTAACTTATTATATCGAGTAAATTGTCATTTTAGTCCCTGGGTTTGGTCTAAATTGTCATTTTAGTCTAAATAGTTTTTTTTCTCCTCTGGGTCTCTGACTTTTCTATTTTCTTGTCATTTTGATCACATTGCCTAACTCAATCTAAAAATCTAGTTATAACCAGGGGTATTTTGGGCATAACTGTTGTGTAGCGATAACAAGGTGTAGTTTACAACATAATTTATAAACCTCATGATAATTTAATGCAAAAAATACTCCTGATTATAACCTGGTTTTTAGACTAAGTTAGGCAATGTGATCAAAATGACAAGAAAAAAAGGAAAAGTCAGGGACCCAGAGGAGAAAAAAAACTATTTGGACTAAAATGGCAATTTGGACAAAAACTCAGGTACTAAAATGACAATTTACTCTAATATATTCTTATGAGATATTAAATTAAAATAAAACTGAATTAAATAATTAAATAATTAGTTTAATATATAATGTTTCTCAATACGAAAAATCCCAAGGAACATGAACACATCATTTTTAATATTACGACTTTATTTTGTGAGTTTTTTTTTCTTTCGGTTGCTATTGTAATTGGTGGTATCTTACCAGTCTTGTAACAAATCAAGCTAATATCGACTAAATTCTCATCGTGACCCCTGCCGCAGCGCGGGTTGAATAACTAGTTACTTACTCTTTGTCAAAACTAATTACTTATTATTTGTAGAATTTGTTATGTTAATATCTCCATTTATAAGCGCGGATGGTTAAAAGTTACTCATGATCCTTAATGTGTTATCATCCAAAATCTCAAACTAAAATAAAAAACCGCCTTAAAAAAATAAAAAAACAAAAAAAAACTAATGATTAGCTATTGATTAAAGAATGACTAAAAGAGATTTATGCTAGGGAAAAATTAATGATTTATATAAGGTAGTGTGTGACAGAGTATGCATATAGCAATTATTGGTGGTTAACCATGTATTTAGCGGGTCGGTTATGGTTATTCGATTTTGATGGTTATAGCGGGTCGGTTATGGGTGGTTAACCATGTATTTAGCTTAGCTAAAAATAGCTTAATTTTTTTAACATGGAATAAATTGTTATTGCATATTTGTATTTATTAGTATATTACATAATATTAAAAAATACATATAATCTATAATATTAATACCAATTATTATCGAATATTCAAATAAAGTGATACGAGACATTTCAAAATTCAAATAAACATTCAACCAAAACTACAAAATGATATGAAAAACCCATAAGTACTAAAAATCTTCAGTAAAAAACATCAAATATTAAAGTTACGGTGAAAAGTCATAAATCCTATAAAGATTTATTACATGTCGGTTCGGTTTGGTTATGGTGGGTATGGAAAAAATGATAACCATAACCGACCCGCTATATTCGGTTTTCAAAAAAACCATTAACCGACCCACCGGTTTTTTATTTGGTTCGGTTTTTTCGGTTTGGTTTTGTCGGTTAATGCGATCGTGGTTCGGTTAATTCGGTTTTTTGCACACCCCTATAGCAATACGCTTAATGAAATTATAGAGGAAATGTTTGTAAATTGGCTTCTAGAGTGGTCAATTTTGTTTTTAGCATTTTTTCTACAGGCATTTTTATCAATATACTTCATTCAAATACCCATGTCTTAAATATTTCTTAGTACAAATGGATAAGCATGTTTGATGTCGACTTGAGCACTGAAATCTCTTTGAAAACGTGCAGACATCTTGCGGTCGATTCATGGTCGAATGGTATTTTTTTTTTGAACGGCAAATTTGGATCACTGACGGACCGCTGGAGTATCATCGTGCCACCAGCAGAACCACCCGATCACATCCATCTCCACTAGGCAATAATGCCTATACACCAATTCAGGAGGAAACCCAATAAATCTGGGAAAAACCCCCTTTGTGGGAATCGAAGCCATGACCTAATGGTCATAAGCCTTATCCCACCACCAAGATACCACTAGGCTATAATGTCGATTCATGGTCGAATGGTATTTTTAAACGTATGTTTGTGATGCATAATGTTTCTACAGACATTTTTATCAATATACTTCATTGTTCATTCAACCAACCTATGATCCAGCCATTAATCGATCACAATTTCTAAGAAGTCATGTAACTTTTACTTGGATGCGGTTATTCTATAGTCGAGATCTCAAGCCAATTATCAAACGTCGATCTTTAGCACGATCCATGGGCGCCAATGATCGAGCATAGATCTTTAGTACGATCCATGGGCGTGTATTGACAGTGGTGCATATATTTTGTTTTCGTCTTTATTTTGGATATAGTGATTGTGCTTTTTCAGCTTGAACACCATTAGCATTTCACTCGCATGTTAATTATTTTTGTAATCATCAAATGAAATTCATTTCACTGTGTAAGCATGCATACACTTAACACATTTGATTCAAGGAGTCGCTATAATCTCAACATGAACGCGGATGCATTATTCAACAAGACATCAAGTTTTGGACCTTAAACAAGAAGCTCGGGAGCGAAATCACGCCTCGTCTGTGAAGTTAACGGATAAATCCCAATAATGACCTACTCCAGCATCAGAGAACACCTTGCGAGCAGCATTTTCAGTTATGCACTCATGCACCAGAAACCTATGAAAACTTGGTTTTGCAACACTCCCTTGCCACACCAACACGCATTTGTTCTTCGGTTTCTCATCATTATCATCTTCATCCTCTTCTTTCACAGCATCAGCCCAGTTTATACGTTTCAGCATCAGTTTCTGATAGCGTTTTATGGATTTACTACCGCCTTCCACCACCACAACACAAATACCCTCTGAGATAACCGCACAGCCAGACAGCCGGTTCTCTTGGGCGTTAACATCAACTTTAAACCGTGTCTGAGGGTGAGAAAGGTCGTTAACTTTGTACACAGAAACGATCGTCTCAAGGGTATTATTGTCATCGAAAAGTTTCCTCTCTTTCTTTTCACGCCTCTCGGCTGGAGTCAGCTTCCGTGCAATGTTTCTGTCAACATGCGCTTGCTCACGTTCGGCTGCAGCACTTCTTATCTCCATTTCCAGCCGGGTCGGGTCTTGGGTTGCTTCTGCGCCAAGAACTCTCATTAAATTGCTCATTTTGACTTTCGGTTTAGGGGGTTCTAGAAGGCCTTGTCTGATCATTTCTTGACGGTTTTTCTCAGTAGCAAGACGCCTCTGAGTGCGCAGCTTTTTGCGTTCTTTTTGAGTGAGTTTTAACGGTTGAGGTGGGGGTGGAGCGGGTTCGGCTGGTGGTTCGATAGGACGAGGGTGTTCCACATATAAGGTGATCTTTTCTTTCTTTAGTATGTCTTCTGGTAACCCACCTTCTGTAATGTTCCCATAAGTACCAGAATTCAAAAGTGGTACGTCCCTGCAAGTTCAAACAAGCTTAAATCAGATCCAACAAAATACCCGTTTCGATATTTACAGACAAGTAGAGATAAAAAAACGGTCAAGTGGTCAATATGTGATTTATTCAAAAATAAAAAAGATTAAAAAAAAGCATAAAATTTGGAACACTTGTGAAAGTTAAATAACTTACCACCACTCAACATCGGGAATCGGGTCCTTTGGCTTTTCTTTAGTGCTAACTCTCTGCGCAACCTCTATAAGATTGGGATTAATATCCGGTTCAGCCTTGGCCTTAGCAAGCTGTGCTTGCTTTGCTTTGAACTCTCTTGCTTGTGCTTCTCCAAATTGACTCTAAAAACATGAATGCCAACAAACAGCAGATTAGAAACAAACCTTACCAAACCGGAATGAGAAGCAACAAAACACGAAGTCAGAAAGATACCTTTAACTTAATGATCTCTGCTTCCTTAGCCCATTTACCTTCCTCCACAAACTGAAATGTCATCTTTTTAGGCCTTAACAGCTTAGTTTTGTCTATGCCCATTCGAGGATCGAAGTGAGGGTTTTTTTCTGGGTCAACTTCTAATTCGGGTTTTAGAATCTGGAATGCATCTTTTTTCTGCTTGTTGATGTTAACCTGAATTGTTAAAAAAAGAAGAAGCAGGCGTTAGAACAAAACTTCACATCTAAATATAAAATAATAATAACAATAAGAGTAAAACGCCATTTTCGTCCATCAGGTTTGGCCAGTTTTGCGACTTTCGTCCAAATGTTTGCTTTTCCGCATCTGGATCCAAAAGGTTTGAAAACGTGTCATTTTCATCCGGCTCGTTAACTCCATCCATTTTCTCCGTTAAGTCAGAGGTATTTTCGTCTTTTTGTTAACTTAAAGAGTAGTTTGGTCTTTTTTAGGGGTATTTGGTCTTTTTAAATAAAGTGAAAAAGACCGCACCGTCCTTAGCAAAAAAGACGGAAATACCTCTGACTTAACGGAGAAAAAAGAATGGAGTTAACGTGCCAGATGAAAATGGCAAGATTTCAAACCTTTTGAATCCAGATGAAGAAAAACAAACCTTTGGACAAAAGTCGCAAAACTGGCCAAACCTCAAGAACGAAAATGGCATTTTACTCTAATAATAACAACAATAAAAGACTAAAAAGAACAGACCTTAAGAGTGCTCAAGTTGTTTGCTTTTGGTATATTCACCACATTCCCGTGCTCATCTACTTCCCTTCCCAATGCATCCAAACGAAGAACGGGAGCCTTAGCGGGCTTCGGTTGAAGTACCACCTCGGGCGGCATCTGTCCAGGAAACATGTTTAGAAGTGGAGCAAACTCCGGATCCTGTCTAAATCCCATCTTGGCAGCAAGCTCTTGTGCGCGTTTTACAGCTTCAAACTTGGGTGCACTAAGCCCTGCAAGTTGAGGCACCCCACTAACAAGTGGCTGCGTAGAAGCAGTGGAACCAGAAAGCAAAGTATGTGCACTTGTGCTTAAAGGTTGGGAAGTTGCAGGAACTTTCATACTGTCTTTTGAGTCAACGCTTTTGTTCAACTGCACCAAAACAAACAAAAAATATAAACCACCACCACACATTATAACGTCAAAACCAATTTCAATGGTAAATATACATTAGATTTAACTGCCATTTTCCTCATGGTTTGTCCAATTATACCAGTCCAGACCAAATTTCAAATTTGTACCATTTCCGTCCCTGACATTCTTTAAACATGCCAGTTCCATCCAAAAAAAAAATAAAGTCTGTTAAAACTTACTGTTTAATGAAGGGTAAAATCGTCATATAAAATAACAAGGCATGCTTCTTATATAAAAAAAATAAGAGAAGGCTCAAATCAGAACTTTTGTTCAACTTACCAACGGGATTTTCTTCATCTTTTCGGCAAGTTCCTTTCGCTTGAGTAAAGTTGCTTTAGCCTTAGATAAGGCATCGAGAGAAATGCCACCACTCTTGCCAGCATCTAAAGAATTTCCATCTGTACTGGATTTCCCAGGAACCTCATGAGATCTGTTACTATTAACTCCTTCATTTTCAGTTTTGGTAGAAATCAAAGATACCTTAGGTATATGGTGTTCAGGCACCGAAGGGGTCTCATGTGGGGTTCCAAGTGCCTTATTGCGCAATCTCGGTGCACCACCCTGTAGCAAAAAGTATGGAACGCAAGTCAGCATATGTAAACAAGATGATATGAAACAAATATGATTCCACATAGCAAAGATTGTAAGAAGAATATAACCCAAATCATGGATATGAAAACAGCTCTTACAAAATAACAAACTGCCAATACAGATTGCAGAAATAAGATATAACCCTGAAACTGAGTTTCCATGAATGTCCCGTAAAAGTCTCAACCAAGCACAAGTGCATACACAACACAAGTCATCTAATGTGAATTTTAAAAAGCAAGCCTGAGACCAAAGCTCACTTCTGGCTCGGTGAGGGGCAGTGTGTACAAAAGGTGAACAAGCAGCAAAACACACAAAAATCCCGGCATAAAATGTTGTAATATAGCTTTTTAGGTTGTACATATAAGTTTATCTACATATTGAATCTTACCTCTGTCTAAAATTTTGGGTAACAGATGCTAAAAAGCTTTGAAAAATATAATAGAATCACATAAACACATTGTGCTTCACGTAAAAATAACGGTGCACGCTTTGCGCCTCGGCTCGAAACCCTATAGCCTAGGTGCGCCTCGCACTTTCTGAAACCTAGCATCTAATGCAGTAGCTACAATAAATTATTCTTAAATATATATACACATATATATATATATATATAGAGAGAGAGAGAGAGAGAGCTTATGTCAAAAAATCAAAGCTAGCACCATGTTAAAACTTTTAAGATGTCAACCACTCAACTAGCTTACTTACCATCTTATAGTTACACATATATTTGCTAACAGAAAGAAGCTACCTAACACATAATTTTTGCCCAACATTTTACAACATAATTCTTACAAATCAAACTGCAAAAACCAATCCACATACCATGTTCAAGTAAATTCTAAACTGCACAGTGTTCAAATTATGATCAAAAAATATGCTCAGAACTGCAAGAACCGCATAATGCACCCGTACACATTGCCTTAAACGCCACACACCTAACAGTTAAAGAAACTGCCCATAATTCCCTCTCCACTACCTCTATATACATTTTATGCACAATGTAGGAATGCATTATCTGTTTCTCGCAGTTCTCAACATTTTACCACTTCCAAAACAATGCATCCAACTCTAAACTGAAACTAAATCCAAAAACTTCAATTACCAAATTAAACCACTCCTACAGGCCATAAAAACACCTAACTCACCTACACAAACATATCAACCAAAATCACAAAAACAATAAAGAAACTTACATTAGCACCGGAAACACCAACCGACTCATCTTCATCCTCCACCTTGACACTCCGCTTCCTCAAGTCACCAACCTCCACCTCCTCCTTCTTCACACTATCCTCAAACCTCCTCCTCTCCTTCCTCTCCTCCCTATCTCTCTCATCCTCAGCAGCAGCAACTTTCACCTCAAACCTCCGCCTCTCCTTCCGCTCATCCGAAACCCTAACTCGCTTATCTCGAACATCATAATACCGATCTTCATCCTCACTATCTCCACGGTCTTTCCGCTTGTGATGCCGCCTGTTATCCACTGATTTCTCTCGCGATTCTCTCTCCTTGCTGGTTTCTCGATCGTATGATTTCTCGCGCTTCACGCGGTTTTCGATTTCTTCAGATCGTTCGCGTTCGGATCGGCGACGACGGTCGTCGCCGTCGGTTTCGCGGTGTTTGGAGCGGTGGTGATCGTCGGCGTGTTTGCTGGTTCGATCGGAATCCCTGTGTTTCCGGCTGGATCGTTCCATCTGGTTAGGGTTTTGTGAAATCGGAACACGAGATTGACGTGAATCAGAAATGGGTTATCTTATACAATAAAACCTAACAAGGCTTCTTGTATTCTCAAATTTGTTTCTTTTTTTTTGGGCCAAAGGCCCAATTGAAAATTATATGATTGGAATGTAATGTAATTGAAAGCTTACATTATCAATATTTTACATTTTTACTAGTTCATTACGGGTTAGAGCATTCTCATCCAATCCATCAAATTATACATACATTCTACTAAAAAACAACTCCTATATTAATATATTTTCACTAAAAACAAATACTTTTTCTCTCTCCTTTTCAATTAAATAATATTATCATTACATTTTTCTCTCTCATTCACTCACAACCACTTTCAATATATATTAAAAAAATTATACTGGGTGAACAGTGTCTCCCCAAATATACAGATGAACAGTAACATTTTCTCTCTCCTCCACTCACAACCATTTTTTATACCCTTTATAATATAAAAACTACCCTCACATATTTTGATGGTTTGGATGAGAATGCTCTAAGGGAGTGAATTTCGTATTTATTTTATGACTTTGGGTTTATTATAATGGGATTGGATTAAATTGTAAGTTTATTTTGGTTAGAAAGGATATGAAGAAATAAGATTATGACATGTGTTAAAATTTAAAATAAAGAGAAAATGTATTTTAGTCAATTCTATCCAATTTTCTCACTTGTTCTCTCTGAACTTCAAAACTCACCATTTTCAAAACCGACCATCTTCAACCATTTTTCACTTTCTGTCTCAATAATCACTACATTATAGTGCGATTTACGTCACCAATCAATGATTCAAATACCCAATCAACGTGTTTTTCAACTTTTTTGAAGAAACCCAGTTTAATTTCTTACAATATCTCGTTTTTTTCCCGTGATTTTGAAGCGAATCACTCGATTCGTTCGATTCTATCGCTGATAAGTGTTTCTAACATTCAAATTTCATCAACCGTTAAAGAAATCTGAAGAAATCGGCTTCGATCTATGTAAGAAATTTTTGAATTGCATTTTTACAATCTGGGTTTTTGAATTGAATTATTGCGTTTTACAAAGTAATGAAAAAACAATGTTTGCTTTGAAATTTTGTTTTGAGTTTACCCTTGGGGATGAGGCTCTCCATACCCTCCAGTCTTACCGGCTAGTATGAACCGGTATTTAAAATGTTGGAAACATGTTTATATCCAGTTTGTTTTCCTTTGACAGGTTTCGACGTAGAAGTTTTCAGTTCAACCTTACATTTCAGTTCGGGTCCAAACCAGTTCAATTGAAACGGTTTTGGTTTGGGTTAAAACTGGTTGCAATTTGCAAATCCCAACCCAAACCCCTCTCCCTCTCCAACTAACTTTCGAATACAATCTCTAGGGTTCTAACATTCTACTTCCACAATCCAACATTCAAATTTCCAAAAAACCAATACCAAATGATCCCTTCTCATTTCACCAAAACCCTCCTCAAAACCCTAAATCCAAAACCCATACGCTTCTTCCATTCATCTCCATCTCCATCAAGAATCCACAAACTCATATCTTCTCAATCAGACCCGCTTGTAGCCTATGAAATCTTCCACTTATCTTCCAAAACCCACCCCAATTTTCACCATTCCTACTCCACCATTCAAACCCTCATCCTCAAACTCCCCCATTCCCGCCATTTTTCCCTCATGAATTCCCTTCTCTCTTCATTAAAACATGATCGCCGCTACACCCTCACCCCTTCCCTCTTCACCCACATTATTCGCATCTACGGCGAAACCAATTCCCCCGAAAAAGCCCTCAAAACGTTCTACACGATGCTCGAGTTTGACGTCAAGCCACGGCCGAAGCAATTGAATGTGATTCTTGAGATTTTGGTGTCAGAAAGGCGGTATCTTCGGCCTGCATTTGAGTTGTTTAAGTCGGTGAATCGGTATGGTGTGTGTCCGAATGTCGAATCGTATAATATTTTGATGCGGGCGTTTTGTTTGAATGGTGATCTTAGTGTTGCGTACCAGCTATTTGGTGAAATGTCTAAGAGAGATGTAATGCCGAATGTGGAGTCGTATCGGATTCTGATGCAGGGTTTGTGTAGGAAGAGTCAGGTGAATAGGGCTGTGGAATTGTTGGAGGATATGTTGAACAAAGGGTTTGTACCGGATGGGTTGATTTACACGACGGTGTTGAATAGTTTGTGTAGGAAGAAGAAAGTCGTATCGGATTCTGATGCAGGGTTTGTGTAGGAAGAGTCAGGTGAATAGGGTTGTGGAGTTGTTGGAGGATATGTTGAACAAAGTGTTTGTACCGGATGGGTTGATTTACACGACGGTGTTGAATAGTTTGTGTAGGAAGAAGAAGCTTCGGGAGGTGTATAAGGTGTTATGTCGGATGAAAGTCAAAGGGTGTGACCTGGATATTGTGCATTACAATACGGTTATCTTAGGTTTCTGTAGGGAAAATCGCGGATCGTGCACATGATGCTTGTAAGGTTCTTGAAGACATGGATGCGAATGGTTGTTTGCCGAATTTGGTGTCGTATCAGACTTTAGTTGGTGGTTTATGCAGTCAAGGTTTGTATGATGAGGCTAAAAGTTATATAGATTTAATGGTGTCGAAAGGGTTTTCTCCTCATGTGTCGGTTTGGCATGTGTTGGTCAATGGGTTATGCGGTGTTGGGAAGGTTGATGCAGCGTGTTCGGTTTTGGAGGGTGATGACGGGGGTAGCCCAAAACCAAATGACTTCAATACATGAATGCCCAAAAGGCAAAATGGTTCAAAGGTTAAAAACATGGGGAACTGAAATAAAGTAACACGGAACAGTAAGTAGTCATGTCTCTGGATTACTTCACCAACTCACCAGCCGCAAAAGTAACGCAGGTCCATAGAGCACATTCTTTTATCCGCGGGGCAAAAGGCTTCAACCCCCGAAAGGGTAAGTCCCTCACTGCAAGCATGGTCACTAGTCAAATGCATTCCTCTTTGAGAGATGCTTTCTCCTATAAATTAAACACTTCATTTACTAAGCAGACATTCCTGGCCAGCTTTGATTCCTAAGATCTCTGGTCATTCACTTCGAGTACTTGCTTCATGCAAGTTACTTTCTTTCACAATCAACACACACATTCCTTTTGCTAATTCATCCGAATCTGGACACACTTCAGAGGAGGATCTTTAGCAAACAACAAGAATAAACTAGTGGACCTCTCTCCACGTCTTGCAAACGTGGGGGGACCCCACGACCTGCGTTAGGAAAAGTTAAACCCTTCAACCCTTTTGCCTAAGCAGCCCAGCTACTACCCTTGGTCTATTATTTGTTGCATCAACAAGTTGGCGCCCACCATGGGGCTACGCCACTATTTTTCTTCAAAAAGACCTAGTAGTGTAGCTCCATCCTCTTGAAATTACCATGTCAGAAAGTGGATCCCTTGGAGAAGTGAATCAAGTCCTTAACACTTCTGCCCCGGGTACTAGTCAAGCTCAGGCGGCTACACCTGCTTCCTTCTCGACGCCGGGAGGCACTCCTGAGTTTCTGACTTTCAGCACACCTACCCCATCCAGATCAGGGGTCCCATCCCCTAATGTTGGTGTCACTAGCGCTCCATCACATGTCGAGCTTACCCCTGAGGGGGTCACCAACAATTTCCTTGAGTTGAGGTCTCTCCTCAACCAATATGTGAGTAGAGAAAGGGACAAGGGAGTGAGGATTCGTTTAGATTATGATGAACCTGAACCGACATTATCTCCTGGACCTCCTATCCCTCCATTTGCATCTAGGGATGAGGCTGGTCCCAGTAATCCTCCAAACCCTAACCCATATCTGTCCGTAAGGCCAAATCCTACAGAATACCCACTCTTCTCATCCCAACCAGCTACAAGCGGTGCTCCACTGGGCCATGAGCTGACCCTTGACCAGCTCCTACAGTCTCCGGTGACGAGTATTCCACCCTCAATGACAACTTCATGGGAACATGCCTTGTCGATACTCCCCTTGGCACGAAGTGCCGTTATGAGCACTCCCTTGGGAGTTAACTGCTCTGTTGCACCCGGAAGCCTTCAAGGCTTCAACTTTATGCCCCAGATGATGGCCAGTTTCCCTTGGCAGCACTTCATCAATCAAGTGCTGGCCACCCAAGGAAATGGTAACAATGTGGGCACAAGGGTTGAAGAAGATTTGGCCAAGCCTTATAAGCCAAGCAACCTCTCGTGCTTTTCACAACAAATAGCCGATTATGATTTTCAAACGAAGATTAAAATGCCGTCCCACATCAAAACCTATGATGGGACTGAAGATCCTGAAGACCATCTTCAGATCTTTACTGGTGCCGCAAGAATCGAGAAATGGTCAAACGCTGAATGTTGTTTAATGTTCATGCAAACCCTTGTCGGATCAGCAAGAATCTGGTTCAATGACTTACCTGCTCGAAGCGTTCGGAGCTTCGATGACCTCAGCAAAGGGTTCTTAGCCAATTTCTCCCAACAAGGCGGTAGGTTAAAGATGCTACAGTGATCTTTCAGATCAAGCAAAGAGATGATGAAAGTCTTCGAGAGTTCATAGAGAGATACAAGAAAGAAGGTCTAACCTATGTGGGGGCAGACGAAAAGATGAGGGTGGCCGGCTTTATGAATGCCATTACATCCAAGTACCTAACAAGGGATTTCAACAAATCCCTCCCCAAGACCTTGGAAGAAGCTCTTGAAAGGGCTGAGGCTCACATCCGAGGGGAGGAGGCAGTAGATATCAAAGAACAAAGAAAAAAAGGATCCAGCTGGCGAGGTAACAGCCCAGCTAGAAAGAGGGGAAACTTTAACTCCTATGACAGACGCCAAAAGGGTTCAGACCATCGAAGGTCTGATGGTCGTAACCCTTCCAGCAGGGAGAAAGGCATAAGTTTCACACCCCTCATAAAGACTCCTCAAGAAATTCTGGCAACGGAAGAAGTCAAGCAAAACTTTCGACCTCCTAGGCCTCTCCCCAAAAGCAGAAAAAATGAAAACCCCACACAATACTGTGAGTTTCATGAAGAAAAGGGTCACCACACCAATGATTGCTTCCAGCTCAAGAAAAGAATTGAAGAAGCTGTTAAGTCCGGAGAACTTGCCCATTTGGTAAAAGGAGTAAGGGACAAAATGGCTGAAGGAAAGGGCAAGGAAGTCAATATGGTGGATTTTGATGGAAGGGTTCCACACAAGAGGCAGCGGTTGGAAGCTTGGGAGCTTCAGTGTGTTTGCTTTCCTCCAACAGAGAAAGACCCCCTTTCAAGCCCTCTTGTGGTTAAAGCAACTGTAGGAACGTTACAAACAAGCAGAGCATACATAGACACTGGGGCAGCCACTGAAATCATGTTCGAAAAATTCTTCAACCGCTTGAGCAATGAAGAACGTTCAAGGCTTCAACCCTCTGGAACCTCCATAAAAGGTATTGCCGATATACCCCTTAAGCCTTTAGGGCAACTGACACTTAATGTTCGTTTCAGCGAAGGTCAGAAAGAAAGAATCCAACCACTCACCTTTGTGGTTATCAACATACCTTCAAACTATGATGTGATCATTGGAAGGTCGGGGCAGTGTGCATTCTATATGGTCGTGTCTGTTGGCCATGGCACAGTCAAATTTCCCACCGAGAGGGGGATAGCAACCCTTCAACCTTCTCAGGAGGCCTACCTGGTTGAAGGTGAAAGCTCCAAAAGTGAAGAAGATAAGCAAAGGCTAATCATAAATCCTAAGTACCCTGAACAGAGAATAAGGGTCAACCCAAGCCTTTCACAGGAAACCCTCTCGTATCTTGAAAAGTTGCTAACACATTACAGCGATGTCTTCGCTTGGTGTCCAGAAGATATGACAGGGATCCCTCGGAACATTGCTGAACATGAGTTAAGAATACCACCGGATGTCAAGCCTGTGGTCCAAAAGAAAAGAAGTCTAGCACCTGAGAGAAGCCTGGCTGCTTGCCAAGAAGTTGCAAACCCGGTTATGGTCAAAAAGCCGGACAACTCTTGGAGGATGTTCATAGAGTTCAAGGATCTTAACAAGGCTTGTCCCAAGGATTGCTATCCACTACCAGAAATTGATCTCAAGGTTGACTCCCTCACCGGTTACCCTTTCAAGTGTTTTCTTGACGCGTACAAAGGGTACCATCAAATACTCATGAAAAAAGAAGATGAAGAAAACACAGCGTTCCACACTGATAAAGGAATCTTTTGTTACCAAAAGATGCCTTTTGGCCTCAAAAACGCTGGAGCAACCTATCAACGACTAGTGGACAAAGCCTTTGCAAACCAAATTGGTAAAAACATGGAGGCATATGTCGACGACTTGGTGATCAAAAGCAAGACGGAATATCAAATCCTCGATGACATTCAAGAAACTTTCAAGAACCTCAGAAAGGTTAACATGAAACTTAACCCTGAAAAATGTTCATTTGGGTTTGAGGAAGGTAAGTTCTTGGGTCATATTGTTGGGAAGCAAAGCATCAAGGCTAATCCAAACAAGGTGAAAGCTGTTCTTGAAACCAAACCACCAAAAACTAAGAAGGAGGTGGAAAGCTTAAACGGGAAGCTTGCAGCCTTGAAGCGTTTTACCTCAAAGTTGGCAGAAAGATCTCTCCCCTTTTTCAAAACGCTCAAGTTGCACCGATAAAAAAGACTTCAAATGGACTGAAGAGGCTGAAGAAGCCTTTAACCAAATGAAGCAACACCTAGCTTCCCTACCTGACATGGCAGCCCCAGAAACGGGAGAATTGATCTCAGTATACCTCTCAGTTGCTGAAGAAGCAATAAGCGCGGTCCTCACCATTGACCGAGATAAAACCCAGGTACCCGTTTATTTCTTCAGCAAAACTCTAAAATTGGCTGAAACCAAATATCCTCCTTTGGAAAAAATGGCCCTAGCCCTAGTTCAAATAGCTAGAAGGCTTCGAAGGTATTTCCAAGCACACCCTATACAAGTGGTCACCGACCAACCTATCAGGAGTGTATTTGAAAAACCAGAAAACTCTGGACGATTAGCCAAATGGGCAGTGGAACTAGGTGAACATAACATCACCTATGTCCCAAGAAAAGCCATCAAAGCCCAAGTCTTGGCTGATTTCATTGTAGAAGTCCCTAAGCAAACCATCACTGAAGTAAACACAGCCGCCACTGAACCATCAAGCCTTGAAGCCTGGAAGCTTTTTACCAATGGGGCTTCAAGCGTTGAAGGGTCAGGGGCTGGGCTTATTCTGATCAACCCAGAAGGGTTAGAATTCACATACGCTCTCCGTTTTGACTTTCAGACCACCAACAACGAGGCTAAATACGAGGCACTGATCGCCGGCTTAAGACTGGCTAAAGAAATGAAGGTCCAAAAACTTGAAGTCAAGTAAATGCTAGCTAAATTGCAAAAGAGCCCAACATGAAAAGATACAAGGAAAAATCCAAAGAGCTGATGAATACCTTCCAATCATGTAGTATCAAGCAAATTCCCAGGTCCCAAAACAAGAAGGCAGATGCCTTAAGCAAGCTCACATCTCTTACTTTTGCTCACCTTACAAAGAAGGTGTTGGTAGAAGTGTTAAAGGCTCCATCAATTAATGAGTTGGAAGTTCAAGATGTAATCACCAAAGAAGATCCAAATTGGATGACTCCAATAAAGAAGTTCCTCAAAAACTGTGAATTGCCTAATGATCAAACAGAGGCTGAAAGGGTTAAGATCAAGGCAAGGCAGTATGTACTACAAGGTGAAACCCTCTATAAAAAGGGTTACCTTGCACCTTTGCTAAGATGTGTTGGCCCCGAGCAAAGCCAGTATTTGGTCAAAGAGGTTCATGAAGGAATATGCGGAGCTCATTTTGGAGCTAGATCGGTGGTTGCCAAACTCATGAACCTTGGGTATTTTTGGCCCTCAATGCACCGAGATGCCACTGAGCAGCTAAGGAAGTGTGATGCCTGCCAGATTCATGCACCTGTCCCAAAAAGTCCCAAACATGATCTTGTCCCAATAACCTCAGCATGGCCCTTCTACAAATGGGGCATGGACATTGTCGGTCCATTCCCCCCAAGCAAAGGTGGAGTAAATTTTTTGTTGGTGGCCATAGATTATTTTACCAAGTGGCCTGAGGTTAAACCACTTGCAAAAATCACGGGCAAGCAAATCATTGACTTCGTTTGGGAAACATCGTTTGCCGTTATGGATTGCCGGGAGTGCTTGTCACCAACAATGGAAAACAATTTGCTGAGAAGCCTTTCAGCGTTTGGTGTAAAGAGTTTAGAATCAACCAGATTTTTAGCTCAGTAGCCTACCCGCAATCAAACGGTCAAGTTAAAAGGACGAATCGAAGCATAGTGGAAGGGATCAAAACAAGATTGGGAAGGGTATGAAAGCAACTGGCTCGAAGAATTGTCAAGTGTTTTATGGGCAATCCGGACAACCGAAAAAAACAAGACATAAAAGAACACCCTACAGCCTAGTATTCGGGTCCGAGGCTGTAATTCCTGCTGAAATAGGAGTTGTAACACAACGAATCGTCAACATGGATCCCGAGACAAACCAAAAAGAGACTATGTTGAACTTACAACTCCAAGAGGAAGCACGAGACCAAGCCGCAATTCCAGAAGCCAAATACAAGCAACGAATGGAAGCCTACTACAACAAGAGAGTCAAGAATAAACGTTTCAAGCCAGGAGACCTGGTCTTTAGAAACAATGAAGCTAGCAAAAAAGAGAATCAAGGGAAACTTGGCCCAAAATGGCAAGGCCCGTACACCATCCTTGAAGCACATAAGGGAGGATCTTACAAGCTAGCAGACCCAGAGGGTAAAAGGCTTCCAATGCACTGGAATGGGAAAACCTTGAAAAGGTTCCATGTCTAAATGGGAAAGATTGGTTTGTATTTCACAATGTTGCATTTCAAGAATTGAACTATGAAAACCTTTTGTAAAAATATCTCTTGAATGAATGAAGCTGTTTTATCAAATTTGTCTTTCTATCCTAAAATCAGGTTGAGAACCTAGCAAGAAACTCCATGGCCCACATCGCTCAATAGGTTCAATGGTTGAATGGACCTATATAAGGGGTGAGTTCCTAAATCAATACAACTCCATAAGACTTATTATAAAAAACAAAGTGGTCTCATAGACAGGTTCGAACAGCCTACACCAAATGTTCCTTAAGCCTTAGAAAAATAGCAAATAAACAGGCTTACGAAATCAAATAAAATGATGAATAGGATAGGTGCTATGTCTTCTTGTTAAAAATACCAAGGCTAAGTGACTGCAGCACTGAACCCTTTAAGGTATAAAAAACATAAAGACAACACAAACTCGACAAAGACAAAGCTACAAGAAAAAAGAAATAACTTAAAGAACAATGCAACAACTTGAGCAAAAAGTCACAAAAACCCAAAGACACAAACCAAGCAAAGTCACAAATCTGATAAATCTTGAAGGCTTCAAGCTACGTAATTGACAACTCAAAACCTTAAAGGTTTCAACCCACATACGGGATTGGCAAAAAGCTTAAAGGCTTAAAGCCAACCAAGCCGCCTTAGCAAAATAGGCACAAGAATAAAAATACAACACAGAGAAAATAGTTAAACATAGTATCATAGCAAAGAAAGCCTTGAAAGACTTTCAATCATCCAAACACAAGTTAAAATAAGTCCCAGTGACTTGCAAGTTCAGAAATTGTCCAAACGGCCATACAGGCCTAAAACACAACCACATAACAGGAACCTTAAGGGTTCCTGCAAACCTAATATTGTTTGGAGTTAAGATTACAAAACCACAAATTGTTTTAAAGCGCTAAGAAAGCTACAAATATCATGCATCAGTAGAAGGCTTAGAAGCACCAGAACTGTTACCTTTGGCCTTCTTAGTCTTCTTGACCTTCTTAGCCTTCGAGCCTTCACCACCAACAGCTGAACCCTCCAAGCTGGCATCCTTAGGTGCATCAAGTTCTCCAGAAAAGGTATCTTCACTATCTCCTGAATAGGAACGTTTCCTTGAAAGAGAGTTAAGTACTTCGACACACACCTTCTCATTGAGACCAGTAGGCTTTAGTTCCTTCAAGACAGAAAGGGGCTTACCATAGCAAGAGGCAACCTGGCTTATATATGGGTATGTTAGCCTTTCCATCTGCTCTACGGAACCCTTGAAGATATCGAAAGCCTCGGGACGGTACAAAGGAGATTTTTCCAAACGATGGCCAGACTCATGAAGCTTATAACCTGCAATAAGACCTTGATGTTTACCCAGATTAAGCAGTTTAGTGTAAACTTCACCTAGAGCAGAGTTGAACTATTTAGAGTGAAGAAGATAGGTCACAACTTGATGAAAACCCTGCTCAATAAGCCACTGGTTATCCCCAGTGGCTTGGGAAACCAAAGCCTTTAAACCATCTTTTTCCTCATCAAAAGCCTTTTGTTGAACAACTAAGGCCTCCCTGTCAGATTTTAGCTTCAATCGATCGGCTTCAAAACTCTTTTTGAGATCACTCGTCTCAATTTCATGTCTTCTTGTCAACTCACCCTCCTTCTTGACACAAGCCAGCTCTCTTTCAGAAAAACTTTCAATCTCCTTCTTCATGGAAGCAATCGAAGCTTTCATCTTTTCCTTCTTCTTGGCGGCTTCCTCATATTCCTGCATACCTTTGGCAAAACGGGTAACACCTTCAGCCAACATGGCCGAAAGGTTGCAGGAACTCAGCATCATCCTAGAAATAAGATGACCAGCCTCCATCTCAGATATAGCGCTTCGAACACCGGGAGGAGCAAAATGAGCTAAGGCTTCAGCACAAACAGCCGTGTCTTTGAAACTATCACCAACTTTAACCCCACAGCTAGGCACATAAACATCCTGACCCTCTGAACCTTCGAAGCCCTTAACGCTTTTGACTGAAGAACCTTGAATAACAGGAGTGTTACCTTTCTTGATTAACTTCTTCTTCTTGCTTGAAACAATTAACTCCTTTCCTTACCCTTGCTAACATCCATAGCTTGATCTGCTGATGCTTCAATATCATCACTAACATCAATAGGCTCCGAACCAGAAGGCTGATCAACACCTTTCAGATGGCGTTGTGAACGACGAGTGGAACCCTTAGAAGCAGTAGCCTTGGTAAAACCTCTGACATTGGGGACGTTTACATACCCGGAACCCTCGAACCTATAATCAGAACCCCTAACAACCGCATTCTCACCAGGGGTAGCAGCAACATCATCAAAGCCAACGTCGGAGGTGTCATCGCTTTTGATAAAGTTAAGAGCAGACATAACTGCAACACAAATATAAAAACACATAAGCAAACAAAGAAATAGGAACAAAAGAACAAGAGAAGAATAAATGCATACCCTTCCCATCTCTAATAAGCACCGGATCCCGATTGGACTTTTCCCACACTTTACTAAGACCCAATAACACCAACAAATGCTCAGGGAAGGGACGAAGCCTCGAAGGACACTCCCTAAGAGTTTCTAAAAAACGAGTGTTTATGTCAGAAGCAGAAGGCTCTGGTTCGTTCAGAACGGCATCTGGGTGTCTCCAAACAAGTTTAAAGGGAACAATCTCTTCCGACACCCGAAAAACCGATCCTTCCAGACCCCAAGTGTAGAAACCATGGACGAAACCAAACAGGTATCAACTTGAGTGGTCTCGAAGGTAAACCAATCACCATTCTTAGCAAGCCGGAAGAAATGGCAAAATGCTAACAAGGATGGATCATACCCGGAGGCCCAACATAAAATTTCAAAATGTAAAACCCTAGCCATGCCAAGGGGATGAACTTGACCAAAAGATATGCGATAATATTCCAAAATATTTAAGACAAAGTTTGAAAACGGACGACGAAGATTTGAGAACTCAAAATGTTGACAATATAAAGCGATCGAACCAAGAGAACACTGATCGATAGACTTATCACAAGCTGGTGCAACCGGTTTAAACTTTGTCCCTATTCCCCACTCCATACAAAACAAATCGACTTCCTCTTGAGTCATTCGGGAAAACGACTTGGCCAAATCCTTACGGGCACCCATGATATGAACAATTAAAAAGAAAATAAGCAAAGCGAAACTGACTTGATTTGAAAAAGGGGGAAACTTGAGAGAAAAAAAGGAGCAAATAATGTTCTTCTGGTTAAAATATATCAGTTAATGAGATAAGAAAGAAATATAATTAGGCAAGGGAAATTAAAACCGCCGCCTGACAAACTGCCACAGGTCTTGTCAACTGTCTTGTCAAAATTCAAAATTCAAAAACCCTAAACCGTTTCCAACCCTTCAAGCCTTGAACCCTTGAAGCTTCTAGGCAGTAAAATACATGTATAAAAGTCAGAAGTTTTTTAGCTCATTTCCCAAAAACCTCTGACTTGGGGGCTGATGACAGGGGTAGCCCAAAACCAAATGACTTCAATACATGAATGCTCAAAAGGCAAAATGGTTCAAAGGTTAAAAACCTGGGGAACTGAAATAAAGTAACACGGAACAGTAAGTAGTCATGTCTCTGGATTACTTCACCAACTCACCAGCCGCAAAAGTAATGCAGGTCCACAGAGCACACTCTTTTATCCGTGGGGCAAAAGGATTCAACCCCCGAAAGGGTAAGTCCCTCACTGCAAGCATGGTCACTAGTCAAATGCATTCCTTTTTGAGAGATGCCTTCTCCTATAAATTAAACACTTCATTTATTAAGCAGATATTCCTGCCAGCTCTGATTCCTAAGATCTCTGGTCATTCACTTCGAGTACTTGCTTCATGCAAGTTACTTTCTTTCACAATCAACACACACATTCCTTTTGCTAATTCATCCGAATCTGGACACACTTCCGAGGAGGATCTTTAGCAAACAACAAGAATAAACTAGTGAACTTCTCTCCACGTCTTGCAAACGTGGGGGGACCCCACGACCTGCGTTAGGCAAAGTTGAACCCTTCAACCCTTTTGCCTAAGCAACCCAGCTACTACCCGTGGTCTATTATTTATTGCATCAACAGAGGGTATGTTGAAAAGTGGAGAAGCTCCGCATGTTAATACTTGGATGGATGTAATTAGTAGGATTTGTGAGGTGGAAATTGGGAGACTAGAGGAAGTATTGAAGGTTGAAATAGCGCCTTATACGAGAATACTGTTACTGAAACCCACCAAATGTGTTGCAAAAAATGTATTTTGGTGAAAAAATCAGAAGTTTTAGCCATAAATGCACGTAAATTGTTTTATTGAAACAAGATTATTATTGAAATAATATACATTATGTAATCATATTTGAAACAATAACTAACTACGGAAAATAAAAGTTATTGACTAAGATGTGTTTCAAGTCAACCAAAGCGGCCCTATTAGTACTAAAAGTCTAAAATAACGGTATAATACCATTTTTGTAATCATATTTGACACATCAATTACAAGACATTTATTTAATTTTATTTTGAAAAAATGTGTTTCAAGTAAGGAATAGCAGGAAAGGAAGGGGTTATAATGGAGTTAGCAATATCAAAGGGCCGATAACTAAGTTTTATGTTACAAATCTTCCACCTGGTTGTAATCCATGGGAGGTTACAGAGTTTGTTAGGGTTTTTGGGGAGGTGACGGGGGTGTACGTTGCCAGGAAAAAAGACAAGGAGGGGAGGAAGTTCGGATTATAAGTTTTAGAAACGTTGTCGATGTCAAGGAGATGGAGCGGGTTTTAAACGGTACAAAGATGGGGGGTTACAAGCTTATGGCCAACTTGGCCAAGTTTGCCAAGGAGAACGAGGGGTTGCATGGAGTTTCGGCAGTGGAAGACAAAGGTAAGTCTAACGTAGTTCACCCGCAGAAGCAGGTCCATTATGTTTCTAGCAATGCGTTTGTCAACAACGGAGGGGGCAAGTTATTCAGAGATCTTTTTAATGGTTCCAATGGAGGGGAAGGTGAGACGAGTAATCGCAACGTGGCCGATGAAAAGTCAGGGAGAGTTATTTCTATCCCTGAAGACACCCTGGCGTTCAAGGATTGCTTGGGCATAGCATTGGTGGGGAGATGTAGGGATATCTCGACGCTGAGAAAACTCAACATCATTCTCGTTGGAAGTGGACTTCATGGAGTTTCTTTAAGCTTTCTTGGCGGTCTTTCGATGCTCGTAAAGTTCAGGAATGCAAGCGACTGTTCAGAATTTTTGCTTAACCATGCGTTATGGGAACAGTGGTTTTCGACTCTAGATGTATGGAACGGACAGTCCCTTCCTTTCGAAAGGTTGGCCTGGGTTAGGGTGTATGGAGTACCAATCCATTTGGCAGAAATAAGGTCTTCGATATGATAGCAGGGCAGTTTGGTAAAATTGTTCTTGGGTCTCAACTATCGGCGGAAGATTATAACCTCTCGTTTAGTCTGATAGGAGTACTGGTCGGAGAGGGTAATCGGATTCAAGAGCACAGGTCAATAAGTTGGAAGGGTAAGCAGTTTCGGGTCTGGATAGAGGAAGAGTTAAATGAGTGGGTTCCGGATAGCGTCGGGGAAGTGGTGTGTCTGGATAAGGAGGATAGTGATGGCACTGGTAGCATGTCGAAGGAAGAAGTTTCCGGCGAGAACGTTCATCAGCCGGAGAATCTTGGTCCGACGGGTCCCAATAAAGAGGCGGGATTTTCAGGGGGACGTGATTGGTTTAGGAAATGTTAATGTTTTAGGAAATTACAATCAATTTTGCAATTTGGAAGGTGGCGTTTCCAATTCCAAGGAGGGGGTGAGAAGGGATCTTTTAGTGGGGTCCAAGACAATGTAGTAAGGTCAACTGGTAGAAGTTTAGATATTTATTTTTTTAATTCTGTGGATAATATTGGTAGGCCTAAAAGGAAAGCTTGCAGAGTCAGGCCCAAAGGAAAAGCAGCCACTCAAGTTGACACCTCAAGTCCATTATCGTAAAATAGGCCCAAAAAACATAGCAGAGAAGAGGGGAATCAATGCTTTTCATTTGACCTTAATTCTAACGCAACTGATGAGCAGGGGGTTAAGTCCCAAGGTTTCTCTCATACTAATAAGGAAATTTTGATGGATAAGGTGGAGAGTCAGGAAGAATCGAATGAGCAGATAGTTTCCCTTCAGGGTATTGAAGGTAACACGAGGAACAGTGGGGATGTGGATGACGGATCGAATGTCGTAGTGCTAGATACATATGAAGAGTCAACTGAAGAGGAGATAAGGGCCACAATCAATATCGGTAATATTGTCGGAGCGGACCTTGTCAACCACCACAGTCTAGTCGGTAAGTCTATTAGAGGAGAAGGGATAAATGGGGTGGATCAATGAACTTCATGTCTCTTAACATCCGAGGTATTTCGGGGGATGCGAAAGTCGTTTGGGTGAAAGATCTGAAGAATTCCAACAATATTAGTGTTATTGCCCTTCAGGAAACGAAAGTTGTAAATGTGTCCAGATCGGCTCTTGCTAAATTGTGGGGGAATAGGAATTTTGAATTTGCTTCTGTCGATTCTGTGGGACTGTCTGGTGGATTAGTGTGGTTATGGGACCCCGAGGTGTTGAAGATTGAATCGTTAATTCAGCGTAGATTCTGTTTAGTCATTAAGGGTTCGGTGGTGGGTAGCGAAGATCCGATCAATTTAATCAATGTATATGCTCCTCAAAACACTGAGGAAAAATTGAGTCTTTGGAACGAGATATCCAGTTTTATCGATCCAACTGGAGGTAAGTGGGTCATTGTCGGAGATTTTAATGCTGTGCGTTCTCAGGAGGAGAGGAAGCGATCAAAGTTTAAGCCGGTATGTTCCGATAATTTTAACAATTTCATTTTTGCCAATGGTTTGTTGGAATACCCGATGCAGGGAAGGAAGTTCACTTGTATTAGGGATAATGGGAGGAAACTTAGTAAGTTGGATCGGTTTTTGGTGTGTTCGGAGTTTTTCAATAGGTGGCCCTCGGCTTGTGTTAGAGTTTTGCCTTCACGCCTTTCGGATCACTGTCCTATTATCCTTGAGTTGGTTGACTTAAAGTTCGGGCCACGTCCATTTCGAGTCTTTACTTCTTGGATTGGAAAACCAGGTTTCGAGGAGGCGTTCATGGCGGCATTGGAGGGGTTTGAAGTTTTCGACCCCCCCGATAAATGTCTGACTGCCAAATTTGCTAGAATTAAATTGTTTCTCAGGAAATGGCGGGATGATTTTTTAGCTAAGGAAATGGAAGTCGAAAAGATAGCTTTAGCGGAGTTGGAACAAATGGAGATTGATATGGAATCGAGGGACCTCGTGGAAGAGGAAGAGTGGGTGATGACGGAGAATAGGAAAATTATTAAAGAGATAGAAGAAAGGAAGAATTTGGATTCTAAATAAAGAGCGCGGATCAAATGGGCGATAGACGGGGATGAAAACTCTAAGTTTTTTCATGCTTTGGTGAACAATAGGAAAGCTTCGAACAACATTCACGGTCTTTCTATTAATGGAGAGTGGTGTAGCAAGTCGGCCAAGATAAAGAAACAGGTTCTGCATTTTTTCGAGATAAATTCAAGGAGACATTGCCGACGAGACCGGATCTCTTTTGTTATAACATTAAAAAAATATCGGAGGCGGAAAGTAGTATGATTGAAGAACCTTTTACGGAATTGGAAATCAAGAACGCTATTTTTGAATGCGGAGATGACAAGTCTCCGGGTCCCGATGGTCTCAACTTCAAGTTTATTAAGCATTTCTGGGAGTTGTTTAAAGAGGATTTCACAAGAATTTTTGCTCGGTTTTTTGACACAGGAGAGATTAGCAACGGTAGTGGTGGATCTTATATTGCGCTTATTCCTAAAGTTGTCGACCCGATTTCTCTGAATAACTATAGGCCGATAAAATTGGTGGGTGTCATTAGCAAAGCGATTTCTAAGGTGTTGGCTAATCGGATGAGGAAGGTTTTAGATGGAGTCATATCTGATTCGCAGTCGGCATTTTTAAAAGGAAGATTCATTTTGGACGGTCCGCTCATAATTAACGAACTCATCTCGTGGATAAAGAAAAGGAATTCGAAAGCTTTTTTTCTTAAGATTGATTTCGAGAAGGCATACGACAACGTTAATTGGAGGTTCGTGATTAATATCCTTAGGCAAATGGGATTTCCTGATAGTTGGTGCAAATGGGTTTCGGGTATTCTCTCGTCGGCTACTTCGGCCGTTTTGGTCAACGGAGCGCCTACTTTTTATTTTAAATGCGAAAAAGGAATGAGACAAGGGGACCCGCTTTCCCCTTTCTTGTTCCTTGTGGTTATGGAAGCCTTGTCGTGTATGTTTAATCGTGCCAGAGAGGAGGGTGTGATTAAAGGGATAGCGACCCCTAACAATGGGCCGATTATTACGCACCTTTTATATGCCGATGATGCAATTGTTTTGGGGGAATGGGATAAAGTGGAGGTGGTTAACATTGTTAGAATTCTTCGGGTCTTTTTCATGTGCTCGGGGCTTAAAATCAATATTCAAAAATCTAATCTTTACGGGTTAGGTGTGGATATGGAAGAAATTGGGGTCATGGCTAGTGAGGTTGGGTGCAAACCAGACGCTCCTCCTTTTAGGTACTTGGGTCTGAAAGTGGGAGCAAATATGAATAGAATCAACAATTGGCAACCGGTTTATGAAGTCTTTAGGGCTCGGTTAGCAAAATGGAAGTCTCACCTATTGTCGATTGGGGGTAGAGTGGTTATAATTAAAGCGGTGATGGAAAGTTTGTCTTGTTATTATTTTTCTCTCTACAAAGCTCCTAAGAAGGTAATATCGGATTTGGAAGCCATGATTAAGAATTTTCTATGGGGAGGTAATATAGAGGAAAGGAAGATGCATTGGGTTGGTTAGGATAGGGTCGCGAGGCATAAGAAAGATGGGGGATTAGGGTTGAATAAGCTCAAAGATATAAACACGTCTCTTTTAGTTAAATGGGGTTGGAGGTATAAAACGGAAAAGAATATTTTGTGGAAAAGAATTATTGAGGCTCTTCATTACACTAGGGTCGGATGGGAGTGTATTCCATTCAAAAAGACCCTATCCGGTGTATGGAATAATATTGCCAAAGTGTTCATTAATTCCAAGGTTGAAGGTTCGCCGCTTAGAAACTACATGAAGGGAGTGGTTGGTAACGGTTGTGATATTGCATTTTGGCTGGATACGTGGGCTACTTATGAGCCGCTCAAGCAGATGTATCCGGATCTTTTTAGACAGGAAGCAAATAAAAAATGTATGGTGGCGGACAGGATCTCGATGTTAGGTGCGGAGAAGGTTTTCGAGTGGAATTGGAAACATCAGCTGATTGAAGAGGGTTTAGTGGCTAATCTTCAGTCGTTGCGGTCTTTGTTGGAGAATGTGCAGTTTTCGGGATCCAACGATAGGTGGAAGTGGGGGGCCGATTCGAAAGGTGAGTTCTCGGTCAAGTCGGTCAAGAGGTTTTTTTATTCGGACAGTGGGGTTTTTACCGGTTTCGTTATGGAGTGGATAAAATGGGTTCCGGCTAAAGTTAACATTCATTCGTGGAGGATGGAGCTTGACAGGATTCCGACAAGGGAGGTTTTGAAGAAGAGAAATATCCTGGCTGGCGATTCGGTATGTCCATTATGTGGATCGGATGAAGAGTCTACCGATCACTTATTTATTGCTTGCTTTGTTGCGGCAAATGTTTGGAACGGTATTAGCATTTGGTGTAACATTCCGCATATCTTCACTTTTTCTATCAAAGATCTTCTTGAGGTGCACAAATCCATCGGGGCTTCGGAGAAAAAGAAGGAAGCGATTCAAGGTATAGTAAGGATTGTGTGTTGGAGCATTTGGAAAGCCAGGAATAATTTTATTTTTTCTAATATTCCTTTCAGGATAGAAAAACTTATTAGCGAAGTTAAGGCGTTGGGTTTTATTTGGTTCACGAATAGATCAAAGTATAGAGATATAGGTTGGGTAGAGTGGAACTCTTTTGTTAATATGTAAGTCGTAGAGTCTGGTTGTTTTGGTTGGCCCGGTTTGGGTCGGCCTGTTTTTGAATGAAGTTAATTTTCAAAAAAAAAGTAAGGAATTAAGACAACAAAAATATTCAATACCAGCTAGACATTACAGTTAAAGTAGTTACCTGCACAATAATATTGAGCCCACATATCTGAGCCAAACGAAACTCCTCAGCATCAACACAAGCGAAGCAAACTTCTTTCCATGTTTTGGCACTATTTGCTTTACGAGCAGCATCAACAGCACCTTGAAACTGTTGGAGCCTCACAAGTGTTACAGCAAGCTTAGCCCAGTTGGAGATGAAGGCATATAAAATCTTCGCAGCTTCGTACAAAGCTTCATCAAACAAACGATCACCGACATTATGGAGATTGGCAACATTTGGCATGAGGATAAACTCCTCAATGTCACTCAACCGTCAATCTTCGCATACGCATAGATGAGCTCGCTATCCACCTTTGGCTCCTTGATCTTGTTCCTCACCATTAACAAATACTTCACCAAATCATGGTAACATTCGGTGTCTTCAGCAGCACGAATTGTAGGAACTAGGTTCACTTTTTAATAAAATATATTACAAAATATATAATAACGAGACTCTCGTTATTTGTGGGAAATTCTACTAGTACAATACCGGTTACATAAACTAAATAAATAAATGTAATATACAATTCAATTGTACCAATATTGATTCAAGTCGATGTCTTTGGAAACTTCAACCGCACCTACGAGATCAAAACTCCGCTGCAAGACAAGCAAAATTGTTGACGGATTTGGTTGAGGCACGTGTTCAACACGCTTCCCTTAAAACAGATTCCGCGCCTCCTCTCAGACGGTTCTGTCTCCCACGGTACAACAACCGGAACAGTATGTGTACTGCCGGAGATAGCTCTCGCGCCCGAGATAACACCGGGTATATGGTGTTCATAAAATAGGAAATATTTAAGTTGTGTAAAACAATTTAGAGAAAGCTCTTCTCTAAATTTCCATCAAACAAAGACAAAATTTATGTGTGTATTTTTTCTATGTTTTCACAATGGACCATTGTGATTATATATACACTAATGTTTTACAATTAAAACGCATTTAATCTTGTAATCAACAAGATATTAAACAGGAATTAATGTTTTTAATTACAAGGTAATCAATCTTGTAATAAATATGTTTTAATTGTATTAAAACGAAATTAAAGTGGTCAAATGTAACTCCCATGTCAATTCATGACATTCTAGTAACCCGTGAAGACCGAGTTGACTTGCTGAACCGAGTCGCGCGTACAAGTGCGCACCATAGTCAAACCCGCTCCTACATGGAGTCGCGCGCCACACGGATACCACTACGCATACCAGGACGCCACCTGGTCATGCGTCATCCATACTCATGCGCCACCTACACTCTCTGCTCTAGCCAATGACGTGCGCCATGCGCCTAAGTAGCTCGCGCCACATCGACATGCGACATGCCATGGCATCCGCCTACGCCACCCAAGGGTGCGCCCTAAGCGGACCCGCCATGTATCTGACCACACGCTCATGGACAAAAATACAAAGACGGTGTGCACGAGTAAGGGTGCTCCGCACCCTTTAGGGTCCCCACTAGTGTTTGCCTTTAAGGAAACAATATACAAGGAGTGCTCCTCCTTATAAACCACTTTAAGTTTTGTCATCCCACCTATGTGGGACAAGTTGACAAAACTAATCCATTTCATTCATCTTTGTTTGTTCCAAACATACAACTTCAAGCTTCGATATCTCATTCATCTTAGCTCTATTTGGACATAGTTTGAACACAAACCATAAATAATTATTTATACAACACATATATAAATATTATTGATGTCCAAAATATTTAGTGAAAAACTCATTTTCACTAAAATTTCAAACAATCCCCCACATGAATGGAGATTGATTAAACAAACAAAATTCCCCGATGAAACCTCGACAGTCGAGTATTGCAGGATAGGTAGGTTTTGCCTTTGAACCTTCCTTTGTGAAGCATACTTAGTCTACTAGGGTTTTGTAGACGTGTCCTTGAACAACCCCCCATTTATGTAAACGACAATATACATTCACACAATACTTTCCCTAGTGTAACACCCTTGCTATTATTTTATGGTTTTCGTAGAATTTACGAAAATAAACAGGTAATTATGATTACATATATATTAAAAATACGGTTGAATTAAAACTTTTACAATTTACAAAAATAATCCTACATGATGTAATTGAGTTCGTCGTTTCAAAATAACGACGAGGCAACGTGCGGAAGCTTCTTTTCCATGTGTTCGGTTCTTGCACTTCGCTTGACCTTCATCCGGTACTCCCGACATTCACCTATGATCAAAACCAACTCGTAAGTTAGTTTTGATAGCTTAGAAACAAGTATTAACAAGTTCCATATTCAAATAAACAAAATAAAAAAAATAAAAATTCAGATCTAAGTCTCTCGCGCCACGCGAGAGATTTCTTTAATACGTTCGCGGGCCGCGACAGGCCCTGCGTGTCGCGCCAGCATTCACTCATCCCCTCGCGTGCCGCGGGGGAGTCTGTTTTCCAGCGGGTCCATTCTCTGGACCTGCATATTTGCCCAACTCCATTTTTACAAAAATAACAAACTTCAAATTGCCATAACTTTTTATCTACAAGTCCGTTTTTAAACTACGGATCCGTTTATCACCTTGGTTTGCATAAAAATCTGAATTATAAGCTATTGGCTTATAAATCCTTTATATGATTATTCGACCCGTTTGACTATAACATCACACACTTATTTCTAGTTAATCATAGTTCATACACCAAAGTATTTAACTCAAAATCTTTATTTCAGATTTGTAACTTTTGTGAATTACGCAATCAATACCCAAGTTATGCGCGTAATTCGTTTTGACCCGTTTAGAGAATTTAAACTTTTAAGTTTAAACTTCGCTCATTATTTTCACCCATCATTTTCCCAAATTTGAATTATCTACTTATATTTCACCACAACTATACTCGTGGTGGATTTACTATATTTGACCATTTTTTTTCGAATTCTACACTTCGGTTGTTTGTTTTACGGAAAAGACCCGTTTATAGGCATTTGACCCAAAAGGCTTATGTCTAAGATGTATAAAACTTACCAAACATTATTTATGTTGCTAAACAACTTCTGGCCAAATATCATGTCAAAACTCGATAGTTAAGACATCGAAATAATTTCTGCAAGTAACGGAACTGTTGCTGTCAACAACTAATTTATTGACAAAACATCCGCGAAAACCTCGTCAAACAACTTTACAAAAATCTATAAAAATTACTAAACATCCTTTATGTTGTAAACCAACTTCTGATCAAATATCGTGTCAAAATTCGATGTTTCAGACTTCGAAATAATGTCTGCAAGTAGCGGAATTGTTGCTGTCAACAACTAATTTATTGACAAAAAATACGCGAAAACCTCGTCATACAACTTTATAAAAATCTATAAAAATTACTAAACATCCTTAATGTTGTAAACCAACTTCTGGTCAAATATCGTGTCAAAATTCGATGGTTAAGACCTCGAAATAATGTCTGCAAGTAGCGGAACTGTTGCTGTCAACAACTAATTTATTGACAAAACATCCGCGAAAACCTCGACAAACAACTTTACAAAAATCTATAAAAATTACTAAACATCCTTAATGTTGTAAACCAACTTCTGGTCAAATATCGTGTCAAAATTCGATGGTTAAGACCTCGAAATAATGTCTGCAAGTAGCGGAACTGTTGCTGTCAACAACTAATTTATTGACAAAACATCCGCGAAAACCTCGTCAAACAACTTTACAAAAATCTATAAAAATTACTAAACATCCTTTATGTTGTAAACCAACTTCTGATCAAATATCGTGTCAAAATTCGATGTTTAAGACCTCGAAATAATGTCTGCAAGTAGCGGAACTGTTGCTGTCAACAACTAATTTATTGACAAAACATCCGCGAAAACCTCGTCATACAACTTTATAAAAATCTATAAAAATTACTAAACATCCTTAATGTTGTAAACCAACTTCTGGTCAAATATCGTGTCAAAATTCGATGGTTATGACCTCGAAATAATGTCTACAAGTAGCGGAGCTGTTACTGTCAACAAATAATTTATTGACAAAATATCCGCGAAAACCTTGTCGAATGACTTTAGAAAAATCTATTAAAATTACCAAACATACTTTATGTTGTAATTCTATTTTAAGATTTACTTACAGTTGCCAACACGTGACTAATTTGCTATTTTGCCCCTTCTTTTTTTTTAACCATCATGGTTTTCATCACCTTCACTTGTTCCGACCCGTATCAAATTTCGTCAGAACATCACATTTAATCATTAACTTATCATATTCATAACCCTTGTAATTAATTAGGCATTCTACAAAAAAGGGTGTAAGTTTTACTTATCTTGCATCCATGCCATGCTTTTCTTTCCGTACTTGCTCCGTTTGACCCGCTTCATCCACAAGCTTCCATCTAGCTCGTTAGGCGTCAAACTATCATCATATTTTGTATGGTTGTTAGTTTAGTCATTGTCAATCATGACTATTCCATTTTACGTATTTTCTATCAAAATTATCATTCGATCTTATTAATGGTCAGTTTGACTTTTAAAATGTCAATTGCCTATTAGTATATAAAATGCACATTCAAGTTTATCAACTAGTTTTGGCATTTCTCAAATCAATCGGTAGGCGTTCTTTTAAGCCACCGTTTAACAAATCTTTTAACCCGGTTCCATATATTTCCAATACTTCAACTAGTTCAAGTGATTTTTAAATCTAACTTATTTATTTATTTTCACAAGAACTAAGGGTTCTCCTCTATAAGTGAGACCCGTTTCATCATACCGCTAGCATTCATTCGAACACCTTATCTAATCAAGTTCTTCATATAAACTAGTGTATAACACAATTACATACATCTATTTACATGGATGAAATTACCGATTTCATTATAACATATAAAAACCCATTTCAATTCTTGTATGAACATACACTCAACTTGTAATTTGTTCAAGTTCCTTTCTTCTACTACCCAATATTATGATTCTAACATGATTATATCATAAATTTCATAATATTAGTAAAACCCACTTATCTAAATGTGGTAATTCATCTAGGCACTCAAATCATGGTAACATATTTATAATTCACACTTAGGGTTTTGTTCCTAAGCAAGTACACATCACAATTTAGCCATAACCTCTATGATTCACACCTAATTCGCAGATTATGATGTTTCTTCATATTTCACAACTTCACAAATCATCAAAATTCTACATACCTTATGATCCCCAAGCTTAGGAGATCACGAATTTGTGTTCATGCATTTGATTTGGGCTAGATTTGACCTTCAATTTGTTGATTTTGGGTGAACTAGGGTTTGAGTTGTTCTTGCTCCTGATGTACGATCCACACACACACACTATGTGTGTGTTATGTGTAAAATTTTTGTTTATAAAACACAAGTTTCTTTTGTTACAACTTTGGTCCCTTTTGTTCCAACCTTTTATAAAAGGTTCACTAGTTCTTATTTTTCTTTCTAGTTTTTACTTAATTACTCGTTACTAACTAGGTTAATTATTCCTAGTTAGTTTATTGGGTTTCGGGAGTTATAACCCGTTTTATTTTTAAGTCCCGTTAGCTCGGGCTCTTACGAACTTTATTTCCTCAAAAACATTTGTTCTCTTTTATTTAATATTAAGTTTATTTATTTAAATCCTAATATTTACCGGGTTACTTTTTACCACCAACGGTATTTTACCCGTTCATTAATATTAACGTGGGTTGACTATCAAACCCGTTTTCGGGGTGTTACACCTAGCCGGGCCATCCCCTCACTATCGTGTCCTATTATGGTCCTGGAACACTAGCCTGGTTCTGCGAGAGCTCTAGGATTGTGCACCCCACAATGCCATTCGAAGCGAGCCTACTTCTCTCTCACATAGGTGATTCCTTTAAATCATTAAAAGCATTATGGCTTACTATGATTTCCACAAATCAATTAGCCATATATTATGCTTAGCCTCACAACAATGTCACTGAATATTATAGGAATGGACTAGGACGTATTTAAACACCCTTTTATAGTTTTAGGGGGATATATGAAACATATAAACTAGCTTATATATAAACATATATATTAGCTACGCCCCCATAGTGACTACCCTTCGGTTCATGATCAAGTTGGCCTATTGAACCTAGATCTTGGGATCTCCAGTCAACTAGGTTAGGTTTCCCTCATGTCCCTTTTTCCATGGCTTTAGTCTCATTCCACAACTTGATCTCTTATCAACCCACTGGTTGTTGGATCCAAAATTACTTGTTGACTTCGCTAAGTCAACAACAATAATTTTCAGTTTAGGTCAGTTGTTCTAACGTGTTCTTGACTCGCTAGTCACTTTTGCCTTTTAGTCGATTCATAAGACTTATAACTCGTGATCTCAACCTGGATCCAATTATGTACCTTGTCTTTAGAATGACATGAAACTCAATTCATGGCTAGACACATTCTCACCATGCCTTTGGTGTGTCATGGCTGACATCTTACTAGATTTTGAATCTAACCAATTGGCATTCGAGTCCAATCTACTCGATTGACTCCATATAACCATTGTGTACTCCACTTGGTCATGCGTCTGCAATATATGCAAGTCAACCCCACATTTAAGTGTAATTGGATAGCATCCAAATGGGGCGATGAAAGGTTCTCCCTTTCATTTCGAGTTTGAGAAAACTTCTCAACTCCCATTTCCACATTCAAATGCAAGTCACCCCCATATTTAAGTGTAATTGGATAACATCCAAATGGGGTGATGAAAGGTTCTCCCTTTCATTACGAGTTTGAGAAAACTTCTCAACTACCATTTCTTCATACCCTAAAGGGTTTGTTTCTTAAATGGTTCCTCGGTTTGTTTCTTAAATGGTTCCTCCCCCCACATTGCTTGCATTTTAATTAACTATCCTTTAAGACTAAAATGAAGTTATCTTTATAGTTTTGTTTTAGCACAAAATCCGTTCTTGTGTCATCCCATATTTTGAATGTCTAAAGTTAATTTAATCTCCGTCGAGCATATAAATTAACAAGTATTAGTCTAGCATGCTTTAGACCACAATACTCTAGCATGTGAACAGAAGATGCATCATTCTGATTCTTCACAGCCTTAAGAGATAATGCACTATCTCTTCCGAACATTCATTTCTTAGTGTAGACACAATAATGAAATTTTATTTCACCATTCCAAAACCATCAGTTTTAGGAAGGCCTCAAAACCATAGTTAACTTCATCCATTAGGAACATAACTCGTTTGCCTTTTTATCTCCAAGGCTTCACCATTGACTTCCTAAAGACTTAAACATAAGTCTTAATCCAAGTCACTTTGATGAAAAATCTATGTATAAAATCACTTGAGTCTTGAGATATAGCCAATTAGATTGACTCTCAACAACAAAGCATTCACGTATGCCTATAGTGATATATACATTTACGTTGTTGTTTCATTAATACCATGTATTGGGATACTCTCCCAAATTGAGAACCAAGCCTCCACATAGTTTAAACAACATTGATGGTGGTAGAAGCATCTACAAGTCCATCACTGTTGTAAATTTCCGCTAATAAATTTGCTAAATTTATTAAAATCATTTACAATAATAACATATATTTCTTTCATATGTTATATTCTTTGAAAACTTACATGTGCATTTCCATGTTGATGCTCTCAACATTAGATGACATATCTTGTTTTCGTGCATTTCATCTCAAACCATACACCACGTTTCTTGCGACGCCGTTATGCATTTGATGTTTGAGTTGTGACTTGTTACATAAGTCATGATCACAACCCGCTCGTTGTGTTTGTGCAAATTACTTTTTACACTTAGTACCAAAATGTGTATCCTTTTGACAAATTATTAGAAGTCCAAAATAAATATTTATTTTATTATATTTAAACCATTTGTTTATGTGAAATAAACTCAAACGATAGTCTACCATTTATAATAAAATAAAAGTGGACATAATAAAACGGATACACTAAAGATATCTAAACATCAAATGCCAAAGTGTTATTATCTTCAACACTTTTTACGAAAATAAACGCAATTATTTCGTTCGGTGTCATGTTTTGAGGTACTCCCTCATCTTGGAACTCTAAACTTGAATAATCACAAGTTGTCCAAAGTATAAAGCTGTTTACAATTAACTACTCGCAAGTAGTTAAGCATCTTATTATGTTTATAACAACATCGAGTTGTTTTTCACAAAATAGTCTTTCCAAGACTATTATATGGTTCAAGACGTTATACTTCTCGTGGGAGTATCGAATCACCTATAATTCGCAAAGACATATTTTATTCGTTCAAAACATTTCTCGTTTTTGCAAGTGTTTTTAAACTATATATTTATGTTTTGATCACAAATCAAGACAATAAACCTTATAATAGTTTAATAAATAAAACAATTTCAAAGTCGCTCGTTTGAAAATAAAACGAACACTCATCGTTTTAATAAATGGTTTATCATATTCAACCATTTCTAATTGTTGTTAGATAATAACGATTTATCAATCGTTAAAAAGAGTGGTTTGTATGATAACCAATTCTAATATGCTAATTAGAATTTAAATGTTGAACAAACATTCAAAATATTCGTTTTTTATAAATTAAACCGCTTCTAACGCGCTCGTTAGAAATAAAACGAATACAATTATTCACTTTTGGTTTGAATGAACGTTTTCTAACACGCTCGTTAGAAATGAACACAAATCTTTTCTAACACGCTCGTTAGAAAATATATAAAACGATTACAAATCATCTTAAATAGTTTATCATAGTTAACCCGGTTCTAACCCGCTCGTTAGAAATTAACGATTGCAAATCGTTAAAATAGTTGGTTATAAGATAAACTAATTCTAATACGCCCATTAGAAAATTAAACGATTATTATTGCCATAAGCCGTTTTTGGTTTATATAAAATAAACGTTTTCTAACCCGCTTGTTAGAAATAAACAATTGACAAAGTCGTTAAATCGTTTCTAACACGCTCGTCAGAAAATAAACAACTATCAAGCTCTTTAAATCGTTTCTAACACGCTCTTTAGAAATAATCGATTACAAAATTTGTTTCGAAGTTTATAAAAAATATAAAATATTTCTAATACGCTCATTAGATATAAACAAATAAAAATCATTTAAACGTATGTGGAAAAAATCCGTTTCTAACTCGCTCGTTAGAAATTTAATAGTTTAGACGAAACCGTTACAAGATTTATTATCCAAAATAATTGTCTCCAACACGCTCGTCGGTAATTATTTGAAATAATAATCTTTTTTAACACGCTCGTTAGAAAATCTAAACGTATTTAAACTATTGTTTCTAACACGCTCGTTAGAACATATAAAAAGTTTTAATCTTGTTGTTCTTTCAACAACGTTTCTAACACGCTCGTTAGAAAATATTAAAACTAGTTATTTTATAAAATAATTATTTTCTAATATGCTAATTAGAAAATAAATATATTTCAATACTTCTAAAATCAACATTAATAAATCAATATGGTTACTAAAAGCTTATAATAAATAAATTAAACGTTACAAACATTTAATTTGTGTGGGGTTACAAAATAAATATTTCTAATTCGCTCATTAGAAACTTTTAGTATTTCAAAAACCTATTGAAATACATATTATTTTGTATATGTTCGGTTTTATATAAACACGAACAAAAACCACGAACTCCAAAACTTGAATCAAAAAGATCGTTTTGCAACACGGTATTCGGATTAAAGATTGTACTCCAATCATCAAAACTAATCCGACTCATTGTACTAAAAAAAATATTTCCCAAAAATATTTTCAAGATTTTAACAAAAAATCCCATTAAATATTTTAACTTTCGTGAACCTAAATTCGCGTAGAGAAGGGATTTAAGATTGTAGCAGCAATCTAAACGAAAGTCTGTTTTAAGATTGTAGGAACTAGGTTCACTTTTTAATAAAATATATTACAAAATATATGATAACGAGACTCTCGTTATTTGTGGGAAATTCTACTAGTACAATACAGGTTACATAAACTAAATAAATAAATGTAATATACAATTCAATTGTACCAATACTGATTCAAGTCGATGTCTTTGGAAACTTCAACCGCACCTACGAGATCGAGACTCCGCTGCAAGACAAGCAAAATTGTTGACGGATTTGGTTGAGGCACGTGTTCAACACGCTTCCCTTAAAACAGATTCTGCGCCTCCTCTCAGACGGTTCTGTCTCCCACGGTACAACAACCGGAACAGTATGTGTACTGCCGGAGATAGCTCTCGCGCCCGAGATAACACCAGGTATGATGGTGTTCATAAAATAGGAAATATTTAAGTTGTGTAAAACAATTTAGAGAAACCTCATCTCTAAATTTCCATCGAACAAAGACAAAATTTTTGTGTGTATTTTTTCTATGTTTTCACAATGGACCATTGTGATTATATATACACCAATGTTTTACAATTAAAACACATTTAATCTTGTAATCAACAAGATATTAAACAGGAATTAATGTTTTTAATTACAAAGTAATCAATCTTGTAATAAACATGTTTTAATTGTATTAAACGGAATTAAAGTGGTCAAATGTAACTCTCATGTCAGTTCATGACATTCTAGTAACCGGTGAAGACCGAGTTGATTGGCTGAACCGAATCGCGCGTATGATGTGTGTAAAATGCAACATATAAAACACATCAATTAAGGCATAAAACTAACCCTTTTTAAGTACTAATGTTGGAAAAAGAGTGTTTTTGTCTTCCTTTTGTATTTTCAGGATGAAATGAGCTCAAAATCACAAAAGAAGCAAAAAGACCACTAATTCTACCATAAATACAAGAAAAGGAACAAAAGTGGACTGCCCGGACCCTCAACGGCACCTCCCAAGGCAAAAAGAAGGAAACAGAGTCTGAACACGCCCCGTGTCCAGCGAACACGGGGGCGTGCCCAGGAAGCAGCAGAAAAGACAAACCAGTAGAAGCTTCCATTGCCCACCACGGGGCCGTGTCCAGCGAGCACGGGGGCGTGGTGAAAGTACAGCAGGCGCATTAATTGTAATTCGCAATTACAATTAATGAGGAGAGAGAGTGTCAGGCGGGCACGGGGCCGTGTCCAGCGGACACGGGGCCGTGTCCAGCCTTCTGTTCAGCCTATAAATAGAGGAGCTTGGTTTCATTCTCTCTCATCCCTTGGCACACCACCTCTCTCACACCTCATCCACCACCCACCACCACCATAACACCATCATCCACCACCATCATCCATTGTCCATCGTAGAGTGTGTGAGTCGTCTCGGGATCCAAGATTGATCGTAAGAGTTCTTGACAATCAAGGCCATGTTTTCCTAAGTCTCTTACATCACTTGGTGAAGACAAGTGTTTAGTATAATACTTTTTATTTTTAATCTTTTGCACTTTTTATTTGGTTTTGTATTAATGACTTTAATAACTAGTTACTTATGTTGAAGGTGATCTTTCCTTATCGTTTGTCCGTGGTGTCTTGGCGTTATTTTACTGTCTATATAAAATAAAAGATTTTCACCATTCATATCTCCACGGTCTATATGGAGGTATGTTGGCTACCTGGTCGGGGGTTAAGGGAACGGTTTGGTAAGGGTCTTGCCCTTGTTCAGCGTTTAGAGGTCCTGCTTGGGACCTGGGTCAAATTTAGTAGGATCTCCTTCAATGCCCATAGGTATTGGATGGCGGGGATCCAAACTCTTTGACCCCCTCATAAGTTAACTACTATTAATACTATAACCCGGCTATTTAGGACTGTATCCCTGCTGACTCAGACTACTTAGCCGAGGGTAACGTCACCGCCAGAAGCGGGGCCTACCATAATTTGCATTAATAATTTAATTCATTATCTTTCAATAATCCGACCCTTTAGGATTGTATCCTTGCTGACTCAAACTACTGGGTTGAGGGTAACGTCGCCTTCAAAAGAGGGGCCTACTACAATAACTAAGATAATCTCTTAAACAAGTGCAAAAGTGCGAAAATAATCAAAGGTTATACTAATACACGTGTCGGAACCAAGTGATTCATCTTGTCTATCTGTTTTTATTTTATTTTATTTTCAGCATTTTAGTTAGTTTTTATTTTTCTTAGTTTAAAACATTTTTCTAACCTTTTTGATTTGATTAGACGTTGAGGATAAACCGGTATTAAAAGCTCTTGTGTCCTTGGACGACCTCGGTATCTTACCAACACTATACTACGTCCACGATGAGTGCACTTGCCCATATGTGTGTTTAGTGTTAGTAAATATCGTGTTTTATAAATTTAAAACTTGGCTAAAAGTGTAAAAAGGGCTTAAATATATATCTAAAAATATATATACACTAACACGCATCAAGTTTTTGGCGCCGCTGCCGGGGACACAAGGATTTTAAGAAAGTTAGGAATCAACGGCCTAATCATATTTTTATTTTTCTTTAATTTTTTAGGATTTTTTCTTAGATTTTTAGCTTCTGCAGAGCTCAACACGGGGCCGTGCTTGCTGAACACGCCCCGTGCTCAATCATTGGAACTGGCAATCCTGTTTTAAGTCAGACAGTAGGCTGAACACGGGGCCGTGTCCACTCAACACGCCCCCGTGCCCAAGATTCAGTTGCTGAAAACAGAACCGTTAGATCCCGGCGGTTGGTAATTTCTGATACAAACATGAGTGATTGTAATTCTTTTTACTTTCGGCACTCTTATGGTTTGTGGTGTCGAATATGTGGAGGCGAACATGAGGAATTAAAATGTTTCTTCCTCACTTATAGGCCCCACTATATAGACCCACCGATTCCTTGTAACCTTAAGAGGGGCGAAAGTAAAAATAAGCACTATTTCTCCCTCGAATGCGCCCAGCCAGATATTCTAGGAGAAATGCTCCATGACGAGCTATTTCAACTAGAAGAACTACTTCTCAATTGGTCAAAAGAACTTAGGAAGGATTTTTTAGATCCATCCCAAGATGATGACCATGAGGAAATGTTGGAACCGCATTCCGACAACCTCGTTGCTCCCGAAAATACCTTCTTACCTAGACAAGACGCGGACGATAGTCGTCCCTGTGCCGATTGTGCCGTGAAGGACTCCCCATCGACTTCGTTCGGTGCATACATAGACCTGAGCGATTCGGCATACACCTTCTTTAACGAGAGCCCGGGAAAGGGTTGGACTTGTCCACCTAGAATGAAAATAGGAATTACCCTCACCGACAACCTCTTGCGTTCTCGCCTTAGTATAGGACAATTAAGGTATCTTAGGCACTATGGGGTTGTTCCAACAAATCAAGAGCCACCCGACATAGATTAGCTCCTTAGTAAGAAATAAAACTCCATAAAACAGCCTACCGACACGGGGCCGTGCCCGGTCAACACGCCCCCGTGTTCACTCAGAAGATTCTCTGCTGATTCTGTCAGAATACGGACAAAATGTGTCAGGATTTTCTCTGCACACGGGGCCGTGTCCAGTGGACACGGGGCCGTGTCCAGTGTGCTGTCGTTTTCTTTAAATGCAGCCTGAATTCTGCTCATTTTTGACCACTCCACCCAGCAGAGATTCCTGGAATCTTCACATATACCATCCTAGGTAAGTGCTAAAAGAAGGTTCCTAAGGACCATCTTGTCTTTTCCACTTTTGTTCATTTCTCCTTCTTCCACAAATTTTTTCAAACCTTACCTCCATGAAAGCTTGGAAACCCATGATTCCAACCTTCTATGAAAGGTTTGTAGGAATTTTTGCCACGGATTCTTGTCTAAAGTTAGTTCTATAACTTTGTTTTAAATTATCTAAACTTAAAACATAATAAAAGTATATTAAAATAATTTAAAAACCTGGAGTCGTTAGGCAAAAATCCTGCAGATAGCTGAACACGGGGCCGTGCTCACTGAGCACGGGGCCGTGTTCGAGGTACTGTTTTGCAAAAGTTTAGTTATCTTCGGTTTATTTCGCAGAAAATGGCCAGCAGAAACAGCGGAACATCTTCAAGAAATAACCGAAATGGAAGGAGGTCGTCTACGGCAGAGGACTCCCTAGTAAACTACGTTTACGCTTTGAGGGAAGCCATAGACGAGATGACGGGAGTAGAAGAAGCTTTGGTGGATCGTATTAATCATCTGACGGTAGGTTTGGAGGGTTGCCTACGGGAAGTAAATCTCCTGCACCAGAGATTAAACCTTCTCGCTTCCCCGCCTTTGGTCCCGGTAATAACCCAAAGGGCGTGGAATGTAGTACCCGAGGTTATCATTCCAGCAGAATGGCACGCCATGCACCAAGTACCTCAACCGAGGGTGGTGCAAGGAATCCCGGTGAGCGTTCCTCCTCGAGACACCGAAGAGAATGAAGCTACCTTTTACCTCCCTAGGGAGATAGAAGAATGGCTTTGAATGACAACCAAGGAGCCATCGGCTAAAGAGAGTTACTACATCAGGAAGCTATTCCCGAAATTTTCTTAAATAAGTAGAACTCTTATGATAATCTTATGTATCCCCTAGTATTTAGCTAACTTAGTGTAGTGTCTCCCTATGGTCTGCAATGTTATGATGGTTTTTATGATTGATGGTTGTTTTGAGAATAAAACACACTCATGGTGGTAATGGATGAAAAAGGGAACGAGAAAAAATGGAACCATGCACGAAGAACAGAGCAACCCGACAAAAATCTCTGTCACAGAAGGCTCAACACGGGCCGTGCTCAACCAACACGGCCCCGTGCTGAGCCCCTGCAGAAAAATCACCCAGTTCAGGTAACTGTACACGGGCCGTGTTCAGCGGACACGGGCCGTGTTCAGCGGACACGCCCCCGTGTCCAGGCTTCTGTTTCAATTCTGAAATTTTTGTTACTGGCACTTGACCACGGGGCCGTGCCCGGTGAACACGGGGCCGTGTCCAGACTGCCAGTAACATAAATATTTGCTTTTTAACACACTTTTATACATTTTAATCAACCAAAAATATTGTTTTTGGACACATTGAGGACAATGTGTAATTTAAGTGTGGGGGGGATGCTAAAACCTTGAAATTTTGCAAAATCCTAAACACAAGCCTTACACAAAACTCTATTGGAACCGCTAAACACCCCAAATTTTTTTCAAAAAAAAAAAAAAAAATTTTTCTTTTTTTTTATTTACTTGTCTTAGTTTAAGTTGGGAAGAACAAGTTCTAAAAAGGTTATATTTTTACAAGTTTACAACCGATAGCGTCGTGATAAAAAAGGAACCAACATAAGAAAATTATGAAACGGCATAACAAGTCTAGTTTAAAATTCGATTATATATGCTTGGTCACATTAAAAACCCATTCCCACAAAAGTGAGTTTTGAGCCTTTATTGAGCATAAAAATACACATATTTAGATTAAATGCTCATTTTTCGTTTCTTGTGTGAATAACCGCTCGGTCCTTACAAATCTAGAACTTGCCACGACAATACATTCCCGGTCCTTACCAACTTAAACCCAAGTAAGTAAATGATGGAGGCATTAGGACTAACTATTTTTTTTTCAAAACAATTATTTTTCATTTTTTTTACCTACCCAAAAATCCCCCTAGAAAACCCCTTTGAGCCTAAACCTTTCATTTCATTACCCCAAAACAATTTTTTTTTACCCACCAAGAACCTTTTTCATTTTTTTTTCTTTTATTTTAGTAACAAGCTCGGTTTTTCGTCAACTTGCCCTTTCATGTGACATCAAAAAAAAAAAAAAATCTTATATGAAGTCAAAAACAAACAAAAGCTACAAAAGCTTGTTTGGAGAAATACTTCAAAAATAATAAGTCACTAAAAACAAGGTATTTTACGAAAACCGACACTTGTTACGATTTTCGCCCTTTCTTACTAACCACTAACCAACCACCCACCTTTAAACCCAAGCCTTCACCCAAAAAGTCCTCTTGATATTTACAAAGGTAAAAAGTTAAAAAGGAGGAGGATTGATTGCTTGGCAAGCCTATGGAAAGACGTAAGTTCCGTGCCGCTCTCGAGTGATTCACTAAAATATACACCTTCGGCCGAGTGTTGAGTGATCTCCCGTGAGGTATGTGAACTTGTATATAAATGGAATTTTAATAAAGCATGTTATGCCCAACTAAGTAGTTTATCTTATGAAAAGTTCAAAATAAATCATAACGAATAGGATTGTAAATAACTAAAAATAAAACCTATAAACCTTGGATTCCCGACACTCTAGGACAAGCTAAAAAAAAAAAAATTCTCTTCTACCTATTCCATTTGGGAGTGTAAGCCACATTTAAAGAGTTTTGCTTGAGGACAAGCAAAAGTTCAAGTGTGGGGGTATTTGATGTGTGTAAAATGCAACATATAAAACACATCAATTAAGGCATAAAACTAACCCTTTTTAAGTACTAATGTTGGAAAAAGAGTGTTTTTGTCTTCCTTTTGTATTTTCAGGATGAAATGAGCTCAAAATCACAAAAGAAGCAAAAAGACCACTAATTCTACCATAAATACAAGAAAAGGAACAAAAGTGGACTGCCCGGACCCTCAACGGCACCTCCCAAGGCAAAAAGAAGGAAACAGAGTCTGAACACGCCCCGTGTCCAGCGAACACGGGGGCGTGCCCAGGAAGCAGCAGAAAAGACAAACCAGTAGAAGCTTCCATTGCCCACCACGGGGCCGTGTCCAGCGAGCACGGGGGCGTGGTGAAAGTACAGCAGGCGCATTAATTGTAATTCGCAATTACAATTAATGAGGAGAGAGAGTGTCAGGCGGGCACGGGGCCGTGTCCAGCCTTCTGTTCAGCCTATAAATAGAGGAGCTTGGTTTCATTCTCTCTCATCCCTTTGCACACCACCTCTCTCACACCTCATCCACCACCCACCACCACCATAACACCATCATCCACCACCATCATCCATTGTCCATCGTAGAGTGTGTGAGTCGTCTCGGGATCCAAGATTGATCGTAAGAGTTCTTGACAATCGAGGCCATGTTTGCCTAAGTCTCTTACATCACTTGGTGAAGACAAGTGTTTAGTATAATACTTTTTATTTTTAATCTTTTGCACTTTTTATTTGGTTTTGTATTAATGACTTTAATAACTAGTTACTTATGTTGAAGGTGATCTTTCCTTATCGTTTGTCCGTGGTGTCTTGGCGTTATTTTACTGTCTATATAAAATAAAAGATTTTCACCATTCATATCTCCACGGTCTATATGGAGGTATGTTGGCTACCTGGTCGGGGGTTAAGGGAACGGTTTGGTAAGGGTCTTGCCCTTGTTCAGCGTTTAGAGGTCCTGCTTGGGACCTGGGTCAAATTTAGTAGGATCTCCTTCAATGCCCATAGGTATTGGATGGCGGGGATCCAAACTCTTTGACCCCCTCATAAGTTAACTACTATTAATACTATAACCCGGCTATTTAGGACTGTATCCCTGCTGACTCAGACTACTTAGCCGAGGGTAACGTCACCGCCAGAAGCGGGGCCTACCATAATTTGCATTAATAACTTAATTCATTATCTTTCAATAATCCGACCCTTTAGGATTGTATCCTTGCTGACTCAAACTACTGGGTTGAGGGTAACGTCGCCTTCAAAAGAGGGGCCTACTACAATAACTAAGATAATCTCTTAAACAAGTGCAAAAGTGCGAAAATAATCAAAGGTTATACTAATACACGTGTCGGAACCAAGTGATTCATCTTGTCTATCTGTTTTTATTTTATTTTATTTTCAGCATTTTAGTTAGTTTTTATTTTTCTTAGTTTAAAACATTTTTCTAACCTTTTTGATTTGATTAGACGTTGAGGATAAACCGGTATTAAAAGCTCTTGTGTCCTTGGACGACCTCGGTATCTTACCAACACTATACTACGTCCACGATGGGTGCACTTGCCCATATGTGTGTTTAGTGTTAGTAAATATCGTGTTTTATAAATTTAAAACTTGGCTAAAAGTGTAAAAAGGGCTTAAATATATATCTAAAAATATATATACACTAACACGCATCAGCGTACAAGTGCGCACCATAGTCAAACCCGCTCCTACATGGAGTCGCGCGCCACACGGATACCACTACGCATACCAGGACGCCACCTGGTCATGCGTCATCCATACTCATGCGCCACCTACACTCTCCGCCCTAGCCAATGACGTGCGCCATGCGCCTAAGTAGCTCGCGCCGCATCGACATGCAACATGCGACATGCCATGGCATCCGCCTACGCCACCCAAGGGTGCGCCATAAGCGGACCCGCCATGTATCTGACCAACGCTCATGGACAAAAATACAAAGACGGTGTGCACGAGTAAGGATGCTGTGCACCCTTTAGGGTCCCCACTAGTGTTTGCCTTTAAGGAAACAATATACAAGGAGTGCTCCTCCTTATAAACCACTTTAAGTTTTGTCATCCCACCTATGTGGGACAAGTTGACAAAACTAATCCATTTCATTCATCTTTGTTTGTTCCAAACATACAACTTCAAGCTTCGATATCTCATTCATCTTAGCTCTATTTGGACATAGTTTGAACACAAACCATAAATAATTATTTATACAACACATATATAAATATTATTGATGTCCAAAATATTTAGTGAAAAACTCATTTTCACTAAAATTTCAAACACGAATAACATCCTGTCACACCCCGAAATATCAGAGCTGGCGTGACTGGACCGGTATCTTCATTGCACAGCGGAAGCAAAAGGCTAAGACTTCTAAACAGTGAACGCCGCTAAGTACCCGAATTCCCATGGGTTCTCCTATTCCAACCGTTCCATAGTTTTGATAATGCAACCTGAGAAAGAACATGCGAAAAGTCAACATAAAGTTGAGCGAGTTCATAGTTTGTTTTGAAAAAGATTTAAAATAAATCTTTTTGATAACCGGTTTTAAAGTTGTTGAGAAAATATAGTAAAATCATTTTCTTGGCATGATATATGAAAAACTGTGAGGCTAGCCCACAATAGTCTTTGTGCATTGCACGAGAGAGAATGGGCCGAGCCCAAACGAACCTTTGTAAGCAGGATCAGCGCGTCCCCTTACTTAGGTATAGTTTGAAAAACGTTACCAAAGTTTGTAATTCATGTGTTTGTGAGTTTCCATCAAATGAATCTTATGAATATATGAAAGTTTTAATGTTGTAAATGGGTATGTAAAGCGTCTATGAACAGGTTGATCGTTAATGTTTCGCGAGGACATTAACGTATGCGGCGACATAGGAAGTACTCAACCTGTGTAGACGGTTTTTAGTGTCGAATCACCTCGACTGTGTCGAATCACCTCAACTGTGTGAATCACTCGACTGTGTCGAATCACCTCGACTGTGTCAAATAACCTCGACTGTGTGAATCACCTCGACTGTGTCGAATAACCTCGACTGTGTCGAATCCCCTCGACTGTGTCGAATCACCTCGACTGTGTCGAATCACCTCGACTGTGTCGAATCACCTCGACTGTGTCACCCGTACCCATTAGAAAATCATGCACGTTTCGTAATATGCGGATCAAATTTGTAAAACCGGTATGTTTGATCGAAATCATTCGTAAACCATTTAAGTTCCTTGAAATTCATTCGCAACACGGTTTATAAATATGAGTTTTCGTTCATCGAAAAGTTATTTACTTTTGCAAAAACTTGCATGTCTTTCCACCCCCAAAAACATTTATAAAAATGTAAAAACAGTAAAAAGTGGGGGTTATGAACTCACCTTGACATTCCTGTGCAAAGCTAGCCTAGCGTGTTTCCGTAGTGCCGTTCCAAGAACGTGAACTCGCTAGCGTGCATCTATAGTATTCCTAACAGGGAATAACTAATCAGTTTCTAATTTAAACGTAGCTAAACTACGTGTCCGAGCTCTACCAAGTCGTAAATAAAACGACTCTACGAAGGTGTTAATACTTTGTTTTGAAATAACCGTACTATAGTTATTTGATCCCATGGATAATTGAGATAAAACTAATTTTTGAAAACAACTTAGTTCCCGAGTGTTTTAGAAAATATGTACATTTATGTATATAATCATATATACATAAACATACATATACATATGTGTGTGTGCACAAAGCCGTGTTAGTCGTCGCGAATAGAAGGCGTAGATGAAACGGGATGTATTCGAAATATCGTATATGATTTGGTAATATACCGTTGTAGTTTTCGTAGGATGGAAACAAATAGATATATATACATATATATATATATATACTCGAAAGCTTGACGTTTGAAACGAATATAACAAATATATTCATTTTATAAGAATATTCGGATCCGAAACAATTGAAATAAATATAAACAACTATATTTATATTATATGATTTCCCGAATACTAAATGTTTGAGGTAAATATAAAACATTAAATTTATTTTATTTGCAAAAGTATAAGAATTAGCGACGTTTAAAATAAATATATAACTATATTTATTGTAGAAAAGTCCGAAAATGTCGGTGTTCGAAATAAATACAAGTAATTATATTTATTTTAAAAGTGTATTAGGTTTCGGTAACTTATAACGTCGTCACATAATGTATAAGTTTATATTTGTTCTATAAGAAAACCTAAACTTCGATAGGTGTCGTTCTAGAATATAAATGTGTGTCGGGTTTTGGGTTTTTAGGAAAAACGGACAGAGTTTCCTCTGTTTTTGGACGATCCCGACATCTAAGTGTCGATATATATATATATATATATATATATATATTTTTCCAAAACTCAATCAACAAATCAACAAACAATATATATAGAACTTTTTCGCAAAATTTTGCAAGAATCGTAAATAAGTCACTAATGTGTAAACGTTTTAACCGGTCGAGCTCGATTCGCGTAGTATCAAAAAAAACTAAAATCTATTCTAACATATATGTACAAGAGTTTTAACGCGTCGTTAAAACTTTACCGGGTCGCATATTGCTGATTTTAACTTTCGTTGACTGTTTGTTGACTGAGTTGACTCGGTTTGACCGAGTCAAACCGAGTTGAACCAACTCTTGACCCAAACCGAGTTTAACTGAAACTGTGAACTTGTAACGTCTTTTACCCAGACCTGAATCAAACGAAATCATAACCTGTTAAATCCGAACCCCATAACTTGTTGAATCTGAAATGTGTCTAAACCCGAACCAAGACTTGAAACCAAACCTGACCGTTCGTCTTGAAACCATAATCTGAACTAGGACTTTGAACCGTGACCCGCACCGAGACCTGGAACTGAAGGAGCCGCCGTCGATTCTCACCAGAAAACCCAGGCAAGCCGAAGAGTCGCCGCCGCCGGCCACTCCTTTCTTTCCCGATATCTTCTCTCTCCTGCTTTCTCCTCTCTCTCTCATGATCTATCCGTCTCTGTTCTCCCTCATTGTTCCGTCATCGCACCACCACCAGCCGGTGGTGGTGGTCGGCCAATTACCCAAATCGAAGGAAGGGGTGGGTGTATCGAAGGTGAAGGTGGTGTGGTTGTCGGAGATACGCAGATTGGGGGGGGTGTGCTCGTCAGACCAACACAGCTGGGACCCGTCGCCAGCTCCGCCGCGTGAGTCTATCTGTTCATCTTCTTCACAGAAGGGAAATGTGAGGTTAGAGTTGTGTGTTTGTGAGGTTTTTGTGAGTTAGGGTTTGGTTTAAGAATGTAGAGATGAAGAAGACAAAGTTCTTGCAGAGGAGAGGGATTGAGAGGGAAATGAACGTGGTGTGCGGCTGTTGTTGTGTAGATAGGGTTTTCAAAATGGCAGAATTAATGTTATCACTTCACTTATATACATAGGGTTTGGGTAGTGGGCTTTGGGCTTGGGCCCAAGGCCCATAAGCCCGCTTTCTATATTTAGAACGGCCCGTAGTCTCCTACGAAACCCGTTTTCGCAATCCGGACTCCATAAACGTCGTAACATAAAATTTTAGAGTCCAAACACCTAAATTATGCCGTATATCATTATTAAACGCGTATGTTCGTCGATGCGTTAAATTGCGTAAAACGTTATGTTTGCCGTTTCTGATTTGTTTTTCGATCCGGTTTTTAACTGAGAGCATCAGAATTCGAAAGAGAAGCTAAATATATCAAAATATTTCGGTTTTTGAGTTAATACGCGTGTCTGATGCTTCTGTTTCATTGCCGGTGTGTTCCAACAGTCGCGTTTTCGTTCGCGTTTGCGCGTTTCGTGACGTTTGAAAATACAATATATTCACAAAACCAAATTCATATATATAAAATATATGTACAAAATTCGCATTTGTCAGCGTGGTCAGTATTTTGTACAATGTCAGTTCGTTATCACTTGATGCTCAGCAGGTTTCCCGAAAACCACCATACGCACACTGTAAGGTTAGATAGGCGTTTCAAAAGCCTGATTAAGTTAATTCGTGTCTTAAACACTATTTAATATCGCCTTAAATGTTCGTTAACCGTGTAATTAGAAGCTGTTAATTACCGGTTGTCACATTCTCCCCCCTGTTGCAAAAATTTCGTCCTCGAAATTTAGTCTATGTTATCTCCTCAGAGTTGTGTCGTTCGCAGGTAAGTCCGAATAATACTAAAATGAATCACCGCGTAATAAATCAAGGTTTATTCAGATTATGTGAATGTAAGGACATTTTGCATCAAAAGAACCCAACGGTTTAACCGAGTTTGTTCCTAGAAATCGATGTCAAGTGAACGAAGCATACTCATACTATCACCAATATGATCAAGTTTACGATGTTCAACAAAAGAGGAATTTCAACAAATAGAATTCCAAATGAATGTTCACAATATGCAAATCAATTTTTTTGAATCAATAGAATTTACTACCAACGAAAACTTGCGTTGGTTGTTGTATGATTGAAACTTGAATCAACAAGCTCAAATGGATAGTATCATGAAAAGATTTGTCAATTATTGAAATGAAGAAGATAAAATCAACGTGTTGGCATTGTTGAGTTGCAAGGATACACTGAAATGAAATACAACCGAACCTGGTGTATCATCGTCTTAATACATAGTTGCATTAAGACTACTTAAATGATGTGTCAAACAAAAAGCATATACAGTTTCGCATGAGACGGCTGATCGTGATTAGCACAAGCTTCAAGTTTATACCGACGCCACAAGGTGTCGTAGTGAATGAAACAATTCAATATTAGCGGTGATCGAACAAGTATCACCTGTGTTTTGCGTGAAACGCTCGATTATGATTAGCCCAAGCTACAAGTTTATACCGACACCACAAGGTGTCGTAGTGATTGAAATAATTCAATAATAGTGGTGACTGAACAAGCATCACCTTGTTTTGAAATCAAGTGAGAGATTCAACGAAGTAAATCTGAATGTCTGTTTCAAACAATTCTCATAGGATTTTCAATTGAAAACGAAACAAATAAATAATGTTTTTCGATCGAAAATGGAAGAGCAATAAATATCACAAAATGTTCGATTGATGCTGAAAGAACCGTTAAGAGGTACACCTAAATACGAAATGAATTTGTGTACCATTATCTTAACACACAATTGTATTAAGATTGCTTTAATATGATAAATCAACAAAGCGGATTTAATATCAATAAACAACTAGATAAATAATTAAATCCGTGCATGGGGTGAGCAACGAGATTAGCGCAAGCTTCAAACTTGTGAAAAACGCCACAACAAGGTGATCGTGATCAAAGAAACGATTCAATGAAGTCGAAGACCAAACAAGCATGTTATGGTTCAAAGCAAATGAAGCGCTTGTTGGGATTATTTAGAATATGATGGCCTCAATCCATCATATGGAATCTTGAATCGAATATATATTACGAGCAAGTTCAACAATTAAACTTGGTTTAGTCACATTCCAACGATAAATGCATGTGTTAACAAGAGATTTCGACATGGTTACAATGAACAAACCATGTAATGTATTCAAAAGAAAAGAGTTTCGACTAGTACGTTGACTCGATATTAAAAAGTCAACACTTTGCAACAATGCGGGTCATCTAGATCACAATGCAAAGATCAAGTATAGCGAACGATATGAGCTTTGATAAAACGACAATTTGGAGTGAAACCACAAGCGCATCAAACAATACATGCGTATCGAATGAAATTGTCAAGAAATGAAACAATTGAGTGTTCACTATCATGAATAAAATCTTTGTGATGCAATGACCATTAGGGGGAGTAGAAATGCGAAAATTTACTCGTTATATGCAAAAGTCAGAATTTCAATAAAAGAAATTTAAGGACTTTACCTGGAATTTCGTGTGATAACGGTTGTTAAGTGACATTACCATGGAATGTCGAACATTTGCGTAATCGCCATAAAGGAAGTAGGGGGGACGCAGAGACGTGTGACTTCTTTTGCAGCGCCAATAGTTGTGAGTCTCATTAGACTAGGTATCGATCCTTATGAAATCTTGTTTCACGTACCTCAGCATGATTCGCGTCGCCTACAGGATCACGTGGCAAATTGCCGCTTTTCGATCAGTAGTTCTCCCGCTGACGGGAATTAGCATCGTTGTTGTCATGCCCATTTGTGTTTTCCCGAAAGGCCTTGCCTCCAAATGTGTGATATACTTCGACGTCCGCCGACGTATAGTTTAAGTTTCACGTATACTCGCGCACTAGCGTTTCGTTCCACATAGATTACCTGATCGGGTAATTAAAATAGCATAGACAGTATAGATAATGGCGTTTGCCCGAGTTGTTAGTCACAACTTCTAAGTGAGGACCTTTAATGAGTTTTGACATGAGCTTTCCAAAGATCCTAAATGCATGTTATCCAAAACTCTCAAAGTTTTGTTTTCTGTGTGTAATTGTTTCGTGTACCGTGTATCAACACAACACTTGTGTATAATTAAAACCAAAATGTTTACTCAATGTTTTTGGCAACAGTTGGAACCCATATTCGAGTCCTAGGCGCTCGGTATGTATTCAAAGTCTTAATAATCTAAGTCCCTAGAGGAAAGTGAGGTTAAAGCCTAGGTATCTCTACAGAAACCTAATTCGCTGAAACCTATAGCTCTGATACCAATCTGTCACACCCCGAAATATCAGAGCTGGCGTGACTGGACCGGTATCTTCATTGCACAGCGGAAGCAAAAGGCTAAGACTTCTAAACAGTGAACGCCGCTAAGTACCCGAATTCCCATGGGTTCTCCTATTCCAACCGTTCCATAGTTTTGATAATGCAACCTGAGAAAGAACATGCGAAAAGTCAACATAAAGTTGAGCGAGTTCATAGTTTGTTTTGAAAAAGATTTAAAATAAATCTTTTTGATAACCGGTTTTAAAGTTGTTGAGAAAATATAGTAAAATCATTTTCTTGGCATGATATATGAAAAACTGTGAGGCTAGCCCACAATAGTCTTTGTGCATTGCACGAGAGAGAATGGGCCGAGCCCAAACGAACCTTTGTAAGCAGGATCAGCGCGTCCCCTTACTTAGGTATAGTTTGAAAAACGTTACCAAAGTTTGTAATTCATGTGTTTGTGAGTTTCCATCAAATGAATCTTATGAATATATGAAAGTTTTAATGTTGTAAATGGGTATGTAAAGCGTCTATGAACAGGTTGATCGTTAATGTTTCGCGAGGACATTAACGTATGCGGCGACATAGGAAGTACTCAACCTGTGTAGACGGTTTTTAGTGTCGAATCACCTCGACTGTGTCGAATCACCTCAACTGTGTGAATCACTCGACTGTGTCGAATCACCTCGACTGTGTCAAATAACCTCGACTGTGTGAATCACCTCGACTGTGTCGAATAACCTCGACTGTGTCGAATCCCCTCGACTGTGTCGAATCACCTCGACTGTGTCGAATCACCTCGACTGTGTCACCCGTACCCATTAGAAAATCATGCACGTTTCGTAATATGCGGATCAAATTTGTAAAACCGGTATGTTTGATCGAAATCATTCGTAAACCATTTAAGTTCCTTGAAATTCATTCGCAACACGGTTTATAAATATGAGTTTTCGTTCATCGAAAAGTTATTTACTTTTGCAAAAACTTGCATGTCTTTCCACCCCCAAAAACATTTATAAAAATGTAAAAACAGTAAAAAGTGGGGGTTATGAACTCACCTTGACATTCCTGTGCAAAGCTAGCCTAGCGTGTTTCCGTAGTGCCGTTCCAAGAACGTGAACTCGCTAGCGTGCATCTATAGTATTCCTAACAGGGAATAACTAATCAGTTTCTAATTTAAACGTAGCTAAACTACGTGTCCGAGCTCTACCAAGTCGTAAATAAAACGACTCTACGAAGGTGTTAATACTTTGTTTTGAAATAACCGTACTATAGTTATTTGATCCCATGGATAATTGAGATAAAACTAATTTTTGAAAACAACTTAGTTCCCGAGTGTTTTAGAAAATATGTACATTTATGTATATAATCATATATACATAAACATACATATACATATGTGTGTGTGCACAAAGCCGTGTTAGTCGTCGCGAATAGAAGGCGTAGATGAAACGGGATGTATTTGAAATATCGTATATGATTTGGTAATATACCGTTGTAGTTTTCGTAGGATGGAAACAAATAGATATATATACATATATATATATATACTCGAAAGCTTGACGTTTGAAACGAATATAACAAATATATTCATTTTATAAGAATATTCGGATCCGAAATAATTGAAATAAATATAAACAACTATATTTATATTATATGATTTCCCGAATACTAAATGTTTGAGGTAAATATAAAACATTAAATTTATTTTATTTGCAAAAGTATAAGAATTAGTGACGTTTAAAATAAATATATAACTATATTTATTGTAGAAAAGTCCGAAAATGTCGGTGTTCGAAATAAATACAAGTAATTATATTTATTTTAAAAGTGTATTAGGTTTCGGTAACTTATAACGTCGTCACATAATGTATAAGTTTATATTTGTTCTATAAGAAAACCTAAACTTAGATAGGTGTCGTTCTAGAATATAAATGTGTGTCGGGTTTTGGGTTTTTAGGAAAAACGGACAGAGTTTCCTCTGTTTTTGGACGATCCCGACATCTAAGTGTCGATATATATATATATATATATTTTTTTTCCAAAACTCAATCAACAAATCAACAAACAATATATATAGAACTTTTTCGCAAAATTTTGCAAGAATCGTAAATAAGTCACTAATGTGTAAACGTTTTAACCGGTCGAGCTCGATTCGCGTAGTATCAAAAAAAACTAAAATCTATTCTAACATATATGTACAAGAGTTTTAACGCGTCGTTAAAACTTTACCGGGTCGCATATTGCTGATTTTGACTTTCGTTGACTGTTTGTTGACTGAGTTGACTCGGTTTGACCGAGTCAAACCGAGTTGAACCAACTCTTGACCCAAACCGAGTTTAACTGAAACTGTGAACTTGTAACGTCTTTTACCCAGACCTGAATCAAACGAAATCATAACCTGTTAAATCCGAACCCCATAACTTGTTGAATCTGAAATGTGTCTAAACCCGAACCAAGACTTGAAACCAAACCTGACCGTTCGTCTTGAAACCATAATCTGAACTAGGACTTTGAACCGTGACCCGCACCGAGACCTGGAACTGAAGGAGCCGCCGTCGATTCTCACCAGAAAACCCAGGCAAGCCGAAGAGTCGCCGCCGCCGTCGCCGGCCACTCCTTTCTTTCCCGATATCTTCTCTCTCCTGCTTTCTCCTCTCTCTCTCATGATCTATCCGTCTCTGTTCTCCCTCATTGTTCCGTCATCGCAGCACCACCAGCCGGTGGTGGTGGTCGGCCAATTACCCAAATCGAAGGAAGGGGTGGGTGTATCGAAGGTGAAGGTGGTGTGGTTGTCAGAGATACGCAGATTGGGGGGGGTGTGCTCGTCAGACCAACATAGCTGGGACCCGTCGCCAGCTCCGCCGCGTGAGTCTATCTGTTCATCTTCTTCACAGAAGGGAAATGTGAGGTTAGAGTTGTGTGTTTGTGAGGTTTTTGTGAGTTAGGGTTTGGTTTAAGAATGTAGAGATGAAGAAGACAAAGTTCTTGCAGAGGAGAGGGATTGAGAGGGAAATGAACGTGGTGTGCGGCTGTTGTTGTGTAGATAGGGTTTTCAAAATGGCAGAATTAATGTTATCACTTCACTTATATACATAGGGTTTGGGTAGTGGGCTTTGGGCTTGGGCCCAAGGCCCATAAGCCCGCTTTCTATATTTAGAACGGCCCGTAGTCTCCTACGAAACCCGTTTTCGCAATCCGGACTCCATAAACGTCGTAACATAAAATTTTAGAGTCCAAACACCTAAATTATGCCGTATATCATTATTAAACGCGTATGTTCGTCGATGCGTTAAATTGCGTAAAACGTTATGTTTGCCGTTTCTGATTTGTTTTTCGATCCGGTTTTTAACTGAGAGCATCAGAATTCGAAAGAGAAGCTAAATATATCAAAATATTTCGGTTTTTGAGTTAATACGCGTGTCTGATGCTTCTGTTTCATTGCCGGTGTGTTCCAACAGTCGCGTTTTCGTTCGCGTTTGCGCGTTTCGTGACGTTTGAAAATACAATATATTCACAAAACCAAATTCATATATATAAAATATATGTACAAAATTCGCATTTGTCAGCGTGGTCAGTATTTTGTACAATGTCAGTTCGTTATCACTTGATGCTCAGCAGGTTTCCCGAAAACCACCATACGCACACTGTAAGGTTAGATAGGCGTTTCAAAAGCCTGATTAAGTTAAATCGTGTCTTAAACACTATTTTATATCGCCTTAAATGTTCGTTAACCGTGTAATTAGAAGCCGTTAATTACCGGTTGTCACACATCCGTCAAAAACGGATATCCAAAATCCGATCCATTTTGATATTCGGATCTTAAACCTTTGAAACCTCAGAAATTTTTTGTGAACTTATTTATCCGTTTGAGAGATTCTATGCTTTTTAATCTAATTATCAATATGGTTAATTATCTATTTAGTTAATTTCTTATTTGTTAAAAATCAATATAGTTATGAATGTGACCCATATACATAATTGTATATTCCTAAAGTAAAAAAAAAAAATCAAAATATACATTAAACCGTTAATCAATTTACCTGTGATTTTAAGTTCCAATCAGTTAATAAACTAAACTATATACATTTCATATCAGCCAAGTTGCTTCAGTTTAGTAATGTTAGTAATGATTTTCTAGTGGTAAATATATATATATTTTTTTTTTCTAATGGCAACAAGAAAATATAAATTATTGGTTATGAAAGATTGACAAAAGGATCCTTATTTTAATATATCTTTTTCACGCTAATGTCTATTTGGATCAGAAACTTTACCGCCGAAACTATTGCCCGCGATAACAAGTTAATTCATTTCCTTTTTCTATTGATTGAAGCTAGCTGTTCGGAATTAAACACAAATTTCCGCGTTTCCTTTTCGTTTAAACCATGCACGCGTCTTCGGAAACAACCAAGACAACCACATTTCTTTTCTTAAAAACCATCGCTGATTTCGGTTCCTGATTTCTCGGTAATGAGCTGTTGATTAACACGTTTCCTTTTTACACATCAATCACGACCCGCTTCCAAACTTACGGGACTTGCGAAACACTATATAAAGGACACCCTCATAGCCAATCTCGACACTCCCTCACACCACCACAACACTCTCGCACAACCCGCACACCTGCCGGAGAGGGTTGGACGTCGTCAAAGGTCTCGCCGGAGTTTGAACATCTACCGGAGAACTCGTAGACGGAACCGGAACTCAGAGACGACATCACGACGGGACTCCACAAGTTTGCGGTATCCCTTTCTTTATTTTCGGTTTCTTATTTCGTTACCGTGTCGATTCGTTTTGATTATTGTACTTAAAACAACCTGAGAATCAACGAAAGTGTAGTAAAAGAGACGTTCTGTTCGGCTGATTATACAAAGGAAGAAGGTGCTACCACTTATTTTTATTTTATTTTTTCGTATAAAACAATCAGGTCACGCATGTTTTTCTTAATGAAGAAGATGAAATATAACTAAATCTAATAATATTGTAAATATAAGCTTTTTACATATTTGCAATGGGTTGGAAGGAACCATACAACTGTGTTTTTTTTAAAACCAAAGGGTAAGACTTGTTGAAACTTGATAAATGAATATTTTAATAGATTTATTTTTAATTTCTTTTCTCTTAAAATTTAATCAACGTAAGCTCTTCCTCTATTATAATAAACCCATTATGATAAACGGATTTTATTTTGATTCATGTTCTTTTATAACAAACCTCTAAATTTTATAAATTATCAATTATAATTCTTTTAAAACAATAAAGTTTATATATATACGAAATCATTAACTCGTACATCATAAATATTAGAAATGCTTGATCTATTTATGAATAACAACTAGGTCACTTACGTGACATTTTAAATCTCTAGGATAACCATCACGTACGTTCTCTTGGATTTTTCTCGAATCTTTACTCGTGCGATAATTCAAGGGATTCTTATACGCAATCAATGTGAGTATACTTGATCCCATTTTTATTTTCTCACTTTTGGGTGCAACATGTATTCTATACAAAAACACGCAACGCTTGAAACTTGTTATATGCACACTCTATCCATTTTTAAACATGAAACAATTTGATGCTTGTTAATCTTGTATGCTATGCAAACATTTCGTGTCTATATGCTCATTAACCTTGTTAAACTTATTAAACTTGTTAGACTTGTTAAACTGGTTAAACTTGTTAAACTTGTGAGACTCGTTAGACTTCTTATACTTATTTACGCACCACCCTTGAGTGAGTCTTGGGGTGTTTGCGTTGGAAACTTGTTAGACTTCTTATACTTATTTACGCACCACCCTTGAGTGAGTCTTGGGGTGTTTGCGTTGGAAACTTGTTAGACTTCTTATACTTATTTACGCACCGCCCTTGAGTGAGTCTTGGGGTGTTTGTGTTGGAAACTTGTGAGACTTGTTAGACTTCTTATACTTATTTACGCACCGCCCTTGAGTGAGTCTTGGGGTGTTTGCGTTGGAAACTTGGGTTTGACATATAGTGACACTGTTTCATCATATTAGTAACTTGTGTTATGTTGTTCATGTTGGATATGAGTATTTAAACTTTTTACTCTACTTTATGCTATGTATCAAACATGTATACTCGCCAACTTTTGTTGATGTTATTTTAATACATGTTGCAGGTTGTTTAGTACAAGACTCAAGAAACAAGCTAGGATGGCTTTAGATACCCATTTTAGCAATTAAACAATGTTTGAATCTATGTTTACTATTTGAAACAATGTATTATGCTTTAGTTTTAATAAAATGATTTAATTCATATTGTCACATTTAGTGTTATGTTGTTTTGAGCAATTTGTTCGTCTCATCCCGATGTTTCCGCCATCGGTTGGGGTGTGACAGATTGGTATCAGAGCCATAACTATAGGGAATTAGGTAGGATTGCCTTACTTTTCCCTAGTCTATAGTAGGAGTACTCTGATACCAGATTGGTATCAGAGCCATAACTATAGGGAATTAGGAATGCCTTGCCTAGTCTATAGTTTAGGAGCTTTTTCACTATGTGTTGCTTAAAACAACTTCATTTCTACCTCACTTGCTTCTCTCTACTCTTTTGGACTTCTAATATACATGCCTTTCCTAAGGCTAACACAATACACATTTGGAAGACACTCTTACAACACAATAGAAATGACTTACCAAGATAGGGGTGATTCCCACACTTGGTAATGATTTTCACTCAGCTATACTTTGATATTTGCACGAAATCTACCCTCAAGTTAGGAGTGATATCCAAACCTTGATGGGAGTTTTCTATTTCATACTCTAGTGGACCCTTATCTTATGATAAGTACCAACCACGTTAGGGTACGATGTTATCAAGTTAGAGGTGAAACTCGCATCTTGTTTAACTAGTCCCACTCCTCGATTTTCGCTCTCGCCAAAGTTTCGATTTCCCAATCGATTAAGGACGTGTAGTAACTGGAAGGACAAATATCGTTAGTCGCTCCTCGATGAGAGTATTTGTCCATTAGGCCAAAGCACGTTTTCCTTAATTTGAAAAGGACTTCGATTCACTTTGGAATTGTCGTATGTTACGTTCCGTGACAATCCATGTTTTACGTTAAATCCCTTTTATGCTATCTCAATTTTAATGTGTTTCACATTTGTACGCAATATATCATTTTAATCTAATACATGCATGCTAGTATACTTGATTCGTGATTACCGGGTTATTCTTATGTGATGAACTTGTCCTTTAACCCACACCTTAACATGTATAGCACTATGCGTAGTGCTATAGGAGTAGCGCCCGCCCGTATTCTAGTGGTCATGTTAAATTAACAACATTACACCCTCTTCGTTGCGACGATGTTGGGTAGTCAACATTGCGGTACACGATGGGTTGACCTGCTTATTCACATGCCAGTGATACGTTAATCTTGTTAACTAAGTATGTGATGTGGATTGTTCTAAATTTTTATGCTAATACTCATATTTCCCAAAAATGGAAGCTTATCATCAAGATAGGAGTGATTTCCTTACCTTAACGATTAGCTCCACTCACTTTTCAGCTTCACCAATGAGCTAGGGGTGATTTCCTTACCTCAGAGGTAGTTGCCAACTCTTTTTCGTTATCAATGAAACTTTATATTTTAACGTTACTTTCATTTCAAGTTTGGAGACACGAATCGCACTATCTTCGCAATCTAAAACAAATAATGATAATCTCTCGAGAATAAACTAAATTTACGATGCTTTCACTATCTATGTTACACTACGTGAAATCCATGATTATGCTATGTGAAACTAATTGAACCTTTTATATGCTATGTGAAACTATATGCTATGTGACGCATTCATGGAAACAATTTTCTTAAACAAAACATATTCATCAAGTCTCGTCTATTCTTCCTTATGAATTTTTAAAAGTCTTCCTCATAGATTTCGAGGACGAAATCTCCTAAAGTAGGGGAGACTGTAACATCCGTCAAAAACGGATATCCAAAATCCGATCCATTTTGATATTCCGATCTTAAACCTTTGAAACCTCAGAAATTTTTTGTGAACTTATTTATCCGTTTGAGAGATTCTATGCTTTTTAATCTAATTATCAATATGGTTAATTATCTATTTAGTTAATTTCTTATTTGTTAAAAATCAATATAGTTATGAATGTGACCCATATACATAATTGTATATTCCTAAAGTAAAAAAAAATCAAAATATACATTAAACCGTTAATCAATTTACCTGTGATTTCAAGTTCCAATCAGTTAATAAACTAAACTATATACATTTCATATCAGCCAAGTTGCTTCAGTTTAGTAATGTTAGTAATGATTTTCTAGTGGTAAATATATATATATTTTTTTTTCTAATGGCAACAAGAAAATATAAATTATTGGTTATGAAAGATTGACAAAAGGATCCTTATTTTAATATATCTTTTTCACGCTAATGTCTATTTGGATCAGAAACTTTACCGCCGAAACTATTGCCCGCGATAACAAGTTAATTCATTTCCTTTTTCTATTGATTGAAGCTAGCTGTTCGGAATTAAACACAAATTTCCGCGTTTCCTTTTCGTTTAAACCATGCACGCGTCTTCGGAAACAACCAAGACAACCACATTTCTTTTCTTAAAAACCATCGCTGATTTCGGTTCCTGATTTCTCGGTAATGAGCTGTTGATTAACACGTTTCCTTTTTACACATCAATCACGACCCGCTTCCAAACTTACGGGACTTGCGAAACACTATATAAAGGACACCCTCATAGCCAATCTCGACACTCCCTCACACCACCACAACACTCTCGCACAACCCGTACACCTGCCGGAGAGGGTTGGACGTCGTCAAAGGTCTCGCCGGAGTTTGAACATCTACCGGAGAACTCGTAGACGGAACCGGAACTCAGAGACGACATCACGACGGGACTCCACAAGTTTGCGGTATCCCTTTCTTTATTTTCGGTTTCTTATTTCGTTACCGTGTCGATTCGTTTTGATTATTGTACTTAAAACAACCTGAGAATCAACGAAAGTGTAGTAAAAGAGACGTTCTGTTCGGCTGATTATACAAAGGAAGAAGGTGCTACCACTTATTTTTATTTTATTTTTTCGTATAAAACAATCAGGTCACGCATGTTTTTCCTAATGAAGAAGATGAAATATAACTAAATCTAATAATATTGTAAATATAAGCTTTTTACATATTTGCAATGGGTTGGAAGGAACCATACAACTGTGTTTTTTTTAAAACCAAAGGGTAAGACTTGTTGAAACTTGATAAATGAATATTTTAATAGATTTATTTTTAATTTCTTTTCTCTTAAAATTTAATCAACATAAGCTCTTCCTCTATTATAATAAACCCATTATGATAAACGGATTTTATTTTGATTCATGTTCTTTTATAACAAACCTCTAAATTTTATAAATTATCAATTATAATTCTTTTAAAACAATAAAGTTTATATATATACGAAATCATTAACTCGTACATCATAAATATTAGAAATGCTTGATCTATTTATGAATAACAACTAGGTCACTTACGTGACATTTTAAATCTCTAGGATAACCATCACGTACGTTCTCTTGGATTTTTCTCGAATCTTTACTCGTGCGATAATTCAAGGGATTCTTATACGCAATCAATGTGAGTATACTTGATCCCATTTTTATTTTCTCACTTTTGGGTGCAACATGTATTCTATACAAAAACACGCAACGCTTGAAACTTGTTATATGCACACTCTATCCATTTTTAAACATGAAACAATTTGATGCTTGTTAATCTTGTATGCTATGCAAACATTTCGTGTCTATATGCTCATTAACCTTGTTAAACTTATTAAACTTGTTAGACTTGTTAAACTGGTTAAACTTGTTAAACTTGTGAGACTCGTTAGACTTCTTATACTTATTTACGCACCACCCTTGAGTGAGTCTTGGGGTGTTTGTGTTGGAAACTTGTTAGACTTCTTATACTTATTTACGCACCACCCTTGAGTGAGTCTTGGGGTGTTTGCGTTGGAAACTTGTTAGACTTCTTATACTTATTTACGCACCGCCCTTGAGTGAGTCTTGGGGTGTTTGTGTTGGAAACTTGTGAGACTTGTTAGACTTCTTATACTTATTTACGCACCGCCCTTGAGTGAGTCTTGGGGTGTTTGCGTTGGAAACTTGGGTTTGACATATAGTGACACTGTTTCATCATATTAGTAACTTGTGTTATGTTGTTCATGTTGGATATGAGTATTTAAACTTTTTACTCTACTTTATGCTATGTATCAAACCTGTATACTCGCCAACTTTTGTTGATGTTATTTTAATACATGTTGCAGGTTGTTTAGTACAAGACTCAAGAAACAAGCTAGGATGGCTTTAGATATCCATTTTAGCAATTAAACAATGTTTGAATCTATGTTTACTATTTGAAACAATGTATTATGCTTTAGTTTTAATAAAATGATTTAATTCATATTGTCACATTTAGTGTTATGTTGTTTTGAGCAATTTGTTCGTCTCATCCCGATGTTTCCGCCATCGGTTGGGGTGTGACACTCTCCAACAGCGGGTCCGTCAAAGTTGTCTAATCGGTTGACGTAATCCATAACTCGGGATGAGTCCGCCTTTATAGCTGTTAAGATAAGCAGGTTTTGCAGATTAAAATTCCCACTGAAAGCGGAGTTTTGTAGGACGATTTTCTCGAGGAGCTCAATTAGTTCATGCGGAAGATCAGCGGTCATGAAAGCTTTAACGGCAGCAGAAACCTACTCGGGGCTCTTGCTCTCGGGTAAAGCAGTAGAAGCAACCTGATCGATGAGCTGCCTTCTGTACTCGTTCTCCGGGTTAAGAACCTTCTCCCAAAGATCGCCATCCATCCTCTCCACGACATATCTAACACAAAACAAGATAAAGCGTTAAAATATTATTTCCCTTGTTTTATATATATTTACTTGTAAATTCTGCAGCGGGTTTGAAACGTAGTTAAAAATAAGCAAATTGCGAGAGTTAAAGTTGTTTGATGTTTTGCTTAAGGGGCTAAACATGTCATTATTAAAGTTGAGGGGCTAAACATGTCATTATTAAAGTTAAGGGGCTAAGCATGTCATTATTAAAGTTGAGGGGCTAAACATGTCACTGTTAAAGTCGAGGGGCTAAAGTTGTTTATTATTAAAGTTGAGGGGCTAAAGTTGTTTGATGTAGTTAAGGGGCTAAAAACATCATTATTAAAGTTGAGGGGCTAAGCATGTCATTATTAAAGTTGTAAATGGAAGTAACATCGTATGGCACGAGATGACGCGCAAATTACCGGTCCTGAGTTATTACAAGAAATGACTGACAAGATCCTCCAGATACGAGACAATCTCTTGAAAGCACGGAGTTGTCAAAACAGTTACGCCGATAAACGCCGCAAGCCCCTTGAGTTTGAAGTTGGTGATCACGTACTCCTAAAGGTTTCACCTTGGAAGGGGGTGATCCGATTCGGCAAGAAAGGAAGCCTAGCGCCACGATACGTGGGACCTTTTAAGATTCTGGAAATAATTGGCAAAGTGGCCTAGACTCAAATTACCAGAGGAACTCAGCAATGTACATCCGACTTTCCACGTTTCGAACCTCAAAAAGTACCTAGCCGAAGAAAACCTGCATATCCCTCTCGAGGATTGGCAAGTGAATGGAACATTACACTTCGTGGAAAAGCAAGTAGAAATCATGGACCGAGAGACCAAGAAACTTCGACGCTCTCGCATTCCTGTAGTGAAGGTTCGCTGGAAAGGCAAACGCTGCGCCGAGTTCACTCGGGAACTCGAAAGTGATATGAAAGCAAAATACCCGCATCTCTTCGTTATGCCTGCGCCTTAATTTCGGGACGAAATTCCTGAAAGTAGGGGAGGCTGTAACAACCCGACTTTTCGGGTCATTACTTAGATCTGACATTTCTTACTTAATTACCTTGTACTCTCGAGATTTCAATTATTGCAATGGGTTTAACGATATTTTAAACTATGTTTTACAACGCGTTCACAACGCTTAATCAACGCATTTGTCGCATTTAAACGCAACTTACAACGCATACTATTTAACGCAATTTATCGCATATCACATCGCTTGTTTATACTAACATTATCACATCGCAATCGCAATGCAATCTCAACGCAACTCGAATCGCATATTTACTTTTATGAAATTATGCGTTGTGTTATGTGTGTGATTACTTGTTTAATGTTATGTGGTTATCTCATCGAAACGCTCACTCGCAAATCGCTTAAATGCAGCGTAATGCTTAACGCACGAAACAAAATTCGAAAACCAACGAAACGCAACTCGGCTGGTCGAATGACCACCCGATCGAATGGACATCCGACCGGATGACCATCCGATCGACTAGCCATCTGACCCACTCTCTTGCACCGCCTTACCTCCTCTCAGCCTATAAATAGAGCCCGTACACATCACTGTTCACTGATGTGACAGCTCTATCCGACCCGAACACTCTCAAGTCCCATTCAAGCACTATTTCACTTGACCCAAGGCTATTTCGTAAGTATTTTCCCCTAAATCTTGTACTTCCATCATCACTAAACACTTTCTCATCATCTTCTCCATCATAATCACTGATTTTCACCTTGAAATCACCTGATTTGGACTCCTTGAAGGTGACGTCATCTCGGTTTCTTATGAAAGCTGTGTTGTGACCTCATCTCATCAAGTATGGTTCAGATCTAAAGGATTTCAACACTATTTAACACGAATCTCCACGAGATCTAAACATTTTCAACAGTTTTCATACTTTTCTTCAACTTTTCTTCACGTTTACTCAAAACCGATGGAGTCTAGACTCACTTCGATTCTCCACTCACTCTATAGCAGAGAACCCGTCTGAAAACGGATTTCCACCGGAGGGACGACCGATTCACGGGTTGAACATGAAACGTCATCAAGAACAGTAAGTCTGATCGAATGGGGTGATTCCAATCCGATCGAATGAGCTGAACTCGGTGTAGTTTTCCGTTGTTTGACTCATTGTCACTGTTAAACTTGAAACTCCGAACTTAGAAAACTTTTGAAGTTTCCAAAGAAACAGATCACTCAGTCGAATGATCATCCGATCGACTGACCATCCGATCGAATGATCATCCGACCAGGTGGCCTGCCCCTTTTAACTTTCAAAACTTAAATAATTTAACCAAACTTCAAACTACAAGGTTTTTAATCGAATAGCCACCTGATCGAATGGCCGTCTGTCCGGATGACCATCCGACAGGATGACTTGACATCTACAACGAAAATTTCAAGGTTTCCAACACTTACAAACACTCACACTCATTCGAATGGCTATCCGTCCGAATGGTCACTCGGACGGATGGTCGGATGACCATCCGTTCGACTCACCATTCGACACTCATTCCGTTACGCACCGTTCAATGCTTATGCTACTGTTCTATGCTCACGCTAAACTCCACGCGCTCCCTCAATCCAAGTACTGTGTTTACTAGCTAAACACGCAAAGTGAGTATACTCGAACCCATTTTCTTTTAACGCACTTTTGGGTGTTACATACGTTCGCTATCAACATACACCAACACACAACGCAAACACTTTTAAATGCTAATCGCTCTCGCATGTTATACGTGATTCGATGAATGCTTGTATGTTATGTTTACACAATTATTGTTTCCTGACACCTTAGCAACGATAGTACTATAGTTTGGACTCAGCACCTGTCGTGGACAGGGGTTGTTAAGGGTATTACTTCACATGGTCACTGTGGTGATAATGTGTTGCGCATTCTACACTCGCAGTCGTGTCGGTTGTATACGTCATTGTCGATAGCTTACTTGATTCACATTTCTATGTGTTACATGCTGGTTATGCGTAAACCTTTTCGTTATACTATATACTAAGCTACTTAAACTTGTGTACTCACCTTTACACTCTGTGTATTGACTTTATTTTAACGTATGTGACAGGTTGATAGGATGCTATGTTTGCTGTGACGAATCAAGTAGGAGGTCTAGAAACAAACTAAATAAACCTGAGTTGTCGGAACAACTTATTTGTTTTTGAGACTATTATCTGTAATGACTGTTTATGCTTTATATGTTAATGGTATGGGACATTAACGCTAAATATATTGTCACTTAATACTTGTTATGGATTCTCTTAACAATCTATTTCACTCAGTGCCACGCGTCGATGTTTCCGCCATCGGTTGGGGTGTGACACCACCACTTACGGCGGGGCGTGACAACCACACACTCATCAAAAACCACCTGAGACCTACAAAGAGGACAATTAAAGTTAAAATGATGAAGCCAGCCGTCAAAGCACTCCTTGTGGAACACGTGATGGCAGGGGAGCTTGCGCACGTGCTCACCAGCGGTGAGGCGGTTGAGGCACATGACGCAATCGGAATCCAGCGGATCCGGAGCGTGTTTGTAGGAGAGGAGACGATTGAGGTGGTGGGATAAGGTAAGCATGGGCGGTAACCGGTGGTAGTTTGGTGGGGCTGTAAAGAGAGATAGAGATGTGGGTTATGGCAAGTGATGGAGTGGGTGGTGGCATGTGATGGTGGTGGCGGCGGCGGTGGGTGGTGGCGGTGGTAGATGTTGATGGTGGTGGGTTGGTGGTGTAGAGAGAGAAAAGGGGGAAGAGTAGAGACACATAGTACATGTGTCTATACATATACATTGTTATATGTTTTTTTTTATAACATTAAATTGTTTTCTTTTATTTTTTAATGTAAAATAAGTTTTGGATCAAAATAACAAGTTGAAAAGTTTAAAACAAAAATGCCAAAAATACCCCTGACTAAACTAGGGCTTTTAGATGGAGTTAGGCAATATGATCAAAATGGCAATAAAATGGAAAACTCAGCGACCCAGAGAAGAAAAAAAAAACTATTTTGACTAAAATGACAATTTGGACAAACATCAAGGACTAAAATAGCAATTTACTCTTTTTGAAAGTTCCATCCCTCTGAACCAGTGCTGCTATTTCCCTCTATCCCATTTCAGATCCAACGTTCGACTCTTAAACCATCAAGAACAATTTCAAAATGGGAGTAAAAAATCTGTGGGAAATTCTAGAATCTTGCAAGAAAACCCTTCCTCTTCACCATCTCCAGTAAGTTCCCTCACTAATTTCTCGAATTGCTCATCAGAAACTGTAATTTGTGTATTATACAGGAACAAGAGGGTTTGCATAGATCTATCATGTTGGATGGTTCAACTTCACAATGTGAACAAATCCCACTGTGCTATGAAAGATAAGCTTTATCTTAAGGGTTTGTTTCACCGAGTTCGGGCCCTCATCGCCTTGAATTGTAGTGTTATATTTGTTACAGGTATGGTGCCCTAATTTCAAAATCATATTTGGATGGTGGGTTTTAAGGGGAAATGCAAATGGGTTTGGTAGTTTTATTTTATACCATGATTTCAAAATCACATTTTGATGGTGGGTTTTAATGGAAAATTCGAAAGAGTTTGGTAGTTTTTTTTTACATACTGTAAATCACACCCAGATGGCTGAATTTTATTTCTGTAGTTTGAGTGTTGTTTGGATGATTTAGCAGAGCTTTATCTGGATTAAGTATGATTTAGGGGTTGTTTGGATTATTTAGCAGGAATTTTGGCATCTTTATCCGTATTAAGTATGATTTAGGGGTCGTTTGAGTGATTTAGCAGGAATTTTGATTCGCTTTGGGTTATGTTATATTACAAATATGTCAAATGGGTCATGTATAGCTAAAAGGGGACAGTTCAATTTGGTTGCCAAACTCTACTTTTAATGCATTTCACCTACTATATTGTTAAATTCAAAGATTTGGTTTTGTAGCGTAATTAAATCGTTCATAATATATGAAATGTGGACAAAAGAAGTGTTAGCGGGTCAACCCAACACGATATCGCTATTTGAAGTCGAGGTTTCATTGTTTCGGTGAAACTAGTTTATTCAAATTTTAAGGTAAAAAAAAACTTATTATGGTAAAGTAATATATGTAAAATTTCCTAAATATCTATAGCTCTAAACAATTTATAATCACTTTAAATTTGCACATCCATACACCCCCTTAGATCCTAGTAATCCTGCATGGTTTGTTTATTTTAACGCGTCATGATAATTCACAGATGGATCGATTCCGGGCATCAAAGTATCTACATATAGAAGGCGTCTACACTTGGACAATGAGGTAATAGTTTAATGTCTATAATATCGTTCTCTTTTGTTTGTCGCATGTCTTGTAGCATCTTATATTTATTTGTGTATAATAGGGAACTCAAGATGAATCTTCCTCAAACAAAAATACTTCACTTCAGAGGAATATGGGCTCTGAGTTCTCATGTATGATAAAAGAGGCCAAGATTCTTGCCTCGACATTAGGGGTTCCATGTTTAGACGGGTAATCGCTATGAATAGTTTAAGACTTTTAAGTATATATGCTTTTACTAGAGCTCATACATTGTTCAAATGTTTCATCATGTAAACATTAAATGCAATAGAATTAGGCTTTTTATTAACCTTGTGCTATTCAGTATCGAGGAAGGTGAAGCTCAGTGTGCATTATTGGATTCGGAGTCATTATGTGTAAGCGAAAACAAGAAATAATTATTTATTTATAATATCATGTGTCTTTGAAGTTTTGCTTATATTCCACAATCTTATGTGATTTTTCAGGATGGATGTTTCTCTTCAGACTCGGATATCTTTCTCTTCGGAGCAAGAACAGTTTACAGGGATATATGCCTTGGTTAGCATATCTAACTTCCTGTTTCGCTTCTATTTTAGCTGGTTTTTTTTTTTTGTTAAAATTAAACTTAGAGATCTATTTTATTTTTTTATTATTATTAATTTTTTTTGCAGGTGAAGGTGGTTATGTTGTTTGTTATGAAATGGATGACATTGAGAAAAAACTTGGATTCGGAAGAAACTCATTGGTGAGTTATGTATGACTAATTGACTGTTGACCAAATGTCGAAAATACCCCTTAATAATTATAATAGAGTTAATTACTCTTTTCGTCCTTGTGGTTTGTCAAAAATCACTATTTCAGTCCCTGTGGTTTCACTTTCGTAACCATTTCAGTCCACCTCGTAACCATTTCAGTCCCTGTACTTAACAGAATAATGGATTGAAATGGTTACGAAAGTGAAACCACAGGGACTGAAATGGTTACGAAAGTAAAACCACAAGGACTGAAATCGCAAATTTTAAACTAATGGAATGAAATAGTGATTTTTGACAAACCACAGGGACGAAAACAGTAATTAACTCATTATAATATAATAGACTTTTGCCAAAATAATTGTAAGATATTTCAAATAACGATTATTAGTCAGAAAAGGTAAACTAGATACAAAACTAACTAAACAATTAACCGTTGCATATTTTGCCATACGGTTTTGAGCTCACTTAAGTTACTATGGCTTTCAGATTGCTCTAGCTGTCCTTCTTGGTTGTGATTACTCACCTGGTGTGCGTGGGATCGGTCCCGTAAGTTTGAAACTTTTATCGATTATTTGTTAATTTTTGTCGCTTAATTTTCATTCATCGCTACTAATAATATCTATATGGACTAACTAATATGCAGGATTTGGCATGCCAGATTGTTAGATCTTTTGGTGAATCTGCGGTTCTTCAACGACTTGCTTCGCATGAATTGTTGCTTAAAAAGAAAGCTAAGTGTTCCAAGAAACATAATCAGGTTTCCGGCTTTAACAATAAAGAGAACATACCGCCTCAAGATTTAAACATTATAGGTAAGTTATATTTCTCATTATGAAAAAATAATTATTAAAGTGATTGACTTTGACTATAGCTAAATGACCATTATGCCCTTAATGGCAAGATTATAGAATCTTTTGGACAATAACTTGTAACCTTATATCTTTAGCTTGAAAGAGGACCCTTTGTGATCTTTGATAGATTGGTTTGATTTTCGACATGTGTTGTTTTTTGTAGGGCATAAAAGTAATTTACCAACGAATCATCAGTTTCAGCAAGTGATGGATGCATACCTCAAACCGAAATGCCATTCAGCTGACTCTCAAATGGTCCAAAGGGTTCTTGGTATGCATCCATTTCAACGGACGAGGCTTCTGCAAACATGTCATCGGTTTTTTGAGTGGCCTCCGGAGAAAACAGGTCCGTTTGTATCTTTAAACAAGCTTAGTAAACATAATAAAATGGAGAATTATTTGTTTTTCTTGTTTTCTGCTTTACGTATAAAGATTGGGCCTGTGTTATTTGTGATTTAGATGAGTATATTCTTCCTAAGATTGCCGAAAGAGACTTGAGACGATTTGCAAATCTACGGTGCACTTCTTCTGACTTAGGAGTTCGACTTCCTTTAGATAAGGTGATACTCTAACCTTGTAAGGTTTTTTTTTTTTTGGTAAACCATCATAACCCGTTAGGGAAATTCATGGGCCACACTTATACAATATTTGAAAGCATGCTGGTAATTTTGGTACTTACCAAATAAGCGATTTACAAAGTCTTGTGCAATAATTAAACACACACTTTTTGGCCCGTTTGACTCGCTTCCTTTTGACCCGTTCAGTTATGAATGGGTCAAAATTGACACCTCTAGTTTGTACTGTATATTCGAAGTAACGAGTAATAAAGCAAATGTTTGAGTGGTTATGAACTTACGCAATCATCATCATGTCTACAGATGCCAGTGAAGTGTCCGGTTTCTGGAATAATTAAACGCAGAAAAGCTCAAGGAAAAGAATGCTTTGAGGTTTCATGGGAAGACATGGATGGACTTGGTAGCTCTATTGTACCAGCTGAACTTGTCCACAGGTAATAACTAATAACTGTCATTTTCTTTTCTTTTAGACAAATTATTCAATATTTTTTTTTTTTGAACGGCCAACAAACTCAATCCCGAGCACTCTCGGGGCACCCACTGGACAAACGGAGTACTCCGAGAGTAACCCGAGTCCACCACCAATTCTGGGGAAAACCCGGTAACCCACTCACCCGTGGGCACGACAGTGAAATTACCGGTAAAACCCGTTTGGCTCAAGGATCCAACCCAGGTTTCCCTGGGTCTCCTATCATTGCCCACCAGTGCCTCACTCTGCACCAAGTGGGAGTCGAACCTGCATCTCTCAAGAGAAATGCAAGCCTTCTACCACTTGATCTAGAGATCATTGGCGATTATTCAATATTAAACAATCAGTTTTGTAATATTTTAAAAACAGTGCATGCCCAGAAAAGATAGTCGAGTTTGAACAGATGATAGCCGAAAAGAAGAAGCCAAAACCGCGTAAACCAAAGAAAACCGAGACAAACAAATCTGTGAGTGAAGTTGAAGCCAAACTTCAAGAACTCCTGCTTGAAATTGAAGGTACAAGTTCTTCTGGGCAAAACTATCGGTTAATCGATGAACCGATGGTCAACTCGAAGTCGAACATCGAGGAGGTGAAAGGTACATGTTCTTTTGGTCAACACTATCGGTTAATCGACGAGTCACTAGTGAACACGATGTCAAACATCAAGGAAGTGAAAGGTACATTTTCTTCTGGTCAAAACTATCGGTTAATCGAGGAACCACTGGTCAACACGAGGTCAAACATCAAGGAAGTGAAAGGTACATGTTCTTCTGGTCAAAACTATCGGTTAATAGATGAAACACTAGTCAACACAAGGTCAAATATCAAGGAAGTGAAAGGTACAAGTTCTTCTGGTCAAAACTATCGGTTAATCAACGAGTCACTAGTCAACACAAGGTCAAACATCAAGGAAGTGAAAGGTACTTGTTCTTCTGGTCAAAACTATCGGTTAATAGATGAGCCACTGGTCAACACAAGGTCAAACATAGTGGAATTGAATGGCACATTTTCTTCTGGTCAAAACAGTAAAAACTATCGGTTAATCGATGAACCGCTGGTCAACATGAGGCCAAACATCGAGGAAGTGAAGACAGAGGTTGTAAATCTGTCTACACCTTTAGTAACAAAAACAAACGGAAAAGTTGAAACACAGGTCGTTGATCTTGTGAGCCCGTTTTCGGTTGCTTGTCCTTCGAAAAATCTAGACGTTAATGTCATTGATTTGAGTGAATCTGAGACGGAGGTATCGCCTGAACATGCGAAAAAGGCGCGAGAACTTAGATTATTCGTAGCTAAAATCAGGGATGACATTTCTTAGATTATTTGTAGCTAGTGTACAAATGGGTGTGCTTTAACTAAGTGTAACGTTATTGATTGGATTTAGAATAAGAGTTGTGTTTTTCCTTAAATATGTATAAGATTGTAAATATGTAGCTAGTGTACAAATTTGTTTTCGTTATCGAGAACAAACATGTTGAGCACATATCTTAGAACACACAATACAAGACTTTAAATTCATATCTCACAATTATTGAACTTGTAAAAAGCAATATACTATTTGGATGAAATAATGTATAGAGATGGTTGAATGATGCAAAACAATTATATTATACTGGTAAATTATGCATATAATTGTTCTTTTAAACTTTTTATGCATTTTATTTTTATTTTTTACTACTAAATATGAATTATGAATATAATAATAATGGAATTGTTTCATCATATAGAAAAAAAAAATACAAAGTTTTGTACCATGATGCTATGATATATATGTGGGCGCAAGAATATAAATTTACATATATAAAAAACAAATAAAAAGGTAGATTTTGATTAAATATGGAGAGAGAATAGAGAGAGTGAGTTAAATCTCATTTTAGTACCTGTGGTTTGGGCTATTTTATCAGTTTAGTTTAAAGGTTTCATTTTTCGCCTATGAGTCCAAAAAAGTTTCACTGTTGCCATTTTAGTCCACTGGGTTAACTTCATCCATTTTTTCTGTTAACGAGAAGGACAATTCGGTCATTTTGTATGTAATTTTGTTAATTAGAAGGGCAATTCGGCCATATAAAATGACCGAAGTACCCTTCTCGTTAATAGAAAAATGGATGAAGTTAGCCTAGTGGACTAAAATGCCAACGATAAAACCTTTTTGGACCCACAGACAAAAAATAAAACCTTTGGACTAAACTGTCAAAATGACTCAAACTACAGGGACTAAAATGACATTTAACTCAAAAAATATTGTAAAATAAGTGAACGGTGAGGGACAAGTATAGCATAGGTTGAGTATTAGAGGTGAGGGATGAAAGAGATATGGATCTGGTGTTGCGTATTAAGTGAAAAATGAGTTCAGAGGGATATAAGAGCATTCACATCTATTCCACCATATTTTTACCGTATATTACACTAAAAAACATTATATTTTTTCTCTCATTTTCAGTTAAAAATATTTATTTATACCTTTATTATTACCTTTTCTCTCACCTCTACTCACAACCACTTTCAAAATATATTAAAAAATTATAGGGGTGAACAGTGTCCCCTCAAATATACAGATGAACAGTAATATTTTCTCTCTCCTCCACTCACAACCACTTTTTTACTCTTTATATTATAGAAACTTCACTCACATATTTTGGTGGAATGAGATGTGAATGCTCTAACACCACCTAAGACGAATTTAACCTTTTTAATCAATATCCAATTCTTATAAAATTGAAACGTCCACATGTTCATACTCGAAGAATTACAACATGACACATAACTTTATCACCAAAATTTAAAATTTGGACATGACCCTTTCGTGTTTTGAATAATTTCCCTGTTTACGATTTATCAAAATACTTAAATAACGACACTTTCCGTAAGACATAAGAAAGACCATAACATTTTAAACCACCGTTCAAAACGTCAAGTTTAAGGTGCTTAAAATATTTACAACCAACGAGTTAAAGTTCGAAAACTTCAAACACAAACTAACTTTAACAAAAGCTTTTAACCATTAAAGATTCTACAAAAGTTGCGGAAGCGCATCAAGGATGATCAAGGTGTGTTCGTATCCGAGTGAGGCAATGACATTTATGCTTGAGTTTTACCTACAATCATTCAACAAAATACATTAGCGTAGTATACGTAGATCAACTATTCGTATTATTTAACTTGTTGATCTATTAATCACAATTTAATTCTTGTCGCATACATGGCTAGTTCATTCTGTCACAATCCGTTTTCACGGATCATCAAGATAACATACCAATCATTTTTATTTCAATTTTCCAATTCATTCTAGTCGGATAGACATAACTATTTCTCATTCACTTCCATTAACCCGTTTAGCACGGATTATTAAGAAAACTTCCACTTAATTCATTCTCATTCGAACCCGAACCGGCCCATTCACTACGGACCGATACGGATTCCTACTTTCGCATCCTCATTTGATACACTGGCTTTAATTTGATTACCAATTATGGAAGAAATAAATCACTATACTCATGACTAAACATGTAAGTAATGAACTTACCTCGATCTTGAGCCTTTGTTTGTGAACCGGAACTAGCTCCTTCTTCTTTCAATCCTACACGTAATCATTCTTATTTAGATCATAGCCCTTACATTCATAACAATACTTTCAAGTATTAATGCTAACTCATATAACAATTGACAATACATTAATTTCATCATACAAAACCACTCATTCATAATTCATTCAAGGCTACTTAGATTATCATTGAGGCATTTCCTCAAACACATAGCGTGCGTACAACTTATCAAGCCTTATGTACATGTATCCTATGCATAAATCCACTAGAATACAACATATTTCACATAATCAACCATTCTTGCTCAAATATTCATCCTACACAATATATCTATCAATATTCTATCAATCATACAATTATACCTGAAAATTTACTCAACTAATCAAATACATACTCATCATCTTACTAGAACAAGTGGGTTTTTCCCAAGTCTTTAGTAAATCAAATTCAAGCACAATACACCTTCTACATAGTGATTCTAACTCACATACAACTTAATTTCATACTGATTCACGGATTGGTATAAACCCTAGTTCATCAACATGCATCAAAATATGAAATTCTATCTTACCTTATGTTCAAAACACTTGGATTAGGGAATAATTAAGCACAAGCATTCGATTTATGACAAGAATCCTCCACAATCTTGCTGAATTTCGATGTTAATTGATGAGTTAGGGTTTCCCCCTTGTTCTTGCCTTCTGATCGCGATCCTCACTTCCCCAGAGATACTGGGTTTTTAATTTTTATTATGTTACTTTCTAAATGTTACACTATCAACCCTCAAGTTAGGTTTATTGACCCTTATAACCTTTTCCATATTTTATAAACTTTCTTTAGGTTTTAATAAAATAACCATAACTAATTATATAATACTTTTAAATGTTAAAGCATCCTATCTTATAAATTATGGGGTGTTACAAAAATACACATACATGTTTAAATGGAAGTTGTGTTGGTTCAGTTTTATATATAACGAGTTGACGTTATCCACGCGTTGCGGCGAGATGTTGATTATGAATGTTTATTATTACTATGTCAGATAGAAGCGAAAATTATTTGATTTTGTTCTCTAAGCAAGATCGTATTTGAAGACGATGCCATCTGTGGTTTAGATTAGAGTTGCGACTTTCATTCTAAATAGTCATGAATCATGTTAGTCGATTGCAAAAAAAAAAAAAAAAAACAAAAAAAAAAAAAAAACAAAAAACAAAAAAAGTGACGTACCATTTGAAGAAAGTGTTGGTGAATTAATTATCATATACATCATTTGTTATGCATGTCGGTTGTAAAAAATATAATAATAAGTGATGTACCGTTTAATGAAAGTGTTGGTAATTTAATTACTATATACATTCTTTCATTCTAAATATGTCGGTTGCAAAAAAAGTTATGCACCGTTTGAAGAAAGTATTGTTACATCATTTGTTGTGCATGTCAGTTGAAAAAAAATTTCTCAGCTTTTGATTAAATTGATGCATCAAAAAAGAAAAAAGAATGTGGTGTATTAAATTATGTATTTGATATACAATTGCAATGTAGTTATAATATTATAATGTATCATATTTAATTAAAATTTAGAGTAAATTACTTGGTGCACGATAATTTATATATATAGTCGCTCATTTCATAGAAAATTTTATTGCATTTTTGTGTGTGTGTGTGTGTATATATATATATGAAACGGGTGTGATATATTTAAAACTTATGACTTTTTGTGAAGGGTGTGATTAATATATTTAAAACGGGTCGTATTATTGGCACACCTTGGGGATTAAATCGACACCCTCAATACGCATCGTATAGGTCTATACGATGCGTATTGAGGTGGGTTCAAACTTCTATGCCTGCCAAAGGCTGCCATTGTCCCCTACCAAAAAGTAATACGCATCGTATAGGCCTATACGATGCGTATTGAGGGTGTCGATTTAATTTTTTAATTTTTGCAAGGTAGCTTCCTGTCACGCGGTAGCTTTCGGTCATGCGAACGAAGAAGTAACACTTTGGACATTTGTTGGTCTTCAAACATCTAGGAAAACATTATTTGAGAATACCCCTTAATTTATCGAAGCTGTCGAATGAGATCCTCCACTGTTGGGTTATCATCTTTCAACCCCATTTTCCCTAAATTTATCGATTATGTTTTTCAACAGGGATGTAATGCAATGATTCCTCTCAATTGAATAGACCGACACTTGTTTCATAGGACTCACTTGAATCGTCTCGGATGTAATAACAGTACGTTTAGCATCCATGCCTGCTTGAATTGTAGAAAGCAAATGGTAACAAAGATGAACATTGTATTTATCACGAAAGTACTGAACAACCGAGATAACAGCTCTGGTTTCATCAACAGTAATTGGAATTGATCTTGGAACAACATACTCTTGTTACCATCAATAATCTTGGAATTGATCTTGGAACAACATACTCTTGTTAACAGCGGTTCTCTAATTCCAGATCAATAAAGGTTGCGGTTTGCAGATTCAATCTTCATTGCTTCGTTAAAATTAACGAGGCGGTCTCTTTGTTTCGTCCACTAGAACTATTTATGTATGCATTCTTAGGGTTTTTATTATTTGATCAATGGAAGTTGAAATCGGCTTTGAAACCGGACGGAATCTACGAAGAAACTGTTCGATTTCACAGTTTGTTTGAGAACCTGATTCAGATACACAACGGTCTTTTTGCTTCGTCCACTAGAACTATTTGTGTATGCATTCTTTTGGTAGTGAACAACGCTGATGGTACTGAACAATAGCTCCGGTTTCATTTGCTTCGTCCACTAGAACTATTTGTGTATGCATTCTGTTGGTACTGAACAACAGAATCAGGTTCTCAAAACAAGGATCGTTCTAATAGATTAAAGAGAACTATTTCAGTTATTTCTGTTGATCCACAAATTACAACAAATTGTGTCTAATGCAAGGATCTTCGAATGCGGTGTGTACGTTAAATACCGTTCACCGCTTGTTTAGTTGCTTCTCCTGTTAAGTTTCTGAACCAACCGAAATCCACAAATTCAAACAGTTTCTCCGTAGCTAATTTCTCCACTCACCGTGAAATCGAACAGTTTCTTTGTAGATTCCGTCCGGTTTCAAAGCCGGTTGAGGATTACGAGTGATCTAGACTCGTTCAAGGCATGCAATGTTTCCTCTCAATTGAATAGACCGACACTTGCTTCATAGGACTCACTTGAATCGTCTCGGAAGTGGATTACGGTTGGTTCAGATCTCTTTGGGTATATTCGAAACCAACTAAAATACGTTGAAGTACTGAATCAACAGAAAATACTTGAATCATCTCGGAAGTACTGAACAACAGAAGGATGAGATATCGACGGTTAGCTCGAAGGAGTTTCTCTCAATCAGGTGTTCTATTAGACATCCCCTTTTATCATGTGTCATACGTTGCGAGATTCTTCGAGAATTAGGAAAGGAGAAAATACGGAACGACAAGGGTAGTATGAGTCTGAGTCCATTGTGGTTCGTGTCAGGTTTGTATTTCCCATAGCCACCGTTTCCGTAGACAAAACAAGGATCGTTCTAATAGATTAAAGAGAATAAACGAAGTACAAAATCACCTGCTTTCTGAATCTGAATCTAAATGTTAACTTTGACTTATAAACCCTTGAATCCCAACGCTTCTATGATGATATCAGCGTTGTTTATCACCCTGTGTGAGCATTGGCAGCCCGACCACTAGCAGAAGAACCCGACACGTCTTCTATGATGATTCAGAGGTCGGTCTCGGGTGGGCATAAGATCCGTGGGCCCAATACACGAGCTCACCCTTGTTATGGATGATTACTGGGAAGATTACAATTGTTTTGAGTTTTGTCAGATAATACTTCATTTGTCGAGAAACCATACTGTCAAGAAACTAACATCTTTTAATACTTCATTTGTCGAGAAACCACACTGTAAAGATCTTTACACAAACTCTTCTACATCTTTTAACCAATTGTCCATCACTTAAGACCTTGAAAGATTTGTTGAAATCGAATTTGTGTATCTGAATCAGGTTCTCTGCCTTAGATCGGTCATTCCTTGTGATACATGAACGTTTGATTTGAATTTTGAAAGTGACAAATTGATGGATAACGCAACAAAGAGACCGCCTTGTTAATTTTAGAGTATTTTTATCTTTTGTTGATGGATAACGCAAACAAGTTCTCCACTGTTTGTTATTCAGATCTCTATTCAGTCATCTTTCCAAACTGCAACACACGATAAGTTTAAACTTTATAGTGTGTGATTTGACCAGGAATACGTTAAAATACGTTACAATACGTTAAAATACGCTAAAATATGTTACAATACGTTAAAATACGCTAAAATACGTTACAATACTTTAAAATACGCTAAAATACGTTACAATACGTTAAAATACGCTAAAATACGCTAAAATACGCTAAAAAACGTAAAAATACCCTAAAATACGTTAAAATACGCTAAAATACGTCAAAAATACTATTAAATACGCAACAATATGTTAGAATACGTCAAAATATGCAAAAATATGTCAAAGTACGCAACTAACGATATTTCCACACACGTATACATATAATACGGCACTATGGAGTTCAAGTGGATTTCAAACAAAACTGTACATAATCATAAAATAAAATATTCGCACGCAACCGAACGGCACCGAAACTACTTATGTTGAAGGTATACGTAATAAAACGACAAAATATGCAAAAGTTCGGCAAAAAACGAGCCGTATACGCGTCGAACCGAGGGAAACACGATAACACTAAATTTGAAATAATGCCATATACGATCGTATAGGCCTATGTTGTATCGTATATCAGCTTAATACGAATCGTATAGGCCTATACGATTCGTATTAAACTTTGAATTTTCTCAAAAATACCCCTGAATTTATCAGAAAACCAGGGGTATTTCAGTAAAATCATCGACTAATACGCATCGTATAGGCCTATACGATGCGTATTGAACTATAAATTTCTCAAAAATGTTTTTTTTTTCAAATCAAGGGTTCCATCATTACAACCACTTGTTTTCAACAGAGATGTAATGCAATGATTCCTCTCAATTGAATAGACCGACACTTGCTTCATAGGACTCACTTGAGTCGTCTTGGATGTAATAACAGTATCAGGTTCTCAAAACAAGGATCGTTCTAATAGATTAAAGAACGCTGATATCTTGGAATTTGATCTTGGAAGTTTGAACCCACCTAAATACTCTTGTTACCATCAATAATCTTTGGAATTGATCTTGGAATAACATACTTTTGTTAACAAGGCGGTCTCTTTGCTTCGTCCACTAGAACTATTTGTGTATGCGTTTTTATTATTTGATCAATGGAAGTTGAAATCGGCTTTGTATTTAGCACACGAAAGTACTGAACAACAGAATCAGGTTCTCTTTACTTCGTCCACTAGAACTATTTGTGTGATGTGTGTAAAATGCAACATATAAATCACATCAATTAAGGCATAAAATTAACCCTTTTTAAGTACTAATGTTGGAAAAAGAGTGTTTTTGTCTTTCTTTTGTATTTTCAGGATGAAATGAGCTCAAAATCACAAAAGAAGCAAAAAGACAACTAATTCTAGCATAAATACAAGAAAAGGAATAAAAGTAGACTGCCCGGACCCTCGACGGCACCTCCCAAGGCAAAGAAGAGAAAACAGAAGACTGAACACGCCCCGTGTCCAGCGAACACGGGGCCGTGCCCAAGAAGCAGCAGAAAAGACAAACCAGTAGAAGCTTCCATTGCCCACCACGGGGCCGTGTCCAGCGGGCACGGGGGCGTGGTGAAAGTACAGCAGGCGCATTAATTGTAATTGCGAATTACAATTAATGAAGAGAGAGAATGTCAGACGGGCACGGGGGCGTGTCCAGCGGACACGGGGCCGTGCCCAGCCTTCTGTTCAGCCTATAAATAGGGGTGCTTGGTTTCATTCTATCTCATCCCTTGGCACACCACCTCTCTCACACTCCATCCACCACCCACCACCACCATAACACCATCATCCACCACCATCATCCATTGTCCATCGTAGAGTGTGTGAGTCGTCTCGGGATCCAAGATTGATCGTAAGAGTTCTTGACAATCAAGGCCATGTTTGCCTAAGTCTCTTACATCACTTGGTGAAGACAAGTGTTTAGTATAATACTTTTTATTTTTAATCTTTTGCACTTTTTATTTGGTTTTGTATTAATGACTTTAATAACTAGTTACTTATGTTGAAGGTGATCTTTCCTTATCGTTTGTCCGTGGTGTCTTGGCATTATTTTACTGTCTATATAAAATAAAAGATTTTCACCATTTATATCTCCACGGTCTATATGGAGGTATGTTGGCTACCTGGTCGGGGGTTAAGGGAACGGTTTGGTAAGGGTCTTGCCCTTGTTCAGCGTTTAGAGGTCCTGCTTGGGACCTGGGTCAAATTTAGTAGGATCTCCTTCAATGCCCATAGGTATTGGATGGCGGGGATCCAAACTCTTTGACCCCCTCATAAGTTAACTACTATTAATACTATAACCCGGCTATTTAGGACTGTATCCCTGCTGACTCAGACTACTTAGCCGAGGGTAACGTCACCGCCAAAAGCGGGGCCTACCACAATTTGCATTAATAACTTAATTCATTATCTTTCAATAATCCGACCCTTTAGGATTGTATCCTTGCTGACTCAAACTACTGGGTTGAGGGTAACGTCGCCTTCAAAAGAGGGGCCTACTACAATAACTAAGATAATCTCTTAAACAAGTGCAAAAGTGCGAAAATAATCAAAGGTTATACTAACACACGTGTCGGATCCAAGTGATTCATCTTGTCTATCTGTTTTTTATTTTATTTTATTTTTCAGCATTTAGTTAGTTTTTATTTTTCTTAGTTTAAAACATTTTTTCACTTTTTGATTTGATTAGACGTTGAGGATAAACCGGTATTAAAAGCTCTTGTGTCCTTGGACGACCTCGGTATCTTACCAACACTATACTACGTCCACGATGGGTGCACTTGCCCATATGTGTGTTTAGTGTTAGTAAATATCGTGTTTTATAAATTTAAAACTTGGCTAAAAGTGTAAAAAGGGGCTTAAATATTCATCTAAATTATATACACGCTAGCACGCATCATTGTGTATGCATTCTTTTGGTAGTTAACAACGCTAATTAGAAATAAATCTGTAAAATTAATCATATCGATTGCTATAACAGGAAGGATGTGACACACATAGATAGATAAGCTGTCACAGTTGTCAAGACTGTTTGTCGGGTTTCCAACGCTCACACAGGGTGATAAACAACGCTGATACGAACACATGTGTTTCGAAATAGGGTTTGTTCTTGGTTTAATGAAGTTACACGTAACATCCAGTTATATTCAGATTTAAACAATGCCTGCCTCAACTGAGATAACGGACATCCATCAAGCTCAAAAAGAAAACTTGTGTTTCCCATAGTCACAAAAGATTGCGGTTTGTGTTTAGCATAGAGATCTGAATAACAAACTTGGAGAACTTGTTTGTGTCGGGTTCTTCTGCTAGTTACTCGATCAACGGACTGATCGGTAACGTTACTCTACTTGTGCTCTGATTTAAGCGGCGTGCTCCGATTTCGGTTGCTTCATAGGACTCACTTGAATCGTCTCAGAAGTGGATTTCGGTTGGTTCAGATCTCTTTGGGTATATTCGAAACCAACTAAAATACGTTGAATTACTGAATCAACAGAAATAACTGAAATAACTTGAATCGTCTCGGAAGTACTGAACAACAGAAGGATGAGATATCAGCGGTTAGCTCGAAGAAGTTTCTCTCAATCAGGGATCTTCGAATGCGGTGTGAACGTTAAATACCGTTCACCGCTTTTTTAGTTGCTTCCTTTGTTAAGTTTCTGAACCAACCGAAATCCACAAATACAAACAGTTTCTCCGTCGCTAATTTCTCCACTCACCGTGAAATCGAACAGTTTCTTTGTAGATTCCAACAAAGTTAATATTCACTATGGTGGATGCAAGCATAAAGTTAGAAACCGGTGGTATTGAACCAACATTTCCTTCAAACATTCTAAACACTACAAGGATGTTGGGAATTAAACGCATGTACGTGACAAAACAAGGATCGTTCTAATAGATTAAAAGAGAATAAACCAAGTACTGAACAACAGAAGGATGAGATATCGACGGTTAGCTCGAAGAAGTTTCTCTCAATCAGGGATCTTCGAATGCGGTTGATGTGCAAAATATGGTCTTGTAAAAACTAAACCTAATCTAGACACCCTAGTTTTAAATTTATAAACTAAGACTCTCTAAATGCTAGACCACTGACAGGCAAGTGTACCTATCGTACGTAGTAAAGCCTAATGAAGTCCGAGTATCGAACCCACGAGACACTAGCGATGCTAAACTAGACTCTGACTCAACTAATACTTAACTGGTTTTAATTTGTATTTTGATTTTTTCCTAATTATACTAACGTGAGTAAACAAAAGAACAAAGAAAGCAAGCAAGGTGGTGAAGTGACGGGAAGCAGACAGTGATGAGAGAGAACTACCTAGGTATCGAATCCCTAAAATCATGCAATGCTAATTTGACAATGACAATGGTTAAATATCTTTTTCCCTCGATTAACCCCCCACTAGAGATGTATCAAACGAAAGATCAAGACTAAATGTGAAGTGCTAGAACGAACCGGCTCGAGCTATCGATACCAAATCCTACGAAAATAGAATCCTTTTGACCTCAGAGACAGTTATGTTAAGAGAAGATCCCAAAATCGCAAAGCAAACCCAACTTTGATAATTGAAATCCTAGGAAACCTTAATTACGATGCAATAAACGAGCCCGAGCTATCGGTCACCCAATCTACCCACCAATAATTAGCTAATAACCTAGCTCACCCTAATCGTCTTTCGAGTCACAAGATGAGGATGCAAGTTTTAATATAGTGATTTTAATTATTAGTCAACTTGGTCAATTTCTCAACACAATACCTAACCCGAAAATCCTAAGATCAACGAATTAAATTAAATCCTAAGTCTAGGGGGAATTTCTTCGTGCCTAAACCGCTGAATTTATTGACTAATAAAATAACCAAAACATACCAACATGCAATATCAAGATCAATCACAAGGCAAAGTTATGTAAATCACATCAAATTACCATAATCATGTCAAAATCGCATTATAATCATCAAGTTCATCTAAACCCAGGTAGCATGAAAGAATTAGCCAAGAATCATAGTCGCTAAAAAGAAACAAGTCTCAAATAATAAATAAAACATAGTATCAAATCTGAAAACACAAAGTCTTAACAAAATTGAATACTAATAAATATCAAACCCGGACTTGAATCTTGATGGCGGCTTGAACCCTCGAACCAAAAACCTTTACTACAAAAAAAATGCCATTTAGTGGCATGCAAAAGGTGCCACAAAAAACTAAAAAAGTGCCACCAAAGACCACTATAGAAATGAGCGGCACACAAAAAAAGTGTCACTAGAAACGGTGACGCTAAAGCCTTTTAGTGGCACCTTTTTTTGTCTGCCGCTACAAGCTCTTAACCTTTTAGTGGCACTTTTTTGTCTGCCACTAAACACCCTTACACTTTTAGTGGCACCTTTTTTTGCCACAAAAAATCACATTAAATTAAATGCCGCTAGCATATATTATATTTATTTACATTTCAATAAAAACAAAGTTGTAACATGTACGTAGAAATTGTAATACAATCATTTCAATTAAAAGTTCAATCATCTTTCAAACATTTCAAATGTTTCAAACAAATGCCTAATAAGTGTCAACCTAAGTCTAAATAACAAACATACAAAACAAATAACTAACAAACATAATCAAAATTGTATTGCCCTTATGAACCTCTTTCACAATCTTCATAGTTGTCCCAAGCACTTACTGCACCCACATCAGCCCCAATTCACTGTATATAACCTGAAATTTCACAATTCATGTTAAATCTATAAGATCTTGTAATCATTGTTATCAAAGATGTAAGAGCAGTAAATAATAGAAAAAACTCACTTCTTTTTACGTCATTTTAAGCCCTTCACCAAGCATTAGGTGGTTTTTTCAATGCCTCTAGTAAGCTGAATTTCCTTCACCTAACAAAAAGAGAGTTCATGATGAGAATGTTTACGCTTTATCCATGGTTTAAAAAACGATTGAGGTGTGCGCCTCAAGGCAAAACGCCCAAAAAACGAGTCTGAGATGCTTCAGGGGGGTTCTTTTTATAGGAGCTCCTCAAGGGATTGCATGGACAAGTTACAAGTAATATTAGTGTTTGAAAGCGGCTCTTATAGGGTCAAAAGGACCAGAAAATCTTTACACAATGCAATAAAAAAGAGAACAATACAAAGTGTCAAAGGTTTGGAATATGATCAAGGCACATGTTTTATGGAAATGAAGAAACGAAACCTTGGTAAAATAGTGTCGAAACATGGTCTTCTGGTTCAGTTATCCTCTTAAGGTGGGCCATAACTGGTTCGGTTCAACCGGTCTTCTGGTTGTTTAGGCTGGCTTCAGGCTTCGGCTGTTTTATAGGGAATGGAAAGGAAACAGGGTTAAGTTAACATAAGAGGCTCAGTTTTACTGCACACGCTTTCACAAACTTAACATTACATTAACCACCACTAAAGATAACTATTGGACGGCTCAAAACCTAAATAAAGAAGAAACCATCACTACCCGTCAGTAATTATAATCCCGCCTTCTAGAAGCAGGGATGTGCCTTGAACCCCTGCGACAATAAATTATGCAAATATCTGCATCAGTAAAAGATTATTATCAATTGATCTCTACTACATAAAAACCATAGTGTATACACGTACCCAACACTACCACCACGTCCATAAGAATAACTACCGTAAGCTCCGTAGACATCACCACCACTGCGCCCCTGAGAAATAAAAACGAACACAAAAAGAGACTGTTAGAGAGAAAGTACTAAGCAACCAGTTGACTAAAAACGTATGTGTTTCCTTTGTTAAGCTGGATTGCTTATCATGCCTTCATCAGTGCATCAGAATAAGAAAAGTTATAACAGTCTGCATCAGTGCATCATGCATGCATCAGTGCATGAGAATTGCAGCGCTCTGTCAGGTGCCAAAGTAGCTATAACATGTCGTAGTTACCTGTTAAAAACATAAAAAATATATGCACACAATGATTCTGCTATCGTCGTAAAGTTATTCAATCTCTTTACTCTATGAAACAAGAAAATACAATATCCTTTAACATCTAGCTTCAAGTGTGAAAGGGGTTCATTGATTTCCATTTAAAATTTGACAATGATCAATTTCATGGTTGCAACGTAATCATAACCATCTTCTACTACACAAAAACACTAGAATCTAATATTATGGCATCACTTTAAGATTGGAATAGTACTTTGATTTAATCCACCAAAACTCAAAATTGGAACTTTTGGGGACGGAAAAAGTACTGCACAAAATGCAATAATAACTATAAAAAAAACCCTACAACATCATCCAGCAAACATTTTTTATCAATACCAAAGCTCCAATTTCAATTAAGTAAATGATAATGAAGATTAACACAAAATTTCAATTAAAATAAATGATAATGAAGATTAACACAAAAGGGTAACTCCCATATTTACCAAATAAAAATGAAGATTCATCGGTGAATAAGTACAGGTTCGTCTAATTGTATCAAATTGATCTACACCAGCTAACCTAAGTCTAATTGTAGTTATCCCAATTACATGATCACCATCTCAAGTCTTTTCGACTTACTGAATGCCATCCTTATGTGAGCATCTGCTCCAACATCTACACCTTTTAGTCACATAATTTGGTGAATTCTTTACAACTTCGCCACTGGTCCAAAGTTAACCTATCAACCAAAACTCTCAACCCCTTGTACACTCTACTATTGTCTATAAACTAGATCTATTAGGAAAGGCATATGAAACCACTAATGGATGATTAAACTACATTAAAATAGTAAATAGGCTATGGTTCAACCGAATACAAAACATAACCAGACACTACTCACCTGATATCTTCTATGTTCGCCACTTTTTACTGTTTATTAAATGCAATTTTCAGCTTGTTTTTCGTTTTGGTAAACGCCACACACCATTTCTGCTGAGCTTCTTCTACCTGGAAAAGTAAATGTGTTGAATTAAGCCCGGATTGTTTCGAGCTTTTTACTAGCCAATCTCGAGTAGCTCAGCTCGTTTACACCCCTAGCTGTAATACAAGGTCCTCTTCACTAGACAAGCAACTGAACTTAGATGTTGGCAGCATATTTCCACACCAAATATCACAAAAAATGTCAAAATTGATATTTTGAACTGACTTTGTAAGCAAGAAATAACTCTTTACAGAAAATATAGTCTCAATTAAGCAAAACTAATTAGTTATACAAGTAAAGTCTAAAAGAGTGGGTCAAAAGGCTACTTACAATTTATAACATGCCCAAGTGTCAACTGAAAATACCAAGTTTTAGGAAAAAAGGAAAATAAAACTTACAAATTCAAGTGGATCACTCAGAAATCAGGAGACGACCAACAAAGGTAGGCCGACGTGTGACAACTGTAGGTCGCGGTGTGATGGCATTGCTTTCACACATAATGATGCAATGGAGGAGCCAGAGAATGGAACAAAGGCATCAGCTGTTGTTTGCTGTGAAATTAACCAAATGACTCAAAAGTCTATAAAAAAACAAGAAAACATTTGTAGAATTCCTGGACCCAAATGCCATTGTTTAAGTACATAGACAGTCAGTGGCGGAGCTTGACCAAAAGTTCCGACGGGGGAAAAGTCATGGGACCCAATTTATATATTGTATAAATATTTAGGCAACATAATTAGGGGGACAATCCTATATAATTTTAAAATTTTCGGACAAAAAATCGAATATTTTACACTTCTAACCAAAACACTGGGGGGCAACCCCACCTTCCACTAAGCTACACCCTTGTAGACAGTAACAATACATGGGGACTTTCCATAAAATATGGACCAACACTCACTTTGTATGAGCACTTAGTGGGGATTTGTCCCATACAAATGCATCCACTCACCTCGTTTAACTTCACATATATGTAGAACCTAGAAATAAAGTAACAAATTAATAAACTAAAATGTCAAGTAGATTGTATGTTTTCAAAAAAAAAACACGATTGTTTACCTTTGAAATGAAAGTTGCATCCAAGGCCATAAGCTCAAGAAAAAAATAATGCAATCAAATCTGTTTCTAGGTATGAATAATGTGGTTTGGTTACCAAACCATAAGAACTTCAAATACTAAATATAGTTAATGATCACTAAATTAAATTAATTTCTAAACGTCAAACAATAGAGCCTAGCTATAAAGAAAGGGATATGTACCTTTCATTGACTGAAAGTTCATTTATAGGCCATAGCATCTCACATCCATGAACTGCCCTTCATATACAACTTTAGAGAGCTGCATAATTAAATTATAAAATTGTCTCAGGTAACAAAATTAGCAGAATTCAATCCTGATTCTGAATCAAACAGGAAGGTGATTGCCAGAGTAAAGGAAAACCTAATATTCTCTTGTCTTGGCATTAACAGTTTGGCGCATCACAGATTTGGGCATTGTTGCACAAAACAAACTAATCCATAACTTAAGCCTGTTGTAATATAAAATAATCTTTTAATGTCGATGATCAGAATCTCTAAAGAAGAAAAGAACGAAGATGGGCATAACAGAATGCATGATATGATGAAAGTTAATTACATATGTTGACTCAACAATGGTGCAATTGAGTTCATACACATCACATAAAACCTTTTTTAATACCAAGACATATACTCCAGGGATTAAATAAATAATTTTAAAACCAACATATCCAAATTAACACAATAATTCAAGCAAACTAATAGAATAAACAAGAAAAGTGAACAGATTAGCAAATTACAAAGAAGGAAACTTCAATCAAATCAGGACATAAACTTTACCTTCAACGATCGACTATTCTAAAGTAGGTTTTTTTACTTTTAAAAATCAGAAGCTTGGTCTGTTTGGATATCCGCAGATCCAAGTCCAAGACGATGAACAGAGACCACCAATAATGAACTGGCAATTTCTGAGAGACTAAGTGGGTGTTTGGCATTCCTTCTCAAAACTAACTTATTAACTTATATAAGTCAAAAGTGAGAAGTTAGAAATTCTAACTTCTCAAAAATGACTTCTCAAGGCATAAAATCCTTCAACATAAGCTAACCCAAACACTCAACAAATAACTTATTAACTTTTATAAGTCAATAAGTCATAAGTTGCTCCAAAATAAGCTAACCCAAACACCCCCTAAGACTAGGAACACATTTGAGGGAAGATAATTTATGTGGGAAACTAATTTTCAGTTTTAAACTTGTCTAAACATAATATGATTGTCACTCTTTTATACTTGTCTAAACATAACATGAACATCAAGATTCCCGTCAAGTGTAAATCGGCTAGCCCTTCAAAATTTAGCAAACCTATATTTATTGTCTACATCTTAATTAAACCAAGCATAAATTGCATATATCCCTCTAATTAAGAATCCAAAAACCGATCATTAAAGCAAACATGTAATATCAGTTCAGGGGTCGCTCAACATCTTGGGGGCCTAAAGCGAAGTCTTAAATTGGGGCCTTCTCGGTAATTCATTGGTATAAATCCTAAATTCATCAGTAAAGATCAAAGGAAATACTTATGAAATTTGGTATGCGCAAGTATATATAATAACCCTTGATCGGGTGTAATATAATCCCTAGCACAAAAATATACTTTTAGTAATATTCAGCAATGGATAGTAATTTCACACTTTGTTCCTAATGATATTAGCAAACATAAACCGATGGACAAATCATGGCAACGTGATTTTGAAAAATTAAACAGATTCTTATAAAATAAGAAACTCAAAATTTAACATGTCGTACCTACTGATGATAATTTTTGAAGAGAAACACCAAACGGGGAACTAGGGTTAGGGCTTTCTTATGAGATAAGAAACCCAATAGTGTACATATCGTACCTCAAGAGTAGGACCTAGAAAAAACACAAGCGAAACACCTGTAGTTTTGAAGAACGATTGAAAGCAAACTTGGACACCACAGCGAATGAGAGAGACGAGGGGGAGAGGAAAACTGGCAAGTGAGAGGGAAACTTCTTTTTTTCTGAGAGAAATTTTGTTGGAGGGGAAAAAATAAATAATAATGTAAATTTTGTTGGAGGGAAAAACAGAAATTAATTTAAATTTTAGGAAAAGTTTGGAGGTAAAAATGGTGAAATTTTTTAGGAGGGAAATGTTAAAGTGAAAGTGAAATTGTGAATCAGTGACATATATATAACCTAAATGTCATTAAAATGTGTAAAGAATAAAGATGGCACATGAAAAGTGCCACTAAAACCTAAATTAGTGGCATTAAAACTAAATGCCACTAAAAGATTGTGTCAATCAAATATAATATACATAAAGTGCCATTAAAAACCTACAATAATGGCATAAAAGTTAAATACCACTAAAAATGTGTGCCACTAAGTGGCATTTTTTTGTAGTGTTTTTGTCTAGATCGCCCCTTCTGTCGTATATACTGCCGTCCTTTATAATTGCCTTCTGTGCCTCTCTTCGAACCCAGCCGCCACAAAATATTACTTCTTTTTTCGTGCCTTCCTTCACGTCCACTTGCTCTGTATATATGAAGTTCTTGTAGGGTTTTTTTATTATTTATCTCCTTGCCATCTAAGAAAATCCAGTGGGTTCCTCCTCACTTCATGACTTCCTTTAGAGCCCATAAAAACTTTTTGCAATGTGTGATCATATGACCGGCCCAAGCATCGTACACATCCAACTAAATTTCATTCTCTTAAAAGGAAAAAATAGCGCCAATTTTTCTTAGGTCCCTGGCATCCCACTCTGCCCGACTGGCTGGTTATTTCCATATTACTCGTTTTTGCTCCATTTGTACCAGGACCTAGCAAAACAAAAAAAAAATATAAAATAACACTAAAACTAAATAAAAACTATACAAAAATAATACACTTTACACGGGGAAATATGTGTATTTTACCACACATCAAATATCCCCACACTTAACCTTTTGCTTGTCCCTAAGCAAAATCCTAAGCGACATGTCCAACTTAAACACTTAACAATAACACAGGTCTCGAACAAATTATAACGCGAACTACGAATCATCAAACACAGCGGTTTCGCAAGACTTACAACGTTCAAAAGGTTGACGAATCATAATATTTAAATGAAAACGGGCCTACCTAATCAAGTTTTTCTTACCTTCAAGCAATCAATTATGCACTGTCAATACCCTTCACAATATCACAATATATAAGCTTGTACGCCAATCAGATTTCCACCTATTTGTTAAAACTCGACATGGATCAAGAGGGCTTTAATGGGTAGGTATGGGCTAAAGGTAGGTTTTTTTTTTTTTTTTTTTTGGGAATAAGTGGCTAAACACATAATCACACGATAAACCGGATAAGCACGAAACAAAAACACTAACATATTGGTCATTTTGACCTACAATTTTATTCTATTTTTTTTCTTTTTCCTTTTTCTTTTTTTTTCTCTTTTTTTTTTGTTTCATATTTTTTTTCCTTTTTTTTTTTTCCATTTTCAAGATAAAGATAACAATACAAAATATGATCCGGCTATCAAATCAACAATGGGTAACAAACGAATGGCTAGGCTCAAAGTGGTGTATCTAAGGGTAGTGGTGAAACGGGTCAAACACAAAGGTAACACAAACAAGGTGATCCTAATGCCTCTATCATATCCATGCTAAACCCTAACCGAAGGTCTCAAACTGTATCAAAACACACAAGTTCTAAAGTAATGCAACAAAGTCGGTAAACACACATGAAACGAAAGTAATGAACATATAAATATGAACATATAAAGGCTCAAATCTCACTATCATGTGGTAAATAAGGGCTACCGATATCAACAATGCACAACCAATTAACTCTCCGGCTCCATCCACTGTCCTAGGCATCCCAGAACCTTTTACTCCCAAAAATCGATTCAGTCAACCTACTATCCCGCAACTTAAAGAAACAAGTGCTCTCCGACTCGCAGATTCGACAATTAAACCGTTTTTGACCGACGTTTTGAAAAGGTTCTTGTTTTCTACGTGTTAAAGACCGGGACTCACAAAACCAACTCTTTTTTTTCTTTTTCAAATTTTTAATTTTTTTTTCTTTTTTTCTCTTTTTTTTTTTGACTCAATTCTACCTAAAAAGACGTAGTCTCCCATCCCCACACTTAAAATTTACATTGTCCCCAATGTAGGATGAAAGACAACTAAAAATAAATAAGAAATAAAACCTAAAATAATATACAAAAGATAACGAATTGGAAAGGACTTAGCTGGTTAGGATAAAAATCAGTGTCAGCTGCGCGCGTCTTCAATCCGAACTCGTACACGATCCAGCTCGATCGTATAGCATTCCATTCGCGACCGGCTTTGACTCTGACTGGTACACTTGGAAAATGCTTGATATCTGTTTAACAGCTCCGAAATCACCCGAATGGAGATTGAGTACGGATGGTACACATTCAAACCTGCATAAACAAAAACAAGAAAAACCAAAGCAGTACCGACACTAAAAAAACGACTCAAAACTACTAAATTAGACTCATGGTACAAAATAAACGACTCAAAATACAAACTCTACAAACTACCGAAAATATACAAAATATATAAATTTAACAAACTCTACAAAACCTCCTCACACTTGAATTTAATCGGGAGGTTTCTCCTTTATCTGAACCCGGTCTAACCCATTTAATTCCACCCGGTCCTCATAAACATTTAGAAATTTTTTAGTGGAATAATAAAATATTTTAAAAAATCTTAACGGGTCAGACCACCGAAACTTAAATTTACCTGGACCAAACCTGATACGATGCATGTAATGAGGAAGATGGTTGTCTTTGCACTTCAGTTTCTCCCTTTGCTTCTGTTTACACCATCTCTGAATCCTCGAACTATGTTGATCCAAGCATTTTTGTGCCTTCTCCCGTGATTTTAAATATGTTGGCGATCCAACTTCTAGCTTTTCCACGGTCCGGCTATCAAACTCCTCAGCCACTTTCACTTCTTCTTTGTTTGGTATATATTTGATCTCCATGGTCGGCGTCTCTACAAGTAATGTCTCTAGATAGGCGAGATCGCCAACCGGGTCAAATTCTTCATCTTCAAGAGTTGGCAAACCTACCAGCTCATCACCAAACTCCTCCTCCCAAGATGGTACATGCTCCTCAATTTTCGCATCTTCCATCTTGTCTAGTGGCTCACAAACTTCTTCTCTTTGGGTTGCGGTGTAGTCGGGCACCTCTAACTCTGCCTCTTCTACTACCCCCTCATCATCATCACTCCAAAAGCCATCATCGATATTCCATGGCGTGGGACACCAATAGCTGGAATTAACGACTTGTTGAACCGGAGGTGGGACTTCAACGTCCATTATCGTCTCCGATTCATGAGTGTGATCCTCATCTTCTTCATTCAAGGGCTCAAAATGTGAAACCTGCACAACATCATTCTCACAAGACAAGGGTAAATCTGATTCATGAGAATTATAATAATTAAAACTAGAATCGTAATATTTACCTTGCAGTGGACTCTCAATGCATATTTCTCCCCCCGAATCTAAAATTGTATAATCCTTCTTACCATCGGCCGTTTGATATCCTGAATAATTTCCATTCACATCATACGTGCAACGGCTTTGGCTTTTCAAGCTCTGTGGATTTAAAATATCAAATGCGGCTTGAATTGCCCTCTCATTTTCTTCATTAGCAGCCTTAAACCAATCACGAAAGTCCTCTGCTGTTTGTTTCGGTTGCCAATTCCAAGACTGATATGACTGTGGCTGCACAAGAAGGTTAGCATCGAAATCTATGGGACACCCCGAATCGTTTGGACAATATTTGGTGTAATGGGGTCCTCCACAGATAAAACACATGATATAAATATATAAAAACAACTAATAAAAATAAATTTAAAAAAAAAGACTAGACACACTACTACTAGACACAAACCCTAAAACTCAAACTACAAATAAGACCAATTAAACAAATAAGTTCAGACAAAGCTAATAACGCAATCGCCTAAGTGTCCCCGGCAGCGGCGCCAAAAACTTGATGTGCAAAATATGGTCTTGTAAAAACTAAACCTAATCTAGACACCCTAGTTTTAAATTTATAAACTAAGACTCTCTAAATGCTAGACCACTGACAGGCAAGTGTACCTATCGTACGTAGTAAAGCCTAATGAAGTCCGAGTATCGAACCCATGAGACACTAGCGATGCTAAACTAGACTCTGACTCAACTAATACTTAACTGGTTTTATTTGTATTTTTATTTTTTTCCTAATTATACTAACGTGAGTAAACAAAAGAACAAAGAAAGCAAGCAAGGTGGTGAAGTGACGGGAAGCAGACAGTGATGGGAGATAACTACCTAGGTATCGAATCCCTAAAATCATGCAATGCTAATTTGACAATGACAATGGTTAAATATCTTTTTCCCTCGATTAACCCCCCGCTAGAGATGTATCAAACGAAAGATCAAGACTAAATGTGAAGTGCTAGAACGAACCGGCTCGAGCTATCGATACCAAATCCTACGAAAATAGAATCCTTTTGACCTCAGAGACAGTTATGTTAAGAGAAGATCCCAAAATCGCAAAGCAAACCCAACTTTGATAATTGAAATCCTAGGAAACCTTATTTACGATGCAATAAACGAGCCCGAGCTATCGGTCACCCAATCTACCCACCAATAATTAGCTAATAACCTAGCTCACCCTAATCGTCTTTCGAGTCACAAGATGAGGATGCAAGTTTTAATATAGTGATTTTAATTATTAGTCAACTTGGGTCAATTTCTCAACACAATACCTAACCCGAATATCCTAAGATCAACGAATTAAATTAAATCCTAAGTCTAGGGGGGATTTTTTCGTGCCTAAACCGCTGAATTTATTGACTAATAAAATAACCAAAACATACCAGCATGCAATATCAAGATCAATCACAAGGCAAAGTTATGTAAATCACATCAAATTACCATAATCATGTCAAAATCGCATTATAATCATCAAGTTCATCTAAACCCAGGTAGCATGAAAGAATTAGCCAAGAATCATAGTCGCTAAAAAGAAACAAGTCTCAAATAATAAATAAAACATAGTATCAAATCTGAAAACACAAAGTATTAACAAAATTGAATACTAATAAATATCAAACCCGGACTTGAATCTTGATGGCGGCTTGAACCCTCGAACCAAAAACCTTTTTGTCTAGATCGCCCCTTCTGTCGTATATACTGCCGTCCTTTATAATTGCCTTCTGTGCCTCTCTTCGAACCCAACCGCCACAAAATATTACTTCTTTTTTCGTGCCTTCCTTCACGTCCACTTGCTCTGTATATATGAAGTTCTTGTAGGGTTTTTTTATTATTTATCTCCTTGCCATCTAAGAAAATCTAGTGGGTTCCTCCTCACTTCATGACTTCCTTTAGAGCCCATAAAAACTTTTTGCAATGTGTGATCATATGACCGGCCCAAGCATGGTACACGTCCAACTAAATTTCATTCTCTTAAAAGGAAAAAATAGCGCCAATTTTTCTTAGGTCCCTGGCATCCCACTCTGCCCGACTGGCTGGTTATTTCCATATTACTCGTTTTTGCTCCATTTGTACCAGGACCTAGCAAAACAAAAAAAAATAAATATAAAATAACACTAAAACTAAATAAAAACTATACAAAAATAATACACTTTACACGGGGAAATATGTGTATTTTACCACACATCAAAGTGTGTACGTTGATGTGCGTGAAGTGTAATATATTTTAGGTGTATATTTTAAAGCCCTTTTACACTTTTTAGCCAAGTTTTAAATTTATAAAACACAATATTTACTAACACTAAACACACATATGGGCAAGTGCACCCATGTGGACGTAGTATAGTGTTGGTAAGATACCGAGGTCGTCCAAGGACACAAGAGCTTTTAGTACCGGTTTATCCTCAACGTCTAATCAAATCAAAAAGTTAGAAAAAAGGATTTTAAACTAGAAAAATAAAACTAACTAAAATGCTGAAAAATAAAATAAAAGTAAAAACAGATAGACAAGATGAATCACTTGGATCCGACTCGTGTGTAGTATAACCTTTGATTATTTCCGCACTTTTGCACTTTTTAAGAGATTATCTTAGTTATTGTAGTAGGCCTCTCTTTTGAAGGTGACGTTACCCTCAACCCAGTAGTTTGAGTCAGCAAGGATACAATCCTAAAGGGTCGGATTATTGAAAGATAATTAATTAAGTTATTAATGCATAATGTGTTAGACCCCTCTTTTGAAGGTGACGTTATCCTCGGCTAAGTAGTCTGAGTCAGCAGGGATACAGTCCTATGTAGCCGGGTTAAAGTTTTAATAGTAGTTTAACTTATGAGGGGATCAAAGAGTTTGGACCCCCGCCATCCAATACCGGTGGGTATTGAAGGAGGTCCTACTAAATTTGACCCAGATCCTTTGCAGGATCTATACACTGAACAATGGCAAGACTCTTACCAAACCGTTCCCTTAACCCCCGACCAGGTAGCCAACATATCTCCATATAGACCGTGGAGATATGAATGGTGAAAATCTTTTATTTTATATAGACAGTAAAATAATGCCAAGACACCACGGACAAACGATAAGGAAGAATCACCTTCAACATAAGAAACTAGTTATTAAAGTCATTAATATATAACCAAATAAAAAGTGCGAAAAGATTAAAAATAAAAAGTATTACATTAAACACTTGTCTTCACTAAGTGATGTAAGAGACTTAGGCAAACATGGCTTTGATTGTCAAGAACTCTTACGATCAATCTTGGATCCCGAGACGACTCACACACTCTATGATGGACAATGGATGATGGTGGTGGATGATGGTGTTGTGATGGTGGTGGGTGGTGGGTGAAGTGTGAGAGAGGTGGTGTGCCAAGGGATGAGTTGCAAGTGATCCAAGCACTCCTATTTATAGGCTGAACAGAAGCTCGGGCACGGCCCCGTGTCTATTGGGCACCGCACCGTGCCCATCCTCCTTCTCTTTCTTCATTAATTGTAGTTTGTTTGCATTAGTTGACCACGCCCCCGTGTCCGCTGGGCACGACCCCGTGTGCAAAAGCGTATCTGTACTATCAAGATTTCATCAGATTCTGCGAATCTTAGAGTTGACCATGGCCCCGTGTCCGTTGGGCACGCCCCCGTGGTGGTTGATAGAAGCTTCTACAGCTTTGTCTTTTCTACTGACACTTGGGCACGCCCCCGTGCTCATTGAGCATGGGGCGTGTTCAGCCTTCTGTTCTCTTGTTTTGCTTGGAAGATGCTGTCGGGGAGGCCAGGGATGCCACGTTTGTTCCTTTTCTTGTATTTATTTTAGATTTAGCTGCCTTTTTGCTTCTTTTGTTAATTTGAGCTCATTTAATCCTGAAAATACAAAAGGAAGACAAAAACATACTTTTTCCAACATTAGTACTAAAAAAGGGTTAGTTTTATGCCACAATTGATGTAATTTATATGTTGCATTTTGTGCACATCAACGTTAAATACCGTTCACCGCTTTTTTAGTTGCTTCTCTTGTTAAGTTTCTGAACCAACCGAAATCCACAAATACAAACAATTTTTCCGTCGCTAATTTCTCCACTCACCGTGAAATTGAACAGTTTCTTCGTAGATTCCAACAAAGTTAATATTCACTGTGGTGGATGCAAGCATAAAGTTAGAAACCGGTGGTATTGAACCAACATTTCTTTCAAACATTCTAAACACTACAAGGATGTTGGGAATTAAACGCATGTACGTGACAAAACAAGGATCGTTCTAATAGATTAAAAGAGAATAAACCAAGTACAAAATCATCTGCTTTCTGAATCTGAATCTGAATGTTAACTTTGACTCATAAACCCTTGAATCTCAACGCTTCTATGATGATATCAGCGTTGTTTATCACCCTGTGTGAGCATTGGAAGCCAGACCACTAGTAGAAGAACCCGACACGTCTTCTATGATGATTCAGAAGTCGGTCTCGGGTGGGCATAAGATCCGTGGGCCCTATTGTCGGATATGTGAATCAAGAAAGTCATTGGACTGCCGCCGATGAAGTCAAATGTTATCAGACTTGGACATCAGACGTAAATCTTGAAGAAACAGAACATAATCCGAGATTGTCTAAAGAAGCGCTTTTATCATGTGTGATCCAAAAAGACGTATCGGGTGAGTTGTGGTTGATTTATAGGAGGAGGTTATGAAACAAATATATGTTTATGCGAATTTAAAGGACAATACTGACAGAGGTGCTGGTCTTTTCTCTCACTGTGCAAACTTAAAAAATCTCACCATAACACATCTAATATGACACATGATAAAAGCGCTTCTTTTATCAATCATATCATCGACCAACTGCTCGAAATCTCTTTCGTTTCTCGGGTTCGCATTCGACACAACACAACAAAAAATAAATTAAAAAAAACAGCGGCCTGATACGCATCGTATAGGCCTATACGATGCGTATCAGGCCCGCCGCCAGACATAACCTGCACCTGTCAGTCTGCCATGTTTTTTTACTTTAATTCAATACGCATCGTATAGGCCTATACGATGCGTATTGAATTGAAAAAGTGTGTACATAGGCAGGGGGTGTGCCATTAGAAAAGCCCATTTAAAAGTAGTTTGAAAGGTTGTGACTTTTTTGAAAGGGTGTGATATATTTAAAACCTTTCATCCAAACCATTGTGTCTATATTCAAACCATTGGGTATATGTGTGGTTTTTTAAAAGTCGCAACTTTTCATTCTAGAGTGACAACCCAAGTTGCTTTTTGTAGGGTTATATAATTTCTAAAAGCCAAAAAGTCACTTTCAGTAGAAAAATAATAATAAGAGATTGAGGGCATGTTTGGCTAAGCTTTTCTAACCAATTTATTGGCTTATTGACTTATCAAAAAGCCAATAAGTTGTTTGTAGTGTTTGGCAAATGGAAAAGTGCTTTTTAAAATGACTTTTTGATATGAAGGAAAAAGAGTTTTTGAAAAGTTAAGAGATTGTGACTTCTTGATCAGCTTATAGCTTTTCAAACAACAAATTACTAATATACCTCTTATTTTTTATGAAAGAATGTCCCTTTTAGTTATTTTACATCAATAAGATAAGCCAAACACTTTTTAAAAAACAACTTATTGACTTATAGGCTATTCCCACCCCATAAGCTAATCCAAACACTTTTTTTAAAAACTCCTTTTCAAAAAGCCCTTTTCTCAAAAGTCATTTTTCCAAAAGTTCTTTTTAATTTAAATAAGCTTAGCCAAACATGCCCTGAAAACGAGTAAATTGCGACTCCAAACTCTCGAGGTGCCTCGCCTCTTATATATTCGTGTTAAAAGTTGAAAATTATATATTCACACATATAATAAATCAAACAAACACGATTGCCAATATAGGGTGTGGAAGGGCTTGGGTTGGGGGTATTGCTTGATACGTAACGAGGGTGAGATCCATAAGATAATACTAAAAAACTAGGGGTGTGGTGTGGCCAGTCACGTGGATTTTTTTTTTAATTTTTTTGTTGTTTAAACTATTTAAAATTTCACCCAGCCAATCAAAGCCAGCCATGTCACTCAGCCCCCCGCCTCACGCCAGGCTCAATACATACCCAAAGGAACAACGCTAGGCCCAACGCCAACTCAGAGTGAAACAGCTGACGTTTAGGAGCCAAAACACCCCAAACCAACGCCCCACACCCCACAACTTTATTTTGTAAAGCAAAATATAGCTAGGTGGATGGTGACATGAGTCACCCGACCGCTACACGTGTCAGTTTTAAACAATGCCAACTTTCTTTGCTTCCTCATCCAACTCTTATCAATCCTTAAAATAACCATCACCTACACCTACAACCGATCACCACCGCACCTTTAAAACTATGTCGGAATCCATGGTGGTTCACCACGGCGGATGCCACTGTAAACGCGTGCGATGGCGCGCCCAATCACCACCCAACGTCGTCGCATGGTGGTGCAACTGCTCGGATTGTACCATGAGACAAAACACTCATTTTGTCGTTCCTTTCGACCGATTCGAGCTTCTCGGAGACTCCGAGAAGTTTGTCACCACCTACACTTTTGGCACTCATTCAGCAAAGCATACTTTTTGCAAGGTTTGTGGGATAACATCCTTTTATACAACGCGGTCCAACAGCGGAATCGCGATTACGTATCGGTGTGTCAATCCGGGGACGTTGAATCATGTGGAGGTGAAGCATTATGATGGGGTGAATTGGGAGAAGTCACATAATGCAGAACATGAATGATTTCTCAAAGGTAAGTTTGGTGTAAGAGTTTAAGGATTCGCAAATATCTCAAAACTTGTGTTGTAGTGCTCTTTTTTTTTTTCGTGTAATACATGTTTATATTAAACGTAGGTATATGCAAAATAATATCGTTTAAACTATTAACTAGTTTAACTTATAAAAGAAAATGTACAAATATAAACCGAGTGATCGTTTGAGCTAAATGTTACCAAAGCGCTTATAAACCGAGTGATCGTTTAAGGATTCTTCATGACTAAAGAAACGAGTATCACCGGCTAAACAAACAAGTATCCCAGAAGGATGTATTTTAAATTGATCGAAAACCATAAAAATGAATACTATTATTAGTTTTGATAAAACGAATGAAGGTATCGATCTTGTCTTGTGGGATTCAGTTTGGTTCGTCACCCGTACCGGCACTTGTATAGCTTACAATACCAAAAATATTTTATTTTGAATACAATTTTATAATTTATACCCTGATGTCGATAAAAAGTTAAACACATCCCACTTTTTTAGGAAAGTTAATGAACGCTTTGTGATAATCCCGAAAGGACGTGTTTCAAATTGATTGAAAACCATAAAAATGAATACCGCTATTAGTTTTGATAATATGACACAGTACCGAAGTTGTTTGGTAGGAATCGGTTTGGTGCATCACCTGCATCGGCACTTGTATAGCTTATAATACTAAAAAAAAATTTTCAGTACAATTTTATACCGTAATGTTGTAAAAACACATCCAACGTTTTAAGAAAGTTAATGAATGCAAGTTACTATTGAGAATAAGAAAACCAAACAAAAAATTAAATGAAATAAAGGCATATTTAACGAACACCGGTATTGGTTCCATCAAGATCGCCATCGGACCATCGGTATCGTCGCTACAACTTTAATGTAAAAAAAAAACACCAATACCAGTACCAATGTTGTTTGGTTAGAATTTGTTTGATTCACTAGGGGTACATAGTTTATGATGTTAAAAATTACTCTATTTTGAATATAAATTTGTACCGAAATGTCACGCATAAAAAAATAAACACAATTGGGTATTTAACATTTTTTAAAAAGTTAATCAACACATTTTAATAAAAAAAATCAAATCAAATAAGGGATATTCACAAGTCAAGGGACTTGTTTTGTAATTGTTAAATAGTTATTTGAGGGCTTAGACATGGTGGCATATTTAGCAAGACACGCTGGCGACTTTATAAAGGCGCCGCAACACGTCATTTAGGTTACCTATTTATAGGTAAACCGTTGTCTAATTCCGGGACCGGAATATGTAGTCTTGTGTTTCTAGCCTGCCGGTTTGTGGTAGGTTGGGGTTTTGTTGTTAATGAAAGTTACCGTTGTCTAATTCCGGGACCGGAATAAGTAGTCTTGTTGTGTTTCTAGCCTGCCGGTTTGTGGTAGGTTGGGGTTTTGTTGTTAATGAAAGTTACCGTTCAAAAAAAAATTGTAGGGATATGCAATCAAAGAAAAAACAGGTTTCGAGTGAAAATAGAAAACATGACAGATGTATGTAGGGATATCATATGCAATCAAAGAAAAACATATGGCTACCTAACAAATTTACATTATTAAAGTAAGCGAAAGAAAACAATAGCAATAATGACAAGAAAACAATGTCAATAATGGAAAAAAGTAAGCCAAAGAAAACAATATCAACAAGGAAAAGAAAAGTTAAAAAAAAATGATAAGGAATCAAATCCTCTTTACTTAGGATGAGTAAGTAAAATCATGTTGTTATGCAATCATGTTGTTATCACAATTAAACATAATTTTTTTTTGTTTTTCAGTTTTTCACAGAACACACAATTATATGATTAAAACTTAAATTAACCATGTTGTTTTTTATATTTTTAAATATTCTTGTTCTTCAAACAATTTCCATAACCAAAAACACATAACTAAAAGCAAAGTCTCTCAAAACACCTATTTAGGTATCTTGGGTTAAGTCCCACAAGAATAAATAAATTTGCCATTCAAAATACGTAAGGCGATGTGTAGTCATAAAGCCTCTTTGGGTGCGTTATGCGACAAGTGGGACGCCACATCATACAGGGGCTTTGTGAGGCGTTATATCACTAGAGAGCGTAGTCATAAAGCCCCTACCCATCATTATCTCATTATTAATTTTTTATTTTTATTAATTAATTAAAAAACACTTAACTATTTTTGATTGGTCAAAATTTTGAACGTTGACTATGTTAGGACTAAGATAACCTTACATAACCATGTTTCTATATTTGAAAAATCCAAATTTCAAAGAAAGACAAGCTATGTGATTACACTCGGAACAATTTTCACTCAAAAACCATTCTTTTCTTTTTCATAGTTAAATGTTGTGACGCACAATTAAGGGGGTGTTTGGCTTAACTTTTTGAAACACCTTATTGACTTATTGGCTATTGGCTTTTGAAAAAAAGCCAATAAGTCAAAATAATGTTTGGCTTTTTAAAACTCCTTTTAACTTTTCATGAAATATTACCTTGTCCAACCTCATAAGCTCATCTAAACACTTTTTAAAACAACTTATTGACTTTTTCCATCTCATAAACTCATCAAACACTTTTTTAAAAACTCATTTTGGATAAATCATAAGTTCTTTTGCCAAAAAGTCATTTTTGAGTTAATAAGCAATCCCAAACACCCCCTAAATATAAACTCATCCAAACACTTTTTTAAAAACTCATTTTGGATAAATCATAAGTTCTTTTACCAAAAAGTCATTTTTGAGTTAAATAAGGAATCCCAAACACCCCCTAAATCTAGAATAAATACAAACATGTTTCTTAACAAACATTTAATCACATGCTTGGCTAGTTTACCAATTTAAGACACAATTTGACAATGTTTCCTTTCAACTTGCCCTTATTATTATTCAACTACTTTTTTTTAATTGTTAATTTCTATTAATCTTTGAGACTTGAACCCAAGATATTTCCTTTCCCAATCCAAGTGTTAAAAGATTTTGTCTTTACCAATGGACCACCCACCACCCCAAACTCCTTATCTCATGAAACTTGGGTCAAGTCAGGATGAGCTCGTTACTTATCATACACATCAAATTGTGTTGTTGTCACTGATAGTCTAGCGACGTAAACGATCAGCTTATTCATATATAAATGTATCCAAACTTTCATGTCTAAACATACTACATCGATAAAAACCCAAATGTAGCAAAAACAACAAAGAAAAAAAAATATGACAAAACATTGAAACCCAAATGTTATTAGACAAGAAAATGCACCAACGTTATTGCCAACTGGGAGACATCACCAAGGCAACCAAGATTCATGGATTTCACAACAAGATTGTGGTCTCCGCAATCATCGATGTAACAACGTACGGGTCCATGTTCGAAGCGGGCCTACGATCCTCAAAGTAGCCCTTTCCTTCTTTCTCTGTATCTCTCCCGACACGAATGGATGCACCACGATTCGCCACCCCCTGCCACACAACATAAGATGTCAGATCAAGATTATGTTGCAATGTTTACATAAAACTTCGGTATAAATCACTTGTGATCGGCTCGTTAAAAGCTTGAATCAAGGCAAGCTTAAACGAGCTCGGGCCCAAACTTGACTAGGCTCGAGCCAACTCTTTGCATACATTTTTTAATATCCTCAATATATAAATTTACATAATAATAATTGTTATATTAAAATATGCTAATATGTATCTTTTATATTATTAGTAAAAATTAGAACATATATACAATAGAGCCATCCCTGGCCGAGCTCGGGCTAGGCTAGGCTCGGCTTAGCTCGGCTCGGCTTGTTTACACCCTGCATGAAACAGAAATTAAAGATTACAGTACCCATTTGAAAGTGTTGATGTTGGCGGTCTCATGGCGGCCCGTCAGCCGACGTTCATTGCCTTCCCCGTACGCAGCAATGTGTTCAGAGTGCCTCAAACCCAACTTTTCGATAGCCTTCTTTATGATCTCGTATCCACCCTCTTCTCTCATCGATTTCGTGCTAAAACATCACGTAACGAGCGGGGTCAACACTTAAGAATAAAGTTCATTTTTTATAGTTTTTTGTTCATTTTTATAGTTTTATTTAGTAGATTTTAAATAATTACCTGTAGTTTGTGTGTGCTCCAGCACCATTCCAATCTCCCTGATGAATAAATAAGTTATATAATTTGTTGTTTTTTTACAAATATAAGTTGAAGAACTTTCTTTATAAAAAAACTCACCGGAATAGGCTTCGGGTCGAATGAGACGACGACTCCAGCGATCTCAGTTATCCTCTGTTAAAGAAAAAAAAACACATTTTAATCATCTAAAACATGTAAAAGTACAACACATCTTTTCCATCTTTCACCGCTAAAACATAAAAAGTTCTCGGGTTACCTCCAGAATGTATCGCGCAGCCCAAATCTCATCACCAGCAGATATACCAACTGACGGCCCGACTTGAAACTCCCACTGCATATCGCTTAAAATGTAAGTTCAACGTGACATAAAAATAATAGCTTAAAAGGAAACAGGTCAAATATCGCCAATTATTTATTTCAATGTCATAAACCTTCTACATCTTTTTCTTAAAATGCGCAATCATTTTTCACACAAACTATATTTAAAAAATCCAACCCGATACATAACCCGACCCGACCCAACCATTGGTGGCCCGTATTCAAAATTGGGTAGAAATGTGTTTACCTGGCCCGGCATGACCTCACCATTGATGCCACTAATGTTAATACCAGCATACAAACAAGCTTTGTAGTGTGCATCAACTATATCGCGTCCAAACGCCTTATCAGCACCGATACCGCAATAATACGGTCCCTAAATCGCATTAAACCGGTATAATTAAGTTAAAACTAATAACAAAAAATAAAGAAAAAAATGTGTAAATAATATTTATTACTTGAGGCCCAGGGAACCCTCCTTGAGGCCAGCCCAAGGGCCAGTTGATGTCCTTCTGCAACAAGGTATATTCCTGCTCGATACCGTACCTAACACGCATGTTAGAAAACGTTAAGTACTATTGTAGTCGTGATTCGGTTGACTTTGCCAAGGGCAAAATGGGAAATGTACCATGGAACTTCCTTTTCGACTTCAGGGTGGCTGAAGATTTTGGCAGCAGCGTGGCGCTTGTTCGTTGGGATCGGCTCACCGGCTGGAGTGTAAGCATCACAGATCACCTATATTACATGTGAATTAAGAAATATGTATCAAAGGTTTATAAAATGAAATCTTTGTGTAACATTTTAAATGTTAATAAAAGATGTTCTTGAAAATATTTTAATGTGTATCAGTACGTAATAAAGAAAACAATTAAATAAAAGTTACAATGTTTTTGTCACGTTTAAAATGAAAAATTAAGTTATGTCCTTTCTAAAAGTACTCCCAATGAACATTAAGGTCAATAATTTACTTTTGAGTTAAATGCCATTTTAGTCCCTGGGCTATTTTGCCAGTTTAGTCCAATTTCATTTTTCCTCTTTGGGTCCAAAAATGTTTCACTGTTGTCATTATAGTCCACTGAGTTTACTTCATCCATTTTTTCTGTTAACGAGAAGGCCAATTCGGTCATTTTATATGTAATTCTGTTAACTAGAAGGGCAATTCGGCCATATAAAATGACCGAATTTTCATTCTCGTTAACAGAAAAAATGGATGAAATTAATCCAGTGGACTGAAATGGCAACGGTGAAACCTTTTTGAACCCACAGGTAAAAATGAAACCTTTGGACTAAACTGGCAAAATAACCCAAACCACAGGGACTAAAATGAAATTTAACTCTTTACTTTTAAATGCAAAGAATCTTGAAATTAACACTAAACATATGTATACACAGATATAAAATATAATATATGCCAAGTGGTTTCCACATGTTGGTAGGTTGAAGGGGATACAAACTCAAATATTTTACATAAACCGAAAACCAAGTCAGACAAATATTTTAAAAAATATACGATAAAACAATTACGTTTATATTTATTAAATCTGATGCTTAATCTTTTTATATATTTTTGCATAAATTGCCAAAATCGTCCCTGAGATTTGGACATGTTTGCCGTTTTCATCCAAAACAACTTTTTTGTACCATATAGTCCTTCATTTTTAGGATTTTTTGCCATTTTCATCCAAACGTCTGACTTTTTTTTTGCCAAAATCGTCCCTGAGATTTGGGATTTTTGGCCATTTTCATCCAATTGTTTGATAGAAAAAATAAAGCAAATAGATGTTTGGATGAAAATGGCAAAAAATCCCAAAAGTAAAGGACTATATTGTACAAAAAAGTTGTTTTGGATGAAAATGGCAAACATACCCAAACCTCAGGGACGATTTTGACAATTTACTCTTTTTTTTATTTTCATCATTATGAAGTTATGAAATAAAACACATTTGTATATAAAAAATATAAAAACAAACGGTTCAAACACGCCTGGCTGCCCCAAACATAATCAATATAGGTAAACATGTTACTGGTTCAATCCGAGACTGACCCAAATTCGGTTTATGTCGTGTTAGAAATTCACCATTTTGTTATAAAGCCATAAACTTAAAAAAGAAAGGCTTAAAACATACCAAGATGTTGTTTCCACCTCTGAATGGGTCCTTGAAAATAGCTTGAGGACTGTTTCATTCATCAAGATCACATTAATCACTAAGAACATCAAAAACATAGTTATGATTTGAACTATATAAATCATGGGGTCAAATACACACTAGAGGATCACTTCGCTGTCCTCGCCAGGGGCTTGACCCGTGCTCGAACCATCATAGTTCCATTTTGGCAGCTTCTTGGGGTCACTCACTGGTCCAGGAAGAGTCTATAAAAAGGACAAAAAAAAGATCAGTTATATGACCAATTGAGCATAGAACACCACAATATGATCATTGAGCATATTCAAACTACTTACTCTTGCTTTGCTTCTAAGGTCCATACCAGATCCACCAATCCTGTATCAATATTAAGGAAGAGAAATCAATAACCGAACCATCAACACAACCGGTCTGGTTAAGTACAGTGACGGACCCATAAATTATTTGTTGGGGGTACGGATGAGGTGTTCAACCATATTTTCAAAGGGTGCGGTTGGGTTTTTTTCCCTAAAATATACACTAATTTTTTTTTTCAAGGGGTGCGGCGCCCACCCTGGCCAAAGGGTAGGTCCGCCCCTGGTTAAGTAGTCTTGAAACACCTTTATTTAGGCCTCGAAAGACTCGTTATGAGACGATTGGTCATACCCCATTTTCAAAATTTATTTACTTTTTGTATTTTTTTTACTTCTAAATCATTTGAGTAAATTACAAAGACGGTCCATGTGGTTTGGTACAAATTACAAATTTGGTCCATAATTTCAAATTTCTATGGATTTCATCTTTGATGGCGTTGTTTGTTACATCAAGGACAAAACCCGTAAAAGGTTTTGAAATTAGAGACCAAATCCGTAATTTCTCCCGAATCACAACCAGTATAATCTAGCCGATTCAATTACCGGTCCAGTTATGAAAACAATGTTCACTATACTATTTAATATTCACGTTTGTTGTTTAGCTCTAATTATTTAAAATAATATTACTTAGAAACTGAGTTTACAAGAAATTTGGAAGAACATGAGTGATCTAATGGGGTAATAAATGGGCTTAAATTTAATATAAATCCAAAATAATCACTACAAAAGTTACAAAAATCCCTAAAATTTGAAAAAGATTCAAGATCATCTACAAGATCAAGTATGCAAAATTAAAACCCCAGATCACAATGATTCATGTTAAGTGATTTCATGGTGGAAACCTATAAACAAAAGTCTAACATCCTACCAAACGTTGACTTTTCCCAGATCATAGTTGACCACGTCAAACATACACGAATAATGAAGATCTAGGTGCTACTAAGAACAAATAGATTGAAATACAAAAACCCACATAGAATCCAAGCATAAAAGATACATAAATGGTGATAAACAAGAGATTCAAGAATCTTGAACTGAAACGTACGAACAAAAAGTCAAAGATATGTTACAAAAAGTCAAAATGATCAAAGAAACTAACTAACCATATGTATTCAGCAATGATTTTGTTGGTGGAATCTGTGAGGTTGAGATTGATGAGATCATTGAGCAAAGCCATTGGTTTGTGTTGCAGAGATGAGAGCAAGGAATGAAGAAGATGTGTGTCCCATTTATAGTGAAGCAATCTATTTGTATGCATAATAAAAATCATATATTATTTTTATTAATTATTAATTACGTTTATTTGTTAATATTTAATTATTTTTAGTATTATATTCTGTATCTCAACATTTAATTTAATGTTCCTAAAAGTAAGGTACATTGTTGGCAGCCATTATTTAAACGGAAAAGGAATCTATTGATGTTTAATGTTTTTTAGTAAAATAGTTTTATAAAACTTAAATGGGGATGTTTAATGTTTTTGTAAAATAGTTTTATAAGACTTAAATAGGATCATGATAATATGTGGAACAAGTGGACAACTCATCAACTAGTAATACGATCAATATAAATGATCTTTTTACTAGAATGGGTATTAAATTAACTTTTTAAAAAACATCATAATCTACGATTGTAAATGATTACAGTAAAGTATAACTTAATGAAAAGACGGTACGTGTTCGTATGTTACAGGTGACGTATTTTAACATTGAAAGTCGAAATTTTTAAGGTTTTGACGCATAAATAACGAATGGCGCGGCCGACCAACAAGTCAGATGATTAAAAATCAGTCTTAGATTGAAAATGATGTGGTAATGAAAATAACATGATCATCTTGTTTAACCAATAGGAATATAACGTCTAAGCCTTAAAAAATTGTAATACATTCACCCTCCATCTAATCACTTATCTTTATAAAAAAAAGTTTGATCAAAATGATTATTTATATAAAATTTTGTTACAATAGTAAATTTGGGATGGTAAATCACAAATCACGGGTTAGGTGAGTGATGCTTACACCAATGGGGTGGTAGTCCATTGGCAAAGACAAAGCCTTTAAAACACCTAGGTTGGGAATGGGAAGGTCTTGGGTTCAAGTTCCACTGACGATAGGGGATTAAAGAAATTAGCCGTTCAAAAAAAAAAGGTGAGTGATGCTTACGATTAAAGATAGCATCTAATTGTAGTATAATGTAATAATTAATACCTTACTTAGATTATGATATTTTATTCTTACGTTTAAATTTTAGTTTTTTAAACTTACACATGAGTTTTTATTGTGAACCTTCATGTTATTAAATTAATAATTTATTATAAGAGATTGATGAAGAAAATATCGGTTACATAACTTTACATTACACACTATTTAATTGTAAAAAAACCAGTGAATTAAAAAACATGTTTTAAAGGAGTATATTATTAGTTACTCTAATAGCATAGAGTAATTAGACTGCCCGGTACTGGGGACTTCCCGGCATGGCGAGGCCCGGTACTACCGCCCCCTCCTGGTCCGTCTCGTTGCCAACGTCGCCCTTAAGCCGCTGAGGACGCTCCTCTTTCTTCTTTATACCACACACATACATGCATACACACACACATATATAGGGGAATGTTTAAATGAGAACGCTAAATATCGCGAGAACCGTGAGAACGAATGAAAAAACCGCAAAAACTTGGTCAAAAACATTTCAAATTCAAAATTTATTTTTACAGTTATTATTATTATTCGAATACAATGTTAGAAATTTAATCAACACATTTAAATTTAAATGTATTCTAAATTTTGAAAATTTACACATGTGTAAGTTTTCTAATTTACACATGTGTAAATTTGTTGTATTTAACAAATTTACACATGTGTAAAAAATCTAATATGAGTGATTTTGAGAGAATAAATGAATTATTTGATGTTGTAAATTTTTTTTTTAATGTTGTATCTTAATTACAATAAGGTTTGTATTAAAAAAAAACGGTTTTGATTGGTTCTCATTCGTTCTCACGGTTGTCGCAATATTTAGCGTTCTCAAGATAACTCTCCCCTATATATATATATATATATATATATATATATATATATATATATAGGGGGCTGCTAGAATGAAAACCACCTCGAGTTGTAAGAACCGCGAGAACTACACCCCACGGGTGGGCGTTAACCACAATTTTTTTTTACAACTAGATGTGTAAATTATAAACACAGCCGTAAAAAAAAAATTTTAAACGCCGCGGCCGGGGGGGTAGTTTTTTACACCACAAGTTTGGTGTTTTTAATTTTTTTTCTTTTTTTTTTCACCAAACTTGTGGTGTAAAAAACTACCCCCCGGCCGCGGCGTTTAAATTTTTTTTTTTACGGCTATGTTTATAATTTACACATCTAGTTGTAAAAAAAAATCGTGGTGAACGCCCACCCGTGAGGTGTAGTTCTCGCGGTTCTTACAACTCGAGGTGGTTTTCATTCTAGCGGCTCCCTATATATATATATATATATATATATATATATATATATATATATATATATATATATATATATATATATTGAGGCCCATTCACACACCCTAGGTCCATCCCTTTAGGCTTATCCTCCACACCCTCTTACATAAACGCCTACGTAGCGAATCGTCCCTTGAGGACAATCCTCCTCCACACCCAATAATCTTATACAATGTAAAATAACATAGTTTTTCTTCTAAATTCTCACAGCTTATAAAATAATTATAACACATTTTATGGTGATAAGTAACACACTTATTATTATTTTTTAAGTGAAATAATTTAAGATGATACAAACAGAAATTGAAGAAAGATTTTTTTTAATTTATTTTCTATCTAGTTAAGCATGTTTTTTAAAAAAAAATCATAAATTAATTTTTTTATAGTTACTCTAGTAGAAATTATATAATTACTCTAGTAGAGTAATTACATAATTTATATAAGATTATACAAATAGAGTAATTCATTTCATTTCTCACGTTTAGCACTTCAAGACTTATTTATACAATAAAGTTGCTCATCATATACATATACATAAATTTATATAATATCAATTATTAACATGGATATGCATATGGCGTCATACCCCAACCAATGGCGGAAACATCGGGGCGCGGCACTGAGCGAAACAGATTGTTCAGGAGAAATCCATAACAACTAATATTACCAAATATTTAACGTTACGTCCCATACCATAACATATTAAGCAAAGTAGTTATTACAGACATAGTATCTCAAAGACAAATAAAATGTTCCGACAACTCAGAATTTAATGTGACGTTTCTAGACCTCCTAACTTGATTCCATAACAGCAAGCATAGCATAAGCATCCTAAACACCTGTCACATACGTTAAAATAAAAGTCAATACACATAGTGTAAAGGTGAGCATACAAGTTTAATAGTTTAATAGAAGCGAAAGCGATTTACGCATAACCAACATGTAACACGTAGAAATGTGAAGCAAGTGGGTTATCGACAATGAAATATGCACAGACATGACTGCGAGTTGTAGAATGCGCAACACATATCACCACTGTGACACGTGAAGAAATACCCTTAACAACCCCTGTCCACTACAGGTGTTGAGTCCAAACTATAGTACTATCGTTGCTAAGGTGTCAAGCAACAATCACTGTGTAAGCATAACATACAAGCATTCATCGAATAACATGTATAACATGCGAGAGCGGTTAGCGTATAAAAAGTGTTTGCGTTGTGTGATCGAGGTGATTTGTTATAAGTAACGTATGTAACACCCAAAAGTGCGTTAAAGCAAAAGGGATTGAGTATACTCACAGTTCGTGTTTAATAAATAAACACAAGTGATGTGCACAAAATGCAACATATAAATTACATCAATTGTGGCATAAAACTAACCCTTTTTAGTACTAATGTTGGAAAAAGCATGTTTTTGTCTTCCTTTTGTATTTTCAGGATTAAATGAGCTAAAATAAACAAAAGAAGCAAAAAGACAGCTAAATCTAACATAAATACAAGAAAAGAAACAAACGTGGTATGCCCGACCTCCCGACAGCATCTTCCCAAGCAAAACAAAAGAACGGAAGGCTGAACACGCCCCGTGCTCAATGAGCATGGGGGCGTGCCCAAGTGTCAGCAGAAAAGACAAAGCTGTAGAAGCTTCTATCACCCACCACGGGGGCGTGCCCAGCGGACACGGGGAAGTGGTCAACTCTAAGATTCGCAGGACCTAGGGAAATCTTGATAGTACAGATACGCTTCTGCACACGGGGTCGTGCCCAGCGGACACGGGGGCATGGTCAACTAATGCAGACAAACTGCAATTAATGAAGAAAGAGAGGAGGATGGACACGGGGCCGTGCCCAATGGACACGGGGCCGTGCCCGAGCTTCTGTTCAGCTTATAAATAGGAGTGCTTGGATCACTTGCAACTCATCCCTTGGCACACCACCTCTCTCACACTTCACTCACCACCCACCACCATCACAACACCATCATCCACCACCATCATCCATTGTCCATCATAGAGTGTGTGAGTCGTCTCGGGATCCAAAATAGATCGTAAGAGTTCTTGACAATCAAAGGCTATGTTTGCCTAAGTCTCTTACATCACTTGGTGAAGATAAGTGTTTAGTGTAATACTTTTTTATTTTTATATCTTTTCGCACTTTTTATTTGGTTATGTATTAATGACTTTAATACTAGTTTCTTATGTTGAAGGTGATTCTTCCTTATCGTTTGTCCGTGGTGTCTTGGCATTATTTTACTGTCTATATAAAATAAAAGATTTTCACCATTCATATCTCCACGGTCTATATGGAGATATGTTGGTTACCTGGTCGGGGGTTAAGGGAACTGTTTGGTAAGAGTCTTGCCATTGTTCAGTGTATAGATCCTGCAAAGGACCTGGGTCAAATTTAGTAGGACCTCCTTCAATACCCATCGGTATTGGATGGCGGGGGTCCAAACTCTTTGATCCCCTCATAAGTAAGCTACTATTAAAACTTTAACCCGGCTACTTAGGACTGTATCCCTGCTGACTCAGACTACTTAGCCGAGGGTAACGTCACCTTCAAAAGAGGGGCCTACCACATTATGCATTAATAACTTAATTAATTATCTTTCAATAATCCGACCCTTTAGGATTGTATCCTTGCTGACTCAAACTACTGGGTTGAGAGTAACGTCACCTTCAAAAGAGGGGCCTACTACAATAACTAAGATAATCTCTTAAAAAGTGCAAAAGTGTGAAAATAATCAAAGGTTACACTACCCACGAGTCGGATCCAAGTGATTCATCTTGTCTATCTGTTTTTACTTTTATTTTTATTTTCAGCATTTTAGTTAGTTTTATTTTTCTAGTTTAAAAACCTTTTTTCTAACTTTTGATTTGATTAGACGTTCAGGATAAACCGGTACTAAAAGCTCTTGGGTCCTTGGACGACCTCGGTATCTTACCAACACTATACTACGTCCACGATGGGTGCACTTGCCATATGTGTGTTTAGTGTTAGTAAATATCGTGTTTTATAAATTTAAAACTTGGCTAAAAAGTGTAAAGGGGCTTAAAATATACACCTAAAATATATTACACCTAAAGCACATGAAGTTTTTGGCGCCGCTGCCGGGGACACAAGGATTTTAAGAAAGTTAGGAATCAACGGCCTAATCGTATTTTCTAAATTTTCTGTTTTTTAGGATTTTCTTAATTTTTCAGCTTCTGCAGAACTCAGCACGGGCCGTGCCGCTAAACACGCCCCGTGCCCAATCTTTGGAACTGGCAATCCTGTTTTAAGTCAGACAGTAAGCTGAACACGGGGCCGTGCCCACTCAACACGCCCCGTGCCCAAGATTCAGTTACTGAATACAGAACTGTAAGATCCCGACGGTTGGTAATTTTTGACACAAACATGAGTGATAATGATAATTTTTACTTTCGGCACTCTTATGGTACGTGGTGTCAGTTATGTGGTGGCTCTCATAAAGAATTACAATGTTATTTTCTAAATTATAAGCCCCACTATATAGACCCATTGTTTTCCTGTAGCCTTAAGAGGGGCTAACGTAAAAATAATCCCTATCTCTCCCTCGAATGCGCTCAACCGGACCTTCTAGGAGAAATGCTTCTTGATGAACTATTTCAATTAGAAGATCTAATTCTTAATTGGTTAAAAGAACTTAGGATGGATTTTATTAATTCATCTCAAGACGATACCCAAGAAGAATTGTTGGGACCACATTCGAATAAAAACAACTTCGTTGTTCCCGATAATACCTTCGACTCTAGCGAGGACTTGAGTGATAGTCGTCCCTGTGCCGATTGTGCCGTGAATGACTCTCCATCGACTTCGTTCGGTGCATACATAGACCTGAGCGATTCGGCATACACCTTCTTTAACGAGAGCCCGGGAAAGGGTTGGACTTGTCTACCTACATTTAGCATTGGAATCACCCTCACCGACAACCTCTTGCGTTCTCTTCTTAATCTAGAGCAATTAAGGTATCTTAGGCACTTTGGGGTTGTTCCATCCAGTAAGGAACCGCCCGATACGGATAAATTTCTTAGAAATAGACAAACTTCATAAACAGCCCTTTGACACGGGGTCGTGCCCAGTCAACACGCCCCTGTGTCCACCGAAAGATTCCTTTCTGACTTTTTGTCAGAATACGGACAAAATGTGTCAGGATCTTGCCTGCACACGGGGCCGTGTCCAGCCGACACGGGGCCGTGTCCAGCATGCTGTCGTTTTCTATAAATGCAGCCAAGAATCCTGCACATTTGGACCATCCAGGGATAGAGATTTGAGGGGATCTTCTCATATACCATCCTAGGTATTTTCTAAAAGAAGGTTCTAACAACCATCTTGTCCTTTCTTCTTTTATCCTTTACCTTCTTCTTCATCTTTCTTGCATCAACACCTCCATTAAAGCTTGATTCCAAGCTTTATTGTGATGTTTGTTGAGTTTTTGTTCAAGGAATCTTGTTAAAAATAAGTTGTATAACATTGTTTTTAGTTATTACTGCTAAAAAATGCTTCATAAGTTGGAAAAATAATTTGAAACTTCGAGATTCCTTGTTCCAAAAATCCGCAGAAAGGTGAACACGGGGCCGTGCTCATTGAGCACGGGGCCGTGTCCGCAGATACTGTTTCATTAAAATAAACTCTTTTCCGTTTATTTTCGTAGAATGTCAAGCCAAAATAGTGGAACCTCTTCTGCGCACTCTAGAAACAGTCGAAGGAAAAGAAGGTCTTCAATTGAAGCAACTCTCGTACGCTACGTAATGGCATTACGTGAAGCTCTTGACGAGATGACTTCGGTAGAGGAGGTCCTTATAGACCGTATAAATTATCTTATGGTGGGGCTGGAAAACAGTTTTCAAGAAATTAACCTCTTGCACAAGAGGTTAAACATTCTTGTAACACCTCCCATGGAACCGATCCACCCTCAAGAGGATTGGAACCTAGCACTTGGAATCAACAATCCTACCGGGTGGGATGACATTCCAGCGGAGCCTCCTCTTGAAGATCTACAAGAAGTCCTGGTGGAGGTTGCACCCCCTCAACCCGATGCCAAAGAGCCCGCCTTTCTTCTCCCACGGGATATGGAGGAGTGGCTCGCCGATGTGTAAGGGACCCATACCCAGAGGAAGAAGTTCTTCAAGCCGCATCCAACCGAGAGAAATATCTTTTTGGAAATTTTGCTAATAGAATAAATTTTAGGTTAGAACTTCTTGATTTGAACTTCTTGTGCTTCTTTTGACTTATTTATCTAGAACTTTAACTTTTTAGGATTATTATGTAATTCTCTCTATGTTTTAATGAATGATGGTTTTAGTTAATTTGGTGTTTGGATGATGTTGTAATGGATAAAACACACTCGGGATGGTGAAGGATAACAAGGGAAACTTGCACCAGCACCCCATGCACGAAAACAGGGCCATCCGACAAAATTTTCTTCATTACAGCAAGTTCAGTACGGGCCGTGCCCGTCCAACACGGCCCCGTGCTGCACAGTCTGCAGAGAATACCCAGTTCAGGTAACTGGACACGGGGCGTGCTCAATGAACACGCCCCCGTGTCCAGGCTTCTGTTTCTTTTTACAAACTTTTGTTACTGGCGATCTGAATACGGGGCCGTGCCCGGACACCACGGGGCCGTGTCCAGACGCCCAGTAACATAAAGTTTTGCTTTTTCACACCTTTTTACACATTTAATCAACCTAAAAACTTATTTTTGGGACACATTGAGGACAATGTGTAATTTATGTGTGGGGGGATGCTAAAACCTTGAATCTTGCAAGTCCTAATTAACAAGCCTTACACAAAACTCTATTGGAACCGCTAATCACCCCAAATTTTTTTCAAAAAAAAAAAAAAAATCATTTTTTACTTGTCTAGGTTTAATCTGGGAAATTCAAGTTCTAAAAAGTGATATTTTTACAAATTTACAACCAACAGCGTCGTGATAAAAAGAACCAACATAAGAAAATTATGAAACGGCATGACAAGTTTAGTTAAAATTTGATTATATATACTTGATCACATAAAAACCCATTCCCACAAAAGTGAGTTTTGAGCCTTTATTGAGCATACAAATACATATCTTTAAACTAAATGCTCATCTTTCGTTTCTTGTGTGAATAACCGCTTGGTTCTTACAACTCTAGAACTTGCCACGACGATACATTCCCGGTCCTTACCAACTTAAACCCAAGTAAGTAAATGATGGAGGCATTAGGTGTCACACCCCCAAATTCCACCTGCGGATGACACCCGCTTCGAGGGCGTGACCGACCAGGATCCAGCCATCAATCATACTGAATGATAAAATTTGATATTCAAATAGTACTTACTAACCATACGATTAGCAAGTGTTAAGTTTAGAGTACAATGTTTCAAGTTCAGAGTAAAAAGTAGCGGAAGCATAAATAAACAGTTTTAAACAATGTTCATAAGGTAAGCATGATAAATGCCCAACACACGGGCAGACGACCACTACACATCCCAAGCAGCTACTCCAGTCACTGGCCACCTGCAAAGCATGCAGTAAGGTGTCAACAATAATGCTGAGTGAGTTCACTAGTTGTCCAGTTTTAATTACCAAAAACTCGTTTCACCAGTTAATTTATCCGTTTATACATGCCATGGGGAGCTACCCCAAAAGTTAGCGACTAAACTGTTTTTCCAATACCGAACACTAGGTAACCGTTTGCGTTTCCGCAGGATGCCCCGATGTCAATGTTCTATCATCATTGACGGATGCCTGAGTACATTAGTTCACGACCGATCCCATACCATGGCACGGTGTGAGGTTGGTAAAACCTAAATAGCGCTATCAACTAATAACCCGTTCGCCTGGCCCCGGCGACTAATCGGTATTATGTAGTAGGGACTTGAGTGATAGAGTTGCGTTTAGTGCCGTTTGGTTGCATTCCGTATAAACAGTAATTAACTAAAAGGTTTCCCAATGACAAGGGAAGGAAAAGTAAGTTTGTTCCCAATAACTAGGGAAGGAATGTAAATGGTATCCCCTTTACAAGGGGATAGGGTTGTTTAGTCTCGTGTCCCAAACCACCGGGACGCATGCTTTTAAGTTGTGAACTCACCTTGGGTTGCTCGGTAGATATTTTTACCCGGTCAGGTATGTTGGTCACCACGTCCTAACATGGTTACCAAATATGGGTCAAGTCGGGTACAAGTAAACACATAGCGAATACGTATGGCAAAACATATAGCAAACACGTATAACATGAGAATACACAAACAGTTGGGTTATTGGGTTAGCCCTAACATACAATCACATAGCCCAGTCAATAGAAAGCCCAACAGTCAAAGCCCAATAACACCAAAATAGCCCAGTCGAGACAAGGGTGGTTGCGACTCGCAACCGAGGTTACGACTCGCAACCGAGGTCTCGGTTCATCACGTTTTGGTTACGAGTCGCAACCAGAGGTTCCGACTCGCAACCAGCGGTTCCGACTTGTCAACAGTGGTTACGACTCGCAACCGGATTCGATGCGTGTTGATTGCGACTCGCAACCGGGAGATCTCGACAAGACTTGATGCGGTCTCGAGTAGCAACCAAAGGTTGCGATTCGCAACCGTGATTATGTGCACAACAATTCTTCTAGAACCTGCAATGTACTGACCAATAGAATTGCATTTTCATGCAAATTGTGTACTATATCCACTAACATGTTTTCTTGTCTAAAATGTGCACAATTCGGATCAAACTTAGCATATTTGAATGTTCATAAAATCTTCATACATGTTCTTCATCTACACAAACTTCCGAAACATGTATCTTACAATAACCAATCAATCATAACAAGCCGGATAACACACAATTCATGAACATTCAACCCTAAATCATGCATAAATCTTCTAACCAAACCCTTATCATTACCCGGATAACCAACCCATTCAACATCACAACCATTCTTGTATTTAAAGCACACAAACAAGATTCATCATATAAACCCAAACATTTATGCCTAAAACCTCCTAACCAATCCTTATTACAACCGAATAGCAAACCTTTAAACACAAAACCGGATCATTTTCATTAAGGCACAAAATCATCTCAAGCAACCACTTTTATCATCAAACAAGCATTTTAGTAACAAGACAAACAAGCAAAACAACTATGAAGATATTCATGCTAACCGGTTGGAAGTAGGAGCACAAGGGATTGATGAACCAAGCTCCAAATGATGATCTCGAGCTAGAATCCGAGAGCCTTGATGCTACCGTTGGATCCGAGAGAGATGAGAGGGTGAGAAAGTGATCTTGGTTTGCTAGGGTTTTAGGGTTTAGTGAGGAAGAAGGAGTGAGTGAGGGAGAGTGTTGTAAAAATGGTTAAGGGAGGGGAGGGTTGGTTTATATAATGTCACGAGTGGGCTTAGGGGTTTCCGGGTTGGGTTCTCGGTCGCAAGACCCTAACCGGCCCAAACCGGCCCACGTTCATTGTTCACTCGAGACCACTCCGGGTCTCGAGTCGGGTTGAGGTTTCGGCTCATATATAACTCACACATATATACATATATATATATCTATACGTACACATATGCACCCAACACGTAATAACAAGCAATTCATAATTTTTCACTTAATAGTTTACGTACACACATGTTACATCGAAAGGTTGTCCGGGAAAATCCGAAGTGTCACATTATCCCCAAGTTTTAAGAACTTTCGTCCCGAAAGTTAAGGCAGCCACTGTCAAGCTAGCGTAAGTGAAAGCGTTTCAACGGGGTGTCACATCATCCCCCCGTTAGTTGGGAATTTCGTCCCGAAATTCGGCTGTAGCTTCAGTGCTGGGGTTTTCGTTTGGAAACAGCTGGGGATACTTGCGCTTCATCTGGTCTTCCCGCTCCCAGGTATACTCTGGGCCGCGCCGCGAGTTCCAACGGACTCGTACAAGAGGTATCTGGCTACGTTTGAGGATTTTGATCTCTCGATCAGTGATTTCAATCGGTTCCTCAGTAAAGTGTAGCTGTTCATCAATAGTTAGTTCCTTGAAAGGAATTACGAGCGTTTCATCTGATAGACACTTCTTCAGATTAGATATGTGAAAAACGTTGTGTACCGCACTCAGTTCTTCAGGCAGGTTCAATCTATAAGCAACCTTACCGATCTTCTCGGTAATTTCGAATGGTCCGATGTATCGTGGATTAAGCTTGCCCCGTTTACCAAAGCGAACCACACCCTTCCAGGGTGAGACTTTAAGTAGAACTCGGTCACCGACCTGGAATTCCAATGGTTTCCTACGCTTATCAGCGTAACTCTTCTGACGGTCACGGGCTGCCGCCATGCGTTGTCTGATCTGGGCAATCTTTTCCGTTGTGTCTACCACCATCTCTGGGCCCGTGATTTGACTATCACCGATTTCCGCCCAGCAGAGAGGTGACCGGCATTTACGACCGTACAATGCCTCAAAAGGTGCTGCCTGAATACTAGTGTGGTAACTGTTGTTGTAGGAGAATTCCACTAGTGGTAGATGCTTCTCCCAGTTCTTGCCAAAATCGATCACACACGCTCTAAGCATGTCCTCTAGAGGCTGGATGGTGCGTTCGGACTGTCCATCCGTTTGCGGGTGATAAGCGGTGCTCATATCCAAACGTGAGCCAAAGGATTTGTGCATAGCTTGCCACAACTCCGAAGTAAAACGAGCGTCTCTGTCGGAAATAATTGAGGTTGGCACCCCGTGCCTCGAAACCACTTCCTTTAAGTAAATTTCCGCCAAGGTAGAAAACTTGTCTGTTTCCTTAATAGCCAGAAAGTGCGCGGACTTGGTCAATCGGTCTACTATTACCCAAATAGTATCATTTCCGCGTTGAGACCTAGGTAGCCCTGTAACAAAATCCATGGAAATCTGCTCCCATTTCCATTTCGGGATTTCTGGTTGTTGGAGTAGACCTGCTGGCTTCTGGTATTCTGTCTTAACTCTAGCGCAAGTCAAACATTTGCCGACGTATGTTGCTATGTGGGCCTTCATGCCAGGCCACCAATATGTAGTCTTCAAGTCGTGGTACATCTTGTCCGAACCAGGATGTACTGAGTAGCGGGACTTGTGGGCTTCGTCCATCACTAGTTCACGTAAATCTCCATAGAGTGGAACCCAAATGCGCCCGGTTACATAGTAAGCACCATCTTCTTTCTGTTCTAGTCGCTGTCTCGATCCTCGCAAAGACTCAGCCCTGATGTTTTCCGGTTTCAATGCCTCAACTTGAGCATTTCGGAGCTGGGTAGGGAGGTTAGACTGGATGGTAAGTTGCAATGCTCGCACGCGCTTTGGTATAGTGTCCTTTCGGCTGAGGGCGTCTGCCACGACATTGGCCTTGCCCGGATGGTATTTGATGGCGCATTCGTAGTCATTCAAGAGTTCGACCCACCGACGCTGTCGCATGTTCAATTCCTTTTGCCTAAAGATATGCTCGAGACTCCTGTGATCGGTGTAAATAGTGCACTTGGTACCGTACAGGTAATGTCTCCATATCTTAAGAGCAAAAACCACTGCCCCCAGTTCCAAGTCATGCGTTGTGTAGTTCCTTTCGTGTGTCTTGAGTTGTCGAGAGGCGTAGGCAATAACTTTCTCGCGTTGCATCAACACGCAACCGAGCCCATGAATAGACGCATCGCAGTAAACCACAAAGTCGTCAGTGCCTTCAGGCAACGAGAGAATAGGAGCGCTACAGAGGTTATCCTTAAGCCTCTGAAAAGTAGATTCCTGTGCTTCATTCCACTTGTAGGCGATGCCTTTCTGAGTGAGTATGGTGAGGGGTTGTGCAATCTTTGAGAATCCCTGAATGAATCTGCGGTAGTAGCCTGCCAAACCCAAGAATTGGCGAACTTCAGTGGGAGTCTTAGGCGTAGGCCAGTTCCTTATCGATTCGATCTTGGCTGGGTCGACGTGAATTCCGTTCTTATTAACTACATGGCCGAGGAAATGGACTTCTCGAAGCCAGAAGTCACATTTAGAGAATTTGGCGTACAGCTGCTCGTTGCGAAGGAGTTCCAGAATAAGGCGTAGGTGTTGTTCATGCTCCTCTTGACTTTTCGAATAAATCAGGATGTCATCGATAAACACAATCACGAATTTGTCGAGGTAAGGCTTGCACACTCGGTTCATGAGATCCATGAAAACCGCAGGTGCATTAGTCATTCCGAAAGGCATAACGAGGAACTCGTAATGACCATAACGAGTCCTGAATGCAGTCTTAGAGATGTCTTCGTCACGTACTCTCAACTGATGATAACCTGACCGTAGGTCAATCTTAGAATAGTAGCTCGATCCTTGCAGCTGATCGAATAGGTCGTCGATGCGCGGGAGAGGGTAACGATTCTTGATGGTAACCTTGTTCAGCTCACGATAGTCGATGCACATTCGGAATGTGCCATCCTTCTTCTTGACAAAGAGTACTGGGGCTCCCCAGGGTGATGAACTAGGACGGATAAATCCTTTATCCAATAGTTCCTGTAGTTGCGTAGAGAGTTCCTTCAGTTCTGCAGGGGCTAGACGGTACGGTGCACGAGCTATGGGTGCTGCTCCGGGAGCTAGCTCGATTTGGAATTCGACCTGACGGTGGGGAGGGAGTCCAGGTAGTTCCTCAGGAAATACCTCGGGATAGTCGCGTACTACAGGGAAATCTTCAATCCTCTTTTCCTTTTCGTGGGTGTTGGTGACAAGTGCTAGGATTGCGGTGTGCCCTTTCTGTAAACACTTCTGGGCTTTCAGGAGCGAGATAATGCCTGTGACTTCTCCACCTTTGTTGCCTTGGACGATGAGGGGTTGGCCAGAACGACGAGGTATACGAACTGCTTTCTCTTGACAGAGGATCTCAGCGCGATGTTTGGATAACCAATCCATACCAATGACGACATCGAAGCTTCCAAGTTTGACGGGGAAAAGATCGATACTAAACGTGTGGCCAGACAATTCTAGTGTGCAGTCGTAGATCACGTGCGTGGCCTCGATGTTCTTACCATTAGCTATCTCGACGATGTGCTTAGAACTTAATAATGCAGGCGGGTGCTTAAGTTTCTTACTAATGCGAAGGGATACATAACTGGCATCGGCACCGGAATCAAATAACACAGAAACATAACGATCATCAAGTAGGAACTTACCCGCCACGACGTTGGGGTCGTTCCTTGCTTCTCCAGCTCCAATCACGAAAGCTCTTCCCCTCGCATTCCCAGCATTGTTGTTTTGCTCATTGTTCCCAGCTCCCTGATTGTTGTTGCGATTCTGATTCAGTTCAGGGCAATCCTTTCGCATGTGCCCTGTTGCCCCACATTTAAAACATGCCCGGTTGTTTCCCTGCTGCTGTTGCTGTTGAGGTTGTTGCTGATTCTGCCTTGCTGGGAACTGACTTCTGCAATCCTTGGCTTCGTGCCCCATCTTGTGGCATCGCTGACACTGGCCTTTGTTACATGCCCCATTGTGATGCCTGTTACACTTGTTGCACTTAGGGTAGCTTCCCCGGTAGCCACCCTGTTGCTGAGTGCCCTTGTTGTTGTCAGTTTTCCTTTGCTGAGCTGGGGCCTGAGTAGAGTTAGCATCTTTGCCCTGATTTCCATCCCACTTTCGTTTGCCATCACTGGAAGTTCCTTCCGCAGCACTGATCCTTTTGGGCAACCTGCCCTCCTCCACAGCCTGGTTAGTGAGTTTGTGGGCAAGACGAACCACGGGCTGTATGGCAGTGAGGTTGGCCGAGGTTACGTGGCTCCTGATTTCCGGGACTAAACCCTTGATGTACAATTCGATCCTTCGGTACATAGGTCGGGACATGTTTGGACAAAGAGCAGCATAGTCGTTGGACAGCTTGGTGTAGGTCTCAATCTCTGACCCAACCATCTTGAGTTCATAGTACTCGTCCTCGAGTTTGTGGATGTCATCCCTGTGACAGTACTCTTCCTTGATCATATCCTTAAAATCTTCCCATGCAGTAGCGTTAGCAGTCTCCAAACCAAGCATTTGAATTTGCGCCTTCCACCATGAAAGTGCGCTTCCCTCAAGAGTACCAGTAGCAAACTTCACCCAATTAGCAGGGGGACACTCGCAGACAGCGAAGACAGCTTCGACCTTCTCGATCCAGTGCAGGAGACCTATGGCACCCTCAGTGCCACTGAATGGAAGAGGCTTGCAATCCATGAAGGTCTTGAAGGTACAGACACGTGGTTGCACAGGCGCAGGCTGTCCTGTTGTGAGGAGTGAAGCGAAATAGGTTTAGAGGCGAAAAGATGATGTGGCGGTAGGATCTAAACATCCTAAAACAACGAGCTTACCTATAGGGTGAGCTGCGAAAGCTGCAGCCACCGTGTTGAGCAGGTTAGTGAACTGAGCCTGAGTCATGTTGACGTTTCCTCGTCCGCGTCCACTCATTGTCTTCATAACCAGAAAACATAGTATGAGTGTGATGTCGTAACATAGCGAGAATAAGATAGAAGAGGGGAGGCGTATCTATCTAATCAGGCAAACTAGTACGCATAATAAAGCAGAAAGCATACGACAAATAAACAAGTAAATATGGATCCGAGCTATGAGGTCAGATAAGTCGAGCCTTGCACTTGGAGTGTAGTGTCGTCACGAGTCACGGGTTATAGTCTGGTTTTTCTCAAAAAGATTTTCCCCCTTTTTAAAACCAAGTTCACTATAACCAATGGCTCTGATACCAATCTGTCACACCCCCAAATTCCACCTGCGAATGACACCCGCTTCGAGGGCGTGACCGACCAGGATCCAGCCACCAATCATACTGAATGATAAAATTTGATATTTCAAATAGTACTTACTAACCATACGATTAGCAAGTGTTAAGTTTAGAGTTCAATGTTTCAAGTTCAGAGTAAAAAGTAGCGGAAGCATAAATAAACAGTTTTAAACAATGTTCATAAGGTAAGCATGATAAATGCCCAACACACGGGCAGACGACCACTACACATCCCAAGCAGCTGCTCCAGTCACTGGCCACCTGCAAAGCATGCAGTAAGGGGTCAACAATAATGCTGAGTGAGTTCACTAGTTGTCCAGTTTTAATTACCAAAAACTCGTTTCACCAGTTAATTTATCCGTTTATACATGCCATGGGGAGCTACCCCAAAAGTTAGCGACTAAACTGTTTTTCCAATACCGAACACTAGGTAACCGTTTGCGTTTCCGCAGGATGCCCCGATGTCAATGTTCTATCATCATTGACGGATGCCTGAGTACATTAGTTCACGACCGATCCCATACCATGGCACGGTGTGAGGTTGGTAAAACCTAAATAGCGCTATCAACTAATAACCCGTTCGCCTGGCCCCGGCGACTAATCGGTATTATGTAGTAGGGACTTGAGTGATAGAGTTGCGTTTAGTGCCGTTTGGTTGCATTCCGTATAAACAGTAATTAACTAAAAGGTTTCCCAATGACAAGGGAAGGAAAAGTAAGTTTGTTCCCAATAACTAGGGAAGGAATGTAAATGGTATCCCCTTTACAAGGGGATAGGGTTGTTTAGTCTCGTGTCCCAAACCACCGGGACGCATGCTTTTAAGTTGTGAACTCACCTTGGGTTGCTCGGTAGATATTTTTACCCGGTCAGGTATGTTGGTCACCACGTCCTAACATGGTTACCAAATATGGGTCAAGTCGGGTACAAGTAAACACATAGCGAATACGTATGGCAAAACATATAGCAAACACGTATAACATGAGAATACACAAACAGTTGGGTTATTGGGTTAGCCCTAACATACAATCACATAGCCCAGTCAACAGAAAGCCCAACAGTCAAAGCCCAATAACACCAAAATAGCCCAGTCGAGACAAGGGTGGTTGCGACTCGCAACCGAGGTTACGACTCGCAACCGAGGTCTCGGTTCATCACGTTTTGGTTACGAGTCGCAACCAGAGGTTCCGACTCGAAACCGGCGGTTCCGACTTGTCAACAGTGGTTACGACTCGCAACCGGATTCGATGCGTGTTGATTGCGACTCGCAACCGGGAGATCTCGACAAGACTTGATGCGGTCTCGAGTAGCAACCAAAGGTTGCGATTCGCAACCGTGATTACGTGCACAACAATTCTTCTAGAACCTGCAATGTACTGACCAATAGAATTGCATTTTCATGCAAATTGTGTACTATATCCACTAACATGTTTTCTTGTCTAAAGTGTGCACAATTCGGATCAAACTTAGCATATTTGAATGTTCATAAAATCTTCATACATGTTCTTCATCTACACAAACTTCCGAAACATGTATCTTACAATAACCAATCAATCATAACAAGCCGGATAACACACAATTCATGAACATTCAACCCTAAATCATGCATAAATCTTCTAACCAAACCCTTATCATTACCCGGATAACCAACCCATTCAACATCACAACCATTCTTGTATTTAAAGCACACAAACAAGATTCATCATATAAACCCAAACATTTATGCCTAAAACCTCCTAACCAATCCTTATTACAACCGAATAGCAAACCTTTAAACACAAAACCGGATCATTTTCATTAAGGCACAAAATCATCTCAAGCAACCACTTTTATCATCAAACAAGCATTTTAGTAACAAGACAAACAAGCAAAACAACTATGAAGATATTCATGCTAACCGGTTGGAAGTAGGAGCACAAGGGATTGATGAACCAAGCTCCAAATGATGATCTCGAGCTAGAATCCGAGAGCCTTGATGCTACCGTTGGATCCGAGAGAGATGAGAGGGTGAGAAAGTGATCTTGGTTTGCTAGGGTTTTAGGGTTTAGTGAGGAAGAAGGAGTGAGTGAGGGAGAGTGTTGTAAAAATGGTTAAGGGAGGGGAGGGTTGGTTTATATAATGTCACGAGTGGGCTTAGGGGTTTCCGGGTTGGGTTCTCGGTCGCAAGACCCTAACCGGCCCAAACCGGCCCACGTTCATTGTTCACTCGAGACCACTCCGGGTCTCGAGTCGGGTTGAGGTTTCGGCTCATATATAACTCACACATATATACATATATATATATCTATACGTACACATATGCACCCAACACGTAATAACAAGCAATTCATAATTTTTCACTTAATAGTTTACGTACACACATGTTACATCGAAAGGTTGTCCGGGAAAATCCGAAGTGTCACATTAGGACTAACCCTTTTTTATTTCTACACCATTATTTTTCTTTTTTTTTACCACCTACCCAAAATCCCCCTAGTTAACCCCTTTGAGCCTAAACCTTTTCATTTCTTAACCCAAACCAAAAACCCTTTTTACCCATCTAAAACCTTTTTCATTTTAAACCATTTTATTTTAGTAACAAAGCTCGGATTTTCTTATGACTTGGTTAAAAAAAATTTATATATATATATATATATATATATATATATATATATGAGGATGAAGCCAAAGAAATAAACAAACAAGTTTATCAAAAACAACTTTGTTTGAAAGAAATGCTTCATCAAAATAAAAAGTTTTGAAAAATAACGAGTCTTATGAAAACCGACGCTTTTTACGTCTTTCGCCCTTTTACTAACCACTAACCCAACCACCCACCTTTAGCCCAAGCCTAACCCTTCACCCAAAAGTCCTCTTGATATTTACAAAGGTGTATAGTTAAAAGGAGGAGGATTGATTGCTTGGCAAGCTTATGGCAGAAGTAAGTTCCATGCCGCTCTCGAGTGATTCACTAAAAATACACCTTCGGCCGAGTGTTGAGTGATCCCCCGTGAGGTATGTGAACTTGTATATAAATGGAATTTTAAAAAGGCATGTTATGCCCTAATAAGCAATTTATCTTATGAAACGTTTTTAATAAATCATGACGAATAGGATTGTAAATAAATAAAAATAAAACTTAATAAAGAATCTTGGAAATCCCGACATTCTATGTCAAGCCCAAAAACCTTCTCTTCTACCCCTTCCATTTGGGAGTGTAAAGCCACATTATAAAGAGTTTTGCTTGAGGACAAGCAAAGATTCAAGTGTGGGGGTATTTGATGTGCACAAAATGCAACATATAAATTACATCAATTGTGGCATAAAACTAACCCTTTTTAGTACTAATGTTGGAAAAAGCATGTTTTTGTCTTCCTTTTGTATTTTCAGGATTAAATGGGCTCAAATAAACAAAAGAAGCAAAAAGACAGCTAAATCTAACATAAATACAAGAAAAGGAACAAACGTGGTATGCCCGACCTCCCGACAACATCTTCCCAAACAAAACAAAAGAACAGAAGGCTGAACACGCCCCGTGCTCAATGAGCACGGGGGCGTGCCCAAGTGTCAGCATAAAAGACAAAGCTGTAGAAGCTTCTATCACCCACCACGGGGGTGTGCCCAGCGGACACGGGACCGTGGTCAACTCTAAAATTCGCAGGATCTAGGGAAATCTTGATAGTACAGATACGCTTCTGCACACGGGGTCGTGCCCAGCGGAGACGGGGGCGTGGTCAACTAATGCAGACAAACTGCAATTAATGAAGAAAGAGAGGAGGATGGACACGGGGCCGTGCCCAATGGACAAGGGGCCGTGCCCGAGCTTCTGTTCAACCTATAAATAGGAGTGCTTGGATCACTTGCAACTCATCCCTTGGCACACCACCTTTCTCACACTTCACCCACCACCCACCACCATCACAACACCATCATCCACCACCATCATCCATTATCCATCATAGAGTGTGTGAGTCGTCTCGGGATCCAAGATTGATCGTAAGAGTTCTTGATAATCAAAGGCCATGTTTGCCTAAGTCTCTTACATCACTTGGTGAAGACAAGTGTTTAGTGTAATACTTTTTATTTTTATATCTTTTCGCACTTTTTATTTGGTTATGTATTAATGACTTTAATAACTAGTTTCTTATGTTGAAGGTGATTCTTCCTTATCGTTTGTCCGTGGTGTCTTGGCATTATTTTACTGTCTATATAAAATAAAAGATTTTCACCATTCATATCTCCACGGTCTATATGGAGATATGTTGGCTACCTGGTCGGGGGTTAAGGGAACGGTTTGGTAAGAGTCTTGCCATTGTTCAGTGTATAGATCCTGCAAAGGACCTGGGTCAAATTTAGTAGGACCTCCTTCAATACCCATCGGTATTGGATGGCGGGGGTCCAAACTCTTTGATCCCCTCATAAGTAAGCTACTATTAAAACTTTAACCCGGTTACTTAGGACTGTATCCCTGCTGACTCAGACTACTTAGCCGAGGGTAACGTCACCTTCAAAAGAGGGGCCTACCACATTATGCATTAATAACTTAATTAATTATCTTTCAATAATCCGACCCTTTAGGATTGTATCCTTGCTGACTCAAACTACTTGGTTAAGGGTAACGTCACCTTCAAAAGAGGGCCCTACTACAATAACTAAGATAATCTCTTAAAAAGTGCAAAAGTGCGAAAATAATCAAAGGTTACACTACACACGAGTCGGATCCAAGTGATTCATCTTGTCTATCTGTTTTTACTTTTATTTTTATTTTCAGCATTTTAGTTAATTTTTTTTTCTAGTTTAAAAACCTTTTTTCTAACTTTTGATTTGATTAGACGTTGAGGATAAACCGGTACTAAAAGCTCTTGTGTCCTTGGACGACCTCGGTATCTTACAAACACTATACTACGTCCACGATGGGTGCGCTTGCCCATATGTGTGTTTAGTGTTAGTAAATATCGTGTTTTATAAAATTTAAACTTGGCTAAAAAGTGTAAAGGGGCTTAAAATATACACCTAAAATATATTACACCTAACACACATCAAGTTTTTGGTGCCGCTGCCAGGGACACAAGGATTTTAAGAAAGTTAGGAATCAACGGCCTAATCGTTTTTTCTAAATTTTCTGTTTTTTAAAGATTTTCTTAATTTTTGAGCTTCTGCAGAACTCACCACGGGCTGTGCCCGCTGAACACGCCCCGTGCCCAATCTTTGGAACTGGTAATCCTATTTTAAGTCAGATAGTAAGCTAAACACGAGGCCGTGCCCACTCAACACGCCCCGTGCCCAAGATTCGGTTACTGAAAACAGAACCGTAAGATCCCGACGGTTGGTAATTTCTGACACAAACATGAGTGATAATGATAATTTTTACTTTCAGCACTCTTATGGTACGTGGTGTCAATTATGTGGTGGCTCTCATAAAGAATTAGAATGTTATTTTCTAAATTATAAGCCCCACTATATAGACCCATTTTCCTGTAGCCTTAAGAGGGGCGAAAGTAAAAATAATCCCTATCTCTCCCTCGATTGCGCTCAACCTGACCTTCTAGGAGAAATGCTTCTTGATGAACTATTTCAATTAGAAGATCTAATTCTTAATTGGTTAAAAGAACTTAGGATGGATTTTATTAATTCATCTCAAGACGATACCCAAGAAGAATTGTTGGGACCACATTCGAATAAAAACAACTTCGTTGTTCCCGATAATACCTTCGACTCTAGCGAGGACTTGAGCGATAGTCGTCCCTGTGCCGATTGTGCCGTGAAGGACTCTCCATCGACTTCGTTCGGTGCATACATAGACCTGAGCGATTCAGCATACACCTTCTTTAACGAGAGCCCGAGAAAGGGTTGGACTTGTCCACCTACATTTAGGATAGGAATCACCCTCACTGACAACCTCTTGCGTTCACGTCTTAATCTAGAGCAATTAAGGTATCTTAGGCACTTTGGGGTTGTTCCATCCAGTAAGGAACCGCCCGATACGGATAAATTCCTTAGAAATAGACAAACTTCATAAACAGCCCTTTGACACGGTGTCGAGTGAGCTGAGTGACGGATGGTGATCTAATCGAATGACCGTCCGGACGGATGCCCATTCAGTCGGATAGTCATTCGTTTGGGAAGGATGTGTTTGTGTATGAACTTTGAAGTTTTCGTTGTAGCATTTTGAAAAATGAGAAGTGTTTCTACTTATCAGGTCATCCGGTCAGATGGTCATCCGGACAGATGACCGTTCGGTCGGATGGCCCTTCGTTTGAAACTAACTTTCTTTGGAGTTTGCAAAAATTGTTTAAGTGTTTGAACATACAAGTCGCCTGGTCGAATAGTCGTTCGATCGGATGGTGATCCGATCGGACGGCTATCCGATTGGGCAACCTGTTCGTTTGAAAACTTGTGAAATCAGCTTAGAAAGTTTGCGGTTTGACCGAGACGGCATGACAACGTGTTAAACAACAGAAATCTCGTCAAGTCCAACTCATCCGTTCGGACGGGAATCACCCTGTTCGATCCGAACCAGCTGTTCTTGACGGATATTCATGTTCAACCCGTGAGTCGGTCATCTCTTCAATAGTAATCCGTTCTCAGTCTGGCACTTTACTAGAGAATGAGTAGAAGGCCTGAATGAGCTCAGATTCTATCGGTTCTTGAGTAAAAATGAAGGAAGTTTGAAGAAAAGTTTGAATCTAGTTGAAAATGTTTTGATTTTGGTGAAATCAGTGTTTAAACATTGTAGAAATCATTTAGATCTGAGTTGTTCTTGGCGGAATGAGGTCACACTTTGGTGTTCATAAGAACCCATGATGACATCATCCTAGAACATCCCGAATCTAGAGATTTCATGGTGAAAAGTTGTGATTTGATGGTGAAATTGATGAGAAAGTGTGTAAAGATCAAGGAAGTATAAGATTTAAGATGAAAACTTACAAGAATCTCGAGGAATCGAGAGAAAATGACCTGAGAGTGTGTGGGTCAGAGGAGAGCTGTCACATCATGAACAGTGATGTGACAGGTGAGGTATTTATAGGGGAAGGAGAGAAAGGCGGTGTAGAGTAATGGGTCGGATGGTCATCCGGTCGGATGACCATTCGATCGAATGGTCCTTCGATCGGATGGCTCGAGTGAGTTGGTTTCTAACTTTTCGTTTCGCGCGTTGAGCGTTGCGTTGCGTTCGAGTAAGCGATGAGATAGTATTAAACAATAGTTACACAAATAACATAACTCCTAATAAAAAGTAAACCTTAAATTTCGAGTTCGCGATGAGACTGCGTTGTGATAAGATTGCGATTGCGTTTGCGAATAATCACCTCAAAACAAATATAAACATGCACAAGTAACACATAATAGCACATACACATAAAATAATACCAACAACTGTGACTCGAGTTGCGATGCGATAACGATGTGATAGAGTTAAATAGAATTGTGTTTAATTACGTTTATCACATTGTTACTTCACACATTACAAATTGTAACTACGTGTGGGTCGAGCCAAGAGCCCACACAAATAAATCAATTAAAAAAACACAAATGCCTACCGTACAACATATCAAAGCCAAATAAAGTAATAATGCAAAGAGTACAAACACCATATGTAACAACCCGACTTTTTGAAGTCAAAGTCAAAGTCAAAGGAAGAAAAGATTGTAAACTAAAATTAGCGGTGACTAAAGTAGCGATTATCGGGGTTCGAGAGTATAAACAATAATCAAGCAAGAAATGTCAGATATGATTAGCAATCTTTTCTTCCTTTGACTTTGACTTTGTCTTGTACTTTGACTTCAAAAAGTCGGGTTGTTACATATGGTGTTTGTACTCTTTGCATTATTACTTTATTTGGCTTTGATATGTTGTACGGTAGGCTTTTGTGTTTTTTTAATTGATTTATTTGTGTGGGCTCTTGGCTCGACCCACACGTAGTTATGTGGTGTGTTTTTTTGTTTAGAACCGTTTAACTTCATAACTTTTTCATATTTCATTATTATCGATCATGTCACTCTCTTTCTCTCTATCTATACATTTTGCTCTCTCACCCTCTCTAAAAGTTGCAGTGTTGTGGTCAGCTGCCGATCAACTTATTTATGATCCTGTTAAGGTGATTTTTATATTCGTGTTGTTTTCTCGATTATTAGGCTATGATCTTGTTTTTGGAGGGTTTTTTTAACCCTAGTTTTTTGGGTTGTTATTTTGATATTTGAATTTGATATATTTTTGAAGATGTACAAGCGATGAGCCATTGGCGAGCCTTAACATGGTGATTCTTATTTCCGCGTTGTTAGTCTGATAGATATTTGAAGATGTATAGGCGATGAGCCATTGGTGAGCCTCCTTTGAATAGGTGTTTCGATCTATCAATGTCATTCATTTATGGCTTGGATTGTTTGGTATGGTGATATGAGAAAAAAATGCACATGTTTTTATGTCAAATTATTACTCATTTGCTATTGCATATTATGTATGTCCACCACTGTGTGAATATGCTAGATAGAGTGTGTGTTGAATATTGTATAGTTACGAGTTAGAAACGAACACATAAGATCTTGGAGAGGACGAGTGCACATTCGTATGGACGTAACATTTCCGCATATATGTGTTTATCCTCACCAAACCACATGTATAAATAGGGTCGTGTGTTCATTGGTTGTTAAGTTTTGGAGATCCCGGAGGGGAAATACTGGAGAAATTTTTTCTCGAGCTTATAAACGATGTAAACTCTTTTGGTATGAATGGAATCATTCGACTTATTCGACTTATGACTAATCTAACAAGATTTTTGCCGAATTAGTTCTATCCCATCCAAACTTTCGTCTAAACCCGCCGGATCCGGAACTTTCATAACTTATTATATGTTTTGTTAATGAAGTGTTCAAAATAGGCTTAAATTCGTTTATATTGAATTTTTAGGACAAAAATAACCAAATATTAACAAAGGAAACAAAACCAGGCGAAAAATAGAGAAAATAGCAAAAGTTGTTGATGTGTGTAAAATGCAACATATAAAACACATCAATTAAGGCATAAAACTAACCCTTTTTAAGTACTAATGTTGGAAAAATAGTGTTTTTGTCTTTCTTTTGTATTTTCAGGATGAAATGAGCTCAAATTCACAAAAGAAGCAAAAAGACAACTAATTCTAGCATAAATACAAGAAAAGGAATAAAAGTAGACTGCCCGGACCCTCAACGGCATCCTCCAAGGCAAAGAAGAGAAAGCAGAAGACTGAACACGCCCCGCGTCCAGCGGACACGGGGCCGTGCCCAAGAAGCAGCATAAAAGACAAACCTATAGAAGCTTCTATTGCCCACCACGGGGCCGTGTCCAGCGGCCACGGGGGCGTGGTAAAAGTACAGCAGGCGCATTAATTGTAATTGCGAATTACAATTAATGAGGAGAGAGAGTGTCAGACGGGCACGGGGGCGTGTCCAGCGGACACGGGGCCGTGCCCAGCCTTCTGTTCAGCCTATAAATAGGAGTTCTTGGTTTCATTCCATCTCATCCCTTGGCACACCACCTCTCTCACACTTCATCCACCAACCACCACCATAACACCATCATCCACCACCATCATCCATTGTCCATCGTAGAGTGTGTGAGTCGTCTCGGGATCCAAGATTGATCGTAAGAGTTCTTGACAATCAAGGCCATGTTTGCCTAAGTCTCTTACATCACTTGGTGAAGACAAGTGTTTAGTATAATACTTTTTATGTTTAATCTTTTGCACTTTTTATTTGGTTTTGTATTAATGACTTTAATAACTAGTTACTTATGTTGAAGGTGATTTTTCCTTATCGTTTTTTCGTGGTGTCTTGGCGTTATTTTACTGTCTATATAAAATAAAAGATTTTCACCATTCATATCTCCACGGTCTATATGGAGGTATGTTGGCTACTTGGTCGGGGGTTAAGGGAACGGTTTGGTAAAGGTCTTGCCCTTGTTCAGCGTTTAGAGGTCCTGCTTGGGACCTGGGTCAAATTTAGTAGGATCTCCTTCAATGCCCATAGGTATTGGATGGCGGGGATCTAAACTCTTTGACCCCCTCATAAGTTAACTACTATTAATACTATAACCCGGCTATTTAGGACTGTATCCCTGCTGACTCAGACTACTTAGCCGAGGGTAACGTCACCGCCAAAAGCGGGGCCTACAACAATTTGCATTAATAACTTAATTCATTATCTTTCAATAATCCGACCCTTTAGGATTGTATCCTTGCTGACTCAAACTACTGGGTTGAGGGTAACGTCGCCTTCAAAAGAGGGGCCTACTATAATAACTAAGATAATCTCTTAAACAAGTGCAAAAGTGCGAAAATAATCAAAGGTTATACTAATACACGTGTCGGATCCAAGTGATTCATCTTGTCTATCTGTTTTTATTTTATTTTATTTTTCAGCATTTAGTTAGTTTTTATTTTCTTAGATTAAAACATTTTTCTTACTTTTTGATTTGATTAGACGTTGAGGATAAACCGGTAGTAAAAGCTCTTGTGTCCTTGGACGACCTCGGTATCTTACCAACACTATACTACGTCCACGATGGGTGCACTTGCCCATATGTGTGTTTAGTGTTAGTAAATATCGTGTTTTTATAAATTTAAAACTTGGCTAAAAGTGTAAAAAGGGCTTAAATATACATCTAAAATATATCGCACTACACACGCATCAGTTGTCCAGACAAGTCCCATGCCTAGGAAGACACATCCCATGCGTCGGATCTCAACACCTCCAGAAGCCCACTTCGCGAAGATCAGTCAAAGAAAGCTAGGCACGGTGCATGCCTCGGAAAAAAGCCTTGTGCCTCGGCAATACAAGACAAAAGGAAAGCCTCTGGGAGATTTGGAAGATCCTGTGAGGCCCACAAAGTTGACCACGACCCGTGTCTTAGTTACCGGGTACAACCAGACTCTTAGCCAGGCACGGGGGTGCCTTGCCCTCAACCAACCTATAAATAAAGGTCTTCTCCACCATTTTCACTTGCTCATTCTCTCCTCTCTTCTCCACTACACAATTCTCTTCTACCCACAACTCTTTAATCATTGTAATCATTAGAAGAAACTAAAGAATAATTAACGTAATCAAGCTTTTAATGATTTATATAATCTTTTCATGTTTGATCTTATTTTCTCCCATGGCCATTCTTGGCTAGATTCTTGAGGTGTTTGGGGGAAACTTGCCCCATTTATATTAAGCTAGCTAAGGAAGATCATGGGTAAGCAAGGTGTGTGTGTGTTAATGACTTTAATCAATTAATATGGTTTAGTGAAAGTGAATGAAATAATAGTGTAGGCATTAACTTGGGTCATTAGAGTTTCCGCCCAATCCTTAAAATCTACCAATAATCTTGCGACACCATTAACTTGTGTTGTTCATGTTTTCTATGTCTATGCAGAGTCAAAACATGTTGATTCTCTTAGCGGAGGTTAAAAGTTTTGGATGAGACTTCGGGTTGGGTAAGCTCTTGCCTTTGCGTGGAGATAACACCAAAGCATAAAGGACTTGATATGTATAAGTAGCTACCTTAGGGGAATTTGCGACTCACCGACGAACTAATAGACACTAATATATATCCCTTTGACTAATTAATTAATACTATATCCCGGCCTCGAGTGGCATTTCCCTGTTGATTCAAAGTAGAAGGTCCGGGCGTGTTAGGTTTCCGACCAAGTTACTACAAAATAATATGTGTAAGCACACATAGCTCCTCATCTGACATTCGAGCCCTTGCGGCCCCATGATCTGATCTAGTTAGCAAGACATCAAGAGGTAAGTTGAACCTAAACACCCCTTCTCTTATCATTGATTCCTACCCTTTTATTTTCTTCTTGAGCCATTTATTTTCTTTTCTTTTTATTTTTAGTTATCCTTTTTTTAAAAACCAAACTTTAGATTCGGTTAGACGTTATCGATGACTCGGTACTAAAACTCCTGTATCCTTGGACGACATCGGTATCTTACCATCACTATATTACGCTAGTGATGGGTGCACTTGCCTAACGTGAGCTATAGTATGATAGTATTTTATTGTGTTTTTATAAATATTAAAACTTGAACTAGTGCATAAACCAACCTAAAATTAACCATCTTTTATAAGCACACCGACACACATCATATGGCCTTTTTGGGTTGTTATCTTGACAGTTGAATTTTATTTATTTTTCAACATGCATGGATGATGAGTCATTGGTGATCCTTGTATGTGTTATGTTAGAATTTGAGCTTTGTATGTGATATGTATAGGGGATGGCACAATAGTTAGCCTTAAGATGTTTTGAATGGGTGTTTAGATATGTCATTGTTGTCTCTTTATAGCTCAGGTTGCTTGGTGTGGGCTTTTTAGGTTGTTATTTTGAAGATTGAATCTAGGCGATGAGCCTTTGGTGGTCCTTGTACTTGATATGTTAGAGAAGATGCTCTGATAAGGTGTTTGGATATGTGACTGTTGTATGTTAGTTAGTCAACTTGATTGCTTTTTGTTAATGGGGTTTTGATATTTGTTATTTGTATGAGCCTCAATGTTGTAATCAGTAACGTATGCATAGCATTGGTTCTATTTGACATGTTTGTAAAGTTAGGCAATAAGGCTTTGATGAGTCTTTGGTTTTGTATACCTGAATCTAGGACATGAAAACCGTTTAAGGTTGGCGGCTGAGATGACTTTTGAAAAGCAACCACACCTCCTTAGTCTAAACTTAAACTTACGATTGTATATAAATCTTGATAATTTATATTATATAATATTCAACCTTTATGTGCATATGGTGTTTCTACACTATGCATTGTTCACTTCTTTAATGCCTGTGCATGATATCAGTTATCAACATTGATATGCGTATGGTGCTTATACTCTTTACACTATTACTTTATTTAACTTTTATGTGTTGTACTTTGGGCTTGTTATGGTTGTTTAAGTGTTTTTTTTTGTGCGGGCTCTTGGCCCGACCTCCACGTGTTGTTATCACATGTTTAACTTTCTAGCTTCTTTAGATTTGCTTATATCATCGCTGCATGAACACATGTTTATATGTAGACTTTGTTGTTGGTGTGAGCTTAACTATTGTAAAGGGTTTCAAGGCAATGATGACGAAAGATGTTTAGCCGTGATTGTTATGGTATAGCGAATGTCTTTCATTTGCAGCCACAATAATATGTCTTTAACTAGCATGACTCTGTGTTGCAACTACGAAAGAGATTTGTTTAGGTCTATTGGTAACATTTCAGATTCATTTCATGTCGGCTAACAACTGAGCCATTTATAATTTAGGAAAAAGAAAAATGATTTTTGTTTCACTTCTATAAGAATTTTTGGTGATTTTGTTTATAGTCTCTAACATGGCAATTGGAAATGAGTCCCAACTTCTAGCACGCCTGCAAAAATTGCTAGATGAGGTAACCGATTATGATCAACAAATAACCAAGAAGTTGGCAGATCTTACTAATAGGGTCATGGATCTTTGTCACATGCAATCGGAGTTGTAGTCTAAAATTGATGCGCTATATGAAGATGCCAAGGAAATGGAACAAGTATATTAGGTTTTTATGTTTTGCGTCTCATCTTAGAACTTCTTCGAAAGGAACAACTGTACGCCAAGTTTTCAAAATGCGACTTCTGGCTTCGTGAAGTCCATTTCTTAGGCCACGTGGTGAACAGGGATGGGATTCATGTCGATCCATCCAAGGTAGATTCGATCAGGAACTGGTTCTTGGGTTTGGCGGGTTACTACAGGCGATTCATCAAAGACTTTTCGAAGATCGCACAGCCGCTTACGCTGCTGACACAGAAAGGTGTCACCTATTGTTGGGGAGGTTCCCAGGAAACCGCTTTCCAGTACTTAAAGGATAGGCTTTGCAGCGCACCTATCCTCTCACTGCCGGAGGGCACGGATGATTTTGTGGTTTATTGTGACGCATCGATACAGGGGCTTGGTTGTGTATTGATGCAACGGGATAAAGTTATTGCTTACGCTTCTCGTCAACCCAAGATTCACGAACGGAACTACACGACGCACGATTTAGAGCTGGGAGCTGTTGTTTTCGCGCTTAAGATATGGCGACACTACCTGTACGGTACCAAGTGCACAATCTACACCGATCACAGGAGTCTCGAGCATATCCTTAAGCAAAAGGATTTGAACATGCGTCAACGACGATGGGTCGAGTTACTCAACGATTATGAATGCGCCATCAAGTACCATCCAGGCAAGGTCAATGTTGTGGCTGACGCTCTCAGTCGAAAGGACACTCTACCTAGACGCGTACGAGCCTTGCAGCTCACCATTCAGTCCAGTCTTCCTGCACAGATACGAACCGCTCAGATAGAAGCATTGAAACCCGAAAACGTCAAGGCTGAAGCCTTACGCGGCTCGAGGCAACGAATGGAACAAAAGGAAGACGGCGCCTACTATGTAACAAGGCGTATTTGGGTCCCACTTTATGGCGGTTTACGAGAGCTTGTGATGGACGAAGCACACAAGTCTCGCTTCTCGGTACATCCAGGGTCGGATAAAATGTACCACGATCTCAAAACAACATACTGGTGGCCTGGCATGAAAGGCCACATAGCGACTTACGTTGGCAAGTGTTTGACATGTGCAAAAGTCAAAGTGGAGTATCAGAAACCAGCGGGCCTACTTCAGCAACCCAAGATACCGCAATGGAAATGGGAAGAAATTTCCATGGATTTTGTTACAGGCCTACCCAGATCCCAGCGTGGGAATGATACTATATGGGTGATCGTGGATCGACTCACCAAGTCTGCACACTTCCTGGCTATAAAGGAAATAGATAAGTTCTCCACTCTCGCAGACGTGTATCTTAAAGAAGTTGTTTCGAGGCACGGGGTGCCCACCTCCATCATTTTGGATCGGGATGCACGATTCACGTCAGAGCTATGGCAAGCGATGCACAAATCTTTTGGCTCACGGTTAGACATGAGCACAGCATATCATCCTCAGACGGACGGGCAGTCTGAGCGAACGATTCAGACTCTTGAAGACATGCTTCGGGCATGTGTTATTGATTTCGGCAACGGCTGGGAAAAGCACCTCCGGTTAGTGGAGTTTTCATACAATAACAGTTATCACACCAGCATACAAGCAGCTCCATTCGAGGCATTGTACGGGCGTAAATGCCGGTCACCTCTCTGTTGGGCAGAGGTGGGGGATAGTCAGATCACGGGTCCAGAGATTGTAGTGGACGCCACGGAAAAGATTGCGCAGATACGACAACGCATGGCGGCAGCACGCGACCGTTAGAAAGCCTACGCGGACAAGCGTAGGAAGCCTTTGGAATTTCAGGTCGGGGACCGGGTTTTACTTAAAGTCTCACCCTGGAAGGGTGTGGTACGTTTTGGCAAACGGGGCAAACTAAATCTGCGGTATGTCGGACCATTCGAGATTATAGAGAAAATAGGCAAAGTAGCCTACAGACTGAACCTACCAGCTGAACTCGGGGCAGTTCACAATGTTTTTCACGTGTCGAATCTGAAGAAATGTCTGTCAGATGAAACCCTTTTAATTCCTTTTAAAGAGCTCACTATCGACGAACAGCTGCACTTCGTCGAGGAGCCAGTTGAAATCACGGACCGGGATGTTAAGGTCCTCAAAAACAAGAGAATCCCTCTTGTTCGAGTTCGTTGGAACTCCCGTCGTGGCCCAGAGTACACCTGGGAACGCCAAGATCAGATGAAACAAAAGTATCCCCAACTGTTCGCAAACGGTACAACCACTACTGAGACTGAAGCTATGGAATTTCGGGACGAAATTCCAGATCAACGGGGGAAGGATGTGACACCCCACGAAAACCATGCAACTTAACTAGCTTCCTCAGTGAGTACGTGCTAAATTTCGGGACGAAATTTCTTTCAACTTGGGGATAATGTGACAACTCGTGTTTCCGAACCTATTTTTGTGCTTTGATGTAACGTATGTGAACGCAATGTGATTTTATAAAAGTGATTGATTAAATGAATGCTATGATTTTATGTGTTTATATGAATGTATGTATGATGTAGTTGCACAACACTCACCCGATCGCACAAGCCCATTCGGGCCACCACTTGTATTCGGATCATGGGCAACCCATTGAGGGTTCGACCCACTCTTCTCTTGGTCGCATAACATTAGGGGTTAGGGTATACTCCTCACTTGTTTGCAAAACATTCAAAACACAAACCCTAGCTCTCCTCTCTCTCTCTCTCACGAACCGAAGGCAACCAAACATCCTCCTCATCGAAGTTCATAGGGTTCGGATCATTCTCTTGTTCGGATTAATTCTCGTTCCTTCTCTATTCGGTTAGTATGATTAACTAGTGTTTGATGGTATTATGATGTGTGTCATATATGCTCGATATGATTGATGATGATTTGTGATGATTGTTTTGGATATTATGTGATTAAGAATGTAGGAATGTAATCAGCCATATATGTATTTGATTCGAATCCGAAGAGTTGATTGTAGTGTTCATGAAATCGGCTTATGTGTATTATAGAATATTCATGATAAATCGGGTTTCATGTTATTGTTCTAAGAATCGAATGTTTGATAATAAGGTCGCATGATGTGATGCTATATAATGGATCATGGTTTTATATTAAACAATTCATATGAATCATTGTGTTGTTAAAGTCAACATAGATTAAATAAACACATGGGAGTATCTGACAATAGTTGATGATAATTTTGTGGTGTGGTCGAATAGGGTTTCTTGTTAGTGGACATGTGCTAAAACTACAATCATGAGTTAAAATATATATTTGATTTTCGTACATATGTGATAAACCGAATGCATGATTGATGATATGTTAGAATAGGTGTTTATCATGATAATGTAGGGAAGTCATGTGTTTGAGATTGTCGGCCATGTGTGTGTGAGGTTGTAGTATTGACAAATCCAAGCATGTGCATAGTAAATGTGATTGTCAGAATAGTTAAGGTTATCATGTGATGATAATGGATTGGATGATAAATTGGTTAGTTGATCGATGGTATATGGAATTGGAAATAAGAAAACTGTTAGTTGACTTACCTGTTTAGTGGTTGGGCCGTGAATATCTGTTGAACACCTTTTATGATTGGGCTTAATTATGTTGGGCCGGGTATTGTTTGGGCTTAGACATTTATGTCGCACAAGATGGTTGGGCTCGCACAAGCTCAACGGCCCAACCATCTGAGTCGCACGAGTTGAGAGTGTTATGCTTTGTCTGTTAATATGAGATTCTGTGCTTGCCATGATCTACGTGCTTATGACGTATTGACTATGTGTAATCATACGTGCATTACTTAAGTCAAAACCTGACTTGTATGGTAACCCTGTTAGGACGTGGTTGACCACTCATAGTTCAAGAAACCCTCTTTGTGTATCTGCCGAGCAAACCAAGGTGAGTTCACACGGCCAAGGCATGGGATTCCCGGGTTGGGAATTGGGTTGGATTATTTGAAATGGATGATTACTCGTACTTACGCTATTGCTAGACTATAGACCATCGTCCTCAGGATAGTCAGGACACTTACGTAAAACCTACGTAATCTAGTATCTACCATTGTCTCTCGGGTCGGGAGGACACTTACGTAAAACCTACGTAAACTAATACCTACTACTGTCTTCCGGGTCGGAAGGACACTTACGTAAATCCTACGTAAAACCCCACACGTACCACTGTCCTCGGGGAAGGGCACTCACGTAAATCCTACGTGACCTTGTACGTATTCCTGTTCTCGGTCTAAGAAGAACACATGGTTGTAAATAGTCTAGTAAGTACAAACATGGGAAGCCCCCATTAGTAAGGATAAACGTGGGAATCCCCCACTAGTAATACATATGACCATGGGAAACCCCCACCATTAGTACATACATGCATGGGAAGCCCCCACTAGATGAACATACAAATTACTGTTATGAACTTACTTTCTGTGAACTCGCTCAACTAGTTGTTGACTCTCTGCTGCATGCCTTGCAGGACCTTAGGTACTTATGGAGCTTGCACAAGGAGGAGCAGGTCGTTATGGGCATGGATCATGAATGCTTAATGAAACACTTATGACATTTCATACATTATTATGTTGGGTTTACTTACATGCTTCCGCTACTTAAACAAAGTTTGGTTTTGAACATCGATCATGTCGTGATGAATTACATTATCTACTTTTATTATTAAATGCTATGTTCGATATGATTGGTGGCTTGATCCTGGTCATGTTACGCCTCCAAGCGGTGGTACTCCGCGGGTGGATTTTGGGGGTGTGACAACTATGATACAATCAATTAAAATCTTATTTAGTTTTAAACATCTACGCTATTGTGTATGCTATTAATTTGATGGTTGTGTGACAACACACACATGTATGCATCTAGTTGAATTTAAAATGTCATCAAAATATCATATATATTAAACTTCTCTGTTCTTTAATAATTAAATATCATAAATAGTCATTTTTAGTTATTTCATCTAAACTATTTAGAATATAATCATTTTATCTTTACAGTTTTTATAAGAGTAAATTACAAAAATCGTCCTTTATGTTGACACCAGATTGCAAACTATGTCCTTTACATTTAAAAAGTACAAAAAACATACTCGATGTTTGCAAACCCTAACACGTTATGTCCTTTAGCACTAACTCACTTAGTTTTTATGGTGAAATCTGACTAAGTGGACCCGACGTGAGGACAAAACATTATTTTTACCCATTTAGTTAAAAAATTTAATAAATAATTAAAAATAAAAATAGAACCCACCCACCCCACCCTGCCCTTCCTCTCCCTCTCTCTAATTCTGACTCGTTGGTAAGGGTCCACTCGAATGAGAATAGTGAAATTTCTATCAAGGTGAGGAATTCACTCCTATCTTGATGATATAACTTGTGGAAACACTCATAGAGGTTGTCTCAAAGAAGAGAAGAGAAAGTAAGTTGAAAGCTCACTTTTGTACTTGGGAGTAATCTGCCCAAAAGTTGAAATCTGAATGTTTGGAGAATGTTTATAGAGTGATTGAGTGTGGGAAAAGTGAAATGAAGGCGTGGAAGCTTGGTTTTATAGTGCAGGATTATGGTAGGGTTTTATTGGAGTTAGAAGGTGAATGGAGGTGAAAGGAGGTGGAGAAATTGACCAACCCGGATAGCTTGAACAACTTTCTGCGGATTATACCTCGCCGCATCGCGCGACCCGACGAGGGAAGGGTTTGTCACCATGCGACGCGAGGACGTGATATTCCGAACTTATTGATTTTTGTTCACTTTTGGCCCCTGAACTTGATTTTGATGCTGTTTTAAGCCGTAAACTTATATATTAACGCATTTTCAAGTATACAAAGTGTGTTCGAGTATGGTAAGTGTATGACGTATGTATAAATGATATCACGAATGTATTGTATGTCTCGGTTTCCTGTATAAACATGTAGTTGATGATTGATGCCATAACAAGTCAGTATTAATTTAACATGATATTTGTAAAACATGAATTTCCATTATGATCGAAGTCTCGGATTATAATGTGGAAATGAAATGCGAATTACAAAGTTTCTAAAAATAGAAAGTATGATAATACGAAACATTACAGTCTCCTTTACTTTAGAAAATTTCATCCCGAAATTTATTCAAGAGGAAGACTTGATGAAAAGGTGTGGGTATTTGGTCTTCATATCACTTTCAAGTGTAACAACCCGACTTTTCGGATTGTTACCTGTCACTGTCTTTTTCTTCGTAAATGCTTGTACACTTGGGATTCGATTAACGCTATGGGTTAAACTATATTTTCAATGCATTTTTGAAACGCATATTACAACGCTTACTTAATCACGATAATCGCATTTAAACACTACTTATAACGCTTACAACTTAAACGCATACTATCGCAACTTACATCGCTTATTTATAATACTTGTTACTTAAACGCTACCGCAACGCAAACTCAATGCAAACTCGAAACGCAGATTATGTGTTAATTGTGTGATTGCTTGCTAAAATGTTATGTGGTTATGAACGCAACGCTTATACGCTCAAATGCTAACTCACAACTCGATTAAACGCAATGAAACGCTTAACAAACGAATCAAAGTTGGAAAACTAACAAACACACGCCCGGCCGTCCTAATGGACATCCGCCCGGATGACCATCCGTCCGGATGGAGCCATCTGGACACCGCCACTCGCACCGCCTTAACACCACGCCTTCCCCTATACATACTAGCCGTACACCCTCATTTCGAGACTTTGACACTCTCATCCGCTCCCCAAGTCTCAGACGCGATTCAGAGCCATTTTGTAAGCATTTTCTCTCAAATCTTCGTCAATCTTCATCTTTATTCACTTCTACTCCATCTTCTTCATCAAAATCACACACACACACACACACACACACACACACTAACCTTTTTCTCAAAACCACTGATTTTGGACCTCTTGAAGGTGGATTCCACTCTTTTTTCTAGGGCAAACTGTCGTGGAGCACCATTCAATCGAGATTGGTTCAAGATCTAAAGGATTTCACACTTTTCAACTTAGTTATGGAAGATTTCAACACTTTTTCATCTGTTTTCAACTTTTCTTTGGTTTTTAAACAAATTTCGATGGAATCTAGACTCAATCAGACTCTCGACTCGTTCCTTAGTCGAAAGCCGGCTTGAAAACGGATTTCCACCGGAGAGATGGACCGATTAACGGGTCAAACATGAATCTTCATCAAGAACAGCTCATCTGTCCGAATGGGTGGGACCCATCCGACTGAATGAACTGGATTTGGTGTATTCCGTTGTTTGACACGTCGTCACGCCGTCTCCGTTAACTCAAAACTTTTGACTTAGAAAACTTTTACAAAAACTTCAGCTCAGCCATCCGCCAGAATGGCCATCCGTCCGGATGACCTGACCCTTATAATATCCTATGTTTAAACGTTTTCAACTAAACTTCAAATTTTAACGATTCACAAACAGCCATAGACTATCCGAATGGGCATCCGTCCGAATGGCCATCCGCCCAGATGACCATCCGTTCGGATGGGACCCATCCATTCAGATAGACTGTTGAACACTTGTATCCCACTCGACATTCTATTTACGACCGTTCAACCCTGAGGAAGACTTATGCTTCTGTTTCCGTGCACAGGCTGACACGATGCGCTCCCTTTAATCCAATCCAGATTGTGTTTACTTGCTAAACACACACTGTGAGTATACTCGAACCCATTTTCGTTTGACGCACTTTTGGGTGTTACATACGTTCTATATCAAAACACAACACACAACGCAAACACTTTATAAATGCTAACCGCTCTTGCATGCTATACGTGATTTGATGAATGCTTGTTACTATGCTATACAGTGTTACACTAGACCGCCTTTAGCAACGATAGTACTATAGTTTGGACTCAGCACCTGTGTGACAGGGGTTGCTAGGGATCACATTACTTTACTTCACATGTTCGCTTCGGTGAACATGTGTCGCGCATACTCTACAACGTAGTCTCGTGGTTAGGTTTAGTCATTGTTGATAGTTACATGCTTCGCCTGTTACGTGTTACATGCTGGTTATGCGTAAACTCTTTTTATACTATTATCTATGCAAACTTGTGTACTCACCTTTACTTTATGTATTGACTTTATTTTAACGTATGTGACATGTTGATTGGGATGTTATGCTGGGATCAAGTTAGGAAGTCTAGAAACCCACTAAATAAAATCCGAGTTGTCGGAATGGAACTTGTTTTGAGACAGAATATTTGTAATCACTGTTATGCTTTATTTGTTTAATAGTATGGGATATTGAACCTTAAAAAATATTGTCATTAATAGTTGTTATGGATTCTCATGAACAATCTGTTTCGCTCAGTGCCACGCCCCGATGATTCCGCCATCGGTTGGGGTGTGACAGATTGGTATCAGAGCCATAACTATAGGGAATTAGGTCGAGTCGTGTATAATTGACCTAGTCTATAGTATAAGTACCAACAGACCAGCTTCATGCGAATCCAGTAGGGGTTTCGTACGAACCCATTTTGATACCCTCGTTCGAATTTGCAAAACTACATCTTCGTGCGAAGCCGCATACTACAGCTTCGTACGAAGACAACCTTTCCTAAGGTTGAAAACTATTTTGCCTTTCCTAAGGCTAACACAAAACACACGTTTTCAAAAAACGCTCGCATAACACAACCGAGTGATTGGGAAGAGACTAGGTGTGAAAACCAAGAACTCTCGATAAGATCACTCACTCTATGTGCATTTTTACTCTCAGCACGAGAACATTTGTTGAGTTAGGAGTGATATCCATATCTTGACGAAGATCTCCATCTCTACCTAAGGGAACTATCGAATTTATTCGGTAAAAGAGTGTCCTAGAGCAAGTTGTTAAGTTAGGGGTGAAACCCGCATCTTAATGACCAGTTCCACTCCTTACTTTGATTTTACGAATCTCACCAAGGTCTTGACTGTTCCAATGACTTTAGCCGTGTAGTAATTGGAAGGATGAGTGCCGTTCGCCGTATTACGGCGGGAGCACAGTCTATTAGGCCAAAGCGTGTACTCGACTCGTTGGGAATAATCGAATCACTTTGGATAGTCGACGTCTCGCACCTAGGGCACTCTATTTTTGATTTTAAGCCTACAATTGCCGATTTTACGCGTCATCGATTTTATGTGGGTATACGTTTTGATTTTTGGAGAATTTACGCTTTCTGCTCTCCGCTTTATAAAACGCGCACACCTCGCACACCACTCTCACAATCTAAAACGCTAATTAATCGTGGACAAACTAAGAAATCTCGTACGCTAAGCCCCTCGTTTACGCTACTCGCTACCACTCGCAACTCTCGAACGCGCCACACAGCCTTGAAAGATAGGTGAATACGTGCAAAATATGTAGGTGAATACGTGTAGAATATGTAGGTGAATACGTGCAAAATATGTAGGTGAATATGATGTGTGTAAAATGCAACATATAAATTACATCAAATGAGGCACAAAACTAACCCTTTTTTAGTACTAATGTTGGAAAAAGTGTGCTTTTGTCTTCCTTTTGTATTTTCAGGACCAAATGAGCTTAAATGAACAGAAGGAACAAATATGCTGCAAAATCTAACATAAATACAAATAAAAGGAATAATCGTGGCATGCCCGACCCCTCGACAGCGTCTTCCCAAGCAAAAACAAGGAACAGAAGGCTGACCAAGGCCCCGTGCCTGTAGAAAATGACAATGTTGTAGAAGCTTCTATCCCCAGCACGGGGGCGTGCCCAGCTCAACACGGGCCATGGTCAACGCTAAGATTCGCAGAATCTTGCAAATCTTGATAGTACAGATACACTTCTGCACACTGGGCCGTGGCCAGTGAACACGGGGGCGTGTGGAGCCTAGTGCAGACAATTGCAATTAATGAAGAAAGAGAAAGAGGATGGCCATGGGGCCGTGTCCAGCGGGCATGGGGCCGTGTTCGGGCTTCTGTACAGGCTATAAATAGGGGTGCTTGGTTCACTTCAAAGGCATCCCTTGGCAAACCACCTCTCTCCCACTTCACCACCACTACAACACCCACATCCACCACCATCATCCATCATCCACCTTAGAGTGTGTGTAGTAGTCTCGGGATCCAAGATTGATAGTAAGAGTTCTTGTCAATCAAAGGCCAAGTTTGGCTAAGTCTCTTACATCACTTGGTGAAGACAAGCATTTAATGTAATACTTTTGATTTTTAATCTTTTCGCACTTTTTATTTGGTTTTGTTTTAATGACTTTAATAACTAGTTTCTTATGTTGAAGGTGAAACTTCCTTATCATTTGTCCGTGGTGTCTTGGCATTATTTTACTGTCTATATAAAATAAAAGATTTTCACCATTCATATCTCTACGGTCTATATAGAGATATATTGGCTACCTGGTCGGGGGTTAAGGGAATGGTTTGGTAAGGTTCTTGCCTTGTTCAGTGTATAGATCCTGCAAAGGACCTGGGTCAAGCTTACTAGGACCTCCTTCAATACCCACTGGTATTGGATGGCGGGGGTGCGAATGGCTTGATCCCCTCATATGTAAACTACTATTAATACATTAACCCGGCTACTTGGGATTGTATCCCTACTGACACATACCACTTAGCCGAGGGTAACGTCGCCTTCAAAAGAGGGGCCTATCACATTACGCATTAATAACTTAATTAATTATCTTTCAATATTCCAACCCTTTGGGATTTTATCCTTGCTGACTCAAACCACTGGATTGAGGGTAACGTCACCTTCAAAAGAGGGGCCTACTACTATAACTAAGATAATCTCTTAAAAAGTGCAAAAGTGCGGAAATCATCAAAGGTTACATTAAAGGCGAGTCGAATCTAAGTGATTCATCTTGTCTATCTGTTTTTATTTTTTTTATTTTTCAGCATTTTTAGTTTTTATTTTTCATGTTTAAAACCTTTTCTAAAACTTTTATTTGATTAGACGTTGAGGATACACCGGTACTAAAAGCTCTTGTGTCCTTGGACGACTCGGTATCTTACCAACGCTATACTACGCTCACGATGAGTGCACTTGCCCATATGTGTGTTTAGTGTTAGTAGAATATCGTGTTTTATAAATTTAAAACTTGACTAATGTATTAAAAAGGGCTTAAAATATAAACAAAAACATATAAGGCTACACACGCATCAAGTTTTTGGCGCCGTTGTCGGGGACACAAGGATTTTAAGGAAGTTTAAAATCGACGGCCTAATCGATTTTTCAAAACCTTTTTTAAACTGTGCGCACATTTTTACATTTTTAGGTAGTTTTTGCATTACAGTAGTCTGAACATGGGGTCGTGCTCACTAAACACTCCCCTGTAAGATCGTGAGATGACCTGATGAGTCGATCAGAAGAGTGCTCAGACTGAATCAGAGGCGGAATTCATTGATTCAGTCTTTGTTTAGCTTGATTTCACACTTTAACGTCTCTTTTATTAATCTGCTAACAATTTACAAGCTCTGGAGACAAACTGGCAGGGCTTCGCCGTTACACTACACAACTACTACCTGGTTCCGCTTATAAGACCACCTATATATAGGCATGGGGTTTCGCTTATATGGACATGTCCATATAAGCGAACCTACATGACAGATAAGCGGAACTATATGATGACATTCAAGCGGAACCTCCACCTATGACACATAAGCGGAACCATGTCTAAAACATGATTTCTCGATTTCTGTGCATGATACAATTAGCCCTAACCTAAGACTCGAACTAAGATGTAGTCGACAGACAACTGCACCAACAGACTCCCCCTTGAATGTTGACGGAATCTTCAGTGAGAGTCTTCAAACATTGACAACTCTTCACTCTTAATCGGTCTTCTTCAGGAACTCTTCCTGGAATTATATACCTGGATCTTTCTCTGGCTCTAACTTTCATCAGACTCCCCCTATCATCATGCTGGGATCGCCGTCTGGAAATCGTTATCACCATTGAAATCAACTCCTGGCTTTATCAGTTTAAATTTCTTCTCAGGTTCTGATGTATCTCCTGGCTTTCCGTAGCAACAGAATCAGAAACCTGCACAACTCAAACACTCTATTACAAAACAATCACAATTGTGATTCAACTTAATGAATCAGCTAATCATTTAAGAATATTCAAGAATTTTTCATTTAAAACCTATTAAACTTTTCACCATCTGATTAAGCACTTCAAACCAATTAAACCAAACCATCTGTTCATCATGTTTAGCCTTTGAGATTTTGAATTTTAGCTCTCCAACATCAGTTGTCGAAAATCTTTTTTGGATTTTCAAAATATAAATGCAAAAATTAAATGCAGAAATGAAATATGAACAAACATATTTTTGCGAGTTCGTGCAAGAGGATCATATCAGCTGCTGACTAAACACTAGCACCGTTAAGCTGTTATTTCATTTTAAGCTTTTAAACAATTCGCATAGATTGCCGATATTCTGATCCACTTAAATTCTCACAAAATGTTCAACCTGTTCGGGATACAGAATTAATGTGTTCTAGAACTTAAACATCTACATGTGTCCCACCTCAGTATATACTCCCGTATCCAGACCCCAGTATTCAGTCTTACAGGTGAGTATACCACAGCTGATATCTGTTAAGGGGTAGGTGCGAGGGCCGTGAGAGCTCAGGTCGATAGTTCCGTATACGCAAAGAGATGACGGCTTCGACTTTAAGTGGGTCCCCTTTAGAGGATCTTTTATTTACAACAACAGCGGCTATCAATTTTATTGTTTCATCAGCATGCTGAGGGTGAGCTTATATTTCAAAGCTTTTTGCAGAAAGTATTATCCGGGGACTAGGTCAGTACTTCCATACAGCAGAAGTCCCAGGATAATACCCCAGATATCACTGAGTATAAAGACCTAGTATCTCAGAATACGGGACCCTTCAAACAGGATTTCAGGGGTTACCTATATATCCTGGAGGTGTTCCCCACGTAAACGCAAGTGAAATTTATGTTAATATCCCAAACTGATCTACTAATTCTGTGAAAACCTACCGACACATCTTTAGCGAGACTGCTTAATTGCATTTATACATTACAAATCTTTAGCGTACCGTGCCAGTCTAGTTGATGTACTATCATTTCCCCTATTCGCACTAAAACTCATTTTTAATTTTTCTGATGTTTTTGACATTTTCAAATTTTCTAACCTTTTTTTTTAATTTTTACTCCCCCTAAAATCAAAATATGTTTCAATTTTGATTTTCTGGGAAAATTTGAAACAAACTGTACAAAGTTTGACAACATGATATCGAATCACTTCAATTCTCCATCCACCTGGCCTAAACAATCAGAATCCCCCCTCACAACAAACTATTTTCCCATAATGATTTCAAAACACTCAAATTTGTTTTAATCAGAATGGTTTTTCCGGAAAATAAGTTTTGTTGATTTTACCTCTGGTAAAATTTTGGGGATCAAATCATGTAGTTAACTCAAGTTCAATTTAATGACCTTGACTAACCTCTTGTAAAATTGATCTGTGCAAAACTTCTCAAACACATTATACAAACATGATAAAGAATGATGCCGATTCATGATCCACGATTACTAACTTGGGATCTCCGGCATGTCAGGTTTTTCATTTAAACAAATTCACCCAAGCCTGACGGTCCTTGGGTGATTTCGAATTCTTGTTCAACAATGGTGGAAAGTTTGCATCATCCATTGTTAAACCTGAATTCTCCTTTTTTACCTCAATCAATGGCTCCTCTGGCTTTGAAGAACCAGAATCACTGCCAGCACATGGCTTGTCTGACTTTGGCCTGTCAGATTCATCGCCTGAAGGTGGCTTGTCTGACTTTGACATGTCAGATTCATCGTCGACCATTTTCTTCTTTTTCTTTTCCTCTTTCGTCCTCAGATTTGTATCCGATGAATTCGTCTTGCTTGACTTTGCATTTGAGGGAGTCGATTCATCAGAACTCTTATTCGATCTGTTTGGTGAACCCGAGGACAAAATCTTCTCGAGATACTCTCTCGCCTTCTTCCTCTTTTTCCTCAGTCTGTCTTTCTGCCCCTGTGAAAGTTTAACTTTCTTTTCTTGAATTGTCTGTTCTTGAACTTTAGGTTTTAGAACGTTCTGTTCATGAGGCTTGACTTTGACTGGAATCTTTGCCAATTTCTAAGACTTAGCCCTCAATCTGTCATTCGATTTCCTTGGGCAATCTCTGGCAATGTGACCTTTGATTTGACAATTGTAGCATCTTCTGGTCTCATAACTCCAATTCTGGTAGTTAACAGCAATGTGTCCTTGATAACCACATCGGTAACACACTCTGTTATCGTACCATGTACCACCTTCACACCAAACGCTCAGATCATAGCATTGTCTGGCTTGGTGATATTCCTTCCTCATGTTTACTGGATTTGGCTTTTGAGCACTGTGGTCCAACCTGCACCACTTATTACCAACAGTTTTTGAGTTTTCATTTTTTACTTTTTGTAATTTTTCATTGCGATTGGATGATCGATCTGATGAACTTTTATTATCTTTTTGAACATTTTTCTCATTTATAATTTTTTGTTTCTGTTCCACTCTCTTCTTCAAAGGTTTTTGCTTAGAGCATTCTCCCTTTTCAGTTGATTGTAGAACAGTTTTCTGAAATTTTCCTTTTTCATCATCAGATTTTTCATCGCAATCTTCAACTTTGACATTGTCAAAGTTTGTGACATCGTCACTTATTGGAACTGAATTGATTGGTTTCGGACAAGGAAAATTCAAACTGTCTGATGTAGTCACAAAACCTATCAATTTCTTTTCAAGTACATCAATCTTGCTTCTGGAATTTTCAGCTTCATTTTCAAGCTGAGATATTCTTTCAAGATGAGACTTGATTGAATTTTCATTCTCATTCTTCATGTTTTCAAGAACAAGCTTTTCATTTTTCAAAACTTTTATCTGTTCTTGAAATTTCGTTTCATTTGCTTTCAGATTCTTGTTTTCCAGCTTAATCCAGAAATCCTCATCTTCTGAAGATTTCTTTTTTGCTTTCAAACTCTTTTTCTAACTCTTTGATTTTCTTTTGAGCACATTCACCTTCTTTTTCCAATTTTATAATTTTCTAAAGATGGGAAATTTATCATTTTTTTTTTGTTTTTCAATGTTATTTTTGCTAAACACATCTCTCCCATATTCAAGAATTTTCATTTGATTTTGAAATTCTTTTTCAATTCTTGATTTTTCAATTTCAAAATTTTTAATCTTCTCTTCAAAAACTTTTGCCTTTTCTTTCTCACTTTTGTTTTCAGATTTCAAACTGTTCAAACCATCCAACAGTTTGTCATTTTTAGCTTTCAGTTTCTCACAATTTCCCTGCAACATAAGAATCTGTTTAAAATCAGTTTGCTTCTCGTCTTCCAACTTCTTGACTTCCGATGTCAAACTTTCCGCATCCTTCAAGAGTTTGTCATTCTCAGTCTTGAAGTTGTCACACTTAGAGCACACTGATTCACAACTTGAGGATCCAAACTCTACAGATTCTTCATCATTTGAAGCTTCTTCTTCCTTTGCCCTGAATGTACCTGCACAAAATATTTTAACGTAATCAAGAGGATTTTCATTCTCATCTATATAACAACCTCTCTTAATATCGTATTTCATCACATATTTTGCCCTAACACATTCAACTATCCTTTTGTTTATCTCATCAATCACATCTAATCCCACATCAATCAAATGATTTTCCAACACTTTAATCATATCTTTTCTTTTCTTTCTATTTTCAAATTCATGAGTTTTAAGTATGCCGATGAATCTGTTTAGATGTAATTTTGAAAAATCTGAATCTTTCCTTAAGTTTTTCAAACAATCACTCCATTCAATAGGTAATGCATCTGCAAATTTTTCTATCTTTTCAGCATCTGTCAGAAATATCTCATGATTTTTCAAGTAACTAAGTAAGACTCTATATCGGTTTTCTAGATCTTCCAAGGTTTCATTTTTCAAGCAGACAAAATATTTAAACCTTTTTGCCCATCCATCCTTGCTTACTCTTTTATAACTCTCATCTATAAACCCTTGATTCCAATCATTAAATCTTTCAAAATAATAGTTTTCTTGTTCATCAAAGACCATTGCCATTTTTCTAATAAACCCGACAAATCTTTGTTTTTCACAGAAGCAAAACCAGTAATTGTCCAGATAAGCGAAAACTGCTGATGTGCACTAGAAGCGGAACTAATGAGATTGTTCAATGAAGCGAAACCACAAAGTACAAACAAGCGGAACCAGTGTTTGCACCAACAAGCAAAACTTTAACAAGTCCTTTGAAGCGGAAACTTTCAAGCGGAACTCTAAATTGTCACTTGAAGCGGAACTCCACAAGCGAAACCACTAAAAATGGCACTTGAAGCGGAACCTTTCAAGCGGAACCTTGATGATTTTGGAGCGGAACCTCTGAATTTCGTGACACAGAAGCAAAACCTTCTGAAAATTGACCGAATAAGCGGAACAATGATGTACAGAAAAGCGGAACTACATTATGTCCGAATAAGCGGAACCACTTCGCACATCAATTTGGTCCATTTTTAGTCCGTATTTTGGTCCGAAATTTTCAAGGATTTGTTAATGTCCTATAATACACAAACTGTGAAATTTTGATCCAATTTTGACCAGTAAAACTCCCTGAACTGATGAAAGAAGGTGTAGAAATCAGATTTTTTGAGCGAAAAACGAGCTAAACGATAAGAACTCTTCCTCCTGAGCTCTGATACCACATGTAGGATCGTGAGACGACCTGATGAGTCGATCAGAAGAGTGCTCAGACTGAATCAGAGGCAGAATTCACTGATTCAGTCTTTGTTTAGCTTGATTTCACACTTTAACGTCTCTTTTATTAATCTGCTAACAATTTACAAGCTCTGGAGACAAACTGGCAGGGCTTCGCCGTTACACCACACAACTGCTACCTGGTTCCGCTTAGAAGACCACCTATATATAGGCATGGGGTTTCGCTTATATGGACATGTCCATATAAGCGAACCTACATGACAGAAAAGCGGAACTATATGATGACATTCAAGCGGAACCTCTACCTATGACACATAAGCGGAACCATGTCTAAAACATGATTTCTCGATTTCCGTGCATGATACAATCAGCCCTAACCTAAGACTTGAACTAAGATGTAGTCGACAAACAACTGCACCAACATCCCCCGTGCTGCATAATTTTTACAAAACTCCCAGATACAGAGTCAGAACACGGGGTCGTGTTCGCTGAACACACCCCCGTGTTGCATAAAACCAGTTACATTTTTTAAAACGCCCGGATACAGAACCTGAACACGGGTCCGTGCTCACTGAACACGGGGCCGTGTCCAACCTCTGTTTCCGTTTCTATTTTTGTTTTCTGGTCCCGAGACTCTGTTGTGATCTGCTGAGTGATTCTTATGGATCAATACTCAGGAGGTTACAACTACCACTACGAGGAGGATGATTATAGGGAAGAGTATTGTACCATTTGTGGTAATCCTCATTCGGTACAATATTATGACCTCTTTGAACCATCCCCTTCATACACCTACTATGAGGAGCCCAAGTACGAGCCACCCACTTCATACACATCCTATGAAGAGCTAAGGTATGAATCTTCTCCCTCATACTCATATTTTGATGAACCAAGGTATGAGTCTTCATACTCATACTTTGAGGAACCAAGGTATGAGCCTACACCTTCATATGCTTACTATGAGGAACCATGGCGTGAACAACCCACCTCATATAAGTACTATGAAGAACCAAGTTACGACCCTTATCCATCATATACTTACAATGAGGAGCAATGGTATGAACCATCTACCTCATATGAGTATTATGAGGAACCAAGGATCGAATTTCCGAATTCAAGCTTTGAGGATACATATTCCACTCATTTTGACGAACCACCAACTATCTCACCCGTAGCCGAAGAGATAATAGAACACCTTAAAACTATCGAGCGCTATATAAAAGAAGCCCGCGCAAGGGAAGAGGAATCCCGTGCAAGGGAAGAATTAACATGTAATAAAGAAGAGATAGTTGAAAAGGTAAAAATGGAAGAACAAGTAAGTGAAAAACCGACACATGAGTTAAACAACGAAAATGGTGAGTCCGATAACGTTAAAATTCAAGAAGAGTCTAATTTTCTTAAAATTAATCTCTTATCACCTTCTTTCGAAAATCATTGTTTAGTAACCACTCATGCTAAGTTTTGAAAAGAGTTAAACACCAACACTAAAATTAACGAAACGGTAAGCATTAAGTTAACAAATGATCAAACTACGCTAATAAAAGATGATCCATTTGAAATTAACATTACACCGGTTCCATGTTTTTTTTTTTTTCAAAATTCCTTTATTAGTAATATTACGATTGATAAAGATCTTTGTGTTAATATAATGCCTAACTACATTTTCGAAAAATTAAGTATTGGTGATTTTTTTCCACTTCAAATACCCATTTTTCTATCTAATCGGAAAACAATAAAATCAATGGGGGTAGCTGAAGATGTGTTAGTCCAAACAAATCAAATGGTAGTCCCAACCTACTTCGTCATCCTTGATGATGCTCAACTAGTGTTGGGACGGCCTTTTGTAAAAATCTACGAAGCTTTGAAAAATCGGAAGCATAATAATCTACCCATTCAATTAGGGGCATTCAAAAGAAGTGCCGATCTTGAGCGTTCATTGAAATATCCATTCGGCAATGATGACCCCCTAATTGAAGATGAAGATGAGCCACCCGATACACGAGAAGAAAATGACCACTTTATTGAAGAAGAGGTCGCCATTGAACAAACCTTCTTGGTTCTTGATCAAAATGAGCAACCAAATAAGGAGTCTCCTAAAGACCCACCACTTGAGCTCAAAGAACTTCCAAAAGGTTTGGAATATGCTTTTCTCGATAAAGATGGTAAGTTACATGTAATTATTTTGTCAAAATTAACTAGTGTAGAAAAATAAAAATTAATCACACTTTTGAAAAAAAACACAAAAACGCGATCGCTTGGAAGCTTGTAGATATTAAAGGAATAAACCCTTCCATGTGCACGCACAAAATTTTAATGAATGATGACTATAAATCAGTAATACAACCACAACGTAGAGTAAATCCAAACGTCCAAGAAGTGGTTAAAAATGAAGTCATCAAATTACTTGACGACGGACTCATTTACCCGATCTCCGATAGTCCTTGGGTAAGTCCCGTTCAAGTAGTTCCTAAGAAAGGAGGTATGACGGTGGTCACTAATGAAAAAAATGAGTTAATACCAACAAGAACCGTCACAGGATGGAGAGTTTGTATAGATTATCGTAGATTAAATGAAGCAGCAAGGAAAAATCACTTCCCTTTACCTTTTATTGATCAAATGTTAGAAAGATGATCCGGTCACAAATTTTATTTTTTCTTAGATGGTTTTTCAGGTTAGTTTCAAATACCGATAGCACCCGAAGACCAAGAAAAGATAACATTCACATGTCCCTATGGAACTTTTGCTTATCGATGCATGCCTTTTGGTCTATGTAATGCCCCCGCAACTTTTCAACGTTGCATGGTGGCCATCTTCCATGATATGATAGAAAAGACTATGGAAGTCTTCATGGATGACTTTTCTATCTTTGGAGATTCATATGACCAATGCCTCGATAACCTTGAACGAATGCTATCCCGATTTGAGGAAACTAACCTCGCCCTTAATTGGGAAAAATGCCATTTCATGGTAACGTAGGGAATAGTACTCGGTCACAAAATCTCAAGCGAAGGAATGGAGGTTAATCGACCTAAAATAGACACTATTTCTTGATTACCACCTCCATCCTCCGTTCGAGCCATCAGAAGTTTCCTTGGGCAATGCCGGATTTTATCGACGATTTATCAAAGACTTTTCTAAAATCTCAAGGCCTTTAACAAAATTACTTGAAAAAGATGCTCCTTTCATCTTTGACAAGGATTGCAACCAAGCATTTCTAACACTAAAAGAAATGCTAGTCAATGCACGTATCATGATAGCGCCTGACTGGAAATTACCTTTCGAAATCTTGTGTGATGCAAGTGACTTTGCAGTTGGAGCCGTCTTGGGACAAAGAAAAGATAAGCATTTTCACCCAATATATTACGCTAGTAAAACACTTAATGATGGCCAAGAAATTCACACGCTTCAACCAGAATGAATGGGCAGCTCAAGCCCGATTTAAAGTTCTTAAGACAAGGCCCGAAGAAAACCCACGACAAGTATGCCTAGACACCCTGGAAGCAGTAGGGCAGATTGACCGCTTTAACACCCTAGTCACTAGTCCACTCAGGGCAGCCCTTTGCACTAGACTCCACTCGGTCCACGAATACAACATGGAGTTCTATACCACGTTTGCATTCAAGGGAAAAGCTGAGCCGTTTAATGTAGAAGGGGTTGAGTTTCGTTGTGCTGTGAATGTGCTTTCAATTTCGATTGCACAATTTGGGTCAATCATTGGTTGTATGCTGAAGAGGATGCCGGAGACGAGGAAAACATCGATGGTCTTCGTGAACTCCCGCAAAACCAACGTCAAGCAGTGTGGGCTCAAATTGGGGAAGGAGCCTATAACCCTAGCCAAACCAAAGGCACACAGTTGCGGGACCCTCTATACCGCTACATTCATAGGGTCCTTAGAAACTCCCTCTGCCAAAGGCATGGCAGTACTGGTGTTGTTGGCTTACGTGATCTGACGGTCCTATACTGCATTCACAACCGTGTGCCCCTCGATGTTCCACACCTGCTCCTTCGCAACATGCACCTGAACCAGCTAGCTAATCCCCTAACCCCTATCTTCTTTGGAGGGTGGATCTACCGCCTTTTCAAGAGCTTCGTGCAAGGGATGCCAAGGTCCTACCGTAAGGGCCCATGGTCGGGTAAGGTGGATCTCGTCATATACCGCTTAATAGGGATCATCAATGAAGCGGGTGACGGAACGATTCGATTTCAAACGGATCAGGGACATGTGTGGAACCCACTTGAGGCTCTCATCCTTCACGCCCCACAAATCCGTCCTCCTCCTTAGTATCAATACCATGGTGATGCGGGCCAATCATCCTATCAAGGTGGTGGTTTTCCTAATTTTCAAAGCTTAGATGACCTCTTGCAGGAAAATCTTTTGTGCACCTGCAACACCTACAACATGGCCAGCAACACGTACACCCAGGTCGGAGCAATAAAGAGGAACATCTCCGACATGCAGGATGACATCAGCAACATCCGGGAGTACATGGAGAATCAAGGAGGAGATGACGAGGATGAAGACATGGATTGAGATGAGGCGTCGGAGGTAGTTGACGGGTGGTCGATTGGACAACCCTTTACGATGTTAAAAGATAAGTTTATCCCTCATTTAAGTGTGTAATTATCTCGAATTAGATAACTACTGTTGCTCATGTTTCAGGTGCGGTTTAGCGGCTTAAAGTGAAGAAAAAGGCAGCGTGGGAGGTTCGGAGTTGAACGGGTTGAGTTTGAAGCAAAAGATGAAACGAAGAAGACAAATCAGCTTTCCACCGTAATTTACGGTCCCACCGTAAATTACGGTGGACCTGATTTTCACCAACTTCCTGCCGTAACTCAGTTTAATTGTGCCGTAACAATTTCATGTCCACCGTAACTTACGGTGGAGCTGTAAGTTACGGTGGAGTCTGCGATCAATTGTGTAACTGCCATCATTAAGTCGGTTTATGGGTGTCTTTTCACCTATTCTCATCATTGGACGTTTTTGACAGACATTGGGGGCGATTTTGGCTATCTTGGCTTGGTTCTAGACAATTTCTAACATTCGGTTTGTGTTTTCGATTTGTATGAACATTGAATTGCTTGTTATGATGCTTCACCAAGCTATGTGTGGCTAAAACTTTCGGTGATCATATTAGGTGCAGGTTTCTCTTGAACTTTTGTGTGTTTATTTCTGAATTTCTAGAATGATAACTTGTGTTTGCTTATTTATCATGGTGTATGCATAATTATTTGTAGCGTGTTAATTGATAGTGCAATTTATAGTCTCAATCGTACGTTCTTGGTGCCGTTGGCAATCGAGATATCACGGGAAGGGTTAGGGTTGGTTATTGATTAATTGGTCATTGGGAAACAACCTCGCGTTTATATAATCCGAGTACTTTGTTCCCTTTTGTTGGGATTGAACCCTATCAGAGGAACAGACAATGTAAAGCCAAAACTGGATCAGCTCAGTGGATTCAGAATAAGCAGATGCTGATATACATATCTCTCCCCTTGAAAGTGATTACAACAACTGATGACCTCCTATCTGCTGATCTTACTAACTGCTGACCAATAACTGCTGCTCAATTAAAGATCTGATGAAGACTCAAGTCCTGCTGATTCAATCTACTGCCTTGAGTCAAGCACTGCTGATCCGGATAAGTGCTGCTGGGTTCACAGCAGTAGAAGGTTGCAGCAGTAGTTCTAAAGTCTTTTTGTAATAGAATGTAATAGTAGTAGTTAACACAAGCAGTGTCTGTATAGATCAGAGGTTAGAGTTTGTTAGGAGGTTAGATGTCACTTTCATGGTGACGTCAGCTAAAGATGCTCAGTAGTTTGCAAGTGCTTATAAATAGTACAGTACTTTGTACTGTTCTATTAGCTCTTCACATCATTCGTCTTCTTTGCACGAACAAACTACTGAGCTCGGGCTGAGGGGGAGTTTGCATTCATACATCATCATTGTAATCGTGTTTGAAATAAATTCAATCATTCGGTTCTTTGTGTAAAGATGTTTGATTAAAGTATTACTCTCATTTGATTGTATGCAAAGTTTGTTATCATTTTAATTCCGCTGCACAACTCATCCATTTTCCATTTTAACTTCAAACAAAATACAATCAAAAGGAAACTCAGATCCAACAATTGGTATCAGAGCTAGAACAGTCAAATTTGATTTAACAATCATTTTGACGTAAATAGTTCAGCTCAAAACAGTTGATACTGATCGTTTGTTCGTCGTTGAAAAACAGAGTAAGGATTAATCACCATTATAGTTGATTTCTCAGTACCTGTAAAACAACAAGAATGACGTCACAATCTCAGGATGATAAAAACAACATTGGCTCGCTCTTTAAACCACCTATGCTAAAAAGAAATGAGTACAACATTTGGCAGAGGAGGATGGGTCACATCCTCGCTCAACAAAGCACAGGTTGTTGGAAGTCTATTATCTTTGGTCCTCATGTTCCTACAGTGCCAAGCGCTGAAGATGCTAAAAAACAAGTTCCTAAACCTGTTGAAAATTATACTGAAACGGATTATCAAAAATTTGAACTGGATGCTAAAGCATTTAGTATTGTTGCATCAGCGCTCCCCAACGAAATATATGCTGGACTGTTACATTGTAACAGTGCCAAAGAGTTGTGGGACGCACTTAAGGAACAGTTTGGAGGTACCGAAGAGGTCATAGAAAACAATAGGGAAATCCTGAACCCACAGTATGAAACATTTTGTCATGTTAAAGGTGAATCACTGACTCAACAATTTGAGCGTTTCACTTGTCTCATCAGTGAACTGAGGCTTGTTAAGGTCACGTTTTCAAACTCGACTCAAAATAGCAGGTTCCTCAGATCACTGCCAGAAAAATGGGACACAATAGCTATTGTCACCAGAACTGCACCTGAGTTCAAGGATCTGACCTTGACCCAACTCCATGGTCGACTCCTGACCTTTGAGAGGGAGTTGAACCAGAAAAGGAAGTTACAAGAGTCAGGGAAAACCGTTGATGATTATTCATTCGGTAACACTGCTCTTCTGGGTCAAGAAGAATCTGGTGGTAGTGGTAAGGATCAGGGTTATGATCACTTCATTGACATAACTACTGGTGCAAATTTTAACAACCCTGATCCTCACTCTACAGGTTATGCATTCACTGCAAATGAAAACCAGATGTCAGACAATTTAAGCTTTGAACTCAATGATTTACAGCATTTCGACCCCACTGACCTAGAAGAAATGGACATCCTGCACCAACTGGCCTTGCTAAGTGTTAGAACTAGCAAGTTTTATAAGAGAACTGGGAGAAAATTTCCAGGTCTTCATGGGAACCTAAGGGTTGGGTTGGATAAATCGAAAATCAAGTGTTACAAGTGTAACAGGTTGGGACACTTTGCTAGGGAATGTAGGAGTCAAACAACTGGTCCCATAGTCACTCACCCTAGTTCAAATCCTAGACCTCAAACTCAAAACACTGTGCACTATGCCCAATATGCCCCAGCAGCACATGTGAACACTGCTCACTATGCTGTTGCCCCTATGCCAGTGCATTATGTCCAAACAGCTGCTCCACAGATCCAATTTGTTCAAACCCCTGCTCCCCAGGCACAAGTGCAATCTGCACCTCAAACTACTGCTCCAGTAGTTACACAACCTGAACAACAAAGTTTCTTTAGTCAAGATTTTGTTGACTGGAGCAGTATGCCTGAAAATCTTAATGATGAAAATTTTGCACTATACGCTTCAAATGATTCTTCTCACAATGAATTTTGTTTGATGGCATTAGAGTCAATACAGGAGGGGGTTGAATCTGAGGAGGAACAGCTGAAGGTTGAAACAGTGGAAGAGGTGACTGAAGCAGTGGTTACTGCTGTGACTGATGAAGTACTGCTGGGAGAAAGTTCAGGTACCCTGATTGAACCAATGACAGATCTATGGTCTGAAGAAGACAAGAAAGATGAAAAGGCTGGTGAGGAAGAAGAGAGAGCTGATGAGGAAGAAAATCCTAAATGTGATTGTGCAATGATGGCTGCTGCCAAGGTATCACCTCAAGTTCTAGAAAAACTATGTTCTGACAATTGCATTATTGCTTTTGCTAACATCAAAGAGGTGAAGGAAAACCTTAGGAACAAAATCTTAACTGATGAAGTCAAATTTGAAGATCTTTAAAAGAACTTAAAAACAAGTTGACTAAAAAGGAAAAAGAGATTATCAGTTTGAAAGAAGAGAAAAGCATAACCAAAACCCAACTCCAAACTATGGTAGAAAAATACCAAGTTTGCAAAAAGGAGTTAGAATCCACCCAGATCACTTGTGAAAGATGGGTGGAATCATGCAAAGGGTATGAGGTTATGCTTGAGAAACAGATAAAAAGCAATGTAAAATTTGGGGTTGGTTATAGAAAACATGATGATGAAAACACTGCTTTTGAAAAATCTGTTTCAACCACTGATGTAACTACTGAGTTCATCCCAACAAACAAGGATGGCCAAGAAGTGAAAATCACTGACAAACTTGGTAACATCAATTTAAACCAAGATGGTCTGATGAGTGTGATATCCTTGAAAATTTCAAGGCAATGGACTTTACATCAACTGATGGTGTTAAGGCTCCAAAAGCTAAAGTCATTCCTCTTAAGGATATTCCAGCAGTGGTCAAAACCTCTGCTATAAAGGAGTCTGAAAAGAGGAAGAAGAAAGAGAAAATTGATAACTTGTTTTGTGAATTCTGTGAGAAGAGGAACCATCTAACAAAAGATTGTTTCCATCTAAAAGCTTATGACTTAACCAAAACAAGTGTCACTACTTCAGCTGAAAGTTGCAGTGTTTGTGGTAAAACAAACCATAAAACTCAGGCATGTGTGTACCTCAAAAACTTCAATGAAAAGAAGAATGAGTACATGGCTAAAACATCCTTGAGTTCATCAGCATCTGCACCATCTGTCAAGTTCACAAAGAAACAACCACTGTTTGTGCCAGTTCAAACAGCTGTCACAAAACAGCTGAACCAAACATCTGTCAAAAGAGATGTTCAGGTTACTGATGCACCTCCTGCCAATCAGTTCAGAAAGGGCAAGGAAAAACAGTCTTACCAAAGGATTCCACACGTTTATGAGGTCTACAAAAAGCCCTCTAAACCCAGAGTGAATAGGCATCCTTTCGGTTACCAGCAGTTGATTGGGCAAGACCCCCAACAGTGGTTAGCAAGAAACAGTACTAAAACTGTCCAAACCCCTGACTTAACCACTGCCCATCACACTGCATCCATACCAGACACTGTTGAGACCCCATCCAAAGCCCTGTTGGCTTTGGAGTCCTTAATGAACTAATCCTTTTACTTCATGTGCAGGGAGCTTCTGCATGCTTTGATAGTCTATGGTATGTAGATAGTGGAGGCTCCAGGCACATGACAGGATGTAAAGCCCTCCTCAAAGACTTTAAAATCCATGGTGGGGGTGATATATCCTTTGGAAATAATAGTAAAGGGAAAGTTCTGGGGTCTGGCACAGTGCAATCTGGCAATGTAAAATTTGAAAATGTCAATCTAATAGACAATCTAAAATTCAACCTTCTGAGTGTGTCTCAAATGAGTGACAAAGGGTTTGGGTCATTCTTCACAAAAGATTGTTGTAGGATTGTTGGGCCAGAAATGGTCAAAAAGATTGAAGCAATAATTAAAAATGGTCAAACAAAACTTGTTGCTCAAAGAAGTGGCAATGTTTATGTTGTTGACATGTCTAAAGAGTGTCCCAGAGCTGATGCCAGTCTGTTCTCAGCTGCCTCTAACAAAGAGACAAAACTTTGGCACAAAAGACTGGGACACACAAATCTTAAGACAATAACAGAAATTTCAAAAAATGGTTTGGTGAGAGGCCTACCACAAAAATTGTTTTCATGTCCTGAACATTGCATTTCCTGTTTAAAAGGAAAATAGCATAAAAGTTCCTACAAGTCCATTGAGGAGTCCAAAACAACCCAGTGCTTGCAAATGCTGCACATGGATTTGTTTGGCCCAGTTCAAGTCATGAGCCTCAAAAAGAAAAGATATTGTTTAGTTATAGTTGATGACTTTTCTAGGTTTACATGGACTTTCTTTTTGCACTCTAAAGATGAAACTGCAGGCATTTTGCAAGACTTTGTGACACAGGTTGAAAAGCAATTTGATCTTCCAGTGAAAAGCTTTAGGAGTGACAATGGCACAGAATTTAAAAATAGGGAGTTGGATGCCTTCTGTGTGAAGAAAGGGATTGTAAGGCAGTACAGCATCCCTAGAACACCAGAGCAAAATGGGGTTGTTGAGAGAAAGAACAGAACTTTGATTGAGGCTGCCAGAACCATGCTTGCAGATTCAGGTTTGCCATTAACTTTCTGGGCAGAGGCAGTAAACACTGCTTGCTATGTCCAGAACAGAGTTTTAATCAACCCCAGGCACAAAAAGACTGCCTATGAAATTCTGTATAAAATCAAACCACTGATCTCATACTTCAAGGTATTTGGCTGCCCATGCTTTATTTTGAACTTAAAAGATTCCATTTCAAAATTTGCAGCCAAAATTGATTGTGGTTATTTTCTGGGATACTCAACCACTGCCAAGGCCTACAAAGTGTTCAATGCACGGACCAAGGTAGTGGAGGAGACTTTGGATGTAAAGTTCAATGAACTTTCATCAATGAAAATCCTAGCAAATCCTGCTGAACTGTTTGATCTTGAAAAATTCACTTTTGAAAATACTGCTGTCAAGACTAACAGTGCAGGTCCATCAGAGGATACAACACCAGACTATGGGTATGAAGTCATCATCCCTCAAAGGTCTGCCACCAAAGGGAAAGCATCAGTTGTTCAAAACATCTGTGAAAGCTCAACCACTGCTGCATCAACAGTTGTTGATCAAAGTAGCCAATCTACCACTGCTTCCACATCCTCAACTACTGCTGACAAAAGTCCTCAAACAGTGGATAAAAGTCAGCAGTGGTCCACTCCATTACCACCCATTCCACCACCTTTTGAAGCCACTGCTGGGTCATCAAAGTCACTAGCAGTGGTTAGCTCAGATGATACACATTTGCAGCCTTCACCAACAAATGCCATCATACCATACCAAGGAGATTTAGTCTTCTTGAGATCTCATCCACCTGATCAAATCATTGGCAACATCAATGAAGGGGTGCTCACAAGAAGCCAAACCCAAAACATTTGTCTTTTTGCTGGTTTTCTATCACTCCATCAGCCAGTCAAGTACCAAGAGGCACTAAAAGACAACAGCTGGGTAGAAGCCATGCAAGAGGAGCTCCAACAGTTCAAGAGACAACAAGTATGGGAGCTTGTACCACTGCCAAAAGAGGTCAGTCCCATTGGCACAAAGTGGGTCTTCAAGAACAAAACAGATGAAAGGGGCATTGTTGTCAAGAACAAAGCCAGGCTTGTGGTTCAAGGTTACAGACAGGAAGAGGGGATTGATTATGATGAAACATTTGCCCCTGTTGCAAGATTGGAAGCTATCAGACTGTTCCTGGCCTTTGCTGTCAACCACAACATGAAGGTGTTTCAGATGGATATCAAAAGTGCTTTCCTCTATGGTACATTGCAAGAAGAGGTATATGTATGTCAACCTCCAGGCTTTGAGGATCCATTTTATCCTGATCATGTCTACAGGCTAAACAAAGCCTTGTATGACCTGAAACAAGCACCAAGGGCCTGGTATGAAACTCTTTCCAACTTTCTACTCTCAAATGGTTTCAAAAGAGGTACCATTGATAAAACACTGTTTCTTAAATGGAGAGGGAAAGATTTAATGATTGTCCAAATTTATGTGGATAACATTATTTTTGGAAGCACATGTACCAAAATGTGTGAAGAGTTTAGAGAACTCATGACAGCTAAGTTTGAAATGAGTGCAATGGGTGAGCTGCAATGCTTTCTTGGTCTCCAAGTACAGCAAATGCAAAATGGAACTTTCATTCATCAAAGCAAATATGCTAAAGAACTTTTAACCAAATTTGATATGAATGATTGTAAACCATGCAGCACACCCATGGCCACAAATAAGCTGGTCATGTCTGATGAAAAGGATGAGCTGATTGACCAAACACTTTATAGGAGCATGATTGGGTCTTTATTGTACCTAACTGCATCCAGACCAGACATCATGTTTGCAACATGTGTCTGTGCAAGAAGTCAATCAGCTCCCAGAAGATCTAATCTCATTACTGTAAAAAGGATTCTCAGATACATAAAAGGTGCTCCCACACTTGGTATCTGGTATCCAGCTAATGGGAATATCAAGCTTTCAGGTTTTTCGGACAGTGACTTTGCTGGTTGTCACACAACAAGGAAGTCCACTTCAGGAGGGTGCCAGTTTCTAGGTGATTGCTTAGTTTCTTGGCAAAGCAAAAAGCAAGCAGCAGTTTCAACATCCACTGCTGAGGCTGAATACATTGCTGCTGCAAGCTGTACAGCCCAACTCCTGTGGCTTCAAAATCAGTTACTGGATTTTGGTATCACTGCCTTAAAGACACCACTTATGCTGGATAGCCAGGCAGCAGAAAATATCATCAAAAATCCAGTTTCCCATTCTACCACCAAACACATCGACATCAGACATCACTTTGTGAGGGATTGCTATGAAAAAGGTTTGATTTCTCTGCATCATGTCCCAACTAAAGACCAGCTGGCAGATGTGCTCACAAAAGCACTTGATACAGCCACTTTTGAAAGTCTGGTCTCTAGGATTGGGATGCTGAACATGGAATAACAAGCAACATCTTGTTTCTCTATGAATAAAAGCAACAAAATGTTTTCAGAAAATCAAAAATCCATCCTTAAAAATAGCTTAAAAATAAAAATTTCATTAAAATCCTTAAAAGTCTGCCATAACCACTGATTGTTCAAAAGTCTGCTCTACATCAAAAAGTCTGCCCATTGCTGAAAGGCAACCTCTGTTCTCTCATTCCTTGATAACCACTGTTGTTCAAAAGCAGTGTCTTATCCACTGATATGCTATCTACTGATAGTAAAAATCATCCACTGCCCCCTTTCCACTGCTTTCATCAGTTGCTTTCATCCAAAGTACTGTCCTTCATCTTCACCAGTGGTTGTCACGTGGGCAGTACATAGTGTCAGACTTTTTGTAACGGCTGCCACGTCAGTATTCACTATCTCTCCTATAAAACTCCCCACTCACCATCCAAACAGGGTTTTACTGTCGAATTGAATTCATAAAAATTCTCTTCTCAAAGCAGTTTTTCTTTCCATCTCCCACAAAATTCCTTCGATCAATCGTTTCAAAAATGACAAAATCGAAGTCATCTGCAAAACCCACATCAAAATCTTCGAAAACAGCCTCTCAAAAGGCAACCACCACTGACATTCCATTCAAAAAATCTCACAATCTCCTGGGTCTTCTCACAAAACTAGGAACCACAGATGTTTTCGATTCCATTATCACCATCATGGCAAAATCAAAGTACAAAACTTTGCTCACAGCCGACGCACCCATCTACTTGGCAACCCAAAGGGAGTTTTGGAAGAATGCAACCCTTGAAAAACAAGGAGACATTGTCACTGCAATCAAATCTTCCATAAAGGGTAAAGCTGTCCACATTACACCACAATCCATCTCCGAAGTCTTTCAACTCGATGATCAGGCAGGTAAAACTTCCTTCACAAAAACGAGTTGCACATTGACTTCATTGAAAGAGGGTATGAAGCCACAATGATGACGAAATTAACTTTAGGAAAAGGTTATTTTCCTCCTGCACCAAGATTTTTATTTCATACCCTCCTAGTATGTGTTTCAAACAAAACCACTTCTTTCGATCCCTATAAAGATTCAAAATCTGGGATATGCGATTCTTCAAGAAGAAAATTATAACTATTCTCGGGAAATCTTTAAAGATTTGGTTAATAATGTTGAAAGCAAATCATTTTTACTGTTTCCAAGGTTTTTAAGCTATTATTTTCAAAAGAAATTCAGTAAGGATGATTTGTCTCTAATAAACCAAGGTGAAATAACTGCAATAAACTGTCTAACATCTGAAACATTTTCACGTATGTTAGCACCTTGCAAAACACAAGCAGGGGTACCTGAGCAGATTTTAGCAGCTACCACTGCTCCTCAGGTATCTGCTGCTGAGCCTACTACTCTAGGTGATCAAAGCAGCAGAACAACTGTTTTGAAACCCACACGTACCAAGCCAAAAAGGCCATTCAAAAAGAAAAATCAAAAACCTCCAAACCAATCAAAAAGGCAACTCTGGCAGATGAGATACCAGAGTTAATGCCTGTGACAACACAAATGTCACTAGAAACCACTGCTGCTTCTTCCTCACAGCAGTTAGTACAAATATCTCAACCCATAACCATAACTCCTCCTGCTTCTTCACAAAAAGGACAGGTTGTACACAAAGGGCCACCACATCATGATGCTCTGGATACACTTGTCTCCATCATCCACAGCTCAATGCCTGGAGCAACCCCGCCTTCTAAACCCACCATCACATCCTCAATTCCACCAAAAACACAACTACTGTTGGATGCAATTGACTTGAACCAGGCACTATCCAGTCCTTCTCAATCACCTGTAAATGAGAATATACCTCAACAAATGACTGAGCCTGCTGTATCATCCATTGCTAACCCACCAACAACGCCTGAGGAGGTTACACCCATTGAGTTACAAGTAACTCTTTGTGGTAATCCAAGTGAAGCAGCCACTACAACTGTTGAACCTACAGGTTTACAGTTGGGCAGTGGTTTCATTAATAAGACTTCCTTGGAGGCAATTCCTTACATAGCACCTCTGCCAACCACTAGTGGATTTATATATCCAACTGGCATCATCAAAAGGTTTTCAAGTGTTGAAGGAAGAAGACCCCAGTACCAAGAAAAAGGGGCATCAGTGGTTAGTGTTTGGAATAAATTCCCTACATCTGCCACTGATAAAACCACTGTTAGTGGGAAATCAGATGATCCCATTAAATTGGGTAATGATTTAAAGTACCAGAAATTGACGGATCGTGTTGAGAAACTTGATAACTCTGTTGCAGAGCTCAAAACTATTCTCCAACAGTTGTTACAGGTACAAAAGGTACAATCCACTGCTGTTCCACCTCAAGCACCTGCTCTACAACAAGCACCTGCTACAAATGAGCTCTGGAATCTCTTTCAACCTTATCTCCATCATCAAGCACAACTGGCAGATCAGCAACATGAAAAACATGTTCAACAGCTGAGAAATGCTGTGGAGTCTAGGTTCCAAGACACTCAGGCTGATCTAAAGGCTCTCAAAACTCAGATCCTGCACACCACTGGCACTGCTCCTCCACCAGTATTTTTCATTGATCAATCCCTGAAGATAATGCCAAAAAGGGGGAGAAAATTCAAGAATGGAGAAGAAAGGGAATAACTGATGGTCTTTACCTTGCACCAGAAAATTCAAATATGACCAAGCAGATCCCTTTGCCAGATGGTAGTAAGAAAATTGATGAGACTACAAATGCACTTGCAGAAGCACTTGCTTGTGTAAAAAGGGATAGAGAGGCCAAAAAGAAAGCCAAGGTGGATTATCCGGATCAGGGTACTTCAGGGTCAAGAGATGATGAAAATCTTTTTGATGAAAAGAAGAAGCCTACTAGAAAAGTAAGGCTACCCAAATCCATTCCGGTCAGGCGTTCAAAGTCTGTTAAAAAACCACCTCCCAAAACAGGTGTTGTAACTTCTGTTGTATCAACTGCTGTTGGTACCTCAGTAGTTTCAACATCTGCCCTCACTTCAACACACACCACCTCAACACACACTTCATCTACTGCTTTACCACCATCACCACCAAAATCACAATCACCTCCTGTCAAAAGGCAGAAGACAGCAGATGTTAAAACATCTGCTGTAAAGACAACAGTGGTTGGAACACCAGTTGTTTCAACAGCTGTTAGTCTATCACAAACCACTGCCACTACAACCATCTTTCCAACCAAAACATCATCAGTCCCTCCTCAAATAAAGAGGAGGAGTCTAACTCCTAAAGATGATGTCACTTCACCACCTCAAACATCTTCAAAACCTTTAGCTCTTGTCAATATACCAAAACCAGTTCCACTTTCTTCTGTTCCAATGCACAAACCTTTACCTCCTACAGGTGTTCAATTTCCTCTTGAACTAGAAGCTGTCAGAGAAGAGATAAAATCCTTCTATACTGAGGATGACCCTGCCAAAAGGAGTTTGCCCTCAATCAAAGGATATCCATGGCCCAAAAACATTGATGAATATTTGAAGATAAAGGCCAAACAAGCAGAGGATATCTCACAAAGAAACTCACAAGGGAAATCTGACAAAGAAGTTTCAAGATACTACCAATATCTGCTTACACAAGTCAATTCCCTAGAACGTTTTGCAAAGAATGTTAGTCAACAAATTTCTGAAAGAGCTGCTGAAACTCTGAAGAAAGACTACATTGAAAGCATCATGTTTTACAAGAAGTACAAAGGAGAGAGACACATGTATAAAGAGTGGACTGTTCCTGAGCTTGAAGCTGAAGCAGAAAGAATACAAGATATGATAAAAAGGAAAGTCACTCACACTCCTCCTGATTGGGCAAAATTCAAAAGAAATATTCCTGACAAGCAGTTGGAACTAAAAAGAATGAAAGAAGAATTGGTTGTTGCTGATTTTGGCACCAAAAGACAAGTAGCTAGATGGAAGGAAGATTTGGTCAGGTCAACCTACAAAAGGTTGGAGGAATTAAGGAAGAAAGATCCTAAAATCCCTCAAAAACCTGACTACCCTGAAGCAGCGGTTTCAAAAGGACCATCAAAGCTGCAAATCAGGAGATCCACTGCTCCAGGTGGCACTGCCTTTTACAAAAGAAGGAGTCAAAGCCAGCTAGGTGCTGAAACAGTTCAAGAAATTCTTACTGGCAATGCTATTGTAAAAGAAGGCCTGTAAAGAACGTTAAAAGGAGAACTTGAACAAGAAAATTCTGCTACCACTGCTCAGCCAGTGATGAATCGGCCAGCCTCTCCAAATACTTCTGCAAATAAGCATCTCCCAAGAAACCCACCAGGCTCAAAAATACAAAAGTGGGCAACTGACAATCAGACCCGCGTATTGACTTTGCTCAGGTCTGGTGGAGAAGTGAAGATAATATCAAGGGAACAAGCTCTTGGCCTGAGTCTTGAAGATTTGCAGGATCTCCTTGATCTTCCACTTAGTAGGGATGATGAAGATACAGATGCCCTTAACTTTGAATTGCAATTTAAAGGCCAGATAAGGGAGCTGTTGATGAGGCAATAAAATATCCACAATAATGAAGAGTTTTGGCATTATCTGTTCCAGGGGGAGATTTTTGGGATTGAACCCTATCAGAGGAACAGACAATGTAAAGCCAAAACTGGATCAGCTCAGTGGATTCAGAATAAGCAGATGCTGATATACATATCTCTCCCCTTGAAAGTGATTACAACAACTGATGACCTCCTATCTGCTGATCTTACTAACTGCTGACCAATAACTGCTGCTCAATTAAAGATCTGATGAAGACTCAAGTCCTGCTGATTCAATCTACTACCTTGAGTCAAGCACTGCTGATCCGGATAAGTGCTGCTGGGTTCACAGCAGTAGAAGGTTGCAGCAGTAGTTCTAAAGTCTGTTTGTAATAGAATGTAATAGCAGTAGTTAACAAAAGCAGTGTCTGTATAGATCAGAGGTTAGAGTTTGTTAGGAGGTTAGATGTCACTTTCATGGTGACGTCAGCTAAAGATGCTCAGTAGTTTGCAAGTGCTTATAAATAGTACAGTACTTTGTACTGTTCTATTAGCTCTTCACATCATTCTTCTTCTTTGCACGAACAAACTACTGAGCTCGGGCTGAGGGGGAGTTTGCATTCATACATCATCATTGTAATCGTGTTTGAAATAAATTCAATCATTCGGTTCTTTGTGTAAAGATGTTTGATTAAAGTATTACTCTCATTTGATTGTATGCAAAGTTTGTTATCATTTTAATTCCGCTGCACAACTCATCCATTTTCCATTTTAACTTCAAACAAAATACAATCAAAAGGAAACTCAGATCCAACACCTTTTGTCACTTCAATTATCTATACACGAGTTATGTCTATGTAACTCTTTCTAGTTGGAATTACACACAATTGTTTAAAGAAACTGAATCCTAAGATGGTCATTGTTTTCCTAATCTGTTAAACAACCAATTTTGATTTGCACTTAGTTATTAATTTAGTTTTCTAAAACAACAATCTAAATCATTGATCTTTATTTTCTGCAAATTAGGTTAATTATAGTTTAATTGCAAAGCTACATAATCGACATACTTTCCACATACTCCCTGAGTTCGATACCCTCTTACCACTATCTATAGTTGTTATTAGGATTAAATTTGCGTGTACCTACGACAGCACGTCAAATTTTGGCGCCGTTGCCGGGGAGTAGTGCGCAACGTGTGTCAGTTTGTTAGTTTTGTTTTGTTATTTTCGGGTTTACACTGGTGTGTTTAGTGTGCAGGTTCTACAGGTGCATGCATACTAGAGGCTCTCACAAAGCGTCACCGTTGTCATTTGATCCGGAAATCGAAAGAACGCTAAGGCAAAACAGGGTTTTATTACGAGAAAACCGAATCATTGGTTCACCCACTTCACCAATTACACCAAGAAACATTATGGCTGATTCACAAATTCCACCTACAACGGGTCAAACGACCTCATCATTTATACCTACTTCCACACAACCATCACCAAACACAACCATACCAAATTCCACTACAATTCCTACTCCACCTCATGACACTACACCAACCAATACCACACAACCCATTACTACCCAAGAAGAACCAACCATTACCTTTAACCCATCCACTACTATACCACCATTGTCCCATTTCTTCCCGGGTGCGGGTCCGTCATATTCAAGCCATACCATAGCACCAATTTCGACCATTGTCCATGCTACTTCAACATTTAGACCATCGAACCAAGCGGGTTTTCAATATTCAAACCTTCCATTTGGGCAATCGTCAGGAATTCAAGGAGATGGGTATGATGAAGGATTTGAGGAGTTTGAGGGTTATGATGAGGATGGGTATGCTTACGGGGGTTATGGTGATCAAGGAGAATTCGGATATGTGCAAAGTCAATCTCAAGGGATGGCAAGTGTCGGTGGAATGCAACAACAACAACAACTCGTACCACAACACATTCAGCCAAGACCACAAGGGCCACCAATGCAACATCCTATTCCATTGCAACAAATTCGGCCACAAAATGTACAACCACAATTTCAAAGACCACCTCAACGCCCACCGATGCGACAACAACAGTTTCAACAACCAATCGCACCACAAGGGCAAGTACCTAGGCCAATGGGTCCTATTCCTCCAAGAGGTAGATTCGGTGTACCAAGGAGACACCTTAGAGCAAATGTGAGGGGCATCGAAGCACATTTTAGGCCGGTAATCACTCAAAACCCTTCACCGGTAGTCATTCCTCATAATGATCAAGGGCGAACATTTGAAGTGAGGACCAACTCTTTGCAAAGTTTACCAAAGTACAAGGGGTTAGCAACGGAGGAGCCTTACTTTCATTTAGAGGCTTATGACTCGATTTGTAACACTCTTGGTAGTCAAGGGTGCTCGGCTGATGATATTAAATTGGTATTTTTCCAATTTTCTTTGGAAGATAAGGCGAAAAAATGGTTCTACACTTTGCCTTCGGCATCCATATATACATGGGGGGAGATGCAACAAACTTTCTTGGATGAGTTTTACACCGCCCAAAAGACCAACGATGCAAGAAAGGGGTTGAGAAGCTTCCAACAACAACATGGTGAGATGTCCATGAAGCATTTGAACGATTCAATATGATGATAAAGAATTGCCCTCACCATGGAATTGAATTATGGGAGTTGATGAATGCCTTTCACGAGGGGTTGAGTGCCGAAGATGCACGTGATTTGATGTCTATTACCGGTGGGACTTTTGGAACAAATTATGAGAACGATGATTGGGAGTTCTTGGAGAGCATGGCAACTACATCAAAGAGAAAAGCTCAAGCATCAAGAAGAGCCCGACCGGCCATTGCCCGACCTCAAGTGCACGCTATAGATGATGGTAATGTTCAAACTACTAACCAAATTTATGATGTTTGTGCTTTGTGTAATGAAATAGGTCATGCGGCTGAAAATTGCCAAGGGATGTTGGAAGGGCAATATGAAGAAGTCCATGCGGTTCAAGGTCAAGGTCAAGGAGGGGGTGGTAGAAATTACAACAACATGAACTCTAATACCTACCATCCCGGGTTGAGGAACCACCCAAACTTTCGGTATGGGAACCCTTCAAATCAAGCCAACCCGAACTTTCAAGGTAGCCAAGGTAACTTTGGTTCACGCCAACCTTACAATAACCAAGGTGGATACCGAGGCGGGAACAATCAAGGCTATCAAAGACAATATCAAACGGGTCAAGAACAAGGGGGGTCTTCGGGTGGAAACGAGATGATGGAGATGCTAAAGAGCATGCAAATGGAGATGCAAAAACGGAACCAACTCGATGAAGTTCGAATGTGTCACACCCCCAAAATCCACCTGCGGAGTATCACCGCTTGGGAGCGTGACTGACCAGGATCAAGCCACCAATCATATTGAACATAGCATAACATAAATAAAGTAGTTCGTAAAACCTCATTCAATACAATTGATGTTTCAAAATAAACATAGTATCAGTAGCGGAAGCATAAGTAAATAACCCAAGTAAACCATAAGTTCAATTATTCGAAATGTTTAATCATAGCGTTCATAATCCACTGCCCACAACGTCCCGCTCCTCCAGTGCAAGCTCCATAAGTACCTAAGGTCCTGCAAGGCATGCAGCAGATAATCAACAAACTAGTTGAGCGAGTTCACAGTTTATAGTTTAGTTTGGGTAATAGTGCGTTTGTTCAATTAAGTTTCGTATCGTATCAATTCCATCGCGGCCTCACAGGCATGTGTGCGAAGATTATGTTCGTTAGTTCGCGACCATAGTCCTTACCGACCAGGGTGTGTGCGAAGGCAATTTATCAGTTCGTTCGCGACCATAGTCTTTACCGACCAGGGTGGGTGCGAAGGCAGTTGAGTAGTTCGTAAGCATCAACAGTTTAATCGTTCGTTACAGTATCAAAGTATGCACAAGTAATCATCCAACCCATTCCCACCCTGGGAACCCATGCCTTGGCTGTGTGAACTCACCTTGGTTTGCTCGGTATGCTAAGTTATGCACTCACAAGTAATTAATCACGTCCTAGTGTATGCACGTATAACAAATCAGTTCATGTTCAAAATGATACGCATGCAATTAATTGTCCACATTGCAGTCAGTTTGCATATCAGCACGGCACGTAGTATTGCACGTTCATCACTAAGCATGGCATGTCAATTAAATCAACGTATGTTCCACTGTTCAAACATTATTCAAAACCCTAGTATCTTTCGATTCATAATTCATCTTTCGACCAACAGTTTTGTCATGTTTCGAAGCATGCTATCCTTCGATCAAATCTATCCTTCGGTCAAATTATGGTTCGGTCAAACTATCTTTCGGTCACTACTATTATCTTTCGGCATATACATTATCTTTCGACAATAACTATGTTTCGAGTAGACAAGTATCGTTCGATACAATCAGTTACGTTAACAACAGTTACAATTTCAGAAACCCTAAGCATGCTAACAGCCGTCAATCAACATTATCGATCAAACAACAATCATGCAGTAATCATAGGATCATCATCTAATCATCATGCAATCATCATAATTCTAATACCCATCGTGATCCCTAGTTTATGCGTATCCCGAAACCGGTTAACACACAGTAATACATTATCAAACCCTATCAGAAATAATGACTAAATCCAGATTAACGCCACCCAGAAATCAGTATTCAATCGTAACGAGTTTCACATAGAATCATATACATATCCGTCAACAACAATCCTATATGAAAACTATATCATCAATATCGTAACAAGAATCCTAATATTTAATCATGCATCAATTTCAGATTACTTCAACAACCAAAACACACGACACATGAGCACATACGCAGAGGAGCGAACGATCAAATCAAATCAAATAGATTTACTAACCGAGATGAGGGTTTGGTCACGCAAAAAGGGTTCCGGTGGTTTCTAGTCTGCCGTCACAGTGAAATGGCTCTTAGGGTTGAAAAATGACAGAAATGACAGCCGGTTATGTGCTTATACGTATATATACGTATTACAGAAATGGGCCAAGCCCATCTGAATGACTGGGCCGAAGGATGTCGAAGGATTCCTTCATGGCCCGAATGATATGTTTCGAGACTTATCAATCCGAAGGATGATCTTCCGGATCGAAGGATGTGTTTCGTCATCCTTCGATTCATGCACCATGTTTCGTGGACATCCTTCGAAGGTTGTTTGTGTAATGTAATGTGTTTCATGCTAACTAGTTTACAAGTTTCACAATGTAACAAACAACTATGCACGATCAAACAATCAAAACGTATATATATATTTTCATTAACACACAACTCGTATAATTCAAGTCCACAATCCAACAACTAAACAGTCAAAGTCAAAGTCAACGCGCAATAAATGCGAAAGTGAAAGTCAAACACTCGAGTTGTCACATTATCCCCAACTTAAAAGAAATTTCGTCCCGAAATTTAGTACGCACTTACTGAGGAAGCTAGGTATCGTTCACTGGTTTTCCTGGGGTGTCACATCATCCCCCCGTTGGTTTGGAATTTCGTCCCGAAATTCAGTAGTAGTAGCTTCAGCCTCAGAAGTGGATGCATTGGTTTCGAATAACTGGGGGTACTTTTCTTTCATCTGGTCTTCGCGTTCCCATGTATACTCCGGGCCACGCTGGGAGTTCCAACGAACTCGAACAAGAGGGATTCTCTTGTGTTTGAGGACCTTAACATCCCGGTCCGTGATTTCAACTGGTTCCTCGACGAACTGCAACCGCTCGTCGATAGTGAGTTCCTTAAAAGGAACTATAAGGGTCTCATCTGATAGGCATTTCTTCAGATTGGACACGTGAAATACATTGTGAACTGCACCGAGTTCAGGAGGTAGGTTTAATCTGTAGGCTACTTTGCCAATCTTTCCTAAGATTTCGAACGGTCCGACGTACCGCGGATTGAGTTTGCCCCGTTTACCAAAACGTACCACACCCTTCCAGGGTGAAACTTTCAATAAAACCCGGTCCCCGACCTCAAATTCCAATGGCTTTCTACGCTTGTCCGCGTAGGCTTTCTGACGGTCGCGTGCTGCCGCCATGCGTTGTCGTATCTGTGCTATCTTTTCTGTGGCGTCCACAACAATATCTGGACCCGTAATCTGACTATCCCCCACCTCTGCCCAACAGAGAGGTGACCGGCATTTACGTCCGTACAATGCCTCGAATGGAGCGGCTTGAATGCTGGTATGGTAACTGTTATTATACGAGAACTCCACCAAAGGGAGGTGCTTTTCCCAGCCGTTGCCGAAATCGATGACACACGCTCGAAGCATGTCTTCTAGAGTTTGAATAGTTCGCTCAGACTGCCCATCCGTCTGAGGATGATATGCTGTGCTCATGTCTAATCGTGAGCCGAAGGATTTGTGCATTGCTTGCCAAAGCTCTGACGTGAATCGTGCATCGCGATCCGAAATAATAGAGGTGGGCACTCCGTGCCTCGAAACAACTTCCTTCAAGTAAATGTCTGCTAAAGTAGAAAACTTATCCGTTTCTTTGATAGCCAAAAAGTGAGCAGACTTTGTGAGTCGATCAACGATTACCCAAATAGTGTCATTCCCACGCTGGGATCTAGGTAAGCCCGTAACGAAATCCATGGAAATTTCTTCCCATTTCCACTGCGGTATCTTGGGCTGCTGAAGTAGACCGGCTGGTTTCTGGTACTCGATTTTAACCCTTGCACAAGTTAAACACTTGCCGACGTAAGTTGCGATAAGAGCTTTCATGTTTGGCCACCAATAAGTTGTTCTGATATCGTGGTACATCTTATCCGACCCTGGATGTACCGAGTAGCGAGACTTGTGCGCTTCATCCATCACAAGTTCGCGTAAACCGCCATAAAGTGGGACCCAAATACGCCCCGTTACATAGTAGGCGCCGTCTTCCTTTTGTTCCATTTGTTGCCTTGAACCGCGCAAGGCTTCAGCCTTGACGTTTTCGGGTTTTAGTGCTTCAATCTGAGCAGCTCGTATCTGTGCAGGAAGACTGGACTGAATGGTAAGCTGTAGCGCTCGCACGCGCTTAGGTAAAGTGTCTTTCCGACTGAGGGCATCAGCCACAACATTGGCCTTCCCTGGATGATACTTGATGGCACATTCGTAGTCGTTCAGTAGTTCAACCCATCTTCGTTGACGCATATTCAAATCTTTTTGCTTAAGGATATGCTCGAGACTCCTGTGATCGGTGTAAATCGTGCACCTGGTACCGTACAGGTAGTGTCGCCATATCTTAAGCGCGAAAACAACAGCTCCCAGCTCTAAATCGTGCGTCGTGTAGTTCCGTTCATGAACCTTGAGTTGCCGAGAAGCGTAGGCTATCACTTTATCACGTTGCATCAATACACAACCAAGCCCCTGTATCGATGCGTCACAATAGACCACGAAGTCATCCGTGCCCTCTGGCAATGAAAGAATAGGTGCGCTGCAAAGCCTATCCTTTAAGTACTGGAAAGCGGTCTCTTGGGTATTACCCCATCTGTAAACGACACCTTTCTGTGTAAGCATAGTGAGTGGTTGCGCGATCTTGGAGAAGTCTTTAATAAATCGCCTGTAGTAACCCGCCCAACCCAAGAATTGGCGTATTTCCGTCGGTGTACGTGGTGCTGGCCAGTTTCTGATCGAATCAACCTTGGATGGATCGACATGAATCCCATCCTTGTTCACCACATGGCCTAAGAAGTGGACTTCACGAAGCCAGAAGTCGCATTTTGAAAACTTTGCGTACAGTTGCTCTTTTCGAAGAAGTTCCAAGATAATACGTAGATGCTGCTCATGCTCCTCCTGACTCTTGGAGTAAATCAAAATGTCGTCGATGAAAACGATGACGAACTTGTCGAGATACGGTTTGCACACCCTGTTCATGAGATCCATGAAGACTGCAGGTGCGTTTGTAAGCCCGAATGGCATGACCAGAAACTCGTAGTGACCGTAGCGAGTTCTGAAAGCAGTTTTGGAGACGTCCTCATCCCGGACTCTCAGCTGATGATACCCTGACCTCAAATCGATCTTGGAATAGTAACACGACCCTTGCAACTGGTCGAATAAGTCATCTATGCGTGGAAGAGGATAACGGTTCTTCACCGTCACCTTGTTGAGTTCACGGTAGTCGATACACATCCTGAACGTACCGTCTTTCTTCTTCACAAATAACACTGGAGCTCCCCAAGGCGAAGAGCTTGGACGAATAAAGCCCTTTTCCAAGAGCTCTTGTAGCTGCTTCGACAGTTCTTCCAGTTCGGTTGGAGCTAAACGATACGGTGCGCGGGCTATTGGTGCTGCTCCAGGAGCTAACTCAATCTGAAACTCGACTTGACGATGAGGAGGTAAACCAGGTAAATCTTCAGGAAACACTTGAGGAAAATCACGCACAACTGGTATATCCTCCAGCTTCTTTTTCTTTGTTGATGCGTCAGTGACAAGTGCCAGAATGGCAGTATGTCCCTTTCGTAAACATTTCTGCGCCTTTAGGAATGAGATGATGCCAACCACTGCACCACTCTTGTCACCTTGTACTTCGAGAGGTTCTTGACTGGAGCGAGGAATACGTATAACTTTTTCTTTGCATAAGATCTCCGCATGATGTTGGGATAACCAATCCATACCGATGACGACGTCGAAACTACCCAAAACTATGGGTATGAGATCAATCGAGAAAGTCTGACCCGCTAGAACAATACTACAACCCTTGACTACCTGTGTGGCTTCTACACTTTTACCATTGGCTAGTTCTACGACGTGTTTGGTGTCTAGGGGTGTTGGTGTACGTTTTAATAATTTACCCATTTTCAATGACATAGAACTTGTATCAGCACCCGAATCAAATAAGACAGTAACGTAAATATCGTCGAGAAGAAACTTACCCATAACCACATTGGGATCATTCACTGCATCTCCTCGACCCAACACAAAAGCACGACCACGAGCTTCATTGCCGTTGTTGTTGTTGTTTCCCCCATTGTTGTTGTTACCATTACCCTGATTGTTGTTATTCCCGTTGCCCTGGTTGTTGTTATTGCGATTCTGGTTCAACTGGGGACAATCGCGTTTGTAGTGACCTTCAGCCCCACACTGGAAACACCCCCGGTTTCCACGCTGTGGCTGCTGCTGCTGATTCTGTGGAGCTGGCGGTGGAAGTTGCTGGTTCTGATTCACTGGTCGCGCGCTTCTACAATCTTTGGCCTCATGGCCCATCTTGTGGCATCTTTGACATTGACTCCTGCGACATCTTCCACTGTGGTGTTTGTTGCACCTGTTACACCACGGGTGATTTCCCTTATAACCACTATGTCCCTGACTGCCCGATGACTGCTGACTCGGACTCTGGTAATCGTTGGTGCGACGTTGCTGAGTTTGGGACTGAACAGACGCTGATCCCCTGCTGGAATCCCCGTCCCACTTTCTTTTATTCTCGCTGGGTGTGGCAGAAGTAGCAGCAGTGGGAGTGACTGTAGTAACAGCTGTAGCAGTAGCGCCGACACGCTTCGGCAGTTTATTCTGATCCACTGCCTGATCGGTGATGCGGTGAGCGAGACGCTGTATTTCCTGGATATTGTTGAGGTTAGCCGAGGTAACGTGGCTCTGTATTTCTGGCACCAAACCTTTGAGATACAACTCGATACGCTTGTAAGGAGGGTCCACCATAGTTGGGCACAGCACAGCCAACTCATTCGATCTTTTGGTGTAAGCTTCGATTTCCGAACCAACCATTTTCAAGTTATACAACTCGTCCTCCAACTTGTGAATGTCTTCTCTAGTGCAGTATTCCCTCTTGATCAGTTCTTTGAATTCATTCCAGGGTGTGGCGTTAGCAGCTGCCAACCCTAAAATCTGCACTTGTGCGTTCCACCAAGTGAGCGCAATCCCTTCAAGTGTGCCAGTGGCGAACTTCACCCTGCGAGCCTCAGGGCATTCACACATTTCGAAAACCGACTCGAGCTTTTCAAACCAGTGGAGGAGTCCAACTGCTCCCTCCGTGCCACTGAACGAGCTAGGACGACAATCCATGAAATTCTTGAATGTGCACCCAGGTTGTTGCTGAGCGGGTTGACCTATTGTGTACGAATAGGGCAAAGTTAAGTACGAGAATTAATGTAGGATCTAAAGATCCTAGTGTTTATACTGCAGGGTACACTACCTGCTTGGGCGGCTGCAACTGCCGCAGCAACGAGAGCCTCTAGCTGGGCTTGAGTCATGGTAATTCGTGCGGCCATTGATCTTCACATCAAAGGCAACATAAGTGAGAAAGGTTCGCGAGTAGTGCGATGACAGAAGAGTGTAAGCACATAAGTATTCTCATGCAATGTCAAGTTGTGAGCAAGGTAATGTAAGCATACTACGAGCAAAGTTCTATGCAAATTCTAGCATGTAGGCAATAAACATAAACCTTATTACCTAGGAAGTTGAGTCTTGCACGTGGAGCGAAGCGTCGTTGTGGATCGTTGAGAGCACTGTTCTGGTTATAGTCTGGTTTTAATAAAAACGTTTTTCCATATTAAAACCAAGTTCTCTATAACCAATGGCTCTGATACCAATCTGTCACACCCCCAAAATCCACCTGCGGAGTATCACCGCTTGGGAGCGTGACTGACCAGGATCAAGCCACCAATCATATTGAACATAGCATAACATAAATAAAGTAGTTCGTAAAACCTCATTCAATACAATTGATGTTTCAAAATAAACATAGTATCAGTAGCGGAAGCATAAGTAAATAACCCAAGTAAACCATAAGTTCAATTATTCGAAATGTTTAATCATAGCGTTCATAATCCACTGCCCACAACGTCCCGCTCCTCCAGTGCAAGCTCCATAAGTACCTAAGGTCCTGCAAGGCATGCAGCAGATAATCAACAAACTAGTTGAGCGAGTTCACAGTTTATAGTTTAGTTTGGGTAATAGTGCGTTTGTTCAATTAAGTTTCGTATCGTATCAATTCCATCGCGGCCTCACAGGCATGTGTGCGAAGATTATGTTCGTTAGTTCGCGACCATAGTCCTTACCGACCAGGGTGTGTGCGAAGGCAATTTATCAGTTCGTTCGCGACCATAGTCTTTACCGACCAGGGTGGGTGCGAAGGCAGTTGAGTAGTTCGTAAGCATCAACAGTTTAATCGTTCGTTACAGTATCAAAGTATGCACAAGTAATCATCCAACCCATTCCCACCCTGGGAACCCATGCCTTGGCTGTGTGAACTCACCTTGGTTTGCTCGGTATGCTAAGTTATGCACTCACAAGTAATTAATCACGTCCTAGTGTATGCACGTATAACAAATCAGTTCATGTTCAAAATGATACGCATGCAATTAATTGTCCACATTGCAGTCAGTTTGCATATCAGCACGGCACGTAGTATTGCACGTTCATCACTAAGCATGGCATGTCAATTAAATCAACGTATGTTCCACTGTTCAAACATTATTCAAAACCCTAGTATCTTTCGATTCATAATTCATCTTTCGACCAACAGTTTTGTCATGTTTCGAAGCATGCTATCCTTCGATCAAATCTATCCTTCGGTCAAATTATGGTTCGGTCAAACTATCTTTCGGTCACTACTATTATCTTTCGGCATATACATTATCTTTCGACAATAACTATGTTTCGAGTAGACAAGTATCGTTCGATACAATCAGTTACGTTAACAACAGTTACAATTTCAGAAACCCTAAGCATGCTAACAGCCGTCAATCAACATTATCGATCAAACAACAATCATGCAGTAATCATAGGATCATCATCTAATCATCATGCAATCATCATAATTCTAATACCCATCGTGATCCCTAGTTTATGCGTATCCCGAAACCGGTTAACACACAGTAATACATTATCAAACCCTATCAGAAATAATGACTAAATCCAGATTAACGCCACCCAGAAATCAGTATTCAATCGTAACGAGTTTCACATAGAATCATATACATATCCGTCAACAACAATCCTATATGAAAACTATATCATCAATATCGTAACAAGAATCCTAATATTTAATCATGCATCAATTTCAGATTACTTCAACAACCAAAACACACGACACATGAGCACATACGCAGAGGAGCGAACGATCAAATCAAATCAAATAGATTTACTAACCGAGATGAGGGTTTGGTCACGCAAAAAGGGTTCCGGTGGTTTCTAGTCTGCCGTCACAGTGAAATGGCTCTTAGGGTTGAAAAATGACAGAAATGACAGCCGGTTATGTGCTTATACGTATATATACGTATTACAGAAATGGGCCAAGCCCATCTGAATGACTGGGCCGAAGGATGTCGAAGGATTCCTTCATGGCCCGAATGATATGTTTCGAGACTTATCAATCCGAAGGATGATCTTCCGGATCGAAGGATGTGTTTCGTCATCCTTCGATTCATGCACCATGTTTCGTGGACATCCTTCGAAGGTTGTTTGTGTAATGTAATGTGTTTCATGCTAACTAGTTTACAAGTTTCACAATGTAACAAACAACTATGCACGATCAAACAATCAAAACGTATATATATATTTTCATTAACACACAACTCGTATAATTCAAGTCCACAATCCAACAACTAAACAGTCAAAGTCAAAGTCAACGCGCAATAAATGCGAAAGTGAAAGTCAAACACTCGAGTTGTCACAGAATGCAAAAGGATGAGGTTCGCGACAAAAGCATCCAATCACTAACAACCCAAATGGGTCAATTAGCAACCGACGTGGCTGAATTGAAGAAAAACAAGGGTCAACTTCCTAGCGACACTAAGGTAAACCCTTCGCATGGTACGTCACGAGGTAATGTTAATGTTCATCATGTTAGTGTTTTAAGAAGTGGAAAAGAGTTTAAAGCCAATTTGTCACCCGAATTGGTTGAGGGGGTAGTTGAGGACATCACGGGTAATGAAAGTGATGATGATGTTTCACCGGTAAAACCAAAAGAATTAAATGTTAACAAACCGGGTGTGGGTGAAAATAAAGAACATGAAAAGAATGAAAAAGTTGAGGGTGAACCGAGTCAAGTTCCTTTTCCTTCGACTTTACTTGACCCGGAAAAGAAAAACTTTATTGTACCGAGAGGTCCCCAAAAAGAGGAAATGTGGGACATGTTTAAACAAGTTAAAATTAACTTACCACTTCTCGATGCAATAAAACAAGTACCCGCCTATGCCAAATTTTTAAAAGAGCTATGTACGCAAAAAAGGCAAAACAAGAAAAAAGTGCCTAAGCGGGTCGATTTAACCGGACAAGTAAGTGCAGTTTTAAATGGGGAGCTTCCTCCTAAGCTCCAAGATCCGGGCACGCCATTGATTAACATACAAGTTGGTAAATTTCAAATGGCTAAGGCGTTGTTAGATCTTGGAGCCGGGGTGAGCATTTTACCGGGGGGCTTATATGACTAATATGATTTTGGTCCGTTAGCAAGAGTGGAGACAACGGTTGTTTTGGCCGATTTGTCTCATAAGTTACCCCGGGGGATGGTGCAAAATGTAATTGTTAAAATTGATGAATTTTATTACCCGGTTGACTTTCTAGTCTTGGACTACTCATCCGCGGACCCAAAACAACAACAAAATGTAATTTTGGGTCGACCATTTTTGAGCACCGCACATGCAGTAATCGATTGTAGATTTGGTACAGTCGATATGACTTTTGGGAATTTACAAATGCGTTTGAATGTTTTTACTAACAATTCTAATGCTAATGGTGTTGATGAGTGTTTCATGGCAGATATAGTTGACGGATGCAACCCGCATGAGTATGAGGAGGATGGTTTGGATGTTTGCCTGTGTGATTTTTCTGAACAGGTACATGCTTATGCACTCCGGGTTGAAGAGGAAAAGCAAGATGTGATGGCGTTGAAAGAAGGTCGACCGCCATGGACCCACCAGTTCGAAGGTTTACCGGCGGAGATTGATTCGGGTACGAAACCATCATTAGAGGAACCGCCAAAGTTGGAGCTTAAAGACTTGCCGAGCCATTTGAAGTATGTATTTTTAGGGGATAATGACACTTTACCCGTCATTATTGCCTCTAATTTGGAGTTGGCACAAGAGCAAGCATTGTTGGAAGTTTTGAAGGAGAACAAGGGAGCTATCGGATGGACGATTGCCGATCTCAAAGGAATTAGTCCATCCATTGTCATGCATAAGATCATTACCACCGAAGATGCAAAGCCGACACGAGAAGCTCAAAGGGGATTGAATCCGAACCTACGAGAGGTAGTTAAAAAAGAGGTAATTAAGTGGTTGGATGCGGGAATTATTTATCCGATTTCGGATAGTGCTTGGGTGAGTCCCACCCAAGTTGTGCCTAAGAAGGCCGACATTCAAGTAGTCAAAGATGAAAGTGGTGAACAAATTGCCACCCGACCGGTTACCAGGAGGCGTGTATGTATTGACTACCGGAAATTGAATGCCGCCACTTCTAAGGATCATTTCCCGCTACCATTCATTGATCAAATTATTGAAAAATTATCGGGTAAAAAATACTACTGTTTTTTGGATGGGTATTCGGGTTACAATCAAATTGCAATACACCCGGATGACCAACACAAGACCACCTTCACTTGTCCATATGGCACCTTTGCCTTTAGGCGAATGCCATTTGGCTTGTGCAATGCTCCGGCAACTTTCCAACGATGTATGATGAGTATTTTCTCGGACATGGTTGGAGAGTCGCTCGAAGTATTCATGGATGACTTCTCTATTTTTGGCACTAGTTTTGATGCTTGTCTCAACGAATTACAAAAAAGTGTTAAAAAGATGTGTTGAGAAAAACTTAGTGCTAAGTTGGGAGAAAAGTCATTTCATGGTGCAAGAGGGCAGTGTTGGGTCATGTAATTTCTGAAAGGGGGATGGAGGTGGATAAGGCAAAAATACGGGTAATATCATCTTTGCCACCTCCAAAAAATGTTAAGGGTGTAAGGTCATTCTTGGGACACGCGGGTTTTTATAGACGTTTCATTAAAGGATTAAGTGTTATCACTAAGCCTTTATGCAACTTGTTATTAAAAGATGTCCCATTTGATTTTACTAACGAGTGTATGCAAGCTTTCACTGTTTTGAAGGAACACTTGATCAAGGCTCCTATGTTGCAACCACCAGATTGGTCAAAGCCGTTCGAGATAATGTGTGATGCAAGCGACACCACTATTGGCACAGTTTTGGGTCAACGGGTTGATAGAAAGCCGGTGGTTATATATTATGCGAGTAAGACTTTATCCGAAGCACAAATTAATTATACCACAACCGAGAAGGAATTATTAGCGATGGTATACACTTTGGATAAGTTTCGCTTGTATATTTGGGGAAGCAAAGTGGTGGTTTATTCGGATCATAGCGCGGTCCGGTATTTGATGTAGAAAAAGGACGCGAAGCCTCGTTTGATTCGGTGGGTATTATTGCTACAAGAGTTTGATTTAGAAATCCGAGACAAAAAGGGAAGTGAGAATGTAGTAGCGGATCATTTGTCTCGGATTCCGGTGGAAGGGATCGATGATGTGAGTGAAATCAATGAAAGTTTTCCCGACGAGCAACTTTTAGCCGTTTCCACCTTCGTTGCACCGTGGTATGCTCATTATGTTAACTACTTAGCCATGGGTGCCATCCCAAGTCATTGGACCAAGAAGCGCCGACAACAATTTATGGTCCAAGTGAAGCAATACATTTGGGATGAACCGGATCTTTTCAAGATCGGACCGGATCAAGTTATACGAAGGTGTGTGCCCGAGACAGAAGTGTTGGAAATTTTGACCCATGCCCATTCGTCCGCATGTGGGGGTCATTTTAGTGGGCACAAAACAGGTTATCGGGTTCTTTCATGTGGGTTTTATTGGCCCACCATCTTCAAGGATGCTTGTGAATTTGCTAGAAATTGCATAAATTGTCAAAAGATGGGAAGCATATCGAAGAGGGATGAGATGCCTTTACAACCAATCTTGGTTGTAGAGATATTAGATGTATGGGGTATAGACTTTATGGGTCCTTTTCCGAATTCGAATGGCTTTCTATACATTTTGGTAGCGGTGGATTATGTCTCGAAGTGGATTGAAGCTATTGCAACACGAACAAACGACCATTCGGTTGTTTGTAAATTTGTTCAATCCAACATTTTCTCTCGTTTTGGAATCCCGCGGGTCATTATAAGTGATGGTGGTTCGCATTTCAAGAACTTCAACTTTGGGAAACTATTGAAGAGGTATAACGTGAATCACCGAATTGCCACACCTTACCATCCGCAAACAAGTGGACAAGTCGAAGTGTCCAACTGTCAAATCAAAGAAATTCTTATGAAGAAGGTAAGAACGGATAGAAAGGATTGGTCGAGTAAGTTAGACGACGCATTGTGGGCATACCGAACGGCCTACAAGACTCCTATTGGCACAACACCTTACCGGATGGTGTATGGTAAGGGTTGTCACTTGCCAATGGAGTTAGCGCATCGTGCACATTGGGCAATTAAGACAGTTAACGTGGATTATGACGAGGCGGGGAAGTTGAGAAAGTTGCAATTGAGCGAGATAGAAGAGATTCGGGATGAGGCGTATGAATGTGCATCAGCTTATAAAGATAAACTCAAGAAGGTGCATGATGCAAAACTGCGAAAGAAAACGTTTGAAGTGGGTCAAAAAGTTTGGTTGTATCACTCAAGATTGAAGATGTTCGCGGGCAAGCTCAAAAGCAAATGGATGGGCCCGTACGTCATTCGGAGAGTTGGAAGGTTTGGTGATGTAGACATCCAAGATGAACAAACACTTAAGCAACAAACGGTGAACGGTCACCGATTGAAACCATACTTGGAGGGGAACGACATCAACAACTTGGAGCTTGACAAAGCGGGCTACATCTTGCGCCCGGTCGATGAGGAACAACCATGAGAGGCCCAGGTTTGGTAGTGTAAATAGTAGTGTTTTGTTTTGTTTGTTTTGTATAGTGTGTACAATTACCGTATTTCCTTGAAAATCCGTGTTTGAAACAAGTGTGGGGACGTTCGGGTCACGAATTACTCTAACATTGTGTTGAGGACAACACAGGACTTTTGAGGGGGTAGGGTGATTTTTACACGTTTTTGAAAAAAGATAAAAACATAAAAAAGCGAAAAAAACTGAAAAAATATAAAAATTCACTTCAGAAATTCAATTTTTGTGAAATGATAAACGCCCAGAAGCTACCATAAATTACGGTATTACCGTAATTTGCGGTGGAAATGAAAAAATTGGGGGCTTTACGGTGTATCGCTACTGATTTACGGTGAAAAAATTGGTGTTCAGGTTCCACCGTAACTTACGGTCTGACCGTAAGTTACGGTGCGCAGCAAAAGTGAATGGGCCGTTTGGGGTTCCGTATGTACATAAAAAAAAACAACAAATAATAGCATCTGGTCACGTGACATAACCCCATCCACACAATTCTTTCTTCATCTATCACCATCTCCATCTCTTTCAAAGACCCACAACTCCATAGCTTCTTCTACCTTCAATCCTCCATAACCTTTTAAATTCTTGTCCAAACTAAGTGAAATCGGAGTCTATCTTGACTAATTTTTCACGTAGTTTCTGATTTTGCCAAGAGATTTACAAGAAAACGCAGTTTTTGGGTCCGAACTTCAAACCCTAGCTTCGAAAATTTTGGGGCTTTGTGAAGTTTTTGCCTCATTTGTGTTTCTTACATCTTCACACAAGGTATGGAAGTTTAATTGTTGTATTTTGATGATACATTGTGAAGATTGAGGTTATTGTTGATGTTTGTTCATACCCACTTGCTTGTTCATAGTGTTACTTGTTACTTGTTCTTGAACATGAGTATGATTGTAGATGTAGGATGGTTAGTAAAGTAGTGAACTTGTGGGGATTTCTACATTGTAGAGACACCATGCCCAAATTTTTGAAAAATTTATACACTTATAGTTCACTAACATCTACAACCATAGTAACAAGCAAGTGTGGGGATGTTTTGGAGAAAGGAGCCTAATTTTGTTTCGGTTGTTTGTGTTGTTTGTTCTAATGTGTGTAGGAAAATGGTTAAGATGAAAGAAAAAGCAGGATCTCGTTCGTCATCATCGAAAGGGAAAGGCAAACAAGTGGAACAACAACCGCGAAAGAGACAATATTTGGGCCGAGTGGATGAAAGTGAAAGTGAGGAAGAGATGGAGTTGCACCCGGCTGAAAAGCCGATATGGAATTCGGGTCCATTAGATGATCAAGCCGAGGAGTGGCAACCGACACTCTACCATGACAGCATGAATAAGTTGAAGAACAAGGCTGCTGCATTCATTTGTGAAAGAGAAGTTAATGAGGTTCAATTTGGCCAGTTCGGGGTGTTTGATAAATTTCGCGCTCTAGGTTGGGAGGGGGCGCTTAGTTGTTATGATAAAGATAAAAGCAACCTGTTTATGACCGAAATTCAAGAGTGGATGGCAACTCTTAAGGTTAACCAATATGACAGGCCATCGTAAATGAAGCTAACGGGTATTGTGAATGGAATTCCGGTGGAGATGTCTTTTACCACATTGAAGAAATTGGGAAAATACGACAGTCTACCGGCTAGTGATTATATGATACCGACTCTTGATGACCTCCTGGTTAAACCGGAGAAACATGTTCGATGGAATGATATGTTGGCAGCAATATTTTTACCCGGTAAATACAGTGGTATTCTATACCCGAAGAATTTAAAAATAGAAGCTAAATTGTTGTTAGCCATATGTGTTCTCAATGTTATTCCACGAAGGGGAGACAAGGAGCAGGTGAGGTTTCCCGAAGTACCCGTTCTTTACTCGCTAATGCATGGGTCTCCGCGTTTTCCGATACGCTATCTGATCATGAACCACTTATGGATCTGCCGGAATAAGTATGGTAGAGACATCGCCCCGTATTGTCGAATAATTACGGGGTTAATGAAACAACAAAAGGCGATAACATCTGAAGATCGAGGAGCAACAAAAAGGCATCAGCCTTTTATGTTGGATAAGTTGGGGATTGGGTGGTCATATACACAATCGGAGCGTTATCACAAGTTAAAGTCGGAAGGGCAAAGGTGGAGGGCACTAAAGTTGGGTGCGCGAGATTTGTTACCGGGTGAGCCGGACGAGCCAGAAAGTGATGAAGAAGTAGTTCCAAGTGGAGATGAAGACTATGCGGGCGAGCCGCATGGTGATGAAAATGTTAGTCAAGGGGGTTATGGTAGAGGTTACGGTGGTATGTTTTACGATTATACGCAACAGTCTTATGAGCCGGGTTGGGCTTAACGGTACAATGCAAGAAGTGATTGAGAATCAACGTCCTCCGGCATCTATTTTTGATACATGGTCGGGGTCGGAGAGGACGTTGTATGACCAAAATACCATGATGAGTGCAAGTATTGAGCGTTCTTTGAAGCAAAACTTTGATCGTAATGAGGCATGGAATCGCACACATGCGTATTCCCGTGAAGTGGAGATGAATAATAGATATCATGACGACCAAGAGAGGAGAATGCACGCTGATTATCATGCCGGGCGGCCGGTGGTTGTGGATCCACAACATGTGTATTATGCATCTCAACCACCGTATGATGGTAGTGTTTCGTATCCAACCCCGTCGATCCACCACTCATAATGGATTGACCCAAGGCAACAAGAGGGAGCCCAACAACAACAAGGAGGAAGTAGTAGTAGCGGCTCATTTGCATTTGGAGAATGGAACGACATGATGTCTTCATCTTTGGACCTCCGGGACCGCGCTACTATTAGTCAGGTTGTGTTTCTCCTTTGTATATTTTGTGCATATGTGTTAGTTTGTTTTGTTTTGTTTACGGTTGGGCGGTTGGGTGGTGTATGATTGTTTTGTTGAGTTTGGGATGGTGCTTGTTGGTGGTGTCATGTGTTTTAAAAAAAAATTATAAAATGAAAAATCCAAAAAGAAATTTGGGGTTTGAGTGAAAAAGCTTTTTCTGGATGTTGAATGAATTTGAGTGATCAAAGCCTCAGAAAACCATACATTGGGGTCAATGTATCCCAAGTGTGGGGATGGGGGGAATTTTTTGGAGATTTTAGAAAAATTTTGAGCCAAGCGAAACAATGTGAAAATTTGAACACCCTAGATTAACCCTAAATTGAAGCACCGGCAACCCTTGATACCTTTTTCATTCTTGGTGAGAATTGTAGCCACACTTGTATATAAATAATGCTTATCTTTGATGAGAGTGGCTACGGGTGGGGGTGCATTAGAACTTGTGCTTGAATGCGGTTTGAGGCCTTAGTTGAACATGAATGTGAAAAGGATAAGGGCATTTAGGTAGCCTCGTTGGTGTGAGCGAGTGTGGGATTGGGGGGGTTGGACCTCATAAGTTATATATATGAGCATGGTTGCGAGAGGGGCGGGGGTTTGGACATTTAGTTGCCAATTTTGTGCCTAAAAAGCCTATTATTTGTTACCCCTAGCTACTTACTTAAAAATGTACCCAAATTTGACTCGGTCTTTTAGTATTAGTAGTAGTAGTTGTAGTAATATGATGTAGATATGTTGATGCTTTATTGCATGGTTGTTTGCTTGTCAAAAAAAAAAAAAAAATCAAAAAAAAAAAAAAACCAAAAAAAAAAAGCAATGAAAAATGAAAAAAGAAAGGATGTTTAGTTGTCTTGTATATAGTAGTTTAGATTGGTGATTGTTAGTTTGTTTTATTGTGTAATAAAAGACCGGGTTAAATTTTCGCTACTTCATATATATTCCATTTCCTACCCATACACCTAGCCACGTTACAACCTTGAAAGTCCCTTTGATTTGCATTCATGTTTGGCACTTATAGGAGAATGATCGATTTAGGTACAAGCCTATGATTGTGCAACCACCCGTTTGCCTATTGTGTGTCTAGCTTATCTTTGCTAGTATTCAATTGTAGCCGAGAGGAGAGATTTAGAGAGGGGTGCATTGTTTTGGGTATTAAAAAGGGGTTAGTAAAAGGATTGCTTGTTTCTGCTTGGTTTACATTGATCACTTGTTTTGAATTTGAATTGACGAGTTGCTTGGGACAAGCAATGGTTAAGTGTGGGGATGTGACGGGTGGTCCATTGGACAACCCTTTACGATGTTAAAAGATAAGTTTATCCCTCATTTAAGTGTGTAATTATCTCGAATTAGATAACTACTGTTGCTCATGTTTCAGGTGCGGTTTAGCGGCTTAAAGTGAAGAAAAAGGCAGCGTGGGAGGTTCGGAGTTGAACGGGTTGAGTTTGAAGCAAAAGATGAAACGAAGAAGCCAAATCAGCTTTCCACCGTAATTTACGGTCCCACCGTAAATTACGGTGGACCTGATTTTCACCAACTTCCTGCCGTAACTCAGTTTAATTGTGCCGTAACAATTTCATGTCCACCGTAACTTACGGTGGAGCCGTAAGTTACGGTGGAGTCTGTGATCAATTGTGTAACTGCCATCATTAAGTCGGTTTATGGGTGTCTTTTCACCTATTCTCATCATTGGACATTTTTGACAGACATTGGGGGCGATTTTGGCTATCTTGGCTTGGTTCTAGACAATTTCTAACATTCGGTTTGTGTTTTCGATTTGTATGAACATTGAATTGCTTGTTATGATGCTTCACCAAGCTATGTGTGGCTAAAACTTTCGGTGATCATCTTAGGTGCAGGTTTCTCTTGAAATTTTGTGTGTTTATTTCTGAATTTCTAGAATGATAACTTGTGTTTGCTTGTTTATCATGGTGTATGCATAATTGTTTGTAGCGTGTTAATTGATAGTGCAATTCTAGTCTCAATCGTACGTTCTTGGTGCCGTTGGCAATCGAGATATCACGGGAAGGGTTAGGGTTGGTTATTGATTAATTGGTCATCGGGAAACAACCTCGCGTTTATATAATCCGAGTACTTTGTTCCCTTTTATCACTTCAATTATCTATACACGAGTTATGTCTATGTAACTCTTTCTAGTTGGAATTACACACAATTGTTTAAAGAAACTGAATCCTAAGATGGTCATTGTTTTCCTAATCTGTTAAACAACCAATTTTGATTTGTACTTAGTTATTAATTTAGTTTTCTAAAACAACAATCTAAATCATTGATCTTTATTTTCTGCAAATTAGGTTAATTATAGTTTAATTGCAAAGCTACATAATCGACATACTTTCCACATACTCCCTGAGTTCGATACCCTCTTACCACTATCTATAGTTGTTATTGGGATTAAATTTGCGTGTACGTATGACAGCACGTCAGTAGTATGACACGGTTGCAGCTTTAACAGGTTAACCACTTGCTCTCAAAAACAATTATCGAGCCTGCGTGCCAATGTTGAACAATTTACTTTCTGTAACACCCCGTGTTACGAAAGTCAAAGTCAAAGTCAAGATTGAAGTCAAAGGAAGAAAAGATTGCTAATTGCGATCTGTCACTCCTTGCCTAATTACTGATCTGACTTCTTTGACTTGTAATCGAATCTTTTATTTTAATCGCTTTAGTTGTATTATGTGGAGTATCTATGAATAATCGAGGTTTAATCGATGTTTATCGCATGTTTTATCGCGTTATCGCTAATCGCATCGCAATCGCATTCGCAACCCGAATTATGCATTCTGGATATTGTTTTACGTGTGTGAGCTAATTACGTGTTACTAGTGCATGTTTACTGTATGTTTTGTGGTGATTAATCGAAACGCAATCGCAAATCTATCGCAACGCAATTGAATCGCAAACGCTAAGCGCAAGTGTAATCATCCTAAGTAACTTGATGAATGTATGTTAGACATAGTGAGGGTTGGCTAAGTTAGTTGTAATACTATCACGTTGCATGTTCGCTTAAACGCATCGCAACGCTCAACACATGAAATGAAACGCCAAAACAAAACTCGTCAGAGCCACTCGATCGAGTGACCACTCGATCGGACGACCATCCGATCGGATTGCCATCCGATCGGAGTGTCATCCGATCAGTGACATCCCATCCGGCACTTGAGCACTTTCCCTATTTGGCAACCTATAAATACCCCTCCTATGACATCATTTGATGTGACAGCTCCCTCATTTGACCAGCCACACTCAAGACCTTCTTTCTCTCGATTTCTAGCGATTCTTGTAAGTTTTCAGCTCAAATCTTGTACTTCTGTGATCTACACACACTCCTTCATCTTTTTCACCTTTGAATCTTGACGGGTGGTCCGTAGGACGACCCTTAAACAAGCTAAAAATACATACATCTCATACTTTATTCGGTTTATTGTTTGAACTTAGTAACTACGAGAGATTTGATGTTGCAGGTGTTAAGGCGCTCAAAGTGCAGGATTTAGGAAGCTTGGATGGATGTGGGAAGATGGCATTATTAAGAGATGAAGAAAACAAGTTTCGAGGGAGAAACGAAGGAAAAAGCCCACTCAGCGCCGTAACCTACGGCTAGGGGCCGTAGGTTACGGCCATCAATGATCCACAAGTGCACTGCCCTAAAACAGAAGGTTCATGCCGTAAAGAACATTCAGAGCCGTAACCTATGGCCCTCAGCCGTAGGTTACGGCACCCCATGTTGACCTTGGAGCTGCTGACAGCCGTAACCTACGGCTGGGAGCCGTAGGTTACGCCTCAGACTGATCTCAAAATGTAACTTACACATTTATTGGCCATTTCATGAGGATTTATGGGGTCTTATCATGGGTATTCGGTTACGGAAGATGGGGGACGAGTTGGGGGACTATATTTGAGGCACTTGGGAGTGAAAAACATATCTTATCATCTATCTTTCATCTAGTTTTGTTGGTAATCTTGTTGAACAATATTTTCTTCTATTTTTGCATGATGTTGTCACTTCAAGCCATGTGTGGCTAAACATTCTATGATTATCTTGGGTTGACGGTTGTGTAAGACTTGTGCTTTTATTTTATATTTCTAGAATAACAACTCCTTTCTCTTTGAATTGTTTGTTATGGTGCATGATTGATTGTTAGCAAAGTATTGATTTTTATGCTAAACTAATTAGAAACCATACGTTCTTGGTGCCGTTGGCAATCGAGATATCATGGGTATAGTTAGGCTTGGGTAAGGGTTAATTGATCATCGGGTAACAACCTCACGTTCTAGGAATCTGAGTACTTAGTTCCCTTTCATCACTGCAATTGGTCATACACGAACTATGTCTATGTAGTTCTTTCTAGTTGAATGTTAGCACAAAAGTCGAAGCAAACCGGAAACTCAAGATAGTCATTTGTCTCGAAAATTGTTTACAAAAATCAATTCTCAATTTTGCAATTTATTTAGTCAAACTTAGTTTTAAAACCAATCTAATCAAATCAACTCTTGAATTTTATTTTCTTGTAATTAGCTTAACTTAGTTCATTTAGATAAATCTTCAAATAACACATATTCCACAAACTCCCTGTGTTCGATACCCACTTACCGCTATCTATTTAGTAGTAATTGGATTAAATTTTATTGTGACCACGACATCACGTCAAATTTTGGCGCCGTTGCCGGGGAGTAGTGCGCAACGTGTGTTATTTTTGTTCTTTTCTTAAGTTTGTTATTTTTCTGGTTTACGCGGGGTGTGTTAGTGTGCAGGTATTTACAGGTGCATGCGTACTAGAAGCTCTCACAAGCTTTCACCACTAGTGTTTGATCCAGAAATCGAGCGAACTTTGCGAGCAAATAGGATTTTACTAAGAGAAAATACAATCAGCGGTTCACCAACAACACCGATTACACCAATTACACCACTTCGATACATGAATAGGGATCCACCACCACCACCCACTACGGGTGAACCTGCTCAACCCTTTATACCATCAACCACTCAACCTTTACCAAATACCACAATTCCACCAAATACTACCGAACCCACCATAATTCAAAATGTTACACCAACCAACACCACACAACCCATTAATACCCAAGAAGAACCAACCATTACCTTTAATCCTTCCACTACTATACCACCATTATCCCATTTCTTCCCGGGTGCGGGTCCGTCATATTCAAGCCATACCATAGCACCAATTTCGACCATTGTCCATGCTACACCGTTTCGACCGTCAAACCAGTCGGGTTTCCAATACTCGACTCTTCCATTTGGGCAATCTTCGGGAATTCAAGGAGATGGGTATGATGAAGGATTTGAGGAGTTTGAGGGTTTTGATGAAGACGGGTATGCTTACGGGGGTGATGGAGATCAAGGGGAATACGGTTATATGCAAGGCCAAATGCAAGTGATTCCAAATGTTGGTGGAGTGCAACAACAACTCATACCTCAACATGTGAGGCTGAGGCCACAAGGGCCACAAATGCAACGTCCCATACCATTGCAACAAGTTCGCTCACCGAATGTTCAACAATTCCAAAGGCCACTTCAAAACCCACCCATGCCACAACAACAATTTCAACAACCAAATGTACCACAAGGGCATATACCAAGACCAATGGGAGTTCGTCCAAGGGGTAGGTTTGGTGTTCCAAGGAGGCATCTTAGAGAGCATGCGAGGGGTATTGAAGCACATTTTAGGCCGGTGATTACTCACAATCCTTCACCGGTGGTTATTCCTCATAACAACCAAGGAAGAACCTTTGAAGTAAGGACTAATTCCTTACAAAGTTTGCCGAAATATAAGGGTCTAGCAACGGAGGAACCTTATTTTCATTTGGAGGCCTCTGACTCAATTTGTAACACTCTTGGGAGTCAAGGTTTTTCGGCCGATGATGTGAAGTTGGTTTTGTTTCAATTCTCCTTGGAAGATAAGGAAAAGAAGTGGTTCTACACTTTGCCTTCGGCATCTATTTACACTTGGGGGGAAATGCAACAAATTTTCCTAGACGAATTCTATACCGCCCAAAAGACCAATGATGCTAGGAAGGGTTTGAGGAGTTTCCAACAACAACAAGGCGAAATGTTCCATGAAGCCTTTGAGCGCTTTAATATGATGATTAAAAATTGCCCACACCATGGGATTGAGCTTTGGGAGTTGATGAACGCCTTTCATGAAGGGTTGTGTGCCGAAGATGCACGAGATTTGATATCCATCACAAATGGGACTTTTGGCACCAATTATGAGAATGATGATTGGGAGTTCTTGGAACAAATGGCCATTACTTCAAAGAGAAAAGCTCAAGCATCAAGGAGAGCATGACCGGCCATTACCCGAACACAAGTGCATGCCGCCGAGGATGGTAATGTACAAACTTCTAACCAAATTTATGATGTTTGTGCTATTTGTAATGAAGGCTGAAAATTGCCAAGGAATGTTGGATGGGCAATATGAGGAGGTGAATGCTTTACAAGGTCAAGGAGGAGGTGGTAGAAATTACAACAATATGAATTCTAACACTTACCACCCCGGGTTGAGGAACCACCCAAACTTTCGTTATGGGAACCCTTCAAATCAAGTTAACCCGAATTTCCAAGGAAACCAAGGATTTCAAAGGAAATATCAAACGGGTCAAAGCTCTTTGGGTGGAAACGAAGTAATGGAGATGTTGAAGGCGATGCAAGTTGAAATGCAACGAATGAATCAACGTGATGAGGTTCGGATGCAAAAGGACGAGGCCCGTGATAAAGCTATTCAAACTCTGACTACTCAAATGGGTCAACTTGTGAGTGAAGTGGCAATTTTGAAGAAAGCAAAAGGCCAACTACCAAGTGACACGGTGATAAATCCCAAAAACATTAAAAGTGTTAACATCAATGTGGTAAGTACCGTTCCTAATAGAGAGTTCAATGAAATATTTGCAACATCTTCTTGTCAAGTGAATGCAGGTTTGGAAAAGGATGCCGAGGTTGAAACGGACAGAGAGCATGGAGCACCAATTGTGCCTATTCGTGTGGGAAAATTAAAAATCCCTCACGCATTGTTAGACTACGGGGCAAGCATGAGTGTGCTACCAGGCGATCTATACGATATGTACGACTTTGGTCCGCTTGAAGATATAGACACCATAGTGAGCTTGGCGGATGAAAGTTGGAGGCGTCCACGGGGAATGGTTAAGAATGTTATGATTCGGTTGGGAGAATTCGAATACCCAGTGGATTTTCTGGTTTTAGATTATGCTACTACCACAATGGCGTCACAACAAAGGGTGATTTTGGGTCGACCATTTCTCTATATGGCAAATGCTCAAATTGATTGTAGAGAAGGAATCATTAACATGACCGAAAAGAACCGTAAGTTGTCATTTAATGTTCAGACGAAGATGATTAGTTACGAGTTTGTTGAGGCAGATGATAGTGGGTTTAGTGAAAAGGTGTTCCAAAGAATGAGAAGAAATCACCCACCGGATCATGAAGAAGAGCATATGGTTTCAAGCAAGAGCGTATTTGATTATCCACCAAGTCAAAACAAGATGGATGCATTTTGCTCAATGGCACAAGGAAGTGATGGAGATGGCAGGAACCGCTTCTTTGAGCCACCTTAAATGGGGGTGGCACGGTCTGGCTGAAGACTCGAAACTTAGCGCTGCTCGGGAGGCAACCCGAGGTTTTATATTGATCTTGCTATTTTTATCTTTCTATGTTTCAGGGCCATGGTTGTCACACCCCCAAAATCCACCCGCGGAGTACCACCGCTTGGGAGCGTGACGTGACCAGGATCAAGCCATCAATCATATCAAACATAGTAATCAATAATAATAAAAGTCAATAAAGTAGTTTATCATGACATGATTGACGTTTCCAAAACCAAGCATTGTTTAAGTAGCGGAAGCATTATTGTAAACCCAAGTTAAAATACTGAAATGTCATAAGAGTCTAACAAAGTAATACGATCCTTGTCCACAACGACCGGCTCCTCTTTGTGCAAGCTCCATGTATCTAACGATCTGCAAGGCATGTAACAGAATGATCAACAAACTAGTTGAGCGAGTTCACAGTAAGTAAGTACGTAACAGTAAGTAAAGGGTGGCTCTACTAGGCCGATAGTAAGTTATATAGGTGGGGGCTTCCCATGTTATGTGACCACTAGACTATTCGTATCAACTACTCGTATCATCCCTGTTCTTCTTCCGAGAACAGTAGCGCGTACGGGGTGTACGTAGGTCTTACGTACGTATCCTTCACAACCGAGGATAGGAGACGCGGGGGTGTACGTGGGTTTCACGTACGTATCCTTTGTACCGAGGATAGAAGTAAGTAATGCGTACACGTAGGTTTTACGTGCGTGCCTGACATCCGAGGCAGTAATTGGCATATGACCACGTAGGTGTTATCCTAACCTACGGAACCGTCCTGACATCCGAGGACCATGGTATGTGATAGTCTAGGAAAGCATATGTACGTTCTTAGTCAATTGTAACCTTTATCCCATTCCCACGACCCGGGAATCCCATGCCTTAGTAGGAGTGTGAACTCACCTGGGTTTGCTCGGCAGACAGTATAATGCTCAAGTATACAAGTAAGGAATCAACCACGTCCTATCATGGTTACTATGCAAGTTAGGTTCGTATGTAGCACGTTTGTATCACGTATGGTATCAAGTATAATCATGGCAAATCACATAACAGTATTAGCAGTTCATATCAAGTAACGAGTCTAAGTAGTCGGCCCAATTAACATAAGCAGTCCAATTAGCAACTATATGAACAAGTCCAATAACAAAACAGTCATAAGGTTGGGCCCGTGACAGCGTATGTGACAACTCGAATTTCCAAGATTCGATTTCATATGTATTACACGATCATGTATTGACTAGTTATTTATTTGCACATTTGGCTGCCATGAAATTGTATACGTTTGATTGTTTGATTGTGCATAGTTGTTTGCTATATGGTGAAACTTGTAAAATGTGTAAACTAGTTAGTGTGAAACACATTACATCACAAACAACCTTCGAAGGATGTCCAACCTCCGAAGGATGTTCACGAAACATGGCCCTAGGATCGAAGGATCACGAAACATATCCTTCGATCCGAAAGATCATCTTTCGGATCAAAGGGGTCTCGAAACATATCCTTCGGCCCAGTCATTTTAATGGGCTTGGCCCATTCCGATGATACGGTTATATTAGTGAATGCATGAAATCAGTAGGGATTTTTCTAAAAACCCTAGAACACCTCTACTTGTGACGGCAACCACAAACCTACGGAGACTTCTTGCTGATCATTTCCCTTGTTTTCATTTCCGGTTAGTGTTTAATAAATATGATTTCATGATTTATCGATCGTCTTACAATATGTTGTTGATATGATAACCGGTTATGTATGTTAAGTGGATATGGATGTTAATCGGACTTGTATGCTAATCGATTCTGTCGTGATGATGGTTAGTGATAAGGTGTTTGGGGATCGGTTGTTTTATCATGCAATTCGGATATATATTATTGTTATTGGAACCGGGACATAATATGATTGAATACTGTTATTGTTATTGTTCATGTGAATATTGTTATTGTTATTGTTCATGTGGGTAAATTAGGGTTCATAAAGTTTATTATAAAAATCCCTGTTTGATCGATTTTTAGGTGACAGAATACTTGAAATTGTGTTAGTTGATAAACACGGATAAAATTGGAAACTTTGAATAAAATGTAACTGATGAGTATCGAAGGATGACTTGTATGCCGAAAGATCACTGCTGTGACCGAAAGATATTAATAGCTCGAAACATAGGTTGCTGTGAACCGAAAGATACTAGTCCTTCGAAAGATAGCTTTGTTTCGAAACATGACAAAACTGTTGGTCGAAAGATGACTGATGGATCGAAAGATATTAGGGTTTTTGAAAATGCTTTGAATAATGGAATTTTTATGCTTGATTTATTTGGCATGCCATGCTTGATGAACGTTAACATTTGTATTCGTGCAAAATATACGTGTTGTGCCGATATGCAAACCGACTGCTATGTGAACATTAAATTGCATGCGTATCATTGCGAACATGAACTGATTTGTTATACGTGCATACAATAGGACGTGATTAATTACTTGTGAGTGCATAACCTAGCATACCGAGCAAACCAAGGTGAGTTCACACGAGCCAAGGCATGGGTTCCCAGGGTGGGAATGGGTTGGATGATTACTTGTGCATACTTTGATATTATAACGAGCGATTAAACTGTTGATGCTTACGAACTGCCTTCGCACACACCCTGGTCGGTAAGGACTATGGTCGCGAACAAACTACTCAACTGCCTTCGCACACACCCTGGTCGGTAAAGACTATGGTCGCGAATTGATTAACCGCCTTCGCACACACCCTGGTCGGTAAAGACTATGGTCGCGAACTATTCGAACCTAATCTTCGCACACCTGCCTGGGAGGCCGCGATGGAACTAATCATATGGAACGTAACGATTAAACCATTACTCACACTATACGATATTGAACTTTAAACTGTGAACTCGCTCAACTAGTTTGTTGATTATCTGCTGCATGCCTTGCAGGACCTTAGGTACATACTGGAGCTTGCACACGGAGGAGCTGGTCGTTGTGGGGCTTGGATCGTGGTCACCTTGTTAAACACTTTTAATGTTTGATACTTATTTGCTATGGGTTTTACAACAATACGCTTCCGCTAAACGATGTTAACTTACTTATGTTTTGGAAACACCTTTCATATGGAAATGGTTTGGATTATAATGTGTTTACTTTTACTTTATGCAATGTTCTGTATGATTGGTGGCTTGATCCTGGTCATGTCACGCCTCCAAGCGGTGGTACTCCGCGTGTGGGATTTTGGGGGTGTGACAGATTGGTATCAGAGCCATTGGTTATAGAGAACTTGGTTTTAATATGGGAAAACGTTTTTATTAAAACCAGACTATAACCAGAACAGTGCTCTCAACGATCCACAACGACGCTTCGCTCCACGTGCAAGACTCGACATCCTAGGTAATAAGGTTTATGTTTATTACCTGCTTGCTAGAACTGCATAGAACTTTGCTCGTAGTATGCTTACATTACTTTGCTCACAACTTGTTATTGCTTGAGAACACATACGTGCTTACACTCTTCTGTCATCGCACTATTCGTGAACCATTCTTACTTATGCTACCTTTACTGTTCGATCATGTCTGGACGTGTTGACATGACTCAAGCCCAGTTGACGGCTCTCATTAACGAACAAGTTGCTGCGGCACTTGCAGCCGCACAAGCAGGAGGTATAACCTGCTATCCCAGACCTATTCTAGGATGTTAGATCCTACTCTCGTGACCCAACTTTCGCGCTTAACCTTGATCTATCTTTCTCGCGCAACGGGTCAGAACGCACACATTCCAGAACATCATGGACTGTCGCCCAAGCACATTCAGTGGCACATTCAAGAACTTCATGTGTGAACGCCCTGAGGCTCGCAGGGGTCAAGTACGCCACTGGTACTTTGGTAGGAATCGCGCTAACCAGGTGGAACGCGCAAGTACAGATACTAGGGTTGGCAGCTGCTAACGCCACCCCCTGGAACGAATTCAAAGAACACATTAAAAGGGAATACTACACGCGTGATGACATCCACAAGTTGGAAGTGGAGCCTTACCATTTGAAAATGATGGGGTCAGAAATTGAAGCTCATACGAAACGATAGAACGGACTGGCCATCTTGTGTCCAACCATGGTGGACCCTCCAAACAAGCGTATCGAATTGTACCTCAAGGGTCTAGCCTCAGAGATTCAGAGCCAAGCTACATCGGCTAACCTCGACAAAATCCAAGACATTCAGTGTCTTGCTCATCGCCTCACGGATCAGGCAGTGGAACAGAACAGGCTACCTAGTTGTATCAGCGCTATTACTACCGCTACCACTTCTGCTACTCCCGCTACTCCTAGTGACAACAAGCGGAAATGGGATGGGTATTCCAGCAAGGGTTCAGCTACCGCTCGGTCTCAAGCACAACAGCAGCACAAGAATAGTGATCGCCTGAGCACAGCAGAAGCTAAGGAATTCAGGAGCCCACGGCTTGCACACCGGAATCGCCAGCAGCAACAGCAAGCAGGAATCCTATACAAAGAAAAGATTGTTCGCATTCCTCGTTCTGGTCAAGAACCTCTCGAAGCTCAAGGCGACAAGAGTGGTGCCGTGGTTGGCATCACCTCTTTCTTGAAGGCTCAGAAATGTTTGCGGAAGGGCCACACCGCAACTTTGGCTCTCGTTACTGACTCATCAGCGAAAGAAAAGAAGTTGGAAGACCATTCAGTTGTACACGACTTTCCTCAGGTGTCTCGCAAGGATTTACCTGGTCTACCGCCGCATCATCAGGACGAATTTCAAATCGAGCTCGCTCCAGGAGCAGCACCCATAGCTCGAGCACCGTATCGCTTAACTCCACCAGAATTGGAAGAACTATCGACGCAGCTACCAGGAATCTTGGATAAGGGATTTATCCGACCTAGCTCTTCGCCTTGGGGAGCTCCAGTGTTGTTAGTGAAGAAGAAAGACGGTAAGTTAGAATGTGCATCGACTACCGTGAACACAACAAGGTGACGGTGAAGAACCGTTATCCTCTTCCGCGCATAGACGACTTATTTGACCAATTGCAAGGGTCGTGTTACTATTCCAAGATCGACCTACGGTCAGGTTATCATCAGCTGAGAGTCCGGGATGAGGACGTCTCTAAGACAGCATTCAGAACTCGCTATGGTCCCTACGAGTTCTTGGTTATGCCGTTCGGGCTTACGAACGCACCTGCAGTATTTATGGATCTTATGAACAGGGTGTGCAAACCCTATCTCGACAAGTTCGTCATTGTTTTCATCGACGACATCCTGATTTACTCCAAGAGTCAGGAGGAGCACGAACAGCATCTACGTATTATTTTGGAACTTCTTCGAAAAGAGCAACTGTACGCAAAGTTTTCAAAATGCGACTTCTGGCTTCGTGAAGTCCACTTCTTAGGCCATGTGGTAAACAAGGATGGGATTCATGTCGATCCATCCAAGGTTGATTCGATCAGAAACTGGCCAGCACCGCGTACACCGACAGAAATACGCCAATTCTTGGGTTTGGCAGGTTACTACAGGCGATTTATTAAAGACTTCTCCAAGATCGCGCAACCACTCACTATGCTTACACAGAAAGGTGTCGTTTACAGATGGGGTATTACACAGGAGACCGCTTTTCAGTACTTAAAGGATAGGCTTTGCAGCGCGCCTATTCTCTCACTGCCCGAGGGCACAGATGACTTCGTGGTTTATTGTGATGCATCCATTCGGGGACTGGGATGCGTGTTAATGCAACGCGACAAGGTTATTGCTTACGCCTCTCGTCAACTAAAGGTTCATGAACGCAACTACACGACGCACGATTTAGAGCTGGGAGCTGTTGTTTTCGCGCTTAAGATATGGCGACACTACCTGTACGGTACCAGGTGCACGATTTACACCGATCACAGGAGTCTCGAGCATATTCTTAAGCAGAAGGATTTGAACATGCGTCAACGAAGATGGGTTGAATTACTGAATGACTATGAATGCGCTATCAAGTATCATCCAGGCAAGGCCAATGTTGTGGCTGATGCCCTTAGTCGGAAAGACACTCTACCTAAACGCGTGCGAGCGCTACAGCTTACTATTCAGTCCAGTCTTCCTGCACAGATACGAGCTGCTCAGATGGAAGCTCTGAAACCCGAAAACGTTAAGGCTGAAGCCTTGCGCGGTTCAAGGCAACAAATGGAACAAAAGGAAGACGGCGCCTACTATGTAACGGGGCGTATTTGGGTCCCACTTTATGGCGGCTTACGCGAACTTGTGATGGATGAAGCGCACAAGTCTCGCTACTCGGTACATCCAGGGTCGGGTAAGATGTACCACGATATCAGAACAACTTACTGGTGGCCAAACATGAAAGCTCTTATCGCAACTTACGTCGGCAAGTGTTTAACTTGTGCAAGGGTTAAAATCGAGTACCAGAAACCATCAGGCCTACTTCAGCAACCAGAAATACCACAATGGAAATGGGAGCAAATTTCCATGGATTTTGTTACTGGCCTACCTAGATCCCAGTGTGGGAATGACACTATCTGGGTGGTCGTTGATCGGCTCACAAAGTCTGCTCACTTCTTGGCTACCAAAGAAACGGATAAGTTTTCTACCCTAGCAGACGTTTACCTTAAAGAAGTTGTTTCGAGGCACGGAGTGCCCATCTCTATTATTTCGGATCGCGATGCACGATTCACGTCAGAACTTTGGCAAGCGATGCACAAATCTTTCGGCTCACGATTAGACATGAGCACAGCATATCATCCTCAGACGGATGGGCAGTCTGAGCGAACTATTCAAACTCTAGAAGACATGCTTCGAGCGTGTGTCATCGATTTCGGCAACGGCTGGGAAAAGCACCTCCCTTTGGTGGAGTTCTCGTATAATAACAGTTACCATACCAGCATTCAAGCCGCTCCATTCGAGGCATTGTACGGACGTAAATGCCGGTCACCTCTCTGTTGGGCAGAGGTGGGGGATAGTCAGATTACGGGTCCAGATATTGTTGTGGACGCCACAGAAAAGATAGCACAGATACGACAACGCATGGCGGCAGCACGCGACCGTCAGAAAGCCTACGCGGATAAGCGTAGAAAACCATTGGAATTTGAGGTCGGGGACCGGGTTTTATTGAAAGTTTCACCCTGGAAGGGTGTGGTACGTTTTGGCAAACGGGGCAAACTAAATCCGCGGTACGTCGGACCATTCGAAATCTTAGAAAAGATTGGTAAAGTAGCCTACAGATTAAAACTACCAGCTGAACTCGGTGCAGTTCACAATGTATTTCACGTGTCGAATCTGAAGAAATGCCTATCAGATGAGACCCTTATAGTTCCTTTTAAGGAACTCACTATCGACGAGCGGTTGCAGTTCGTCGAGGAACCAGTTGAAATCATGGACCGGGATGTTAAGGTCCTCAAACACAAGAGAATCCCTCTTGTTCGAGTTCGTTGGAACTCCCAGCGTGGCCCAGAGTATACCTGGGAACGCGAAGATCAGATGAAAGAAAAGTATCCCCAGTTATTCGAAACCAATGCATCCACTTCTGAGGCTGAAGCTACTACTACTGAATTTCGGGACGAAATTCCAAATCAACGGGGGGATGATGTGACACCCCAGGAAAACCAGTGAACGATGTAACTTACCTAGCTTCCTCAGTGAGTGCGTACCAAATTTCGGGACGAAATTTCTTTCAAGTTGGGGATAATGTGACAACTCGAATTTCCAAGATTCGATTTCATATGTATTACACGATCATGTATTGACTAGTTATTTATTTGCACATTTGGCTGCCATGAAATTGTATACGTTTGATTGTTTGATTGTGCATAGTTGTTTGCTATATGGTGAAACTTGTAAAATGTGTAAACTAGTTAGTGTGAAACACATTACATCACAAACAACCTTCGAAGGATGTCCAACCTCCGAAGGATGTTCACGAAACATGGCCCTAGGATCGAAGGATCACGAAACATATCCTTCGATCCGAAAGATCATCTTTCGGATCAAAGGGGTCTCGAAACATATCCTTCGGCCCAGTCATTTTAATGGGCTTGGCCCATTCCGATGATACGGTTATATTAGTGAATGCATGAAATCAGTAGGGATTTTTCTAAAAACCCTAGAACACCTCTACTTGTGACGGCAACCACAAACCTACGGAGACTTCTTGCTGATCATTTCCCTTGTTTTCATTTCCGGTTAGTGTTTAATAAATATGATTTCATGATTTATCGATCGTCTTACAATATGTTGTTGATATGATAACCGGTTATGTATGTTAAGTGGATATGGATGTTAATCGGACTTGTATGCTAATCGATTCTGTCGTGATGATGGTTAGTGATAAGGTGTTTGGGGATCGGTTGTTTTATCATGCAATTCGGATATATATTATTGTTATTGGAACCGGGACATAATATGATTGAATACTGTTATTGTTATTGTTCATGTGAATATTGTTATTGTTATTGTTCATGTGGGTAAATTAGGGTTCATAAAGTTTATTATAAAAATCCCTGTTTGATCGATTTTTAGGTGACAGAATACTTGAAATTGTGTTAGTTGATAAACACGGATAAAATTGGAAACTTTGAATAAAATGTAACTGATGAGTATCGAAGGATGACTTGTATGCCGAAAGATCACTGCTGTGACCGAAAGATATTAATAGCTCGAAACATAGGTTGCTGTGAACCGAAAGATACTAGTCCTTCGAAAGATAGCTTTGTTTCGAAACATGACAAAACTGTTGGTCGAAAGATGACTGATGGATCGAAAGATATTAGGGTTTTTGAAAATGCTTTGAATAATGGAATTTTTATGCTTGATTTATTTGGCATGCCATGCTTGATGAACGTTAACATTTGTATTCGTGCAAAATATACGTGTTGTGCCGATATGCAAACCGACTGCTATGTGAACATTAAATTGCATGCGTATCATTGCGAACATGAACTGATTTGTTATACGTGCATACAATAGGACGTGATTAATTACTTGTGAGTGCATAACCTAGCATACCGAGCAAACCAAGGTGAGTTCACACGAGCCAAGGCATGGGTTCCCAGGGTGGGAATGGGTTGGATGATTACTTGTGCATACTTTGATATTATAACGAGCGATTAAACTGTTGATGCTTACGAACTGCCTTCGCACACACCCTGGTCGGTAAGGACTATGGTCGCGAACAAACTACTCAACTGCCTTCGCACACACCCTGGTCGGTAAAGACTATGGTCGCGAATTGATTAACCGCCTTCGCACACACCCTGGTCGGTAAAGACTATGGTCGCGAACTATTCGAACCTAATCTTCGCACACCTGCCTGGGAGGCCGCGATGGAACTAATCATATGGAACGTAACGATTAAACCATTACTCACACTATACGATATTGAACTTTAAACTGTGAACTCGCTCAACTAGTTTGTTGATTATCTGCTGCATGCCTTGCAGGACCTTAGGTACATACTGGAGCTTGCACACGGAGGAGCTGGTCGTTGTGGGGCTTGGATCGTGGTCACCTTGTTAAACACTTTTAATGTTTGATACTTATTTGCTATGGGTTTTACAACAATACGCTTCCGCTAAACGATGTTAACTTACTTATGTTTTGGAAACACCTTTCATATGGAAATGGTTTGGATTATAATGTGTTTACTTTTACTTTATGCAATGTTCTGTATGATTGGTGGCTTGATCCTGGTCATGTCACGCCTCCAAGCGGTGGTACTCCGCGTGTGGGATTTTGGGGGTGTGACAGCGTAGGCCCAAAACAATGTACGTGTAAATGATGGTCTCGAGTCGCAACGGAGATCTCGAGTCGCAACAGCTGGTTACGAGTCGCAATGGAGATCTCGGTTCGTCATGGTCCGGTTACGAGTCACAGCCGGAGATTACGAGTCGCAACAGGAGGTTGCGAGTCGCAACTGGTGATTTCGGTTCTTCATGGTGTGGTTACGAGTCGCAACGGGAGTCGCAACCATGGTTCCGGCTTGTGCTGTTGTGGTCTCGAGTGGGGTTCCGACTCGCAATCCGAGTCGCAACCAAATGTGTAACAGCTTTCCATGATTTCCTTAATTATTAACATCTACTCCGTGAAAACAGCAAACAACTATGGCAGTTTCGGAAATCAAATCAAATCAGTTATCATTCCAAAATCAAACACATTCATTAACATGCAAACAGATCTTTAGCCAACCGTTACATCGATCAAACTGGGATTTCCAACATCAATTCTTATGAATCCCTAATGCCAACCATATGAACAAGCTTGAACAACCATTTATCACCACACATAAAAATCATATCTAAACTCTACGGCCTAACCATGTTATCCGAGTTCAACAACATCCCAGCCGGTTAATATGATGATTGATTCTAATTCTAAATCATGAAATCAAATCGTATGAAGCATCAGGTTTGCATGTAAGCCTATTATCAAGAGCTATATATATAAATCAGAGCATCACACAAGATCAACATATAGCATTTTCAAACATCAAACATACAATCAAGTTAAACAAACACTGACCGGTCAAAAGTAGAGGAGGATGATCGGATTGTTTGGCTGCCCTTGGTTCGGTTCCGGTTGCGAGAGAAAGGGATGGTGTGTGTTTTCTAAATTGCCAAGATGTGAAAAATTAAACCCTAAGGGATGTGTGCATGTATATACGCATAGCATGGACATGGGCCGGAACCTTACTTGGGCCGCCTTGTGATCACGGGTCCAACACATGGACCGAGTGGGTTTGTGTTCGGTTGGGCATTCGGTTCAAGTAGTAACATACACATTCTTAAGAAATTATATAACATTCGATCACACAACTTAATCACATAATTCACATTAGTTCAATGGTTACACGTAATGTACGAGACGGTAAAGTACGAGTTGTCACATTATCCCCAACTAATTGGAAATTTCGTCCCGAAATTTGGTATGCGTTTACTGAGGAAGCTAGGTGAGTCGTATCGTTGACTGGTTTTCCTGGGGTGTCACATCCTCCCCCCGTTGATCTGGAATTTCGTCCCGAAATTCCGAAGTAGTAGCTTCAGCCTCAGTAGTGGTTGCATTGGTTTCAAATAACTGGGGGTACTTTTCTGTCATTCTGTCTTCGCGTTCCCAGGTGTACTCTGGGCCACGTTTGGAGTTCCAACGAACTCGAACAAGAGGGATTCTCTTGCTTTTGAGGACCTTCACATCCCGGTCCGTGATTTCTACTGGTTCCTCGACGAACTGCAACCGCTCGTCGATAGTGAGTTCCTTAAAAGGAATGATGAGGTTTTCGTCTGATAAGCACTTCTTTAAGTTCGATACGTGAAAGACATTGTGAACTGCTCCGAGTTCAGCTGGTAGGTTCAACTTGTAGGCTACCTTGCCAATCTTTTCTAAGATTTCGAATGGTCCGACGTACCGCGGATTCAGTTTGCCCCGTTTGCCAAAACGTACCACACCCTTCCAGGGTGAAACTTTCAATAAAACCCGATCTCCGACTTCAAATTCCAAAGGCTTTCTACGCTTGTCTGCGTAGGCTTTCTGACGGTCGCGTGCTGCCGCCATGCGTTGCCGTATCTGTGCTATCTTTTCTGTGGCGTCCACTACAATCTCTGGACCAGTAATCTGACTATCCCCCACCTCTGCCCAACAGAGAGGTGACCGGCATTTACGTCCGTATAATGCCTCGAATGGAGCGGCTTGAATGCTGGTATGGTAACTGTTATTGTATGAAAACTCCACCAATGGGAGGTGCTTTTCCCAGCCGTTGCCGAAATCGATGACGCATGCCCTAAGCATGTCTTCAAGTGTTTGAATCGTTCGCTCAGACTGCCCATCCGTCTGAGGGTGATAAGCTGTGCTCATGTCTAAACGTGAGCCGAAAGATTTATGCATTGCTTGCCAAAGCTCTGACGTGAATCGTGCATCGCGATCCGAAATTATAGAGGTGGGCACTCCGTGCCTCGAAACAACTTCTTTGAGATAGACGTCTGCGAGAGTGGAGAACTTGTCCGTTTCCTTAATCGGCAGGAAGTGTGCAGACTTGGTGAGTCGATCAACTATGACCCATATTGTATCGTTCCCACGCTGAGATCTAGGTAAGCCTGTAACAAAATCCATGGAAATTTCTTCCCATTTCCATTGCGGTATCTTAGGCTGCTGAAGTAGACCAGCTGGCTTCTGATATTCAACCTTGACTCTCGCACAGGTCAAACATTTTCCAACGTACGTAGCGATGTGGGCCTTCATGCTAGGCCACCAATAAGTAGTGCTGATGTCGTGGTACATTTTATCTGACCCTGGATGTACCGAATAACGAGACTTGTGAGCTTCATCCATTACAAGTTCGCGTAAACCGCCGTAGAGAGGGACCCAAATCCGGCCCGTTACGTAATAGGCACCGTCTTCCTTTTGTTCCATTTGTGGTCGTGAGCCGCGTAAGGCTTCAGCCTTGACGTTTTCGGGCTTCAATGCTTCTACCTGAGCATTTCGTATTTGTGCAGGAAGGCTAGACTGAATCGTAAGTTGTAGCGCTCGCACGCGCTTCGGTAAGGTGTCCTTTCGACTAAGGGCATCAGCCACAACATTGGCTTTGCCGGGATGATACTTGATAGCGCATTCGTAGTCATTAAGTAACTCGACCCATCGTCGTTGACGCATATTCAAATCCTTCTGCTTAAGAATATGCTCGAGACTCCTGTGATCGGTGTAAATCGTGCATCTGGTACCGTACAGGTAGTGTCGCCATATCTTAAGCGCGAAAACAACAGCTCCCAGCTCTAGATCGTGCGTCGTGTAGTTCCGTTCATGAACCTTTAGTTGACGAGAAGCGTAGGCTATCACTTTGTCACGTTGCATCAATACACAACCCAGACCCTGTATTGATGCGTCACAGTATACCACGAAGTCATCTGTGCCCTCTGGCAATGAAAGAATAGGTGCGCTGCAGAGCCTATCCTTTAGATACTGAAAAGCAGTCTCCTGTGTGTTGCCCCAACGGTAGGTGACACCCTTCTGTGTCAGTAGCGTAAGTGGTTGTGCGATCTTTGAAAAGTCTTTAATAAACCGTCTGTAGTATCCTGCCAAACCCAAGAATTGACGTATTTCTGTCGGTGTACGCGGTGCAGGCCAGTTTCTGATCGAATCTACCTTGGATGGATCGACGTGAATCCCATCCTTGTTTACCACATGGCCTAAGAAGTGGACTTCACGTAGCCAGAAGTCGCATTTAGAAAGCTTAGCGTACAGCTGTTCCTTCCGAAGGAGTTCCAATATAAGGCGAAGATGCTGCTCGTGCTCCTCCTGACTCTTGGAGTAAATCAGAATGTCGTCGATGAAAACAATGACGAACTTGTCGAGATAGGGTTTACACACCCTGTTCATAAGATCCATGAATACAGCAGGTGCGTTCGTAAGTCCGAACGGCATAACCAAGAACTCGTAGTGACCATAGCGAGTTCTGAATGCTGTCTTAGAGACGTCCTCCTCGCGGACTCTCAGTTGATGATAACCTGACCGTAGGTTGATCTTGGAATAGTAACACGACCCTTGCAACTGGTCGAATAAGTCGTCTATGCGTGGAAGAGGATAACGGTTCTTCACCGTCACCTTGTTCAGTTCCCTGTAGTCTATACACATCCTGAACGTACCGTCTTTCTTTTTCACGAATAGCACTGGAGCTCCCCAAGGCGAAGAGCTTGGACGAATGAAGCCCTTTTCCAAGAGCTCTTGTAGCTGCTTTGACAATTCTTCCAATTCTGATGGAGCTAGACGATATGGTGCGCGAGCTATGGGTGCTGCTCCTGGAGCGAGCTCGATCTGAAATTCGACCTGACGATGAGGTGGTAAGCCAGGTAAATCTTCAGGAAACACCTGAGGGTAATCACGTACAATTGGAATATCCTCCAATTTCTTTTCCTTTGCTGATGCGTCTGTAACGAGTGCCAGAATGGCTGTGTGACCTTTACGTAAGCACTTCTGAGCCTTTAAGAATGAGATGATGCCAACCACTGCACCACTCTTGTCACCTTGAACTTCGAGAGGTTCTTGACCAGGACGAGGAATGCGAATAATCTTCTCGCTGCATAGGATTTCTGCCTGGTGTTGGGATAACCAATCCATCCCAATCACGACGTCGAAACTTCCCAAAACTATGGGAATGAGATCAATAGAAAAGGCTTGACCAGCTAGAATAAGGTTACAACCCTGAACTACGTGCGTGGCTTCTAGACTTCTACCGTTAGCTAACTCTACTACATGTTTGGTGGGTAAAGGTGTTGGTGCACGTTTTAGCAGTTGACACATTTTCACAGACATATAGCTTGTATCCGCACCCGAATCAAATAAGACAGTAACATAAATATTGTCGAGGAGAAACTTACCCATAACAACGTTGGGATCGTTCACTGCGTCGCCACGACCTAGTACGAATGCACGGCCCCTTGCCTCGTTGCCGTTGTTGTTTCCCCCATTGTTGTTGTTGCCATTGCCCTGATTGTTGTTGTTGTTGTTCTGGTTCCTGTTGAGCTGTGGGCAGTGTCTCTTGATGTGGCCTTCAGCACCACAATTGTAGCATCCTTTGTTGCCCTGTTGTTGGTTAGGCTGAGCGTGAGGTTGCTGCTGATTTTGGTTCGCAGGACGAAGGCTTCTACAGTCTTTGGCCTCGTGACCCATCTTGAGGCATCTTTGACAACGACCCTTGTTACACTGACCGTTGTGGTGTTTGTTGCAGTTGTTGCACTTTGGAAGATTTCCGCGATATCCACCCTGCCTGTGGCTACCTGACGACTGCTGGTTAGGGCTTTGATAGTTGTCAGTCTTTCGCTGCTGATTCTGGGACTGAACCGAAACTGATGCTTTGCTTGAATCCCCCTCCCATTTCCTCTTGTTGTCACTGAGGGTAACGGGAGTAGCTGAAGGAGTGACTGTAGTAGTAGCGCTGACACGCTTAGGCAGTTTATTCTGTTCCACTGCCTGATCGGTGATGCGATGAGCGAGGCGTTGGATTTCCTGGATGTTTTCGAGGTTAGCCGACGTCACGTGGCTCTGAATTTCTGGCGCCAATCCCTTGAGATACAACTCAATGCGCTTGTATGGAGGGTCCACCATAGTAGGACACAGAACGGCCAGCTCGTTCGACCGTTTAGTATACGCTTCGATCTCTGATCCAACCATTTTCAGATTATACAGCTCGTCTTCTAGCTTGTGTATATCTTCACGCGTGCAATACTCACGCTTGATGAGTTCCTTAAAATCGTTCCATGGGGTGGCGTTAGCAGCTGCCAACCCAAGAATCTGCACCTGTGCGTTCCACCAGGTTAGCGCGATTCCTTCCAAGGTGCCAGTAGCAAACTTGACCTTGCGAGCCTCAGGGCACTCGCACATCTCGAATACTGATTCTAGCTTCTCGAACCAGTGGAGGAGTCCAACCGCTCCTTCTGTGCCGCTGAAAGAGTTTGGACGACAGTCCATGAAGTTCTTGAAAGTGCAGACAGGCTGCTGCGCGTGTTGACCTATTGTGTACGAATAGGACGAAGTTAAATACGAGAGTGAATGTAGGATCTAGGGATCCTAGTGTGTGCCTATACTGCAGGATATACTACCTGCTTGAGCTGCTGCAACTGCCGCAGCAACTTGGGCTTGAACAAGAGCCTCTAACTGGGCTTGTGTCATGTTAATTCTTCCAGCCATTGATCTTCATGTCAAAGGCGAAATAGGTGAGAAAAGTTCGCGAATAGTGCGATGACAGAAAAGCGTAAGCACGTAAGGGTTCTTAAGCAATAGCAAATAGTGAGCATTGTAGTCTAAGCATACCACGAGCAAAGTTCTAAGTAATTCTAGCAAGTAGGCAATAAACATAAACCTTATTACCTAAAATGTCGAGCCTTGCACGTGGAGCGAAGCGTCGTTGTGGATCGTTGAGAGCACTGTTCTGGTTATAGTCCGGTTTTAATAAAAACGTTTTCCCATATTAAAACCAAGTTCTCTATAACCAATGGCTCTGATACCAATCTGTCACACCCCCAAAATCCACCCGCGGAGTACCACCGCTTGGGAGCGTGACGTGACCAGGATCAAGCCATCAATCATATCAAACATAGTAATCAATAATAATAAAAGTCAATAAAGTAGTTTATCATGACATGATTGACGTTTCCAAAACCAAGCATTGTTTAAGTAGCGGAAGCATTATTGTAAACCCAAGTTAAAATACTGAAATGTCATAAGAGTCTAACAAAGTAATACGATCCTTGTCCACAACGACCGGCTCCTCTTTGTGCAAGCTCCATGTATCTAACGATCTGCAAGGCATGTAACAGAATGATCAACAAACTAGTTGAGCGAGTTCACAGTAAGTAAGTACGTAACAGTAAGTAAAGGGTGGCTCTACTAGGCCGATAGTAAGTTATATAGGTGGGGGCTTCCCATGTTATGTGACCACTAGACTATTCGTATCAACTACTCGTATCATCCCTGTTCTTCTTCCGAGAACAGTAGCGCGTACGGGGTGTACGTAGGTCTTACGTACGTATCCTTCACAACCGAGGATAGGAGACGCGGGGGTGTACGTGGGTTTCACGTACGTATCCTTTGTACCGAGGATAGAAGTAAGTAATGCGTACACGTAGGTTTTACGTGCGTGCCTGACATCCGAGGCAGTAATTGGCATATGACCACGTAGGTGTTATCCTAACCTACGGAACCGTCCTGACATCCGAGGACCATGGTATGTGATAGTCTAGGAAAGCATATGTACGTTCTTAGTCAATTGTAACCTTTATCCCATTCCCACGACCCGGGAATCCCATGCCTTAGTAGGAGTGTGAACTCACCTGGGTTTGCTCGGCAGACAGTATAATGCTCAAGTATACAAGTAAGGAATCAACCACGTCCTATCATGGTTACTATGCAAGTTAGGTTCGTATGTAGCACGTTTGTATCACGTATGGTATCAAGTATAATCATGGCAAATCACATAACAGTATTAGCAGTTCATATCAAGTAACGAGTCTAAGTAGTCGGCCCAATTAACATAAGCAGTCCAATTAGCAACTATATGAACAAGTCCAATAACAAAACAGTCATAAGGTTGGGCCCGTGACAGCGTAGGCCCAAAACAATGTACGTGTAAATGATGGTCTCGAGTCGCAACGGAGATCTCGAGTCGCAACAGCTGGTTACGAGTCGCAATGGAGATCTCGGTTCGTCATGGTCCGGTTACGAGTCACAGCCGGAGATTACGAGTCGCAACAGGAGGTTGCGAGTCGCAACTGGTGATTTCGGTTCTTCATGGTGTGGTTACGAGTCGCAACGGGAGTCGCAACCATGGTTCCGGCTTGTGCTGTTGTGGTCTCGAGTGGGGTTCCGACTCGCAATCCGAGTCGCAACCAAATGTGTAACAGCTTTCCATGATTTCCTTAATTATTAACATCTACTCCGTGAAAACAGCAAACAACTATGGTAGTTTCGGAAATCAAATCAAATCAGTTATCATTCCAAAATCAAACACATTCATTAACATGCAAACAGATCTTTAGCCAACCCTTACATCGATCAAACTGGGATTTCCAACATCAATTCTTATGAATCCCTAATGCCAACCATATGAACAAGCTTGAACAACCATTTATCACCACACATAAAAATCATATCTAAACTCTACGGCCTAACCATGTTATCCGAGTTCAACAACATCCCAGCCGGTTAATATGATGATTGATTCTAATTCTAAATCATGAAATCAAATCGTATGAAGCATCAGGTTTGCATGTAAGCCTATTATCAAGAGCTATATATATAAATCAGAGCATCACACAAGATCAACATATAGCATTTTCAAACATCAAACATACAATCAAGTTAAACAAACACTGACCGGTCAAAAGTAGAGGAGGATGATCGGATTGTTTGGCTGCCCTTGGTTCGGTTCCGGTTGCGAGAGAAAGGGATGGTGTGTGTTTTCTAAATTGCCAAGATGTGAAAAATTAAACCCTAAGGGATGTGTGCATGTATATACGCATAGCATGGACATGGGCCGGAACCTTACTTGGGCCGCCTTGTGATCACGGGTCCAACACATGGACCGAGTGGGTTTGTGTTCGGTTGGGCATTCGGTTCAAGTAGTAACATACACATTCTTAAGAAATTATATAACATTCGATCACACAACTTAATCACATAATTCACATTAGTTCAATGGTTACACGTAATGTACGAGACGGTAAAGTACGAGTTGTCACAATGGTGACATTCAAGTGTGGGGAAGATGTACGAATATTTGTGTGAATGTGGTGATAGGAAGTCGGATTGTCTACAACATCGGTTGTGTCAAACTTCACCAGGTCAATGTACTCTTTCCTTAGTCTTGTTATGTTCTTTAGCTTTGAAATTTTGGTAGTTAGTTGTTTGCTTTTGTTTATGGTTGGGAGATTTGGGGGTGTATTAGTTTGATGTTATGTTTTGGGGTTGGGCTAGTTAGTGGTGTGATGTTTTTTAAAAAAAAATACAAAAAGAAACTTGGGGTTTGAGAGTATAAGCAATTGTTGATTTCTTGGTTAAAGCGATCTTTTCCTCAAAACCATACATTGGGACAATGTATCCCAAGTGTGGGGATGGGGGAATTTTTGAGAATTTTAAAATTTTTGTAAATCCAAGCGAGAGGTACAAATTTGAAAACTTGATATTGTGCCATTTGACACACCGACACCCATTCCTAGTCTTTTCTTGGTGAGAATCGAGCCACATATGAGTGTTATTGATATTTCTTTGTTTGAGTGGCGGTGTGTGTAGTGTGTTAATAGAACTTGTGTGTGAATACTTGTTAAATCCTAGAGTTAGCATGCTTTTGGAAATGATAGGGGACTTTTAGGAAGCCTCGTCTAGATGTGTGAGAGTGCGGGATTGGTGGGTTGGACCTCATACTTTACATATATGAGCTTGGTATTGTGAGGGGTGGGGGTTTGGTCCTTAGAAAGCCACGTTGAGCCTTAAACCATTCGGTTGTGACCCAAACCTACTTCTTACAAAACTTTACCTATTGAGACGACCCGGTTTAGGAATTTAGTTTGTGATTGTTGATATTCTTGTATATATTGTTGAGTTCTATATAAAAAAAAATACAAAAAAGAAAGAAAAAAAAGAAAAGAAAAAATATGAGAAAAGTGCAAAAAAGAAAGAGTTAGTTGCGATAGTAGTTGAAAATGTTGATGAAGTTGTGTATATAGTTGATGTTTGCTTTGTTTAGTAGTAATCGGTTCGAATCAATTAGCTCCTTCATGTGTATTCCACCATTCCCTACCTTTGCATTTAGCCCCGTTACAACCCGTAAGTCCCTTTGATTCATAAGCATGCTAGATATTTGTTAGGAGGAAACTTGATTCTTATACAAGCTTATTGTCGCACACACACACACACACGCATTGAGTGGTTTTGCATTACATGCTAGTAATTCTTGTCATCGAGAGGTTCTTGTGAGGGGTGTGTCTTGTGGTACGATTGAAAGTTAGTAAAAGGTCGGCACATTTTAGCTTGGGTTTGTGTGATTAGTTGTTTGTGGTTGAGAATGGTTTTCGAATGGGTTGCTTGGGACAAGCAACGGGTAAGTGTGGGGATGTGACGGGTGGTCCGTAGGACAACCCTTAAACAAGCTAAAAATACATACATCTCATACTTTATTCGGTTTATTGTTTGAACTTAGTAACTACGAGAGATTTGATGTTGCAGGTGTTAAGGCGCTCAAAGTGCAGGATTTAGGAAGCTTGGATGGATGTGGGAAGATGGCATCATTAAGAGATGAAGAAAACAAGTTTTGAGGGAGAAACGAAGGAAAAAGCCCACTCAGCGCCGTAACCTACGGCTAGGGGCCGTAGGTTACGGCCATCAATAATCCACAAGTGCACTGCCGTAAAACAGAAGGTTCATGCCGTAAAGAACATTCAGAGCCGTAACCTACGGCCCTCAGCCGTAGTTACGGCACCCTATGTTGACCTTGGAGCTGCTGACAGCCGTAACCTACGACTGGGAGCCGTAGGTTACGCCTCCGACTGATCTCAAAATGTAACTTACACATTTATTGGCCATTTCATGAGGATTTATGGGGTCTTATCATGGGTATTCGGTTACGGAAGATGGGGGACGAGTTGGGGGATTATATTTGAGGCACTTGGGAGTGAAAAACATATCTTATCATCTATCTTTCATCTAGTTTTGTTGGTGATCTTGTTGAACAATATTTTCTTCTATTTTTGCATGATGTTGTCACTTCAAGCCATGTGTGGCTAAACATTCTATGATTATCTTGGGTTGAAGGTTGTGTAAGACTTGTGCTTTTATTTTATATTTCTAGAATAACAACTCCTTTCTCTTTGAATTGTTTGTTATGGTGCATGATTGATTGTTAGTAAAGTATTGATTTTTATGCTAAACTAATTAGAAACCATACGTTCTTGGTGCCGTTGGCAATCGAGATATCATGGGTATAGTTAGGCTTGGGTAAGGGTTAATTGATCATCGGGTAACAACCTCACGTTCTAGGAATCTGAGTACTTAGTTCCCTTTCATCACTGCAATTGGTCATACACGAACTATGTCTATGTAGTTCTTTCTAGTTGAATGTTAGCACAAAAGTCGAAGCAAACCGGAAACTCAAGATAGTCATTTGTCTCGAAAATTGTTTACAAAAATCAATTCTCAATTTTGCAATTTATTTAGTCAAACTTAGTTTTAAAACCAATCCAATCAAATCAACTCTTGAATTTTATTTTCTTGCAATTAGCTTAACTTAGTTCATTTAGATAAATCTTCAAATAACACATATTCCACAAACTCCCTGTGTTCGATACCCACTTACCGCTATCTATTTAGTAGTAATTGGATTAAATTTGATTTTGACCACGACATCACGTCAAATCTTAACTTTTAACCATGAAATCAGCGGATTTAAGGTGTTCTAGGATGATGTCATCATGGAGTTCTTATGGACTTCAAGATTTGGCTTCATTCCACCAAGAACAACTTAGATCTGAAAGATTTCCACATGAATAAACAATGATTTCGCATAGATCTAAACATTTTCCAGGTTAAAAGGATTGAAAGAAGTTTTTCCAACTTTCTTTCAACTCTTTTACACTCAATGCATTCAAAACCAATATAATCGGAGCTCGTTTTGATCTTCTACTCATTCTTAGTGAAGCGTTGGTTCAAGATCTGATTTCTATCTAAAAGACAACTGATCCCGGGTTAAACATGAACAACCGTCACGAACAGTTAACTGATCGGACTTGGGTGATTCCTGTTCGATCGGATCATTGGGGTCTTGATAGGGTTCTGTTGTTTAGTGCGTTATCATATCGTCTCGAGCAAACTGCAAAATTTCAAAACTTTCAAAAATCTTCAAGTTGCAAAACGATCAGATCGCAGGACGGATTGCCGTCCGATTGGATTGCCATCCGATCGAACTGCAATCCGATCGGATTGCACTTGAGGTTCAACACTTAAACCATTTTCAACATGTTCAATGCATAAGTCAATTGTAACGGATTGCCACCCGATCGGTAGACCATCCGATTGGATGATAATCCTGCTGTGAACTTGTTCTCTGAGAAATACCTCGCCGGACTGATCGCCATCCGATCGAACCACCGTTCGATCGAACGACCTGAAAGATAGAGATACTTCTCTGTTTTCAAAATGCTACAATGAAAACTTCAAAGCCATCATACACAAACACATCCATACCAAACGAATGTCAATCCGACCGAATGGTCATCCAACCGGATGACCATCCGAACGGATTGACATCCGATTAAATGACCATCCGATCGGATTGCCATCCGATTGGATTACTGTTCGACACTTGGTTCTTTTGCACCGTTTTACGCGCCGTTCTTCGCTTATGCTATCGTTAACTGTTCAGGCTAATCTCTCTCAGCGCTCCCTTCAATCAAAGATGGTGTTTACTTGTTAAGCACGATCTGTGAGTATACTCGATCCCTTTTTGCTTTACGCACTTTTGGGTGTTACATACGTTACTTATTCAAATCACAATCGACACACAGCGCAAACATTATTTATAGGCTGACCGTTATTGCATGTTTCGTGTTATTCGATGAATGCTTGTATGTTATGTTAACACAGTGATTGTTGCCTGACACCTTAGCAACGTTAGTACTATAGTTTGGACTCAGCACCTGTCGTGGACAGGGGTTGTTAAGGGCTTTACTTCACGTGTCCCAGTGGGGATATGTGTTGCGCATTCTACATCTCGCAGTCACATCTGTGCATATTTCTCTGTCGATAGCCTACTAGCCTTCACTTTGTTACATGTGACATGTTGGTTATGCGTAAATGAATTCGAACTCTGTTATACTATCAAACTTGTATGCTCACCTTTACACTATGTGTATTGACCTTTACTTTAACGTATGTGGCAGGTGCTTAAGATGCTAGGAATTGTTCTTTGGTGAATCAAGGTAGGGGTCTAGTTATATCACGCTTAAATCTGAGTTTTCGAAACAATATTTGTTTTTGAGACAATTATTTGTAATAACTGTTTTATTTGGATATGTTGTGGTATGGGACATGACGTTTAATTATCTGGTAATGAATAGTTGTTATGGATACTCATGGACAATCTGTTTCGCTCAGTGCCGTGCCCCGACGTTTCCGCCATCGGTTGGGGTGTGACAGATTGGTATCAGAGCCATAACTATAGGGAATTAGGCAAGACTCGACCTAGTCCGGGTCGATGTCTTAGAAACGACCTAGTCTATAGTCTAAGTACCAACAGACCGACTTGTGCATACCCTGTAGGGGTTTTTTACGAGCTTACTTGCTATTTTCGCTCACCCTTACTGAGCACTATCACTGCACTATCTCAACTGAACAAGTAATTAGGTCGAGATTAGGTGTGAAAACTACAAACTCTCTACCGGATCGCTTGTTCGACCCACATTTTTATCTCCAAACAAGAGAATTTGCGTTGAATTAGGAGTGAAATCCGTACTTTATTGCAGATTTTCCTCTCAATCTCATCAAAACAGGAACGAAGTTGTTAAGTCAGGGGTGAAACCCGAACCTTGATGACTTGTTTCGTTCTCTATTTTGGTTTTACAATACTCTCACCAAAGTCTTGACGGACTCCAACGACTTGAAGTCACACTATAACCGGAAGGAATGCGTACCGATCGCCGAAATCGAGGCGAGAGCACAGTCCCGAAAGCCGAAGTGTGTACCAAAAGTCCTTGTGAATAGTCGAATACTTTGGGTAGTCAACGTCTATCAAGCCTTTGACAATCTATCCTCAATTTCAAGCTCGCAACCGCTGATTTTACGTGTTTCGATTCTAAGCCTGCAACTGCTGACTCTGATATTCGTCGCTTTTATGTGGATTTTTTTCATGTTTTATGTGGTTTTACCTGTTTATATGTTTCGATTTTTGGTGATGTATACGCTTTACGCTTCTCGATTTGATCGACACACACAATTCGCACTACACATCTATCTCAAAACATTAACAAATCGCTACTACCAGTGGATAATCGCATGCTATGCTACTCGCTGTCTACTCCCTAATCGCGCTCGCTCGAACTCGCGGATTTTGAATGATAGGTGATTATGTGCGACCAGGGTAGGCGAATATGTGCAAAATATAGATTGGTTTCTGTGGGTTACGTGCTTTTGTGTTATATGTGTTTATGTGTTTTCGTGCTTATGTGTTTACGTGCCTACGTGACTATGTAGTACGTGATTGTGTTCCTGAGCTTTAGTAGTATTAAGTGATTGTGAGGTGAGATTCAATTATATAGTGTCTGAGTCCTATGGCAATGTCTATTGCAGACAATGTCGTCATTTGGATCATTTCACTCGCGCTCTGCTTGTCGCAATCATGAAGACAAGCGTATCGCTTCACTCGTCGCTAAGCAAATTGCGAAAGTCATTCCGCAGATCGTTAGTGAGCTGAATGAAAACAGTAGCAAGTCTTCTAAAGAGTCCCGGACTGATTCGCCAAAGTCTGCTTTTAACTTCAAGCAGTTCAAAGCCTGCGGCCCGAAGGAATTTACCGGCGAAGATGGGCCTACGGCCATGTTCCAATGGTTTGATTCGATCGAAGTCACCCTGCGCCAGAGTGGCTGTCCTGATAATCTCTGCACTCTTAACGCCACCGGCGTCTTCCAATCCCGAGCTCTAGAATGGTGGACGACCGAGAGAAACAAGCGCGACAATGATGCAACTTACAGGCTGACGTGGGATGAGTTGAAGGATGTTATGATGCAAGAGTTCTACCCTCCCCATGAGCGCCAGAAGCTGGAGGACGAGTTCTGGCATATCAAGCAAAAGGATGGTGACAACGGTGGTTTAACTGCTCGCTTCAAGCACCTACGCATCATCTGTCCAGGTCAAGTTACTACGCCCGAATCACCATCAAGAAGTATATCCGTGCTCTTCTGGATTGCGTGACTAATTTCGTTCAAGTAGTCAAAGATGAAAGTGGTGAACAAATTGCCACCCGACCGGTTACCGGGAGGCGTGTATGTATTGACTACCGGAAATTGAATGCCGCCACTTCTAAGGATCATTTCCCGCTACCATTCATTGATCAAATTATTGAAAAATTATCGGGTAAAAAATACTACTGTTTTTTGAATGGGTATTCGGGTTACAATCAAATTGCAATACACCCGGATGACCAACACAAGACCACCTTCACTTGTCCATATGGCACCTTTGCCTTTAGGCGAATGCCATTTGGCTTGTGCAATGCTCCGGCAACTTTCCAACGATGTATGATGAGTATTTTCTCGGACATGGTTGGAGAGTCGCTCGAAGTATTCATGGATGACTTCTCTATTTTTGGCACTAGTTTTGATGCTTGTCTCAACGAATTACAAAAAAGTGTTAAAAAGATGTGTTGAGAAAAACTTAGTGCTAAGTTGGGAGAAAAGTCATTTCATGGTGCAAGAGGGCAGTGTTGGGTCATGTAATTTCTGAAAGGGGGATGGAGGTGGATAAGGCAAAAATACGGGTAATATCATCTTTGCCACCTCCAAAAAATGTTAAGGGTGTAAGGTCATTCTTGGGACACGCGGGTTTTTATAGACGTTTCATTAAAGGATTAAGTGTTATCACTAAGCCTTTATGCAACTTGTTATTAAAAGATGTCCCATTTGATTTTACTAACGAGTGTATGCAAGCTTTCACTGTTTTGAAGGAACACTTGATCAAGGCTCCTATGTTGCAACCACCAGATTGGTCAAAGCCGTTCGAGATAATGTGTGATGCAAGCGACACCACTATTGGCACAGTTTTGGGTCAACGGGTTGATAGAAAGCCGGTGGTTATATATTATGCGAGTAAGACTTTATCCGAAGCACAAATTAATTATACCACAACCGAGAAGGAATTATTAGCGATGGTATACACTTTGGATAAGTTTCGCTTGTATATTTGGGGAAGCAAAGTGGTGGTTTATTCGGATCATAGCGCGGTCCGGTATTTGATGTAGAAAAAGGACGCGAAGCCTCGTTTGATTCGGTGGGTATTATTGCTACAAGTGTGACAACTCGAGTTTCTGACTTTCACTTTCGCATTAAATGCGCGTTGACTTTGACTGTTTAGTTGTTTGGATTATGGACTTGTAATTGTACACGTTGTGTTTTGATGAAATGAATTGTCGTGTTGCACATATGTGATTACTTGCTGTGGTATTAAAGTTATTATTAGAATATTATTAAAACACTTAGTTTAGATCGAAACATGTTATGCCAATCGAAGGACCCCGAAAGATATCCTTCGATTCGAAGGATCAACTGCCGGTTCGAAGGATCTCGAAACATATCCTTCGAACCAAGACCATATCCTTCGACTGGAACCCAGATCCTTCGGCCCAGTCTTTCAGATGGGCTTGGCCCATTTCTGTAATACGTATAAATACGTATCAGCATGTATCGGCTGTCATTTTCTATCATATTCCCAACCCTAGAGCTCTCCAAACTGTGATGGCAAGCTAGTAACCACAGGAGACCCTTGCGACCAAACCCTCATTTCGGTTAGTAAAATCTATTTGATTCGATCGTTCGTTTATATGCGTATGTGTTCACGTGTAGTGTGTTCTTGATTGTTGATGTAACCTGAACTGATACATGCCTGAATATTATGATTTTGAATACGATTGAATATCGATATAGATTTCACATAGGGTTTGATGATGTGTTAATGTGCGTTAACCGGTTTCGTGATACGTTTAAACTAGGTTCATGCTAGACAATGATTTCTGGATGATTGCGTTATGATTAGATGTGCTAAATGATTCTGATGTTTTGGTAATGATGATGACGGCTGTACAGATGATTAGGGTTGCTGTTCCTGTGAAAACGTAACTGATTGTGAAAACGTAACTGTTGATTGATCGAAAGATGCTTGTAGTCGAAACATAGCATTGACCGAAGGATAGATATGACCGAAACATAATTAAGTTGACCGAAAGATACCTTAGGTCGAAAGATGACTGATGGTACGAAACATACCAACTAGTCCGAAAGATAACTGTGAAAACTTGTAAGTGTCGAAAGATCACTGATGTGTCGAAAGTTAACAGTGGATCGAAGGATAGTAGCAATTATAAACATCCTTCGAAGGATGGAATGTATACATGAACTATTTGACATGCCATGCTTGATGATGAATGTTTACATTTGTAATTGTGTGCACTAGCTGATGAGTAACTAGGAAATGGTACGTGTTGCGCCGATGTACAAACTGACTGTTACGTGAACATTATATTGCATGCGAATCATTGTGAACATGAACTGATTTGTTATACGTGCGTACAGTAGGACGTGATTAATTACTAGTGAGCGCATAACTTAGCATACCGAGCAAACCAAGGTGAGTTCACACAGCCAAGGCATGGGTTCCCAGGGTGGGAATGGGTTGGATGATTAATTGTGCATACTTTGATACTGTAACGAACGATTAAACTGTTGATGCTTACGAACTACTCAACTGCCTTCGCACCCACCCTGGTCGGTAAAGACTATGGTCGCGAACGAACTGATAAATTGCCTTCGCACACACCCTGGTCGGTAAAGACTATGGTCGCGAACTAACAGGAAAACGTGGAACACCACCACAGGAAAACGTGGAACACCACCACAGGAAAACGTGGAACACCACCACAGGAAAACGTGGAACACCACCACAGGAAAACGTGGAACACCACCACAGGAAAACGTGGAACCCCACCACAGGAAAACGTGGAACACCACCACAGGAAAACGTGGAACCCACCGCAGTAAAATATACAAACGGCCCAGTAGAGCCACCTATTACAAATGAACTTACTATTACGCATTCTCTTTATGTGAACTCGCTCAACTAGTTTGTTGATCATTCTGTTGCATGCCTTGCAGATCGCTAGGTACCTGGAGCTTGCACTGGAGATGCGGGTCGTTGTGGACAAGGATCGTGGCTCTTCCGCTTTACTATTGTGATACTTAAAACTATTGATACTGGTTTATTTACTATGCTTCCGCAACACTTTTGAAACGATTTAATGTTTGAACACCTTTTGTATTGAATGGATGGTTTTCATTTACTTTATTTAATATTAAATGCATGTTCAATATGATTGGTGGCTTGATCCTGGTCAGTCACGCTCCCAAGCGGTGATACTCCGCAGGTGGATTTTGGGGGTGTGACAGATTGGTATCAGAGCCATTGGTTATAGAGAACTTGGTTTTAATATGGGAAAACGTTTTTATTAAAACCAGACTATAACCAGAACAGTGCTCTCAACGATCCACAACGACGCTTCGCTCCACGTGCAAGACTCGACATCCTAGGTAATAAGGTTTATGTTTATTGCCTACATGCTAGAATTGCATAGAACTTTGCTCGTAGTATGCTTACATTACTTTGCTCACAACTTGTCATTGCATGAGAATACTTATGTGCTTACACTTTTCTGTCATCGCCCTACTCGCGAACCATTCTCACTTACGTTACATTTGCCATAAAGGTCATGGCCGAATATATCAACATGACACAAGCCCAGTTGACGGCTCTCATTAACGAACGAATTGCTGCGGCACTTGCAGCCATACAAGCGGGAGGTCAACACGCTCAGTCCCCTGTTTACACCTTCAAAAATCTCAAGGATTGCCAGCTTTGTACCTTCAGCGGAACTGAGGGGGTTGAAGGCCTCCTCCATTGGTTCGAGAGACTCGAAACTGACTTCGAGGTGCATGATTGCCCTGAGTCACGTAGGGTAAAGTTTGCTGCTGGAGCACTCGAAGGTGCTGCATTTACCTGGTGGAAAGCACAGGTTCAGATGTTAGGGCTGGCAGCTGCTAATGCCACCCCCTGGAACGAGTTCAAGGAACTGATTAAGGAAGAGTTTTGTAGTCGTGAAGACATCCACAAACTAGAGGTAGAGTTCCTCAACCTACAGATGGTGGGGTCTGAAATTGAAGCTTATACGAGGAGATCGAATGAATTAGCCACATTTTGTCCTACTATGGTAGACCCTCCCACCAAACGCATCGAACTGTATCTCAAGGGTCTGGTGCCCGAAATTCAGAATCATATGACCACAGCTAACCTTGGCACTATCCAGCAAGCCACTCGATTGGCTCATCGTCTCACAGACCAGGCTGTAGAACAGAACAAACTACCGAAACGAGCTAAGACTGATACTGCATGTGCTTCTAGAGATAACAAACGCAAGTGGGATGAAAACCTGAGCACGGGATTAATTTTGGTCCAACCTCTGACGCAGCAGCAAGAGATAGATGACTACCAGAGCCCCAAACAGCAGTTTTCTAGTAGTCATGGGCAGAAAAGATATCGAGGAATTCACCCATGGTGCAACAAATGTAACAGACACCACGGTGGCCAGTGCAACAGGGGTCGTTGCCAGCGGTGTCTCAAGATTGGTCATGAAGCAAAGGATTGTCGAAACTCACGTCCTGTAACCCAAGAACAACAACGACTGCCTCAACCTTCACAGAACCAGCAACTGCAACTACCAGCTCCACAGAGCACACAGCAGCAGCCACAGCGTGGAAACGGGGGATGTTTCCAGTGTGGGGCTGAAGGTCATTTTAAACGCGATTGCCCTCAATTAAACCAGGATCAGACTCAAAACCACGACCATGGAAACAGGGATGACAACGGGGAAAGTGTTGGGGGAAGCAATGGAAACCATGACGCCGGGGCAGCGTGTACATGATTGGTCAGGGAGACGCAATGAACGATATTTGAACTTATAACTTCTTTTTGGGTTTTTTTTTTCATTATTATGTTTCCGCTATTCGAACAAAGTTTGGTTTGAACATCAAATGTCTTGGGTTTTATGAATTATTTTAACTACTATATTTTATGTTTGATGTGATGGATGGGTTGATATTATTGAACACACCTGCCGTATTTACGGACTTTACGAACAGGGTGCGCAAACCTTATCTTGACAAGTTCGTTATTGTCTTTATTGACGACATTCTGATCTACTCCAAGAGTCAGGAGGAGCACGAGCAACACTTACGTCTTATCTTGGAACTTATTCGAAAGGAGCAACTGTACGCAAAGTTTTCAAAATGCGACTTCTGGCTTCGTGAAGTCCACTTCTTAGGCCACGTAGTGAACAAGGATGGGATACATGTCGATCCATCCAAGGTAGATTCGATCAGAAACTGGCCTGCACCGCGTACACCGACAGAAATACGTCAATTCTTGGGTCTGGCAGGTTACTACAGACGGTTTATTAGGGACTTTTCAAAGATCACGCAACCACTTACGCTACTGACACAGAAGGGTGTTACCTATCGCTGGGGAGAGCCCCAGGAGACTGCTTTTCAGCACCTAAAGGATAGACTTTGCAGTGCACCTATCCTCTCATTGCCAGAGGGCACAGACGACTTCGTGGTTTATTGTGATGCATCCATTCGGGGACTGGGATGTGTGTTAATGCAGCGCGACAAGGTTATCGCTTACGCCTCTCGTCAACTCAAGGTTCACGAGCGCAACTACACGACGCACGATTTAGAGCTGGGAGCTGTTGTTTTCGCGCTTAAGATATGGCGACACTACCTGTACGGTACCAGGTGCACGATTTACACCGATCACAGGAGTCTCGAGCATATCCTTAAGCAGAAGGATTTGAATATGCGTCAACGACGATGGGTCGAGTTACTTAACGATTACGAATGCGCTATGTTGTGGCGGATGCCCTTAGTCGAAAGGACACTTTACCACGGCGCGTGCGAGCGCTACAGCTTACGATTCAGTCTAGCCTTCCTGCTCAGATACGAGCTGCTCAGACAGAAGCCCTGAAGCCCGAAAACGTCAAGGCTGAAGCCTTACGCGGCTCACGACAACAAATGGAACAAAAGGCGGACGGCGCCTACTATGTCACGGGCCGGAGTTGGGTCCCTTTCTATGGCGGTTTACGCGAACTCGTAATAGACGAAGCACACAAGTCTCGTTACTCGGTACAACCAGGGTCGGATAAAATGTACCACGACATCAGCACTGCATATTGGTGGCCTAGTATGAAGGCCCACATTGCTACGTACGTTGGAAAATGCTTGACCTGTGCGAGAGTCAGGGTCAAATATCAGAAACCAGCTGGCCTACTTCAACAGTCTACGATACCACAGTGGAAATGGGAAGAAATTTCCATGGACTTTGTTACAGGCCTACCGAGATCTCAGCGTGGGAACGACACAATATGGGTGATCGTGGATCGACTCACCAAGTCTGCACACTTCCTGGCTATTAAGGAAACGGATAAGTTCTCCACTCTCGCAGATATCTACCTCAAGGAAGTTGTTTCGAGGCACGGGGTGCCCATTTCTATTATTTCGGATCGCGATGCACGATTCACGACAGAGCTTTGGCAAGCGATGCACAAATCCTTCGGTTCAGAATTAGACATGAGCACAGTATATCACCCTCAGACGGATGGGCAGTCTGAGCGAACTATTCAAACTCTAGAAGACACGCTTCGAGCGTATGTTATCGATTTCGGCAACGGCTGGGAAAAGCACCTCCCTTTGGTGGAGTTCTCGTACAATAATAGTTATCACACCAGCATTCAAGCCGCTCCATTCGAGGCATTGTACGGGCGTAAATGCCAGTCACCTCTCTGTTGGGCAGAGGTGGGGGATAGTCAAATCACGGGTCCAGAGATTGTAGTGGACGCCACAGAAAAGATTTCACAGATACAACGCATGGCGGCAGCACGCGACCGTCTGAAAGCCTACGCGGACCAGCGTAGAAAGCCATTGGAATTTCGGGTCGGGGACCGGGTTTTACTAAAAGTTTCACCCTGGAAGGGTGTAGTACGTTTTGGCAAACGGGGCAAACTAAATTCACGGTATGTCGGACCATTCTAGATCATAGAACGAATAGGCAGGGTAGCCTATAGATTGAATCTACCAACTGAACTCGGGGCAGTTCACAATGTCTTTCATGTATCGAACTTACAGAAGTGCCTATCAGATGAAAACCTTATCTTTCCTTGTAAGGAACCCACTATCGACGAGCGGTTACAGTTCGTCAAGGAACCAGTAGAAATCACGGACCGGGATGTGAAGGTCCTCAAAAACAAGAGAATCCCTCTTGTTCGAGTTCGTTGGAACTCCAAACGTGGCCCAGTGTACACCTGGGAACGCGAAGATAGGATGACAGAAAAGTACCCCCAGTTATTCGGAACCAATGCAACCACTACTGAGGCTGAAGCTACTACTACTGAATTTCGGGACGAAATTCCAAATCAACGGGGGGATGATGTGACACCCCAGGAAAACCAGTAAACGATACAGCTTACCTAGCTTCCTCAGTGAGTGCATACCAAATTTCGGGACGAAATTTCCAATTAGTTGGGGATAATGTGACAACTCGAGTTTCTGACTTTCACTTTCGCATTAAATGCGCGTTGACTTTGACTGTTTAGTTGTTTGGATTATGGACTTGTAATTGTACACGTTGTGTTTTGATGAAATGAATTGTCGTGTTGCACATATGTGATTACTTGCTGTGGTATTAAAGTTATTATTAGAATATTATTAAAACACTTAGTTTAGATCGAAACATGTTATGCCAATCGAAGGACCCCGAAAGATATCCTTCGATTCGAAGGATCAACTGCCGGTTCGAAGGATCTCGAAACATATCCTTCGAACCAAGACCATATCCTTCGACTGGAACCCAGATCCTTCGGCCCAGTCTTTCAGATGGGCTTGGCCCATTTCTGTAATACGTATAAATACGTATCAGCATGTATCGGCTGTCATTTTCTATCATATTCCCAACCCTAGAGCTCTCCAAACTGTGACGGCAAGCTAGTAACCACAGGAGACCCTTGCGACCAAACCCTCATTTCGGTTAGTAAAATCTATTTGATTCGATCGTTCGTTTATATGCGTATGTGTTCACGTGTAGTGTGTTCTTGATTGTTGATGTAACCTGAACTGATACATGCCTGAATATTATGATTTTGAATACGATTGAATATCGATATAGATTTCACATAGGGTTTGATGATGTGTTAATGTGCGTTAACCGGTTTCGTGATACGTTTAAACTAGGTTCATGCTAGACAATGATTTCTGGATGATTGCGTTATGATTAGATGTGCTAAATGATTCTGATGTTTTGGTAATGATGATGACGGCTGTACAGATGATTAGGGTTGCTGTTCCTGTGAAAACGTAACTGATTGTGAAAACGTAACTGTTGATTGATCGAAAGATGCTTGTAGTCGAAACATAGCATTGACCGAAGGATAGATATGACCGAAACATAATTAAGTTGACCGAAAGATACCTTAGGTCGAAAGATGACTGATGGTACGAAACATACCAACTAGTCCGAAAGATAACTGTGAAAACTTGTAAGTGTCGAAAGATCACTGATGTGTCGAAAGTTAACAGTGGATCGAAGGATAGTAGCAATTATAAACATCCTTCGAAGGATGGAATGTATACATGAACTATTTGACATGCCATGCTTGATGATGAATGTTTACATTTGTAATTGTGTGCACTAGCTGATGAGTAACTAGGAAATGGTACGTGTTGCGCCGATGTACAAACTGACTGTTACGTGAACATTATATTGCATGCGAATCATTGTGAACATGAACTGATTTGTTATACGTGCGTACAGTAGGACGTGATTAATTACTAGTGAGCGCATAACTTAGCATACCGAGCAAACCAAGGTGAGTTCACACAGCCAAGGCATGGGTTCCCAGGGTGGGAATGGGTTGGATGATTAATTGTGCATACTTTGATACTGTAACGAACGATTAAACTGTTGATGCTTACGAACTACTCAACTGCCTTCGCACCCACCCTGGTCGGTAAAGACTATGGTCGCGAACGAACTGATAAATTGCCTTCGCACACACCCTGGTCGGTAAAGACTATGGTCGCGAACTAACAGGAAAACGTGGAACACCACCACAGGAAAACGTGGAACACCACCACAGGAAAACGTGGAACACCACCACAGGAAAACGTGGAACACCACCACAGGAAAACGTGGAACACCACCACAGGAAAACGTGGAACCCCACCACAGGAAAACGTGGAACACCACCACAGGAAAACGTGGAACCCACCGCAGTAAAATATACAAACGGCCCAGTAGAGCCACCTATTACAAATGAACTTACTATTACGCATTCTCTTTATGTGAACTCGCTCAACTAGTTTGTTGATCATTCTGTTGCATGCCTTGCAGATCGCTAGGTACCTGGAGCTTGCACTGGAGATGCGGGTCGTTGTGGACAAGGATCGTGGCTCTTCCGCTTTACTATTGTGATACTTAAAACTATTGATACTGGTTTATTTACTATGCTTCCGCAACACTTTTGAAACGATTTAATGTTTGAACACCTTTTGTATTGAATGGATGGTTTTCATTTACTTTATTTAATATTAAATGCATGTTCAATATGATTGGTGGCTTGATCCTGGTCAGTCACGCTCCCAAGCGGTGATACTCCGCAGGTGGATTTTGGGGGTGTGACAACAAGAGTTTGATTTAGAAATCCGAGACAAAAAGGGAAGTGAGAATGTAGTAGCGGATCATTTGTCTCGGATTCCGGTGGAAGGGATCGATGATGTGAGTGAAATCAATGAAAGTTTTCCCGACGAGCAACTTTTAGCCGTTTCCACCTTCGTTGCACCGTGGTATGCTCATTATGTTAACTACTTAGCCATGGGTGCCATCCCAAGTCATTGGACCAAGAAGCGCCGACAACAATTTATGGTCCAAGTGAAGCAATACATTTGGGATGAACCGGATCTTTTCAAGATCGGACCGGATCAAGTTATACGAAGGTGTGTGCCCGAGACAGAAGTGTTGGAAATTTTGACCCATGCCCATTCGTCCGCATGTGGGGGTCATTTTAGTGGGCACAAAACAGGTTATCGGGTTCTTTCATGTGGGTTTTATTGGCCCACCATCTTCAAGGATGCTTGTGAATTTGCTAGAAATTGCATAAATTGTCAAAAGATGGGAAGCATATCGAAGAGGGATGAGATGCCTTTACAACCAATCTTGGTTGTAGAGATATTTGATGTATGGGGTATAGACTTTATGGGTCCTTTTCCGAATTCGAATGGCTTTCTATACATTTTGGTAGCGGTGGATTATGTCTCGAAGTGGATTGAAGCTATTGCAACACGAACAAACGACCATTCGGTTGTTTGTAAATTTGTTCAATCCAACATTTTCTCTCGTTTTGGAATCCCGCGGGTCATTATAAGTGATGGTGGTTCGCATTTCAAGAACTTCAACTTTGGGAAACTATTGAAGAGGTATAACGTGAATCACCGAATTGCCACACCTTACCATCCGCAAACAAGTGGACAAGTCGAAGTGTCCAACCGTCAAATCAAAGAAATTCTTATGAAGAAGGTAAGAACGGATAGAAAGGATTGGTCGAGTAAGTTAGACGACGCATTGTGGGCATACCGAACGGCCTACAAGACTCCTATTGGCACAACACCTTACCGGATGGTGTATGGTAAGGGTTGTCACTTGCCAATGGAGTTAGCGCATCGTGCACATTGGGCAATTAAGATAGTTAACGTGGATTATGACGAGGCGGGGAAGTTGAGAAAGTTGCAATTGAGCGAGATAGAAGAGATTCGGGATGAGGCGTATGAATGTGCATCAGCTTATAAAGATAAACTCAAGAAGGTGCATGATGCAAAACTGCGAAAGAGAACGTTTGAAGTGGGTCAAAAAGTTTGGTTGTATCACTCAAGATTGAAGATGTTCGCGGGCAAGCTCAAAAGCAAATGGATGGGCCCGTACGTCATTCGGAGAGTTGGAAGGTTTGGTGATGTAGACATCCAAGATGAACAAACACTTAAGCAACAAACGGTGAACGGTCACCGATTGAAACCATACTTGGAGGGGAACGACATCAACAACTTGGAGCTTGACAAAGCGGGCTACATCTTGCGCCCGGTCGATGAGGAACAACCATGAGAGGCCCAGGTTTGGTAGTGTAAATAGTAGTGTTTTGTTTTGTTTGTTTTGTATAGTGTGTACAATTACCGTATTTCCTTGAAAATCCGTGTTTGAAACAAGTGTGGGGACGTTCGGGTCACGAATTACTCTAACATTGTGTTGAGGACAACACGGGACTTTTGAGGGGGTAGGGTGATTTTTACACGTTTTTGAAAAAAGATAAAAACATAAAAAAGCGAAAAAAACTGAAAAAAATATAAAAATTCACTTCAGAAATTCAATTTTTGTGAAATGATAAACGCCCAGAAGCTACCATAAATTACGGTATTACCGTAATTTGCGGTGGAAATGAAAAAATTGGGGGCTTTACGGTGTATCGCTACTGATTTACGGTGAAAAAATTGGTGTTCAGGTTCCACCGTAACTTACGGTCTGACCGTAAGTTACGGTGCGCAGCAAAAGTGAATGGGCCGTTTGGGGTTCCGTATGTACATAAAAAAAAACAACAAATAATAGCATCTGGTCACGTGACATAACCCCATCCACACAATTCTTTCTTCATCTATCACCATCTCCATCTCTTTCAAAGACCCACAACTCCATAGCTTCTTCTACCTTCAATCCTCCATAACCTTTTCAATTCTTGTCCAAACTAAGTGAAATCGGAGTCTATCTTGACTAATTTTTCACGTAGTTTCTGATTTTGCCAAGAGATTTACAAGAAAACGCAGTTTTTGGGTCCGAACTTCAAACCCTAGCTTCGAAAATTTTGGGGCTTTGTGAAGTTTTTGCCTCATTTGTGTTTCTTACATCTTCACACAAGGTATGGAAGTTTAATTGTTGTATTTTGATGATACATTGTGAAGATTGAGGTTATTGTTGATGTTTGTTCATACCCACTTGCTTGTTCATAGTGTTACTTGTTACTTGTTCTTGAACATGAGTATGATTGTAGATGTAGGATGGTTAGTAAAGTAGTGAACTTGTGGGGATTTCTACATTGTAGAGACACCATGCCCAAATTTTTGAAAAATTTATACACTTATAGTTCACTAACATCTACAACCATAGTAACAAGCAAGTGTGGGGATGTTTTGGAGAAAGGAGCCTAATTTTGTTTCGGTTGTTTGTGTTGTTTGTTCTAATGTGTGTAGGAAAATGGTTAAGATGAAAGAAAAAGCAGGATCTCGTTCGTCATCATCGAAAGGGAAAGGCAAACAAGTGGAACAACAACCGCGAAAGAGACAATATTTGGGCCGAGTGGATGAAAGTGAAAGTGAGGAAGAGATGGAGTTGCACCCGGCTGAAAAGCCGATATGGAATTCGGGTCCATTAGATGATCAAGCCGAGGAGTGGCAACCGACACTCTACCATGACAGCATGAATAAGTTGAAGAACAAGGCTGCTGCATTCATTTGTGAAAGAGAAGTTAATGAGGTTCAATTTGGCCAGTTCGGGGTGTTTGATAAATTTCGCGCTCTAGGTTGGGAGGGGGCGCTTAGTTGTTATGATAAAGATAAAAGCAACCTGTTTATGACCGAAATTCAAGAATGGATGGCAACTCTTAAGGTTAACCAATATGACAGGCCATCGCAAATGAAGCTAACGGGTATTGTGAATGGAATTCCGGTGGAGATGTCTTTTGCCACATTGAAGAAATTGGGAAAATACGACAGTCTACCGGCTAGTGATTATATGATACCGACTCTTGATGACCTCCTGGTTAAACCGGAGAAACATGTTCGATGGAATGATATGTTGGCAGCAATATTTTTACCCGGTAAATACAGTGGTATTCTATACCGGAAGAATTTAAAAATAGAAGCTAAATTGTTGTTAGCCATATGTGTTCTCAATGTTATTCCACGAAGGGGAGACAAGGAGCAGGTGAGGTTTCCCGAAGTACCCGTTCTTTACTCGCTAATGCATGGGTCTCCGCGTTTTCCGATACGCTATCTGATCATGAACCACTTATGGATCTGCCGGAATAAGTATGGTAGAGACATCGCCCCGTATTGTCGAATAATTACGGGGTTAATGAAACAACAAAAGGCGATAACATCTGAAGATCGAGGAGCAACAAAAAGGCATCAGCCTTTTACGTTGGATAAGTTGGGGATTGGGTGGTCATATACACAATCAGAGCGTTATCACAAGTTAAAGTCGGAAGGGCAAAGGTGGAGGGCACTAAAGTTGGGTGCGCGAGATTTGTTACCGGGTGAGCCGGACGAGCCAGTAAGTGATGAAGAAGTAGTTCCAAGTGGAGATGAAGACTATGCGGGCGAGCCGCATGGTGGTGAAAATGTTAGTCAAGGGGGTTATGGTAGAGGTTACGGTGGTATGTTTTACGATTATACGCAACAGTCTTATGAGCCGGGTTGGGCTTAACGGTACAATGCAAGAAGTGATTGAGAATCAACGTCCTCCGGCATCTATTTTTGATACATGGTCGGGGTCGGAGAGGACGTTGTATGACCAAAATACCATGATGAGTGCAAGTATTGAGCGTTCTTTGAAGCAAAACTTTGATCGTAATGAGGCATGGAATCGCACACATGCGTATTCCCGTGAAGTGGAGATGAATAATAGATATCATGACGACCAAGAGAGGAGAATGCACGCTGATTATCATGCCGGGCGGCCGGTGGTTGTGGATCCACAACATGTGGATTATGCATCTCAACCACCGTATGATGGTAGTGTTTCGTATCCAACCCCGTCGATCCACCACTCATAATGGATTGACCCAAGGCAACAAGAGGGAGCCCAACAACAACAAGGAGGAAGTAGTAGTAGCGGCTCATTTGCATTTGGAGAATGGAACGACATGATGTCTTCCATCTTTGGACCTCCGGGACCGCGCTACTATTAGTCAGGTTGTGTTTCTCCTTTGTATATTTTGTGCATATGTGTTAGTTTGTTTTGTTTTGTTTACGGTTGGGTGGTGTATGATTGTTTTGTTGAGTTTGGGATGGTGCTTGTTGGTGGTGTCATGTGTTTTAAAAAAAAATTATAAAATGAAAAATCCAAAAAGAAATTTGGGGTTTGAGTGAAAAAGCTTTTTCTGGATGTTGAATGAATTTGAGTGATCAAAGCCTCAGAAAACCATACATTGGGGTCAATGTATCCCAAGTGTGGGGATGGGGGGAATTTTTTGGAGATTTTAGAAAAATTTTGAGCCAAGCGAAACAATGTGAAAATTTGAACACCCTAGATTAACCCTAAATTGAAGCACCGGCAACCCTTGATACCTTTTCATTCTTGGTGAGAATTGTAGCCACACTTGTATATAAATAATGCTTATCTTTGATGAGAGTGGCTACGGGTGGGGGTGCATTAGAACTTGTGCTTGAATGCGGTTTGAGGCCTTAGTTGAACATGAATGTGAAAAGGATAAGGGCATTTAGGTAGCCTCGTTGGTGTGAGCGAGTGTGGGATTGGGGGGGTTGGACCTCATAAGTTATATATATGAGCATGGTTGCGAGAGGGGCGGGGGTTTGGACATTTAGTTGCCAATTTTGTGCCTAAAAAGCCTATTATTTGTTACCCCTAGCTACTTACTTAAAAATGTACCCAAATTTGACTCGGTCTTTTAGTATTAGTAGTAGTAGTTGTAGTAATATGATGTAGATATGTTGATGCTTTATTGCATGGTTGTTTGCTTGTCAAAAAAAAAATCAAAAAAAAAAAGCAAAAAAAAAAAAAAAGCAATGAAAAATGAAAAAAGAAAGGATGTTTAGTTGTCTTGTATATAGTAGTTTAGATTGGTGATTGTTAGTTTGTTTTATTGTGTAATAAAAGACCGGGTTAAATTTTCGCTACTTCATATATATTCCATTTCCTACCCATACACCTAGCCACGTTACAACCTTGAAAGTCCCTTTGATTTGCATTCATGTTTGGCACTTATAGGAGAATGATCGATTTAGGTACAAGCCTATGATTGTGCAACCACCCGTTTGCCTATTGTGTGTCTAGCTTATCTTTGCTAGTATTCAATTGTAGCCGAGAGGAGAGATTTAGAGAGGGTTGCATTGTTTTGGGTATTAAAAAGGGGTTAGTAAAAGGATTGCTTGTTTCTGCTTGGTTTACATTGATCACTTGTTTTGAATTTGAATTGACGAGTTGCTTGGGACAAGCAATGGTTAAGTGTGGGGATGTGACGGGTGGTCCATTGGACAACCCTTTACGATGTTAAAAGATAAGTTTATCCCTCATTTAAGTGTGTAATTATCTCGAATTAGATAACTACTGTTGCTCATGTTTCAGGTGCGGTTTAGCGGCTTAAAGTGAAGAAAAAGGCAGCGTGGGAGGTTCGGAGTTGAACGGGTTGAGTTTGAAGCAAAAGATGAAACGAAGAAGCCAAATCAGCTTTCCACCGTAATTTACGGTCCCACCGTAAATTACGGTGGACCTGATTTTCACCAACTTCCTGCCGTAACTCAGTTTAATTGTGCCGTAACAATTTCATGTCCACCGTAACTTACGGTGGAGCCGTAAGTTACGGTGGAGTCTGTGATCAATTGTGTAACTGCCATCATTAAGTCGGTTTATGGGTGTCTTTTCACCTATTCTCATCATTGGACATTTTTGACAGACATTGGGGGCGATTTTGGCTATCTTGGCTTGGTTCTAGACAATTTCTAACATTCGGTTTGTGTTTTCGATTTGTATGAACATTGAATTGCTTGTTATGATGCTTCACCAAGCTATGTGTGGCTAAAACTTTCGGTGATCATCTTAGGTGCAGGTTTCTCTTGAAATTTTGTGTGTTTATTTCTGAATTTCTAGAATGATAACTTGTGTTTGCTTGTTTATCATGGTGTATGCATAATTGTTTGTAGCGTGTTAATTGATAGTGCAATTCTAGTCTCAATCGTACGTTCTTGGTGCCGTTGGCAATCGAGATATCACGGGAAGGGTTAGGGTTGGTTATTGATTAATTGGTCATCGGGAAACAACCTCGCGTTTATATAATCCGAGTACTTTGTTCCCTTTTATCACTTCAATTATCTATACACGAGTTATGTCTATGTAACTCTTTCTAGTTGGAATTACACACAATTGTTTAAAGAAACTGAATCCTAAGATGGTCATTGTTTTCCTAATTTGTTAAACAACCAATTTTGATTTGTACTTAGTTATTAATTTAGTTTTCTAAAACAACAATCTAAATCATTGATCTTTATTTTCTGCAAATTAGGTTAATTATAGTTTAATTGCAAAGCTACATAATCGACATACTTTCCACATACTCCCTGAGTTCGATACCCTCTTACCACTATCTATAGTTGTTATTGGGATTAAATTTGCGTGTACGTATGACAGCACGTCAGTAGTATGACACGGTTGCAGCTTTAACAGGTTAACCACTTGCTCTCAAAAACAATTATCGAGCCTGCGTGCCAATGTTGAACAATTTACTTTCTGTAACACCCCGTGTTACGAAAGTCAAAGTCAAAGTCAAGATTGAAGTCAAAGGAAGAAAAGATTGCTAATTGCGATCTGTCACTCCTTGCCTAATTACTGATCTGACTTCTTTGACTTGTAATCGAATCTTTTATTTTAATCGCTTTAGTTGTATTATGTGGAGTATCTATGAATAATCGAGGTTTAATCGATGTTTATCGCATGTTTTATCGCGTTATCGCTAATCGCATCGCAATCGCATTCGCAACCCGAATTATGCATTCTGGATATTGTTTTACGTGTGTGAGCTAATTACGTGTTACTAGTGCATGTTTACTGTATGTTTTGTGGTGATTAATCGAAACGCAATCGCAACTCTATCGCAACGCAATTGAATCGCAAACGCTAAGCGCAAGTGTAATCATCCTAAGTAACTTGATGAATGTATGTTAGACATAGTGAGGGTTGGCTAAGTTAGTTGTAATACTATCACGTTGCATGTTCGCTTAAACGCATCGCAACGCTCAACACATGAAATGAAACGCCAAAACAAAACTCGTCAGAGCCACTCGATCGAGTGACCACTCGATCGGACGACCATCCGATCGGATTGCCATCCGATCGGAGTGTCATCCGATCAGTGACATCCCATCCGGCACTTGAGCACTTTCCCTATTTGGCAACCTATAAATACCCCTCCTATGACATCATTTGATGTGACAGCTCCCTCATTTGACCAGCCACACTCAAGACCTTCTTTCTCTCGATTTCTAGCGATTCTTGTAAGTTTTCAGCTCAAATCTTGTACTTCTGTGATCTACACACACTCCTTCATCTTTTTCACCTTTGAATCTTGACGGGTGGTCCGTAGGACGACCCTTAAACAAGCTAAAAATACATACATCTCATACTTTATTCGGTTTATTGTTTGAACTTAGTAACTACGAGAGATTTGATGTTGCAGGTGTTAAGGCGCTCAAAGTGCAGGATTTAGGAAGCTTGGATGGATGTGGGAAGATGGCATTATTAAGAGATGAAGAAAACAAGTTTCGAGGGAGAAACGAAGGAAAAAGCCCACTCAGCGCCGTAACCTACGGCTAGGGGCCGTAGGTTACGGCCATCAATGATCCACAAGTGCACTGCCCTAAAACAGAAGGTTCATGCCGTAAAGAACATTCAGAGCCGTAACCTATGGCCCTCAGCCGTAGGTTACGGCACCCCATGTTGACCTTGGAGCTGCTGACAGCCGTAACCTACGGCTGGGAGCCGTAGGTTACGCCTCAGACTGATCTCAAAATGTAACTTACACATTTATTGGCCATTTCATGAGGATTTATGGGGTCTTATCATGGGTATTCGGTTACGGAAGATGGGGGACGAGTTGGGGGACTATATTTGAGGCACTTGGGAGTGAAAAACATATCTTATCATCTATCTTTCATCTAGTTTTGTTAGTAATCTTGTTGAACAATATTTTCTTCTATTTTTGCATGATGTTGTCACTTCAAGCCATGTGTGGCTAAACATTCTATGATTATCTTGGGTTGACGGTTGTGTAAGACTTGTGCTTTTATTTTATATTTCTAGAATAACAACTCCTTTCTCTTTGAATTGTTTGTTATGGTGCATGATTGATTGTTAGCAAAGTATTGATTTTTATGCTAAACTAATTAGAAACCATACGTTCTTGGTGCCGTTGGCAATCGAGATATCATGGGTATAGTTAGGCTTGGGTAAGGGTTAATTGATCATCGGGTAACAACCTCACGTTCTAGGAATCTGAGTACTTAGTTCCCTTTCATCACTGCAATTGGTCATACACGAACTATGTCTATGTAGTTCTTTCTAGTTGAATGTTAGCACAAAAGTCGAAGCAAACCGGAAACTCAAGATAGTCATTTGTCTCGAAAATTGTTTACAAAAATCAATTCTCAATTTTGCAATTTATTTAGTCAAACTTAGTTTTAAAACCAATCTAATCAAATCAACTCTTGAATTTTATTTTCTTGTAATTAGCTTAACTTAGTTCATTTAGATAAATCTTCAAATAACACATATTCCACAAACTCCCTGTGTTCGATACCCATTTACCGCTATCTATTTAGTAGTAATTGGATTAAATTTGATTGTGACCACGACATCACGTCAAATTTTGGCGCCGTTGCCGGGGAGTAGTGCGCAACGTGTGTTATTTTTGTTCTTTTCTTAAGTTTGTTATTTTTCTGGTTTACGCGGAGTGTGTTAGTGTGCAGGTATTTACAGGTGCATGCGTACTAGAAGCTCTCACAAGCTTTCACCACTAGTGTTTGATCCAGAAATCGAGCGAACTTTGCGAGCAAATAGGATTTTACTAAGAGAAAATACAATCAGCGGTTCACCAACAACACCGATTACACCAATTACACCACTTCGATACATGAATAGGGATCCACCACCACCACCCACTACGGGTGAACCTGCTCAACCCTTTATACCATCAACCACTCAACCTTCACCAAATACCACAATTCCACCAAATACTACCGAACCCACCATAATTCAAAATGTTACACCAACCAACACCACACAACCCATTAATACCCAAGAAGAACCAACCATTACCTTTAATCCTTCCACTACTATACCACCATTATCCCATTTCTTCCCGGGTGCGGGTCCGTCATATTCAAGCCATACCATAGCACCAATTTCGACCATTGTCCATGCTACACCGTTTCGACCGTCAAACCAGTCGGGTTTCCAATACTCGACTCTTCCATTTGGGCAATCTTCGGGAATTCAAGGAGATGGGTATGATGAAGGATTTGAGGAGTTTGAGGGTTTTGATGAAGACGGGTATGCTTACGGGGGTGATGGAGATCAAGGGGAATACGGTTATATGCAAGGCCAAATGCAAGTGATTCCAAATGTTGGTGGAGTGCAACAACAACTCATACCTCAACATGTGAGGCTGAGGCCACAAGGGCCACAAATGCAACGTCCCATACCATTGCAACAAGTTCGCTCACCGAATGTTCAACAATTCCAAAGGCCACTTCAAAACCCACCCATGCCACAACAACAATTTCAACAACCAAATGTACCACAAGGGCATATACCAAGACCAATGGGAGTTCGTCCAAGGGGTAGGTTTGGTGTTCCAAGGAGGCATCTTAGAGAGCATGCGAGGGGTATTGAAGCACATTTTAGGCCGGTGATTACTCACAATCCTTCACCGGTGGTTATTCCTCATAACAACCAAGGAAGAACCTTTGAAGTAAGGACTAATTCCTTACAAAGTTTGCCGAAATATAAGGGTCTAGCAACGGAGGAACCTTATTTTCATTTGGAGGCCTCTGACTCAATTTGTAACACTCTTGGGAGTCAAGGTTTTTCGGCCGATGATGTGAAGTTGGTTTTGTTTCAATTCTCCTTGGAAGATAAGGCAAAGAAGTGGTTCTACACTTTGCCTTCGGCATCTATTTACACTTGGGGGGAAATGCAACAAATTTTCCTAGACGAATTCTATACCGCCCAAAAGACCAATGATGCTAGGAAGGGTTTGAGGAGTTTCCAACAACAACAAGGCGAAATGTTCCATGAAGCCTTTGAGCGCTTTAATATGATGATTAAAAATTGCCCACACCATGGGATTGAGCTTTGGGAGTTGATGAACGCCTTTCATGAAGGGTTGTGTGCCGAAGATGCACGAGATCTGATATCCATCACAAATGGGACTTTTGGCACCAATTATGAGAATGATGATTGGGAGTTCTTGGAACAAATGGCCATTACTTCAAAGAGAAAAGCTCAAGCATCAAGGAGAGCATGACCGGCCATTACCCGAACACAAGTGCATGCCGCCGAGGATGGTAATGTACAAACTTCTAACCAAATTTATGATGTTTGTGCTATTTGTAATGAAGGCTGAAAATTGCCAAGGAATGTTGGATGGGCAATATGAGGAGGTGAATGCTTTACAAGGTCAAGGAGGAGGTGGTAGAAATTACAACAATATGAATTCTAACACTTACCACCCCGGGTTGAGGAACCACCCAAACTTTCGTTATGGGAACCCTTCAAATCAAGTTAACCCGAATTTCCAAGGAAACCAAGGATTTCAAAGGAAATATCAAACGGGTCAAAGCTCTTTGGGTGGAAACGAAGTAATGGAGATGTTGAAGGCGATGCAAGTTGAAATGCAACGAATGAATCAACGTGATGAGGTTCGGATGCAAAAGGACGAGGCCCGTGATAAAGCTATTCAAACTCTGACTACTCAAATGGGTCAACTTGTGAGTGAAGTGGCAATTTTGAAGAAAGCAAAAGGCCAACTACCAAGTGACACGGTGATAAATCCCAAAAACATTAAAAGTGTTAACATCAATGTGGTAAGTACCGTTCCTAATAGAGAGTTCAATGAAATATTTGCAACATCTTCTTGTCAAGTGAATGCAGGTTTGGAAAAGGATGCCGAGGTTGAAACGGACAGAGAGCATGGAGCACCAATTGTGCCTATTCGTGTGGGAAAAATCAAAAATCCCTCACGCATTGTTAGACTACGGGGCAAGCATGAGTGTGCTACCAGGCGATCTATACGATATGTACGACTTTGGTCCGCTTGAAGATATAGACACCATAGTGAGCTTGGCGGATGAAAGTTGGAGGCGTCCACGGGGAATGGTTAAGAATGTTATGATTCGGTTGGGAGAATTCGAATACCCAGTGGATTTTCTGGTTTTAGATTATGCTACTACCACAATGGCGTCACAACAAAGGGTGATTTTGGGTCGACCATTTCTCTATATGGCAAATGCTCAAATTGATTGTAGAGAAGGAATCATTAACATGACCGAAAAGAACCGTAAGTTGTCATTTAATGTTCAGACGAAGATGATTAGTTACGAGTTTGTTGAGGCAGATGATAGTGGGTTTAGTGAAAAGGTGTTCCAAAGAATGAGAAGAAATCACCCACCGGATCATGAAGAAGAGCATATGGTTTCAAGCAAGAGCGTATTTGATTATCCACCAAGTCAAAACAAGATGGATGCATTTTGCTCAATGGCACAAGGAAGTGATGGAGATGGTAGGAACCGCTTCTTTGAGCCACCTTAAATGGGGGTGGCACGGTCTGGCTGAAGACTCGAAACTTAGCGCTGCTCGGGAGGCAACCCGAGGTTTTATATTGATCTTGCTATTTTTATCTTTCTATGTTTCAGGGCCATGGTGACATTCAAGTGTGGGGAAGATGTACGAATATTTGTGTGAATGTGGTGATAGGAAGTCGGATTGTCTACAACATCGGTTGTGTCAAACTTCACCAGGTCAATGTACTCTTTCCTTAGTCTTGTTATGTTCTTTAGCTTTGAAATTTTGGTAGTTAGTTGTTTGCTTTTGTTTATGGTTGGGAGATTTGGGGGTGTATTAGTTTGATGTTATGTTTTGGGGTTGGGCTAGTTAGTGGTGTGATGTTTTTTAAAAAAAAATACAAAAAGAAACTTGGGGTTTGAGAGTATAAGCAATTGTTGATTTCTTGGTTAAAGCGATCTTTTCCTCAAAACCATACATTGGGACAATGTATCCCAAGTGTGGGGATGGGGGAATTTTTGAGAATTTTAAAATTTTTGTAAATCCAAGCGAGAGGTGTACAAATTTGAAAACTTGATATTGTGCCATTTGACACACCGACACCCATTCCTAGTCTTTTCTTGGTGAGAATCGAGCCACATATGAGTGTTATTGATATTTCTTTGTTTGAGTGGCGGTGTGTGTAGTGTGTTAATAGAACTTGTGTGTGAATACTTGTTAAATCCTAGAGTTAGCATGCTTTTGGAAATGATAGGGGACTTTTAGGAAGCCTCGTCTAGATGTGTGAGAGTGCGGGATTGGTGGGTTGGACCTCATACTTTACATATATGAGCTTGGTATTGTGAGGGGTGGGGGTTTGGTCCTTAGAAAGCCACGTTGAGCCTTAAACCATTCGGTTGTGACCCAAACCTACTTCTTACAAAACTTTACCTATTGAGACGACCCGGTTTAGGAATTTAGTTTGTGATTGTTGATATTCTTGTATATATTGTTGAGTTCTATATAAAAAAAATACAAAAAAGAAAGAAAAAAAAGAAAAGAAAAAATATGAGAAAAGTGCAAAAAGAAAGAGTTAGTTGCGATAGTAGTTGAAAATGTTGATGAAGTTGTGTATATAGTTGATGTTTGCTTTGTTTAGTAGTAATCGGTTCGAATCAATTAGCTCCTTCATGTGTATTCCACCATTCCCTACCTTTGCATTTAGCCCCGTTACAACCGGTAAGTCCCTTTGATTCATAAGCATGCTAGATATTTGTTAGGAGGAAACTTGATTCTTATACAAGCTTATTGTCGCACACACACACACACACGCATTGAGTGGTTTTGCATTACATGCTAGTAATTCTTGTCATCGAGAGGTTCTTGTGAGGGGTGTGTCTTGTGGTACGATTGAAAGTTAGTAAAAGGTCGGCACATTTTAGCTTGGGTTTGTGTGATTAGTTGTTTGTGGTTGAGAATGGTTTTCGAATGGGTTGCTTGGGACAAGCAACGGGTAAGTGTGGGGATGTGACGGGTGGTCCGTAGGACAACCCTTAAACAAGCTAAAAATACATACATCTCATACTTTATTCGGTTTATTGTTTGAACTTAGTAACTACGAGAGATTTGATGTTGCAGGTGTTAAGGCGCTCAAAGTGCAGGATTTAGGAAGCTTGGATGGATGTGGGAAGATGGCATCATTAAGAGATGAAGAAAACAAGTTTTGAGGGAGAAACGAAGGAAAAAGCCCACTCAGCGCCGTAACCTACGGCTAGGGGCCGTAGGTTACGGCCATCAATAATCCACAAGTGCACTGCCGTAAAACAGAAGGTTCATGCCGTAAAGAACATTCAGAGCCGTAACCTACGGCCCTCAGCCGTAGTTACGGCACCCTATGTTGACCTTGGAGCTGCTGACAGCCGTAACCTACGACTGGGAGCCGTAGGTTACGCCTCCGACTGGGAGCCGTAGGTTACGCCTCCGACTGGGAGCCGTAGGTTACGCCTCCGACTGATCTCAAAATGTAACTTACACATTTATTGGCCATTTCATGAGGATTTATGGGGTCTTATCATGGGTATTCGGTTACGGAAGATGGGGGACGAGTTGGGGGATTATATTTGAGGCACTTGGGAGTGAAAAACATATCTTATCATCTATCTTTCATCTAGTTTTGTTGGTGATCTTGTTGAACAATATTTTCTTCTATTTTTGCATGATGTTGTCACTTCAAGCCATGTGTGGCTAAACATTCTATGATTATCTTGGGTTGAAGGTTGTGTAAGACTTGTGCTTTTATTTTATATTTCTAGAATAACAACTCCTTTCTCTTTGAATTGTTTGTTATGGTGCATGATTGATTGTTAGTAAAGTATTGATTTTTATGCTAAACTAATTAGAAACCATACGTTCTTGGTGCCGTTGGCAATCGAGATATCATGGGTATAGTTAGGCTTGGGTAAGGGTTAATTGATCATCGGGTAACAACCTCACGTTCTAGGAATCTGAGTACTTAGTTCCCTTTCATCACTGCAATTGGTCATACATGAACTATGTCTATGTAGTTCTTTCTAGTTGAATGTTAGCACAAAAGTCGAAGCAAACCGGAAACTCAAGATAGTCATTTGTCTCGAAAATTGTTTACAAAAATCAATTCTCAATTTTGCAATTTATTTAGTCAAACTTAGTTTTAAAACCAATCCAATCAAATCAACTCTTGAATTTTGTTTTCTTGCAATTAGCTTAACTTAGTTCATTTAGATAAATCTTCAAATAACACATATTCCACAAACTCCCTGTGTTCGATACCCACTTACCGCTATCTATTTAGTAGTAATTGGATTAAATTTGATTTTGACCACGACATCACGTCAAATCTTAACTTTTAACCATGAAATCAGCGGATTTAAGGTGTTCTAGGATGATGTCATCATGGAGTTCTTATGGACTTCAAGATTTGGCTTCATTCCACCAAGAACAACTTAGATCTGAAAGATTTCCACATGAATAAACAATGATTTCGCATAGATCTAAACATTTTCTAGGTTAAAAGGATTGAAAGAAGTTTTTCCAACTTTCTTTCAACTCTTTTACACTCAATGCATTCAAAACCAATATAATCGGAGCTCGTTTTGATCTTCTACTCATTCTTAGTGAAGCGTTGGTTCAAGATCTGATTTCTATCTAAGAGACAACTGATCCCGGGTTAAACATGAACAACCGTCACGAACAGTTAACTGATCGGACTTGGGTGATTCCTGTTCGATCGGATCATTGGGGTCTTGATAGGGTTCTGTTGTTTAGTGCGTTATCATATCGTCTCGAGCAAACTGCAAAATTTCAAAACTTTCAAAAATCTTCAAGTTGCAAAACGATCAGATCGCAGGACGGATTGCCGTCCGATTGGATTGCCATCCGATCGAACTGCAATCCGATCGGATTGCACTTGAGGTTCAACACTTAAACCATTTTCAACATGTTCAATGCATAAGTCAATTGTAACGGATTGCCACCCGATCGGTAGACCATCCGATTGGATGATAATCCTGCTGTGAACTTGTTCTCTGAGAAATACCTCGCCGGACTGATCGCCATCCGATCGAACCACCGTTCGATCGAACGACCTGAAAGATAGAGATACTTCTCTGTTTTCAAAATGCTACAATGAAAACTTCAAAGCCATCATACACAAACACATCCATACCAAACGAATGTCAATCCGACCGAATGGTCATCCAACCGGATGACCATCCGAACGGATTGACATCCGATTAAATGACCATCCGATCGGATTGCCATCCGATTGGATTACTGTTCGACACTTGGTTCTTTTGCACCGTTTTACGCGCCGTTCTTCGCTTATGCTATCGTTAACTGTTCAGGCTAATCTCTCTCAGCGCTCCCTTCAATCAAAGAGGGTGTTTACTTGTTAAGCACGATCTGTGAGTATACTCGATCCCTTTTTGCTTTACGCACTTTTGGGTGTTACATACGTTACTTATTCAAATCACAATCGACACACAGCGCAAACATTATTTATAGGCTGACCGTTATTGCATGTTTCGTGTTATTCGATGAATGCTTGTATGTTATGTTAACACAGTGATTGTTGCCTGACACCTTAGCAACGTTAGTACTATAGTTTGGACTCAGCACCTGTCGTGGACAGGGGTTGTTAAGGGCTTTACTTCACGTGTCCCAGTGGGGATATGTGTTGCGCATTCTACATCTCGCAGTCACATCTGTGCATATTTCTCTGTCGATAGCCTACTAGCCTTCACTTTGTTACATGTGACATGTTGGTTATGCGTAAATGAATTCGAACTCTGTTATACTATCAAACTTGTATGCTCACCTTTACACTATGTGTATTGACCTTTACTTTAACGTATGTGGCAGGTGCTTAAGATGCTAGGAATTGTTCTTTGGTGAATCAAGGTAGGGGTCTAGTTATGTCACGCTTAAATCTGAGTTTTCGAAACAATATTTGTTTTTGAGACAATTATTTGTAATAACTGTTTTATTTGGATATGTTGTGGTATGGGACATGACGTTTAATTATCTGGTAATGAATAGTTGTTATGGATACTCATGGACAATCTGTTTCGCTCAGTGCCGTGCCCCGATGTTTCCGCCATCGGTTGGGGTGTGACAGATTGGTATCAGAGCCATAACTATAGGGAATTAGGCAAGACTCGACGTAGTCCGGGTCGATGTCTTAGAAACGACCTAGTCTATAGTCTAAGTACCAACAGACCGACTTGTGCATACCCTGTAGGGGTTTTTTACGAGCTTACTTGCTATTTTCGCTCACCCTTACTGAGCACTATCACTGCACTATCTCAACTGAACAAGTAATTAGGTCGAGATTAGGTGTGAAAACTACAAACTCTCTACCGGATCGCTTGTTCGACCCACATTTTTATCTCCAAACAAGAGAATTTGCGTTGAATTAGGAGTGAAATCCGTACTTTATTGCAGATTTTCCTCTCAATCTCATCAAAACAGGAACGAAGTTGTTAAGTCAGGGGTGAAACCCGAACCTTGATGACTTGTTTCGTTCTCTATTTTGGTTTTACAATACTCTCACCAAAGTCTTGACGGACTCCAACGACTTGAAGTCACACTATAACCGGAAGGAATGCGTACCGATCGCCGAAATCGAGGCGAGAGCACAGTCCCGAAAGCCGAAGTGTGTACCAAAAGTCCTTGTGAATAGTCGAATACTTTGGGTAGTCAACGTCTATCAAGCCTTTGACAATCTATCCTCAATTTCAAGCTCGCAACCGCTGATTTTACGTGTTTCGATTCTAAGCCTGCAACTGCTGACTCTGATATTCGTCGCTTTTATGTGGATTTTTTTCATGTTTTATGTGGTTTTACCTGTTTATATGTTTCGATTTTTGGTGATGTATACGCTTTACGCTTCTCGATTTGATCGACACACACAATTCACACTACACATCTATCTCAAAACATTAACAAATCGCTACTACCAGTGGATAATCGCATGCTATGCTACTCGCTGTCTACTCCCTAATCGCGCTCGCTCGAACTCGCGGATTTTGAATGATAGGTGATTATGTGCGACCAGGGTAGGCGAATATGTGCAAAATATAGATTGGTTTCTGTGGGTTACGTGCTTTTGTGTTATATGTGTTTATGTGTTTTCGTGCTTATGTGTTTACGTGCCTACGTGACTATGTAGTACGTGATTGTGTTCCTGAGCTTTAGTAGTATTAAGTGATTGTGAGGTGAGATTCAATTATATAGTGTCTGAGTCCTATGGCAATGTCTATTGCAGACAATGTCGTCATTTGGATCATTTCACTCGCGCTCTGCTTGTCGCAATCATGAAGACAAGCGTATCGCTTCACTCGTCGCTAAGCAAATTGCGAAAGTCATTCCGCAAATCGTTAGTGAGCTGAATGAAAACAGTAGCAAGTCTTCTAAAGAGTCCCGGACTGATTCGCCAAAGTCTGCTTTTAACTTCAAGCAGTTCAAAGCCTGCGGCCCGAAGGAATTTACCGGCGAAGATGGGCCTACGGCCATGTTCCAATGGTTTGATTCGATCGAAGTCACCCTGCGCCAGAGTGGCTGTCCTGATAATCTCTGCACTCTTAACGCCACCGGCGTCTTCCAATCCCGAGCTCTAGAATGGTGGACGACCGAGAGAAACAAGCGCGACAATGATGCAACTTACAGGCTGACGTGGGATGAGTTGAAGGATGTTATGATGCAAGAGTTCTACCCTCCCCACGAGCGCCAGAAGCTGGAGGACGAGTTCTGGCATATCAAGCAAAAGGATGGTGACAACGGTGGTTTAACTGCTCGCTTCAAGCACCTACGCATCATCTGTCCAGGTCAAGTTACTACGCCCGAATCACCATCAAGAAGTATATCCGTGCTCTTCTGGATTGCGTGACTAATTTCGTTCAAGCTGCAAAGACGACAACTATTGAGGAAACTTTCTTACTCGCTGCTGAGATCAACGACAAGCGAGTCAAGTCTGGTTACTGGGATAAAGCCTCCAAGAATCTTCATCAAGCTACCGCTGTTCCAACCGCTGAAACCGCCGCCGCACTGCAGTCTTGAAAGTCCTCCCGCCGCAAGAGGAAGAACAACAACAATAGTAGCAAGAATTGCGCTGTCACCGCTGCCGCTCCTCTTCAAGCAGTACCTGCCCCACTGTAGCCTCAACACCACCAAGTAGCGGCACCGGTCACCAACGCACCGCCGGCTAAGCATGGGTACACTGGTCCTCACCCGGCTTGCCCTACTTGTACTAATCACCATCCAGTGGGAGTCGCTTGCAGATACGGTGTGCACTGCAACATGTACGGCCACTTGACCGCCAACTGCCGTACAGATCCACGTCAAGCTCCAGCTCCAGCTCAAGGTCAAGCTCCTGCTCAACAAGCTCTAGTTCCTGCTGCTCAAGGCCAACAAGCGGCTCCTGCACCCGTGATCCATGCTAGAGCTTGCTTTGCGTGTGGTGATCCCAACCACTTTGCAAACAGGTGCCCCAACCGAGTGGTGAAGCAAGAGTCACAACAACAGCAACAACAGCAGCCAGCAGCCCGCGGACGTACTTTCAACATCAATGTCCACTAGGCTCAAGCAGACAACAACATGGTTAATGGTACGTTCCTTGTGAATGGTATATATGCTTCGTGTTTGTTTGATACTGGAGCCGATAACTATTTTGTATCGTTTGAATTCGAAAAGCTCCTTAATCGTAAGCGCGCCCCTCTCCCTTCGACGTTCGATGTTGAAGTTGCCACCGGAAGAACCGTCGCTGTCAATTCTGTTCTTCGTGATTGTACTCTCGAACTCAACAATCACGTCTTCCCTATCGATCTTATTGCTATGCAGCTCGGTAGTTTTGACGTCATAATAGGCATGGACTTTCTTCACGAAAATCATGCTGAAGTTGTTTGCTTTTATAAGATGATTCGATTCTCGCTCGCTAATGGTGATCAACTATGTGTGTATGGCAAAACTTCTTCGAAAGGTCTCAAACTTATGTCATGTACCTAAGCGAGCTAGTATTTCCGCAAGGAATACAGAGCTTTCTTGGCTAACATCGTAGTAGCGAAGAAGGAAAAGAAAGAGAAGGAAATAGACAAGGTGCTTGTAGTTCGTGATTTTCCTCTTGTATTTCCTGATGAGTTACCTGGATTACCTTCGAGTCGTGATATCGACTTTCGTATCGACCTCATTCCTGGAGCAAATCCTGTTGCTAGAGCTCCTTATCGACTCGCTCCATCAGAAATGCGCGAACTCTCGAGTCAACTCCAGGAATTACTTGACAAAGGCTTCATTCGCCCTAGCACTTCTCCTTGGGCGCACCAGTTCTCTTCGTCAAAAAGAAGGACGGGACATTCCGGATGTGCATCGACTATAGGGAGTTGAATAAGCTGACGATCAAGAATCTCTATCCCCTGCCTCGAATCGATGATTTGTTTGATCAGTTGCAAGGTGCTACGTGTTTCTTGAAGATCTATCTACGCTCAGGCTATCACCAGTTATGCATTCAAGAGGAGGATATATCCAAAACTGCTTTTCGCACTCGATACGGCCACTATGAGTTCGTTGTTATGCCCTTTGGTTTGACCAATGCACCTGCGGTTTTCATGGATCTGATGAATCGCGTGTGTAAACCTTTCCTCGATCACTTCGTCATCGTGTTCATTGATGATAATGTGCAACATCTACGTTTGGTCCTCGAGCTACTCCAGGGGAATCGACTCTATGCCAAATTCTACAAGTGTGAATTTTGGCTAGAGGAGGTTCAATTCCTCGGTCACATTGTCAATAGTGAAGGTATTCACGTCGACCCTGTGAAGATCGAAGCTATTAAGAGTTGGGTTACACCTAAGAACCCGTCTGAAGTCCGTTCCTTTCTTGGACTAGCGGGCTATTATCGCCGATTTATCAAAGGATTCTCTCAAATCGCCGTGCCGCTTACCTCCCTCACGCATTAAGACAAGCCTTTTGTTTGGGGAACTCAATAAGAGACTGCCTTTCAAACTCTAAAGCTTATGCTCTGCAATGCTCCTGTTCTCGCTTTACCTGACATGAACAACGATTTCGTTGTTTATTGTGATGCCTCGAACCTTGGTCTTGGTTGTGTTCTCATGCAACGGGACAAGGTTATCGCTTACGCGTCTGTTCAGCTCAAGATCCACGAGAAGAACTATACAACCCACGATCTCGAGCTTGGTGCAGTTGTTTTTGCGTTGAAGATTTGGCGACACTACATTCTCAACCAAAAAGAACTGAATATGCGCCAGATCATAAGAGCCTGCAACACATTCTCAACCAAAAAGAACTGAATATGCACCAACGCCGATGGGTTGAACTTCTCAACGATTACAATTGTGAGATTCGTTATCACCCTGGAAAAGTAAATGTCGTTGCCGACGCTTTAAGCCGACGAAGGTATTTGCATAGCGTTCGTACTATCCAAGCCCAACATAATCTCGAAACTCTTATCCGTGACACTCAACATGCTTGTTTTACCGAACGTACATTAAAGAAGGAAAGGATTCTAAGCGATGGCGCCCAGCTAGTGAATAAATCGAATGGGATATTCCGCTATCTAGACCGAATTTGGATTCCCAAGCGTACCAACCTATGACAGTTTCTTCTGGACGAAGCCCACAAGTCTCGATATTCTATTCATCCCGGTGCCGACAAAATGTACCAGGACCTTCGCTACAAGTACTGGTGGCCGGGTATGAAGAAAGATATCGCCCTCTATGTTTCGAAGTGCCTGACTAGCTCGAAAGTCAAGGCCGAACATCAAAGACCCTCTGGCTTACTCGTCCAACCCGAGATTCCCATGTGGAAGTGGGAGAGTATAGCTATGGATTTCATAACGAAACTTCCGCGCACGCCATCAAGTCACGACAGCATCTGGGTGTTGACCGTCTGACTAAATCTGCTCATTTCCTGCTGATACGAGAAGACTATAAGGTAGAGAAATTAGCTCGAATCTACACCGATGAGATCATTTTTCGACATGGGACGCCTTGTGACATCATCTCTGACCGCGATGGTCGGTTTACATCGCGTCTTTGGAGAAACATTTCAATATGCTCTCGGTACTACGCTTAATCTAAGTACCGCTTTCCATCCCCAAACCGACGGTCAGACTGAAAGAACGATTCGTACCCTTGAAGACATGCTTCGCTCGTGTGTTATAGATTTCGGTGGTAATTGGGACGCATACTTACCTTTAGTCAAATTCTCGTACAATAACAATTATCACTCTAGCATTCAAGTGGCACCGTTTGAGGCATTATATGGAAGAAGATGTCGATCGTCTCTTGTATGGCACGAGATCGGAGACTCGCAAATAACCGGTCCTGGGCTGTTGCAAGAAACGACTGACAAAATCCTCCAAATTCGAGACAATCTGCTGAAAGCTAGGAGTCGTCAGAAAAGTTAAGCCGATATACGCCGCAAGCCCCTTGAATTTGACGTTGGCGACCACGTACTCCTAAAGGTATCACCTTTGAAGGGTGTGGTCAGATTCGGCAAGAAAGGAAAGCTCGTGCCTCGATATGTGGGACCCTTTAATATTCTGGAAAGGATCGGAAAAGTTGCCTACATACTTGAACTACCAGAGGAACTTAGCAACGTCCACCCGAATTTCCATGTTTCGAACCTCAGAAAGTGTCTGGCTGAGCATGATTTACAAGTTCCACTCGAGGATCTACAAGTGGACGAAACATTACACTTCGTGGAGAAGCCTGTCGAGTTCATGGACCGAGAAACCAAGCATCTCAGATGCTCACGCATTCCCATAGAGAAGGTCCGCTGGGAAGGCAAACGCGGCGCAGAGTTCACTTGGGAACTCGAAAGCGACATGAAGGCGAAGTACCCGCAGTTGTTTGTTACGGCTAAAGCCTAATTTCGGGACGAAATTCCCTTAACTAGGGGAGGCTGTAACACCCCGTGTTACGAAAGTCAAAGTCAAAGTCAAGATTGAAGTCAAAGGAAAAAAAGATTGCTAATTGCGATCTGTCACTCCTTGCCTAATTACTGATCTGACTTCTTTGACTTGTAATCGAATATTTTATTTTAATCACTTTAGTTGTATTATGTGGAGTATCCGTGAATAATCGATGTTTAATCGATGTTTATCGCATCCCTAATCGCATCGCAACCCGAATTATGCGTTCTGGATATTGTTTTACGTGTGTGTGCTAATTACGTGTTACTAGTGCATGTTTACTTTATGTTTAGTGGTGATTAATCGAAACGCAATCGCGACGCAATTGAATCGCAAACGCTAAGCGCAAGTGTAATCATCCTAAGTAACTTGATGATTGTATGTTAGATATAGCGAGGGTTGGTTAAGTTAGTTGTAATACTATCACATCGCATGTTCGCTTAAACGCATCGCAACGCTCAACACACGAAACGAAACGCCAAAACGAAACTCGTTAGAGCCACTCGATCGAGTGACCACTCGATTGGACGACCATCCGATCGGAGTGTCATCCGATCGGTGACATCCATCTGGCACTTGAGCACTTTCCCTTTTTGGCAACCTATAAATACTCCTCCTGTTACATCATTTGATGTGACAGCTCCCTCATTCGACTAGCCATACTCAAGACCTTCTTTCTCTCGATTTCTCACGATTCTTGTAGGTTTTCAACTCAAATTTTGTACTTCTACGATCTACACACACTCATTCATCTTTTTCACCTTTGAATCTTAACTTTTAATCGTGAAAACAGCGGATTTAAGATGTTCTAGGATGATGTCATCATGGAGTTCTTATGGACTTCAAGATTTGGCTTCATTCCATCAAGAACAACTTAGATCTGAAAGATTTCCACATTAATAAACAATGATTTCGCATAGATCTAAACATTTTCAAGGATAAAAGGATTGAAAGAAGTTTTTCCAACTTTCTTTCAACTCTTTTACACTCAATGCACTCAAAACCAATAGAATCGAAGCTCGTTCTGATCTTCTACTCATTCTTAGTGAAGCGTTGGTTCAAGATATGATTTCTATCTAAGAGATAACTGATTCCTGATTAAACATGAACAAACGTCACGAATAATTAACTGATCGAACTAGGGTGATTCCTGTTCGATCGGATCATTGGGGTCTTTATAGGGTTCTGTTGTTTAGTGCGTTATCATATCGTCTCGAGCAAACCGCAAAATTTTCAAAAATCTTCAAGTTGCAATACGGTCAGATCGCAGGACGGATTGCCATCCGATCGATTGCACTTGAGGTTCAACACTTAAACAATTTTCAACATGTTCAATGCATTAGTCAATTCTAACGGATTGCCACCCGATCGGTAGACCATCCGATTGGATGATAATCCTGCTGTGAACTTGTTCTCAGAGAAATACCTCACCGGACGGATCGCCATCCGATCGAACCGCCGTTCGATCGAACGGCCTGAAAGGTAGAGATGCTTCTCTGTTTTTAAAATGCTACAACGAAAACTTCAAAGCCATCATACACAAACACATCCATACCAAACAAATGTCAATCCGACCGAATGGCCATCCGACCGGATGACCATCCGAACGGATTAACATCCGATCGAATGACCATCCGATCGGATTACTGTTCGACACTTGGTTCTTTTGTACCGTTTTATGCGTCGTTCTTCGCTTATGCTATCGTTAACTGTTCAGGCTAATCTCTCTCAACGCTCCCTTCAATCCAAGAGAGTGTTTACTTGTTAAGCACGATCTGTGAGTATACTCGATCCCTTTTTGCTTTACGCACTTTTGGTGTTACATACCTTACTTATTCTAATCACAATCGACACATAACGTAAACACTATTTATACGCTGACCATTATTGCATGTTTCGTGTTATTTGATGAATGCTTGTATGTTATGTTAACACAGTGATTGTTGCCTGACACCTTAGCAACGATAGTACTATAGTTTGGACTCAGCACCTGTCGTGGACAGGGGTTGTTAAGGGCTTTACTTCACGTGTCCCAGTGGGGATATGCGTTGTGCATTCTACAACTCGCAGTCACGTCTGTGCATATTTCTCTGTCCATAACCTACTAGCCTTCACTTTGTTACATGTTGGTTATGCGTAAACGAATTCGAACTCTATTATACTATCAAACTTGTATGCTCACCTTTACACTATATGTATTGACCTTTACTTTAACGTATGTGGCAGGTGCTTAAGATGCTAGGAATTGCTGTGCTTTGGTGAATCAAGCTAGGGGTCCAGTTATGTCACGCTTAAATCTGAGTCGTCGGAAAAATATTTGTTTTTGAGACAATTATTTGTAATAACTGTTTTATTCGGATATGTTGTGGTATGGGACATGACGTTTAATTATCCGGTAATGAATAGTTGTTATGGATACTCATGGACAATCTGTTTCGCTCAGTGCCATGCCCCGATGTTTCCGCCATCGGTTGGGGTGTGACACTTTCCGTTAACACTTTTACTTTCCTGCATTTTCTTTTTTTTTTTTAGTTTGTGATGTGGATGATTAACTTGTGGTATGTTAGGATCTTTGTTATTTGTTATTTGTGTGGTGTGGTATATTTATGCATAAACAGGTACCTAGGAGGCTTGGAAGCACTAAGTATTAGTGCTACATAAGCCTGAAAACTAGAACCGAAAGCCAAAACCTATTTTCAAGGATTGCAGATTGTCAGCACGGGGCCGTGCCCAACCAGCACGCCCCGTGTCCATCGCCCTGTATCTGCTGTTTGCCTCTAAACTGCCTGCCATGGGGCCGTGTCCACCAGGCACGACCCCGTGTTCACCTTCTGTAAGTTTTCGTTACTGGCACTCTGACCACGGGGCCGTGTGCCGTGGCTAGATGACCAGTAACACCAAAACCTTGTTTTTAACACTTTTTTACGCATTCAATCAACCTAAAAACCTATTTTTGGGACACATTAAGGACAATGTGTAATTTAAGTGTGGAAGGGATGCTAAAACCTTGAATTTTGCAAGTCCTAATAACAAGCCTTACACAAAACTCTATTGTAACCGCTAATCACCCCAAATTTTTTCAAAAACTTTTCGCTTTTTACTTGTCTAGGTTTAATTTGGGAATAACAAGTTCTAAAAATGTTATATTTTTACAAATTTACTACCGATAGCGTCGTGATAAAAAGAACCAACATAAGAAAATTATGAAATGAAATGACAAATCTAGTTTAAATTTGATTATATATACTTGATCACATTATAAACCCATTCCCACAAAAAGTGAGTTTTGAGCCTTTATTGAGCATACAAGCATACGTCTTTAAACTAAATGCTCATTTTTCGTTTCTTGTGTGAATAGCCGCTTGGTTTCTTACGACTCTAGAACTTGCTACGACGATACATTCCCGGTCCTTACCAACTTAAACCCAAGTAAGTAAATGATGGAGGCATTAGGACTAACCCATTTTCTTTTCGACACCATTATTTTTCATTTTCTTTTTCACCTACCCAAAATCCCCCTAGTTAACCCCTTTGAGCCTAAACCTTTTTATTTCTAAACCCACAAAACAAACACCCTTTACCCACCAAAACCTTTTTCTTTTAAACCCTTTATTTTAGTAAAAAGCTCGGTTTTCTTGTGACGTTCCTTATTAAAAAAATGAAATGAAGTCTAGCAGTAAACAAACAAGTTCCTCAAAGAAACTTTGTTTGAAAGTGCCTAGTTTGAATAAAACTCACAAAAACAAAAATTTTACGACGACCGACGTTTTTGACGCTTTTAGCCCTTTTTACTAACCAATAACCCAAAACCACCTACCTTTTACCCAAGCCTAACCCATCCCCAAAGTCCTCTTGATATTTACAAAGGTTTATAGTTAAAAAGGAGGAGGATTGATTGCTTGGCAAGCATATGGTAGAAGTAAGTTCCATGCCGGTCTCGAGTGTTTCACAAAAATACATCTTCGGCCGAGTGTTGAGTGATCTCCCGTGAGGTATGTGAACTTGTATATTAATTGAATTTTAAAGAGGCATGTTATGCCCAAATAAATAATTTCTCTTATGAAACGTTCTAAATAAATCATAACGAATAGGATTGTAAATAGCAAAAAAAATAAAACCCAATAAAGATCTTGGATTCCCGACACTCAAGACAAGCCCAAAACTTCTCTTCTACCCATTCCATTTGGGTGTGTAAGCCACAAAATAAAGAGTTTTGCTTGAGTACAAGCAAAGATTCAAGTGTGGGGGTATGTGATGTTTGTAAAATGCAACATATAAATTACATCAAATGAGGCATAAAACTAACCCTTTTTTAGTACTAACGTTGGAAAAAGTGTGCTTTTGTCTTCCTTTTGTATTTTCAAGACCAAATGAGCTTAAATGAACAGAAGGAACAAATATACAGCAAAATCTGACATAAATACAAAGGAAAGGAATAAACGTGGCATACCCGGCCCCTCGACAACATCTTCCCAAGCAAAAACAAGGAAAAGAAGGCTAACCACGGCCCCCTTGCCCAGAGGACACGGGGGCGTGGCCAGGTGTCTACAGAAAATGACAAAGTTGTAGAAGCTTCTATTCCTAGCACGGGGGCGTGCCTAGCTCAACATGGGCCGTGGTCAACTCTAAGATTCGCAGAATATTGCAAATCTTGATAGTACAGATACGCTTCTGCACACGGGGCCGTGCCCAGCGAACACGGGGGCGTGTGGAGCCTAATGCAGACAATTGCAATTAATGAAGAAAGAGAAAGAGGATGGCCACGGGGCCGTGTCCAGCGGGAACGGGGCCGTGTCCGGGCTTCTGTACAGGCTATAAATATGGGTGCTTTGTGACACCCCAGGAAAACCAGCAAACGATATAACTTACCTAACTCTAACTTATCTAACTTTCTCAGTGAGTGCGCACCAAATTTCGGGACGAAATTTCTTTTTAGTTGGGGATACTGTGACAACTCGTAATCTCCGAACCTACCTTTGTGTAACATTTGTGAACACGACACGACTTCATGAACTTGACTGATTATGTGACTAATATGATTGATGTATTGAATGCTGTTGTGTTATGTGTCTTATATTGTGTGTATGGTATGCATGTATGTATAGAAACGACCCGAACGCACAACGACACACACCCACACTTGATCGCACAAAGCCATTTGGGCTTTACACCTTGTACGCGGGTCCATAGGGCACCCGAATGGGGTTCGGCCCACTTGTTTTGCACGTAAACAAGCATCCATCTAGGGGTTTTGTTCTTTCACTTGTTACAATTCTCACACACACAAACCCTAGCTCTTCTTTCTCTCCTCTCATAGCCGACGACAACAACCTTAGCTCCTCGAAGATCTCGTCTTCATTTGGATTGTTCTTTCCTTATTTCGGATACAAATCGGTTAGTGCTTGATGTTGTTTGTTAATAGATGATACTTTGATTATGTATGATTACATGTTTCAGTCGCATGAATTGAGATGTATGTATATCGATGATATCCTTTTATGTATGTGAATCGGCCTTCATGCAAGTAATCAGTCGGATATATGTTTTTGGATTTGTGTAAATGCTAATCAGTTTCATGTTGTTAATCGGCTAATGTGTGTGTGTTTGTATACGGATGATATTGTGATTGTTAAGTTAGTATGTATGCTAGTAATCAAGGATATGAATCGGTTTTTGATCTAGATGTTAATCCACTGTTTTGCTTCTAAGATTCAGATTGTTAACTTGATGATGTGTTAGTAAGTCGAGTTATGTTGATCGGCTACCAGTTCATATAAATCGGATAGTTTGAATGTTTAAGTTGTTCACGGATGGTTCGATTAGGGTTCTTGAGAAATAATTGAAATATGCTTGTTTAATCGATGGCATGCTAGATGGATTGGTTGAAAACGTGTTAATTGATGGGAGGTAAATTAGGAAACCGATTAGTGATTGTAACTGATAAGCATGAAATCCGGAAATAACAAAACTAATCGCACAAAGTCGGACGCACAAGATAATAAGTTTGCATGATCGCACAATATGTTGTGGATCGCACAAGCTGGTGCCGATCGCACAACATATTGGGCCACACACAGGTGATAACCGGTTGGTGTTAATGGGCCGGACAGCCCAAGGCCTCACTCGCACAAGCTATCCATTCGCACAAGAGGACCTGACCGCACAAGGAATCCTCAATCGCACAAGACTCTTTGAGTCGCACAAACTGAACTGTCCGCTTATATGTTGGGCCGAACAAGCCCAAGTCACATCGCACAACCTTACCCGGATCGCACAAGCTACCTACGTTGTTATTTGGGCCGTACACGCTATTGGATCACTTATGTTTATTTGGGCTGGGTTTGTTGAATCGCACAACATGATTGGACCAAGTACTATTGGGCTTATGATAATCGCACAAGTCGAAATACATTGTTTAACTATTAAGTGTTGTCGTGATCGATACGTGTTTGTAACGTGTTAACTCTGTGTAGAACATACGTGCAATACTTGTATACAAACCTGACTTATATGATAAACATGCTAGGACGTGGTTGATCACATTGTAGCTTAACTGAATCTTTTCGTGTACCATACCGAGCAATCCCAGGTGAGTTCATTGCATTTTCTCAAGCATGCGTCCCGGTGGTTTGGGACAACTGGTAAACATTTGGAAGGGAAACATTTGGGTAAACAACTTAATCGGTTTTGGTTATTGCCTGGAGGGCAATGGGGGTAATTAGTTGATAGCGCTATTAGGTGGGAAACCTCACACCGGGCCGTAAGGACGGGGGTGAACTAATTATCTGGGTTTCACTATGGTTGTTTAGAGGCACACTCCTCGGTTACGTAAGGGCGGTTCCCCTAGGGTAACTAACTGAACAACATAGTGGGTTGCTAAGAGGCACACTCCTCGGTTACGTAAGGGCGTAGTCCCTAGGGTAATTAACTTGAGCAACATCGTAACGCAACATTGAATCACATTAACATATATCTTGTAACACAACACGTAAGCAACACTTTGAACTCACCAGCGTAGTCTGACACACTTTTTTGCATGCTTGTAGGTCGTTAACGTTTGGAACATGGACTTGCTATCTGGGAGTGCTGGAGTGGTCATGGATCGAGACTCTTGGATTCACTTATAACCAATGCATTGATTTTGGATTATTATTATGAAACGATTACATGCTTCCGCTACACAACTTTTGAGAATTGATATCATGTAGACATCTTATTTGGTAATTAATGTCATGACTTATCTAAATATTTATCATTGGTTCAATGTGATTGGTGGCTCGAACTCTGATGCGTAACACGCCTCGCGGGGTTTCCGCAGGTGGAATTTGGGGGTGTTACAGTTGGTATCAGAGCCACTGGTTATAGTGAACTAGGTTTTAAAACGTTTTGTAAAACCAGACTATAACCGAACCACTTCGAAAATCGATTATGACACTCAGCTCCAGATTGCAAGGTTCGTCTCTCTCTCACTTTATACGTTACTTGCTTAGTAGTCACACACTCACAGCGTACATGAACTGAAACATTTAACACCATAGTGACTCGATAGTGTGACACTACTCTTCGACTCATGTAAACCATAGAACTGTGATATCATCTGTTGTGTTGTTTGAACGGGGGAAGCTTTTAGCGCAAGCTAAGAGGCACTGAGATAAGCATGCAAATTGCCTTATTATTATGGGTGCACACTTAATAATAACGCGGGGTGCATGCAAGTCCCAGTGAGGCTTATCGAGCGTGAGAAGGGTTCTGCCTTACTATGTGTGAACTTGGTAGTACGTAAATATCAGTATGATACTTGACTCCTATCTCGTTTCGATTCCTAAATCGGTTTATTCCCAACTATAGAAACATGAGTGGACGAGGACACGGACGTGGTAACATCACCATGACTCAGGCTGAGTTGACTGACCTAATCAATACTCGCGTGGCTGAGGCTTTAGCAGCCTATCAAGCTGGTCAACAAGCGCAACCTCAACCTAACCAGCCTGCGTGCACATTCAAAATGTTTATGGACTGTAAGCCACAGACCTTCACCGGGACTGAAGGGGCTGTGGGACTCCTGAGATGGTTCGAGAAAGCAGAATCTGTGTTTGCTATCTGTAACTGTCCCGCTGGGGACAGGGTGAAATATGCTGCGGGTACCTTGGCGGATGGTGCCCTAACGTGGTGGAACGCCCAGGTACAGTTATTGGGCATCGAGGCAGCGAATGCGACAACCTGGGAAGACTTTAAAGAACTGATCAGGGAGGAGTACTGTCCTCGGGATGAAGTCCAGAAGTTGGAAAACGAGTACTACGACTTAAAGATGGTTGGATCTGAAGTCGAAGCGTATGTGAAGCGATCGTATGAACTGGCCGACATGTGCCCGAACTTGTCCCGGCCTATGTCTCGGAGGATTGAGTTATTCATCAAAGGGTTGCCTCCGCGTGTGAAGAGCTTGGTCACTGCAGCCCATCTCAACGATCTGACACAGATCGTTCGTCTGACTCATAAGATTGTGGACCAAGAAGTAGAAAGCGATTCGTTACCCCCGCGTATTTCGGCCGCTACTGCTGCTACACCCACTGCCACTGCGTCCGCTAATGATAACAAGCGGAAGTGGAGTGATTGTGACAAAGCATCTAGTGCTGGCCAGACTCAGAAAAGGCCAGACAACAGCAACCGCAACATCAGCCAGTCGTCTTCTGTCAATCAAGGCCAGGGAAGTGACCACAACCAGGGTTCGTATGCAGGGAGAAAGCCACGATGCAACAGGTGTGGCTATCATCATTGGGGGCCGTGTGGTCGGACGTGTAACAAGTGTGGTAAGCCAGGCCATGAGGCCAGGGATTGTAGGACCTCACAACCCAAACACCAGCAGCAACAGAACCAGCAAAACCAAGGACAACAGGGGCAACCACCCCAGCAGAACCAGGGCTTCAGGAAGGGGTGCTATCAGTGTGGTGATGAGGGTCACTTTAAACGGGATTGCCCTCAGTTAAACCAGAACGCCAACAACAACAACCGTCAGAATAGCGACAATGCTGGAAACAACAACAATGGCAACGAGGCAAGAGGTCGAGCTTTCGTGTTAGGACAAGGGGACGCGATGAACGATATTTGAACTTATAACTTATTTTGGGTTTTCATTATTATGTTTTCGCTACTCAGACAAAGTTTGGTTTGAACATCAATCGTATTGGGTTTATGAATTATTTTAACTACTATACTATATGTTTGATATGATGGATGGTTTGATATTATTGAACGCACCTATCGTATTTATGAATCTTGTGAACAGGGTGTGTAAACCCTATCTTGACAAGTTCTTCATTGTCTTCATCGACGACATTCTGATCTACTCCAAGAGTCAGGAGGAGCATGAGCAGCATCTACGCCTTATTTTGGAGCTTCTTCGAAAGGAACAGCCGTACGCCAAGTTTTCGAAATGTGACTTCTGGCTTCGTGAAGTCCACTTCTTAGGCCACGTAGTGAACAAGGATGGGATCCATGTCGATCCATCCAAGGTAGAATCGATCAGGAACTGGCCTGCACCACGTACGCCAACGGAGATACGCCAATTCTTGGGTTTGGCAGGTTACTACAGACGGTATATCAAGGATTTCTCGAAGATTGCGCAGCCACTTACACTACTGGCACAGAAGGGTGTCACCTATCGTTGGGGAGAGCCCCAGGAGACTGCTTTTCAGCACCTGAAGGATAGGCTTTACAGCGCACTTATTTTCTCTTTGCCAGAGGGCACAGACGATTTCGTAGTATATTGTGACGCATCCATCCAAGGTCTCGGATGTGTATTAATGCAGTGTGACAAGGTCATTGCTTACGCTCCGCGCCAACTTAAGAATCACGAACGGAACTACACGACACACGATTTAGAGCTGGGAGCTGCAGTTTTCGCGCTTAGGATATGGCGACACTACCTGTACGGTACCCGGTGCACGATTTACACCGATCACAGGAGTCTCGAGCATATTCTTAAGCAGAAGGATTTGAACATGCGTCAACGACGATGGGTTGAACTACTGAACGAGTACGCATGCGCTATCAAGTACCATCCAGGCAAGGCCAATGTTGTGGCTGACGCCCTCAGTCGGAAGGACACTTTACCTTGGCGCGTGCGAGCGCTACCGCTTACGATTCAGCCTAGCCTTCCAGCACAAATACGAAATGCTCAGGTAGATGCATTGAAACCCGAAAATGTCAAAGCTGAAGTCTTACGTGGCTCACGACAGCGATTAGAACAGAAGGCAGACGGCGTTTACTACGTAATGGTATGTATGCCTTAGGTTTACGGCAGTGGTGGCCCGATGAAACCTTGGTGATACCCTTACCGGAATTTGAGGTCATCGGATCAGTTGTATATATCAGGGAATCTATCGAAAGCATGGGCTAAGAAGTCGAGGTTCGTTAGCAGGAGTCATATGACAATCGTGAGGGCTTGTTAAACTTCAATGCGTGGACTGAAGTTCACATAGGAACGGAAGGATATGTTAAAACTTCAATGTTCTCAAATTGTTCAAGGGATTGAACCAACTCTTGATATCACTGGTGAATTTCGGGACGAAATTTCCTTCAAGTTGGGGAGGATGTGACACCCCAGGAAAACCAGCAAACGATATAACTTACCTAACTCTAACTTATCTAACTTTCTCAGTGAGTGCGTACCAAATTTCGGGACGAAATTTCTTTTTAGTTGGGGATACTGTGACAACTCGTAATCTCCGAACCTACCTTTGTGTAACATTTGTGAACACGACACGACTTCATGAACTTGACTGATTATGTGACTAATATGATTGATGTATTGAATGCTATTGTGTTATGTGTCTTATATTGTGTGTATGGTATGCATGTATGTATAGAAACGACCCGAACGCACAACGACACACACCCACACTTGATCGCACAAAGCCATTTGGGCTTTACACCTTGTACGCGGGTCCATAGGGCACCCGAATGGGGTTCGGCCCACTTGTTTTGCACGTAAACAAGCATCCATCTAGGGGTTTTGTTCTTTCACTTGTTACAATTCTCACACACACAAACCCTAGCTCTTCTTTCTCTCCTCTCATAGCCGACGACAACAACCTTAGCTCCTCGAAGATCTCGTCTTCATTTGGATTGTTCTTTCCTTATTTCGGATACAAATCGGTTAGTGCTTGATGTTGTTTGTTAATAGATGATACTTTGATTATGTATGATTACATGTTTCAGTCGCATGAATTGAGATGTATGTATATCGATGATATCCTTTTATGTATGTGAATCGGCCTTCATGCAAGTAATCAGTCGGATATATGTTTTTGGATTTGTGTAAATGCTAATCAGTTTCATGTTGTTAATCGGCTAATGTGTGTGTGTTTGTATACGGATGATATTGTGATTGTTAAGTTAGTATGTATGCTAGTAATCAAGGATATGAATCGGTTTTTGATCTAGATGTTAATCCACTGTTTTGCTTCTAAGATTCAGATTGTTAACTTGATGATGTGTTAGTAAGTCGAGTTATGTTGATCGGCTACCAGTTCATATAAATCGGATAGTTTGAATGTTTAAGTTGTTCACGGATGGTTCGATTAGGGTTCTTGAGAAACAATTGAAATATGCTTGTTTAATCGATGGCATGCTAGATGGATTGGTTGAAAACGTGTTAATTGATGGGAGGTAAATTAGGAAACCGATTAGTGATTGTAACTGATAAGCATGAAATCCGGAAATAACAAAACTAATCGCACAAAGTCGGACGCACAAGATAATAAGTTTGCATGATCGCACAATATGTTGTGGATCGCACAAGCTGGTGCCGATCGCACAACATATTGGGCCACACACAGGTGATAACCGGTTGGTGTTAATGGGCCGGACAGCCCAAGGCCTCACTCGCACAAGCTATCCATTCGCACAAGAGGACCTGACCGCACAAGGAATCCTCAATCGCACAAGACTCTTTGAGTCGCACAAACTGAACTGTCCGCTTATATGTTGGGCCGAACAAGCCCAAGTCACATCGCACAACCTTAACCGGATCGCACAAGCTACCTACCTTGTTATTTGGGCCGTACACGCTATTGGATCACTTATGTTTATTTGGGCTGGGTTTGTTGAATCGCACAACATGATTGGACCAACTACTATTGGGCTTATGATAATCGCACAAGTCGAAATACATTGTTTAACTATTAAGTGTTGTCGTGATCGATACGTGTTTGTAACGTGTTAACTCTGTGTAGAACATACGTGCAATACTTGTATACAAACCTGACTTATATGATAAACATGCTAGGACGTGGTTGATCACATTGTAGCTTAACTGAATCTTTTCGTGTACCATACCGAGCAACCCCAGGTGAGTTCATTGTATTTTCTCAAGCATGCGTCCCGGTGGTTTGGGACAACTGGTAAACATTTGGAAGGGAAACATTGGGTAAACAACTTAATCGGTTTTGGTTATTGCCTGGAGGGCAATGGGGGTAATTAGTTGATAGCACTATTAGGTGGGAAACCTCACACAGGGCCGTAAGGACGGGGGTGAACTAATTATCTGGGTTTCACTATGGTTGTTTAGAGGCACACTCCTCGGTTACGTAAGGGCGGTTCCCCTAGGGTAACTAACTGAACAACATAGTGGGTTGCTAAGAGGCACACTCCTCGGTTACGTAAGCGCGTAGTCCCTAGGGTAACTAACTTGAGCAACATCGTAACGCAACATTGAATCACATTAACATATATCTTGTAACACAACACGTAAGCAACACTTTGAACTCACCAGCGTAGTCTGACACACTTGTTTGCATGCTTGTAGGTCGTTAACGTTTGGAACATGGACTTGCTATCTGGGAGTGCTGGAGTGGTCATGGATCGAGACTCTTGGATTCACTTATAAACAATGCATTGATTTTGGATTATTATTATGAAACGATTACATGCTTCCGCTACACAACTTTTGAGAATTGATATCATGTAGACATCTTATTTGGTAATTAATGTCATGACTTATCTAAATATTTATCATTGGTTCAATGTGATTGGTGGCTCGAACTCTGATGCGTAACACGCCTCGCGGGGTTTCCGCAGGTGGAATTTGGGGGTGTTACAGTTTGGTTCACTTCAAAGGAATCCCTTGGCAAACCACCCCTCTCCCACTTTACCACCACTCCACCACCACTACAACACCCACATCCACCACCATCATCCATCATCCACCTTAGAGTGTGTGTAGTAGTCTTGGGATCCAAGATTGATAGTAAGAGTTCTTGTCAATCAAAGGCCATGTTTGGCTAAGTCTCTTACATCACTTGATGAAGACAGGCATTTAATGTAATACTTTTGATTTTTAATCTTTTCGCACTTTTTATTTGGTTTTGTATTAATGACTTTAATAACTAGTTTCTTATGTTGAAGGTGAAACTTCCTTATCATTTATCCGTGGTGTCTTGGCATTATTTTACTGTCTATATAAAATAAAAGATTTTCACCATTCATATCTCTACGGTCTATATAGAGATATGTTGGCTACCTGGTTAGGGGTTAAGGGAATGGTTTGGTAAGGTTCTTGCCTTATTCAGTGTATAGATCCTGCAAGGACCTGGGTCAAGCTTACTAGGACCTCCTTCAATACCCACTGGTATTGGATGGCGGGGGTGCGAATGGCTTGATCCCCTCGTATGTAAACTACTATTAATACATTAACCCGGCTACTTGGGATTGTATCCCTGCTGACTCAAACCACTTAGCCGAGGGTAATGTCGCCTTCAAAAGAGGGGCCTACCACATTGCGCATTAATAACTTAATTAATTATCTTTCAATATTCCGACCCTTTGGGATTGTATCCTTGCTGACTTAAACAACTGGGTTGAGGGTAACGTCACCTTCAAAAGAGGGGCCTACAACTATAACTAAGATAATCTCTTAAAAAGTGCAAAAGTGCGGAAATCATCAAAGGTTACATTAAAGGTGAGTCGGATCCAAGTGATTCATCTTGTCTATCTGTTTTTATTTTTTTATTTTTCAGCATTTTTAGTTTTTATTTTTCATGTTTAAAACCTTTTCTAAAACTTTTGATTTGATTAGACGTTGAGGATAAACCGGTACTAAAAGCTCTTGTGTCCTTGGACGACCTCGGTATCTTACCAACGCTATACTACGCTCACGATGGGTGCACTTGCCCATATGTGTGTTTAGTATTAGTAGAATATCGTGTTTTATAAATTTAAAACTTGACTAATGTGTTAAAAAGGGCTTAAAATATCAACAAAAATATATAACGCTACACATGCATCAGAATACGTGCAAAATATGTGGTTATGTGAATTATGTGCTCATACATGTTCATGTGCCTACGTGACTATGTGCTTATGTGCCCGACGTATTCCTGTGCTTTATGGAGTAATAGTAATAATAATAAAATGGGTGGTAAAACGCTAAACTTTTCTCAAAACGAAACCCGATATAATCGAATCTTGTCTATTCCCTTTGGGATGACATCTGCTGCAGAACTCACACTCGACGATGTCTTCTCTCGGTTCTCATACTTACCGAAATGTTCAGAAGAACAAAGCCGACAAACATATCGCTTCACTTGTGGCCAAGGAAATGGCCAAGGTCATACCTCAAATTGTCAGTGAAAACAACAAGGTCAGCAGCAAATCATCCGTCAATTCCAAGAATGAGGCGCCAAAAACTCCCTTCAGCTTCAAACAATTCAAAGCCTGCGGTCCTGCAAACTTCACTGGTGAAGATGGACCCAGTGCTATATTCCAGTGGTTTGACTCCATCGAGGTCACTTTCAGGCAAAGCGGATGCCCAGAAAATCTGTGCACTGTGAATGCTACTAGTGTCTTCCAGTCCAGGGCTCTGGATTGGTGGACAGCTGAGCGCAACAGGCGCGATAACGATGCAGCTTATGGCCTCTGATGGGAGGAATTCAGGAAGCTTATGATGAAGGAGTTCTATCCTCCTCACGAGGTTCAAAAGTTGGAGAATGAATTCTGGCACATCAAGCAGGAAGGAGGTAACAATGCTGGTCTCACCCTTCCCTTCAAGCAGCTGAGTATTATCTGTCCTAGTCAGGTGCACACACCTGATAAGACAATCAAGAACTATATTCGAGCTCTTCCCGACTATGTAGCTGATTTTGTTCAAGTAGCTAGACCTGCTACTATCGAGGAGACCTACCAACTCACAGCTGAGATCAACGTCAAAAGAGTCTTGGCTGGATTCTTCAAGACCTCGACCAAGAGTCTCAATCAAGAAACCACAGCTCCCGCTACCGACAATGCAGCATCTCAAGGTTCAAAGTCTTCACGCCAGTGCCGCAAGCGAAAGAACAACAACAACAAGAACCATGCTACTACCACCGCTCCACTCAATGCCGTCCTCGTACAGCCCAGCAACTAGAATCTTTAAGCTACTGTTACCAACGCGCCTCCGGCTAAGCGTGCGTACACTGGTATCCACCCTCTGTGCCCTACTTGTACCTGTCATCATCCGACAGGGATCAACTGTTGTTTCTATGCGAACTGCAACATCTATGGACATTTTACTGCTCACTGCCGCTCAGGCCCCCGCCAGCAAGCCGCTCAAACTCTTCCAGCTCCACTCCGTGCTCCTCAGGTCAACCAAGCAGCTCCTGCACCTGTTGTTCATGCACGGGCTTGCTACTCTTGTGGTGACCCAAATCATTTTGCTAACATCTGCCCTCTGCGTGTTGTGAAACAAGAGCCGCAGCAACAACCGCAACAACAGCAGCAGCCTCAGCAGCACCAACAGCCACAACAAGCAGCCCGTGGAAGAACTTTCAATATCAACGTCCACCAGGCTCAGACTGACAACAATGTTGTCAATGGTACGTTCCTTATTAACGGTATTTACGCTTCTAGCTTATTTGATACCAGAGCCGATAACTGTTTTGTGTCGCTTGAATTCGAAAGCTCCTAAAACGTAAACGCGTTAATCTTCCAATGACCTTCGACGTAGAGATTGCCACCGGTGCATTCAAAATAAATGTCCGATGACAAGTTGATCGGTTAATTCAATAAGAAATGGGAGTTCAGTTCCGTTCTACGTGATTGTAATCTCGAACTCAACAATCACGTTTTCCCTTCGATCTCATTCCGATGCAACTTGGTAGTTTCGATGTCATAGTAGGCATGGACTTTCTTTGTGAAAATCATGCCGAAGTCGTTTGTTTCCAAAAGATGATCCGTTTTTCTCTTTCAAACGGTGATCAATTATGTGTCTATGGTGAAGTATTCTCAAAAGAACCCAAACATTTGTCGTGCATTCAAGCAAGCAAGTATCTCCGCAAGGAATACTTGGCTTTCTTAGCCCACATTGTAGTAGCGGAGGAGGAAAAGAAGCCGATGGAAAAGGTACTTGTGGTTCGTGATTTTCCTAATGTCTTTCCTGACGATTTACCCGGTCTACCCCCTACCCGTGATATCGACTTTCGTATCGACCTTATCCCTGGAGCTAGCCCTATTGCTAAAGCCCCTTATCGCCTCGCACCCTCCGAAATGCGAGAACTTTCTAGCCAACTCCAGGAGTTACTTGATAAAGGCTTCATACGCCCTAGCACATCACCATGGGGTGCACCTGTCCTTTTCGTGAAAAAGAAGGATGGATCGTTCCGAATGTGCATCGATTATAGGGAACTGAATAAGCTTACTATCAAGAATCGCTACCCTTTACAGCGAATCGATGATTTGTTTGATCAACTGCAAGGCGCTACGTGTTTTTCTAAGATCGATCTACGTTCTGCCTAACATCAACTACGTATTCAGGAGCAAGATATCCCAAAAACCGCTTTTCGTACCCGATATGGCAATTACGAATTCGTAGTCATGCCTTTTGGTCTCACCAACGCACCCGCTGTCTTCATGGATTTAATGAACCATGTGTGTAAACCCTCCCTTGATCACTTTATTATTGTGTTTATCAATGATATCCTTATCTACTCGAAGTCGAGAGCTGAAAACGCGCAATATCTTCGTTTTGTTCTCGAGCTTCTCCAAGGGAATCACCTCTACTCCAAGTTCTCCAAGTGTGAATTCTGGCTCGAGGAGGTTCAATTCCTCAGTCATATTGTCAACAGTCAAGAAATTCACGCCGACCCCGCAAAGATTGAAGCAACTAAGAGTTGCATTACGCCGAAAATACCGTTTGAAGTTCGTTCTTTTCTCGGATTGGCGGGTTATTACCATCGATTTATCGCTGATTTGTCTAAAATCACCGTTCCCCTCACCTCCTTAACGCATAAAGACAAGCCTTTTGTTTGGGGAACCGAAGAAGAGGATGCCTTTCAAACTCTCAAGCATATGCTTTGCAACGCTCCCGTACTTGCACTTCACGACGGAAACGACGACTTTGTTGTTTATTGCAATGCCTCTAACCTAGGTCTTGGTTGTGTTCTTATGCAACGAGACAAGGTTATTGCGTATGCGTCTCGGCAACTCAAGGTCTACGAGAAGAACTACACAACCCACGATCTCGAACTCGGTGCAGTTGTTTTTGCGTTAAAGATTTGGCGACACTACCTGTATGGTACCAAGTGTACGGTCTTCACCGACCATAAGAGCCTACAACACATCTTGAACCAGAAAGAGCTAAATATGTGTTGATGCATTTATTGTCTATCGCCTTCGTCAATCCGAGTCGTAGTGAAAAGCCGGAAGATATCAAGCGCATAATGTCGTATCTAGATAGAAATGGCAAGGTGGCAAACTTGTAATTAATGATAACTATCATTAAAGTGCCTTGACCATATAAATAGGGTGTTATGTCATAATTTTAGAAAGGGTTTTAAAAGTTCTTGAAAGAGTTTAGGAGGAGACTTGGAGGAGAAGACTTTCTAGAGAGAGAAAGTAGAGAGAGAAAGTTGTATATTTGTGATTCTTGTACCGTACACGTCAAATTTAGCAATGGAATCACATTAGTAGTACGTTATCGTGTGTTCGGTCACGTTCGTTCACGGATTCCGCACGTGAAACGTTCGTTACGCAATCGAACGGCGTCAAAACCGGTCCTACAATTGGTATCAGAGCTAGGAGCTCGATTGCACGATCAAACACATCGTTTTCGTACCAGATTTGAGCCGATTCAGATCCGATTTCACTTATTTCTTCATCTTCTACCTACTTTTCACGTTTTTCATCATTTTTCGTCAAATTGAACGGGTAAATACGGTCCAAATCATCTGATTTTTGGATATGTTGTGCGTATAGACCCGATCTACAACCCTACCAAGTTTCAGCTCGAAACTCCAAGTCGTTTTGGAGATATCGCGGTTTTTCGGGTCCGATTCGCGTCAAACAGGTTGGTCCGCTCGTGTTGCAGTGTTTTGGATCGCTTATTTGGTCAGAAACAGCGTATGGTTCGCTCATGTGGCATTAGTTTTGGTTCGCTCTTAATATCATGTGGTGGTTCGCTCATCGTGTCATCTGAGTTGAGGACCACTTTTGGGCACTACTGTGGCTCGCTTTTAAGTCAATTTTATGAACCGCTCATTGTGTCAGTTTTTGGTCCGCTTATAAGGTTCCAATCATGGTTCGCTTTTATGTCGTCTTCTTCATGTGAGTTTCTGAAACAAATTGTCGGTTGTTGGTAATTTTGAAATAAGAGTTGTTGCATGTGAATTGATTTAATGAGGCCCAATCAATCGCTAAAGTTGTTGTCAGTTCACTGTTGATGTCGGTTTAGTGATCATAGAAGTTCAATCAATTGTCGGCTAAGTGGTATTCGAATATTTGTGGGTTAAAAAGTTTTGAAGTGATTATTGTGCTGCCCAATCATAGTTTTTGGTAAGGTTTGGAGGCCAAATTGTTGTTGTTTTGCCGCCCCACTAAATTCTAGAGGCCACCGCCCATGTGACCCAATCTCAATTGAGGAACAAATCATTTTAGTTGTTGTCGGTGTTTGTCCTTTTGTTAAAACCACCCCACTACTGTTTGTTGACTCAATCACTTTTGCCGCCCACCATTTAAAGTCACCGCCACACTATCTTTAGAGACCCAATTGTTTTTTTTTGTTGCTGACTTTTAAAATTGAAGCCCATGTGTTTTTTGTTGTCGTTGATTAAAAAAAAGTGGTATTAGTTTGGTCCAATCAAAACTAAGACCCACAATAGTTTGGCAGGTTGTTGTTGTTGTTACATTATCGGCCTATTCAAAACTTTTATTACATCGCCCATTTTCACCAATCACTGTTGCCGACCATTAAGCAAGAAGGCCCAATCCCAGCCCAACACTTGTGACCCAATCACGCGTAAAGGCCCATGTGATCATATAGGGTTGTCGGATTCAAGAAATCAAGTGTAACTAAGTGGATCAGTGCTAACAGTTTTTGAGTGGCTTGGTTAATTGATTTGAATTGTTGACAGCCAGTTTTAGTTGTTTAATTGCAGGTAATCCAAGGTGATTTGTCAAGAATAGGATCCTCGCCCGAGAGAATCCTCACTCGATTTGTTGTTGTCTAATCTTTGTTATTCGATCGAATAGTTGTCTGTTTGTTCGAATTTCATTATTGATTGAAAATTCATTATTGTGAATCTTTTGATACCGAAAATGGATTCTGCAATTTATACTGCACTGAACAAGTTCAATAATTTTTCAGGTATCGATGGAGAATCGATTGAAGAATTGATCAAAAGGTATGTCGAGCTGTATTGGATGATGGTGAGTTTGAAGATAACCAAGACCAATGAGGAATGGGTTAACAAGTTAGCAAATGCTTTACCGAGTGATGAATGGAGAACGTATCTGTCAGATTTGAAAAAGACATATTTAGATGTGAATCTGAGCATGTTCATCGAAATGATTAAAGAACGAGAACTTGAACTCCAAAAGATTAGTAATGCAGAAGCAGCTGATGAAGCAAAATTAAAATCTGAGGAAATCGTTCGAGAAGTAGAGGAACAGGTTAAGGAGATTTCAGCTATTAAGGTTGAAAAGAAAGCTGAGGATGTAAAGATGACCGAGAAGTGTTCAAAATGTGACAAATTTGAATCAGACAATGTCAAACTGTTAAGTGATTTGGACAGTTTGACATTGGAAAACAAAATTTTGAAAGAAAAAGAAAAAGTTTTTGAAAATGAAAAATCAAAAATTGAAAAAGATTTTCAAAAACAAATCAAGATTTTAGAAGATGAGAGAGATATTTTTGGTAAAAATAATCTTGAAAAACAAATTGCAATCAATTCTTATCTTGCTAAAATCATTCAGCTTGAAAAAGAAGCTGAAAGTGATCGGCATAAAATTGCTGAGTTAGAAAGTAAGTTGAAAGGTTTTGTGACTTCTGCACCTTATGTGTGTCCAGAACCGATCAATGAAATTCCAATAAGTGACGATGTCACAAACTTTGACAATGTCAAATTTGAAGATTGTGATGAGAAATCTGATGATGTAAATGGAAAAATTGAAAAACAAAAATTGTTTTTAGAATTAGAAGAAAAATTCAAAAATACTGTTTTGCGATCAACTGAAACGGGTGAATGCTCGAAGCAAAAACCTTTGAAGAAGAAAGCGGAACAGAAACAAAAAATAAAAAATGAGAAAATTGTTCAAAAAGATAATAAAAGCTCATCAGATCAATCATCCAATCAAAATGAAAAATTACAAAAAGTAAAAAATGAAAATTCAAAAAATGTTGGTAATAAGTGGTGCAGGTCGAACCACAGTGCTCAAAAGCCAAATCCAGCAAACTTGAGGAAGGAATATCACAAAGCCAGACAATGCTATGATCTGAGCGTTTGGTGTGAAGGTGGTATACGGTACGATAACAGAGTGTGTTACAGCTGCGGATATCACGGACACATTGCTGTTAACTGCCAATACTGGAGTTATGAGACCAGGAGGTGCTTTAACTGCAACATCAAAGGTCACATTGCCCGAGATTGCCCAAGGAGATCGCATGAAAGATTGAGGGCCAATTCTCAGAAAATGGCAAAGAAGATACCAGTCGTTGTCAAGCCCATAGAATTGAAAGCTTCGGGCCAAAACGTCAGAGAACAGAAGGTCAAAGAACCTAAAGTTCAAGAAACAAAAGTGAAGCTTTCTCAGGGGCAGAAAGATCGACTGAGGAAAAAGAGAAAGAAAGCGAGAGAATATCTCGAAAAGATTTTGTCCTCGGGTTCATCTATTGGAAAGAATAAAAGTTCTGATGAATCTACTCCCTCATCTGCAAAGATTAGCAAAAAGAATTCACCAGATACAAATCTGGGGACGAAAGAGGAGAAAAAGAAGGAAAAGGTCGGCGATGAATCTGACGTGTCGAAGTCAGACAAGCCACCTTCAGGCGATGAATCTGGCTCATCAAAGTCAGACAAGCCACAGTCAGGCAATGATTCTGGTATGGTAAAACCAGAAGAGCCATGTGTTGAGGTAAAAGTTGAGAATTCTAATTTAACAATGGATGAGAAAAATTTTCCACCATTGTTGAATAAGAATTCAAAATCACCCAAGGACAGTCAGGCTTGGGTGAAACTTTTCAAATAGAAAAACCTGACTTGCCGGAGCTCCCAGGTTGGTAAGAGTAGAGCATGAATCGGCATCTTTTTAAATCTGTGTTTGAAGGTTTTTGCAGGAATTGCCGGAGATCCCAAGATGGTATCGTGGATCATGAATCGGCATTTTTCTCAAAACTTTAATCGGTAACGTCAATCAAACAAACAGTAAAAAGGTTTGTTTGTGTTTTTCTTTCAAGTGGTATTAGACGAGTTTATATTTTTGCAAGTGGTACAGAGGATTCTGAACTGCAAATGGTAAATCAAGGACATTAATTTGTACTTGGATTTTCCTACTTTTGTGTAGAAAACAAGATGATGAAGTAACCCCGTACCTAAATTGTTTGGTAAACAAACTTATATTTTCCGGAAAAACCATTTTGATTAAAACAAACTTAAGTGTTTTGAAATCATAATGGGAAAATAGTTTGTTGTGAAGGGGAGTTCTGATTGTTTACGCCAAAGTCGATGGAGAATTGAAGCGATTCGATATCACGTTGTCACTTTATCTGTATAGTTTGTTTTCAAATTTTCCTAGAAAATCAAAATTGCAACATATTTTGATTTTAGGGGGAGAAAAATTTTAAAAAAATTAGAAAATTTGAATGTCAAAAACATTAAAAATTTAAAAATGAGTTTTGTTGTGAAAAAGAGGAAATGATAGTAAATCAGTGGACTATCACAGCATGCTAAAGAAATGTAATGTCAAATGTAATAAACGGTCTCACTGATGATGTGACGATAGGTTTTTGTACATTTAGTAGATTTATTCGGGATATAAACCTAAAATTTCAAACTTGTGAAATTCGTGGGGAACACTACTTGGATATATAGGTAACCCCTGAAATCTCGTTTGAAAGGTCTCGTATTCTGATATACTAGGTGTTTATACTCTATGATGTCTGGGGTATTATTCCGGGACTTCTGCTGAACGGTAGTTCTGACCTAGTCCTTGGCTAATACTTTCCGCAAAATGCTTGAAACATAGCATAAAGCCCTCAGCTGATTAGACAATAAAATTGATAATCATCTGTTGTAGCTGAAAAGATCCTCTAAAGGGGACACACTGCTAAGTCGAAGCTGATATCTCTCTGCTGAACGGAAGTTCTGACCTGAGATCCCTCAGTTCTCGCATTTAACCCCTAATTTATGTACAGATATCATTGTAGTATTCTTGCCTGTAAGACTGAATATTGGGATTCTGGATACGGGAGTATATTCAAGAGGTAGGACACATGAATCGAACTAAGTTCATAAAACACTTAAATAGTATCCTGAATAGATTGAAAATTGTATGAAAATTTAAGAGGACAACTATATCGTCAATCTACGTGAATCGTTTAGAACTTAAAATGTCTAAAAGCTTAACGGTGCGTGTGATGTGTCTCAAAAACTGATATGATCCTCTTACACAAACTCACAAAAATATGTTTGTACATATTTCATTTCTGCATTTAATTTCTATCTTTGCATTCATGTTTCTTATTTTGAAAAATCCAAAAAGATTTTCGACAACTGATGATGAAAAGCTGATTTTCAAAATCTCAAAGGCTAAACATGATGAACAGACAGGTTGGTTAATTGATTTGAAATGTTTAAGATGATTCATTAATTTGAATTAGAAATTGGAATGTTTCAAATTTTATCAGTTTTTAAATGTGATAATTCTCAAATGTTTAGTTGATTCATTAATTTGAATCGCATCTTTATTGGTTTGTAATAGAGAGGTTGAGATGTGCAGGTTTTAAATTTGTTGCTACGAAAAGCCAGACTACGATCCCGACAGCCGAGTCTAAGGGGGAGTCTGAAGACGAGCTTAACGCAAAAGGAGATTGTATTCGCAAAGCCAGGTGTCGATCCCAAAAGCACGGAAGCTTGATGAAAGGGGGAGCCTGAAGAACCTGAAGAAAGAGAGCAATGGAAGCTGAAGACAGATCCACCGGGATTCTGTTCGAGCTAGAGTAGTTGAAGACTCTCACTAAAGATTCCGTCAACATCCAAGGGGGAGTTTGTTAGTGCAGTTGTCTCTCGACTACATCTTCGTTCGAGTTTTAGAGAGAGAGAAAGACAAGCCGTTACGAGTTTCACTATGAGATTGACTACAGCAATATCCAAGGGGGAGATTGTTGATGCATTTATTGTCTATCGCCTTCGTCAATCCGAGTCGTAGTGAAAAGCCGGAAGATATCAAGCGCATAATGTCGTATCTAGATAGAAATGGCAAGGTGGAAAACTTGTAATTAATGATAACTATCATTAAAGTGCTTTGACCATATAAATAGGGTGTTATGTCATAATTCTAGAAAGGGTTTTAAAAGTTCTTGAAAGAGTTTAGGAGGAGACTTGGAGGAGAAGACTTTCTAGAGAGAGAAAGTAGAGAGAGAAAGTTGTATATTTGTGATTCTTGTACCGTACACGTCAAATTTAGCAATGGAATCACATTAGTAGTACGTTATCGTGTGTTCGGTCACGTTCGTTCACGGATTCCGCACGTGAAACGTTCGTTACGCAATCGAACGGCGTCAAAACCGGTCCTACAATATGCGCCAACGCAAATGGGTCGAACTTCTCAACGACTACGATTGCGAGATATGCTACCACCCAGGCAAGGCAAATGTTGTAGGCGATGCTCTCAGCCGGCGAAACTACTTACATAGTGTTCGTAACGTCCAAGCCTAACACGACCTCGAAGCCCTCATCCGCAACGCTCAACACACTTGTTTTCTCGAGAACACCTTGAAGGAAGAAAGAATCTGTGGAACCAAAAACCAATTAGTGAATAAACCGAATGGTATTTTTCACTATCTCGACCGTATTTGGATTCCTAGTTGTCATAATCTCCGAGAGATATTGATGACGGAAGCCCACAAATCCCGATATTCCATTCACCTTAGTGCCGACAAGATGTACCAGGACCTTCGCTCCAGGACCTGGTGGCCGGGAATGAAGAAGGATGTCGCTCTCTATGTTTCGAAATGCCTAACTTGCTCGAAAGTTAAGGCCAAACACCAATAACCCTCTGACTTACTCGAACAACCCGAGATCCCGATGTGGAAGTGGGAGAGTATAGCTATGGACTTCATTACGAAACTCCCTCGCACGCCATCAGTTCACGATAGCATTTGGGTTATCATTGATCGTCTTAGGAAATCCGCTCACTTTTTACCAATACGAGAAGACTTCAAGGTAGAACGATTAGTACGAATCTATACCGACGAAGTCATTTGTCGACATGGGACCACTCGTGACATCATCTCTGACTGCGATGGTCGTTTTACCTCTCATCTCTGGGAGACATTCCAAGTCGCTCTCGGTACAACTCTTAATCTCAATACCGCATTCCATCCCCAGACCGATGGTCAGACTGAGCGCACGATACGCACCCTTGAAGACATGCTTCATTCGTGCGTTATAGATTTTGGTGGTAATTGGGATTCGCATTTACCTTTAGTAGAATTCTCGTACAACAACAGTTATCACGCTAGTATTCAAATGGAATCCTTTGAGGTGATTTTGTTTATAGTCTCTAACATGGCAATTGGAAATGAGTCCCAACTTCTAGCATGCCTGCATAAATTGCTAGATGAGGTAACCGATTATAATCAACAAATAACCAAGAAGTTGGCAGATCTGACTAATAGGGTCATGGATCTTTGTCACATGCAATTGGAGTTGTAGTCGAAAATTGATGCGCTATATGAAGATGCCAAGGAAGTGGAACAAGTATATTAGGTTTTTATGTTTTGCTTCATGATGTTATATATGTACGATATGTAAATATAATTGATTGAAGGTTTTGTTAACCACTATGATACAATTAATTAAAATCTTATTTAGTTTTAAACATTTACGTTATTGTGTATGCTATTAATTTGATGGTTGTGTGACAACACACAGTTGAATTTAAAATGTCATCAAAATATTATATATATTAAACTTCTATGTTCTTTAATAATTAAAATATCATAAATAGTCATTTTAAGTTATTTCATCTAAACTATTTAGAATATGATCATTTTATCTTTACAGTTTTTATAAGAGTAAATTACAAAAATCGTCCTTTATGTTGACACCAGATTGCAAACTATGTCCTTTACCTTCAAAAAGTACAAAAACATACTCGATGTTTGTAAACCCTAACACGTTATGTCCTTTAGCACTAACTCAGTTAGTATTTATGGTTAAATCTTTTACCCATTTATTTAAAAAATTTAATAAATAATTAAAAATAAAAATAGAACCCACCCACCCCACCCCACCCTGCCCTTCCTCCCCCTCTCTCTAATTTCGACTCGTTGGTAAGGGTCCACTTGAATGAGAATAGTAAAATTTCTATCAAGGTGAGGAATTCACTCTTCTCTTGATGATATAACTTGTGGAAACACTCCTAGAGGTTGTCTTAAAGAAGAGAAGAGAAAGTAAGTTGAAAGCTCACTTTTGTACTTGGGAGTAATCTGCCCAAAAGTTGAAATCTGAATGTTTTGAGAATGTTTAGAGAGTGATTGAGTGTGGGAAAAGTGAAATGAAGGTGTGGGAAGCTTGCTTTTATAGTGCAGGATTATGGTAGTGTTCTATTGGAGTTAGAAGGTGAATGGAGGGGGAGAAATTGACCAACCCGGATAGCTTGAACAACTTTCTGCGGATTATACCTCGCCGCGTCGCACGACGCGACGAGGGAAGGGTTTGTCACCGTGTGACGCGATGACGTGATATTCCGAACTTATTGATTTTTGTTCACTTTTGGCCCCTGAACTTGATTTTGATGTTGTTTTAAGTCGTAAACTTATATAATAATGCATTTTCAAGTATACAAAGTGTGTTCGAGTATGGTAAGTGTATGACGTATGTATAAATGATATCACGAATGTATTGTATGTCTCGGTTTCTCGTATAAACATGTAGTTGATGATTGATTGCATAACAAGTAAGTATTAATTTAACATGATATTTGTAAAACATGAATTTCCATTATGATCGAAGTCTCGGATTATAATGTGGAAATGAAATGCGAATTACAAAGTTTCTAAAAATAGAAAGTATGATAATACGAAACATTATAGTCTCCTTTACTTTAGAAAATTTCATCCCGAAATTTATTCAAGAGGAAGACTTGATGAAAAGGTGTGGGTATTTGGTCATCATATCACTTCCGACTGTAACAACCCGACTTTTCAGATCATTACCTGTCACTCTCTTTTTCTTCGTAAACGCTTGTACTCTTGGGATTCGATTAACGCTATGGGTTAAACTATATTTTCAACGCATTTTTAAACGCATATTTCAACGCTTACTTAATCACGATTATCGCATTTAAACGCTACTTATAACGCTTACTACTTAAATGCATTCTATCGCAACTTACATCACTTATTTATAACCCTTGTTACTTAAAAGCTAGCGCAACGCAAATTCAACACAAACTCGAAACGCGGATTATTCATATGTGTTAATTGTGTGATTGCTTGTTAAAATGTTATGTGATTATGAACTGTTAGGTCCAAAGTTTTACGCTTATCTTTATTACTTTTATTTATGTTCATTTGGTTTAGATTAGCACTTGGGCTTGGGCTAGGCCATGTGGGCCAATGGGGTAGAGGCTCCTATATATAGTCTTGTCTAAAATATTGTAGTAGAGCTCTCATATTGTGTAACAATGTAATCCCCAAAGGAGAACCTTGTACCCGACAATCCTAAAGATTGTGTGCAAGGTTCTCGAAAATCATACCAGACAGTCCTTGAGACTGTGTGCGATCTAAGCAGAGACACTAAGTTATGTAATAAAAATTTTCTTTTAGTTCGGTCGGTTTGATCTTATATTCTGCGTTCGATTGAACCGTCGATTGGTATCACGGGTTTTTCGGGACTAACAAGTGGTATCAGAGCCATTGAAGTCTCTCAAAGGCTCGGTTTTGATATCACTCGAAGAACGAGAAGATATTTTGCACAGTCTCGGGGATGAATGTTCGTAAATGGAGAGAAATCTCTATTCATTGAAATCTGGTATTTATTCACATATCTGAAAAGTTTCAGATCTGGTGTTATTACTGTTCATCCATCTACACACCGCTGAGTGTGTGTTGTAGAGAGAAAGATGGAGGTGAACTGTAGTCTATTATCGGTTGGTGATGGTTAACAGTGTGACGAAGCTAGTGTAAGGATGAGTTGTAGGTAGCACAGTGATGGTAAACGGAGAACTGTGGTGGACGGTGAACGGTGAACGAAGATGTTGATTGTAAAGATTGCAGGTTCGGTGGTCTGTCGGAGAAGGATGACGGTGACCGATGAAGGTAGATGATCTCGAGATGACGAGTCTTGAGTGAAGATGTGTTACGAGATGGTGAGTTTGCATGGTGATGATGGCTGGTAGACGGAGAAAGATGATTTGATGATGAATGATGAACAATGATGACAGAGATGAACACGTGATCGGAGACGGAGAGAGATTGACGGAAAATGGTGGCGGTCCGACGACGTGATGTATGATGAAGAATGACGGTGATGATGGAAATATCGGAGTGGCAGGTTTCGATGTCGTTCGACGGTGACCGGAATTGATGACAGAGTGGATGTTGCAGGTTGTCGGTGTCCGCTGGAGAAGATGAAGGAGTTGCAGGTTGCATGGGGTTGTTATGAAGCTATGCGATGAACTGAGAAGATGATCTCGGATGAATCTTGTTGATTGCGGATGATAAATGTTGAAGATTACGGATGAAGATGCGATCCGAGATGCGATCCGAGATGTAAGTTGTTGATTACGGATTAATCTCGGATGAAATCGACAACGATGTCGGACGATTGAGGATGATGATATGAATGTATTACGGATGAAAACGGAGATGTATTATGGATGAAAATGTTGATTTCGAATGATTTAGGATTAGATGTAAGCAAATAATGGGATAATAATGTACGATGAAATGATGATGTTGGAGAATGTCAGATGTTGAATTGATGATGTTGGATGATGATATACCGTATATGAAAGATTTTTGATGATGAGTAAAAACAAAAGTTGATGTGGACAGGATATTAAAAATTCTTTTACACTTTCTAACAGAAGATCAGCAACCAAAACATGGAGATTTTTTGAAGAATGCGAAGAACACAATGAAGAACCCGAAGAACACGATGAAGATCTTTAACCAAAATTCATATATTTCTTGAGTGTTTGATATCAAATTGGCTCTGATACCAATTGTAAGTCCCATAAATACGGATCAAACAACGATATCAAACGATCAACAAGGATGGGCGGAATCCAAGCTTGATGATCTTCAAGAAATCAAGAACAAGAAGATTTGAAGATTTGAATGTATTCAAATGCTTAAACTTGCATACATGTGAAATGTCTAATACAAGTTTCTAAAACAACTGAACCAACCCTAACTCCTAGTTTCCATTTCCTATTTATAGGGAGGGGTTTCCCCCAAAACCCTAGACCCATAATTCCCTAAAGAAGCCCACTCTAATATCCACTAATCCATAATCCCTCCTAATCATTAAGCTACTAATCCATAAACCTCCAAGGGCCTAACAATCTCCCCCTAGGTTTACTGGATTAGTTGCTGTGTCGAACTCGAGGACCTGCTCAGAACTGGATTAGGATCAGCAAACAAGAAATTCCAGATGACGTCTGCAACAACACTCGTCCAGGGCTTCGAACATTCTTCATTTTGTCGTTGTGGCGAATTTTGATGATGATTCAGAACCAAGATATCTTCCTCATGAAAACTCATTTGATCCAACGTATCTGGTATCCGAAAGGACTGGTTTTCCGAAACAACCACAGCTTCAGCCATCTTCGTATCATGCTTCCAGAAGTTGGAAATCATGAAAATTTCCCTCACAAGCTTTCGAAAGATGGGAATTTCCTCTTCTTTGGTGGTCGGAAGCCAGATGTCAAATTTTAACTATCTTCTTGGTGAGAAAGGATCATGAACATCAGGTTTTTCTTCTGATCTTTGATTCAGTAGTCTTAATGGAAGGGAAACTATTATTGACTTCCTTCTAATGGAACATCCATCCTCTGCCTCTCTTGTTTGATCAGAATCAACCACACATTCTTGTCATGGTCGTATCTCCAGCTAGCGACCACATGCTTGTTTTCCTCTTTATTGAAGTGGCTAGACCCTAACTTCATCACAAATCTTTATGGCCTCTTTGTAGGATCTTTGAGCTGGAAGTTTTCATCTGGAGGATTAAAATCCTGATTCTTCATCATAATCATTTGCTTGTCACACTGTCTCCTTTCATGCTTCTTGCTACTCTTCTTCTTTTGGATTAGCAGCTAAATAGGCATTCAAGGTGGCTCCACGTTCTGTGTCTGCTGCTACATTTGCTGCTGCTCTCTATTCAAAAATTTACTCGTACAATTGATCTATTGTTCAACCTCTGCTCAGAGACTTGTGACTGAAGACAGGAAAGCACAGTCCTGTTGTAGTGATGAAAACTGAGCTTCAATCATTTCAGCATCATGTTCGAATACAACCACTCGTCGTCGCAAACTAGCTACTTTTGCATCTCCATCATTATTACTATCACTTCATCCAACGACGGGTCCTTTCTCGGCTGCATAACAGCATGCCGCTTCATTATATTTTGTGAACTTTAAAGACAAACTTTGACATCAATGTCAGGTTCCTGTATTAAGTTTTCCATGTGTTGCAGCAGCAGATAAGTCAAACCATAATCCTTGAGCTGGTGTTGTATCCAAAGAACCTGAGAGTAGCAGAAAACAGATGCTGCAACGCACTTTGCTTCCGCTGCAAATGTGAGCTGCTGCTTCTTACACTGCCATGAGATGAGACTGTCTCCCAAGAATTGGCATCCAGCCGATATAGACTTGATATCCCTATCCGTCTTTGAATCTGCAAGAACGTCGTGAACATATTTGCCTTGATAAATCAAGATTCCTTGACTGTTTTGACGAACTTGCAAGCTCAGAAACATTTTCTTTTTGTTCAAAAAAAAAATCTTTTTGTTCGCTTGGTTTAATCTTATATTCCGCGTTCGATTGAACCGTCGAGTGGTATCACGGGTTTTTCGGGACTAACAAGTGGTATCAGAGCCATTGAAGTCTTTCAAAGGCTCGGTTTTGATATCACTCGAAGAACGAGAAGATATTTTGCACAGTGTCGGGGATGAATGTTCGTAAATGGAGAGAGATCTCGGTTCATTGAAATCTGGTATATATTCACATATCTGAAAAGTTTCAGATCTGGTGTTATTACTGTTCATCCATCTACACACAGCTGAGTGTGTGTTGTAGAGAGAAAGATGGAGGTGAACTGTAGTCTATTATCGGTTGGTGATGGTTAACAGTGTGACGAAGCTAGTGTAAGAATGAGTTGTAGGTAGCACAGTGATGGTAAACGGAGAACTGTGGTGGACGGTGAACAAAGATGTTGATTGTAAAGATTGCAGGTGTCGGAGAAGGTTGAAGGTGACCGATGAAGGTAGATGATCTCGACATGACGAGTCTCGAGTGAAGATGTGTTACGAGATGGTGAGTTTGCATGGTGATGATGGCTGGTAGACGGAGAAAGATGAATGGAGACGTGGACCGGATACGGAGGTTGATGACGATGTTCGGTGTTCGGAGTCGAACAGTGGTAATGTGATGATGAATCAACGTTTCAGATGATGAAGATGACGATGTCGGATGATCTCTTACGAAGATGATGATAATATGGTTGTGTTTTGGATGATCTCGGATGAAAGTTGTTGATCACAGATTGTTAAACGATGATGTTCTAAGATTTCGGATGATGATGGAATGCCATCAGTAGAGAATGTTGGGGAATTATTGATGGCGGCTGTGCACATGATGTCAATTCACCTTTTTTAAAACCCTAAAAAAATCTACGCCATTAGATGATGGGAAAAGATCAGCGGTGAAAGATGAAAATAATGTTGCACAACATTTGGTGGGGTCTGATGTGGAGACAAAAGGTATTTCTGATATTTTTTTGTCTAATTAACGGGAGCCCAGGTGCATTGTTTTATTGTCCCAACTGGATTGGACATTCAAAGTATGTCGGCTAGAAGTAATGGAAATTAGGGGTTGCAAGGTTTGGATTGTGTATGGGCTGAGTATGATGAGCCCAATGATTAGCGTAGATTGTTTTGTCTACCATTACAAAACGTCAGCAACAAGCAAAAGGTGATTGAAGTTTTGCATATTTTCTTTTCTAAATTGATTGGGCCCACATGAATAGATAATGCAAGTGACACTTGTATTTTGAGTGTTTGTAACATTTTCGAAGGGTATTTTTAATCTCCAATATGGGCCACACATTGGAATTAACTTCGGCTGATTTCTCTGTTGGTTTAAATTTGGCATGGACTTGGTCAAGTATGGTAAAATTTCTGGTAGCTCGTCTGTTGCAAATAAAGTGATGAAAATTTTTGGAGCATATTAGAATCAGTTCTTTGCTTAGACCGGAAGGTTTACGGAAGATGGGCCAATAGAATAAGGACACACTAGAAAGAGGTATGTGATGCAGATTGGTGTGTATATGGAATTAAGTATATTTTAAGCCCTTTTTACGCATAAAACACGATATTTTACTAACACCAAACACACATATGGGCAAGTGCACCCATTGTGAGCGTAGTATAGTGTTGGTAAGATACCAAGGTCGTCCAAGGACACAAGAGCTTTTAGTACCGGTTTATCCTCAACATCTAATCAAATCAAAAATTTAGAAAAAAGTTTTTAAACTAGAAAAATAAAAACTAACTAAAATGCTGAAAAATAAAATAAAAATAAAAACAGATAGACAAGATGAATCACTTGGCTCCGACTCGTGTATAGTATAACCTTTGATTATTTCCGCACTTTTGCACATTTTAAGAGATTATCTTAGTTATTGTAGTAGGCCCCTCTTTTGAAGGTGACGTTACCCTCAATCCAGTAGTTTGAGTCAGCAAGGATACAATCCTAAAGGGTCGGATTATTAAAAGATAATTAATTTAGTTATTAATGCATATTGTGGTAGGCCCCTCTTTTGAAGGTGACGTTACCCTCGGCTAAGTAGTCTGAGTCAGCAGGGATACAGTCCTAAGTAGCCGGGTTAAAATATTAATAGTAGTTTAACTTATGAGGGGATCAAAGAGTTTGGACCCCCGCCATCTAATACCGGTGGGTATTGAAGGAGGTCCTACTAAATTTGACCCAAGTCCTTTACAGGATCTATACACTGAACAATGGCAAGACTCTTACCAAACCGTTCCCTTAACCCCCGACCAGGTAGCCAACGTACCTCCATATAGACCATGGAGATATGAATGGTGAAAATCTTTTATTTTATATAGACAGTAAAATAATGCCAAGACACCACGGACAAACGATAAGGAAGAATCACCTTCAACATTAGAAACTAGTTATTAAAGTCATTAATACATAACCAAGTAAAAAGTGCGAAAAGATTAAAAATAAAAAGTATTACACTAGACACTTGTCTTCACCAAGTGATGTAAGAGACTTAGGCAAACATGGCATTTGATTGTCAAGAACTCTTACGATCAATCTTGGATCCCGAGACGACTCACACACTCTATGATGGACAATGGATGATGGTGGTGGATGATGGTGTTGTGATGGTGGTGGGTGGTGGGTGAAGTGTGAGAGAGGTGGTGTGCCAAGGGATGAGTTGCAAGTGATCCAAGCACTCCTATTTATAGGCTGAACAGAAGCTTGGGCACGGTCCCGTGTCCATTGGGCACGGCCCCGTGTCCATCCTTCTCTCTTTCTTCATTAATTGCAGTTTGTCTTCATTAGTTGACCACGCCCCCGTGTCCGCTGAGCACGACCCCGTGTGCAGAAGCGTATCTGTACTATCAAGATTTTCCTGGATTATGCGAATCTTATAGTTGACCATGGCCCCGTGTCCGCTGAGCACGGCCCCGTGGTGGGCGATGGAAGCTTCTACAACTTTGTCTTTTCTGCTGACACTTGGGCACGCCCCCGTGCTCACTGAGCACGGGGCGTGTTCAGCCTTCTGTTCTCTTTGTTTTGCTTGGGAAGATGCTGTTGGGGGGTCGGGCATGCCACGTTTGTTCCTTTTCTTGTATTTATGTTAGATTTAGCTGCCTTTTTGCTTCTTTTGTTTATTTGAGCTCATTTAATCCTGAAAATACAAAAGGAAGACAAAAACACACTTTTTCCAACATTAATACTAAAAAAGGGTTAGTTTTATGCCACAATTGATGTAATTTATATGTTGCATTTTGTGCACATCAAATACCCCCACACTTGAATCTTTGCTTGTCCTCAAGCAAAACTCTTTATAATGTGGCTTTACACTCCCAAATAGAATGGGTAGAAGAGAAGGTTTTTGGGCTTGTCATAGAGTGTCAGGATTTCCAATATTCTTTATTAAGTTTTATTTTTATTTATTTACAATCCTATTCGTCATGATTTATTAAAAACATTTCATAAGATAAATTACTTATTAGGGCATAACATGCCTTTTTTTTTAAATTCCATTTATATACAAGTTCACATACTTCACGGGGGATCACTCAACACTCGGTCGAAGGTGTATTTTTAGTGAATCACTCGAGAGCGGCATGGAACTAACTTCTACCATAGGCTTGCCAAGCAATCAATCCTCCTCCTTTTTAACTATATACATTCGTAAATATCAAGAGGACTTTTTGGGTGAAGGGTTAGGCTTGGGCTAAAGGTAGGTGGTTGGGTTAGTAGTTAGTAAAAGGGCGAAAATCGTAAAAAGCGTCGGTTTTCGTAAGACTTGATATTTTTCTAAACTTTTTATTTTGATGAAGTATTTCAAACAAAGTTATTTTTGATAAACTTGTTTGTTTATTTCTTTGGCTTCATCCTCATATTTTTTTTTCAAGGCATAAGAAAAACCGAGCTTTTTTACTAAAATAAAGGGTTTAAAATGAAAAAGGGTTTAGGTGGGTAAAGGGTGTTTGGTTTGGGTTATGAAATGAAAAGGTTTAGGCTCAAAGGGGTTAACTAGGGGGATTTTGGGTAGGTGGTCAAAAAAAGAAAAATAATGGTGTAGAAATAAAAAGGGTTAGTCCTAATGCTTCCATCATTTACTTACTTGGGCTTAAGTTGGTAAGAACCGGGAATGTATCGTCGTGGCAAGTTCTAGAGTCGTAAGAACCAAGCGGCTATTCACACAAGAAACGAAAAATGAGCATTTAGTTTAAAGATATGTATTTGTATGCTCAATAAAGGATCAAAACTCACTTTTGTGGGAATGGGTTTTTTATGTGATCAAGTATATATAATCAAATTTTAACTAAACTTGTCCTGTCATTTAATAATTTTCTTATGTTGGTTCTTTTTATCACGACGCTATCGGTTGTAAATTTATGAAAATATCAACTTTTTAGAATTTTGAAATTCCCAACTTAAACTTAGACAAGTAAAAAAAATGAAAATTTTTGAAAAAATTTTGGGGTGATTAGCGGTTCCAATAGAGTTTTGTGTAAGGCTTGTTAATTAGGACCTGCAAGATTCAAGGTTTTAGCATCCCCCCACACTTAAATTACACATTGTCCTCAATGTGTCCCAAAAATAAGTTTTTAGGTTGATTGAATGTGTAAAAAGGTGTGAAAAAGCAAAATTTTCTGTTACTGGGCATCTGGACACGGCCCCATGGTGTCCGGGCACGGCCCCGTGTTCAGGTGCCAGTAACAAAAGTTTGTAAAAAGAAACAGAAGCCTGGATACGGGGGCGTATTCAGTGAGCACGCCCCGTGTCTAGTTTACCTGAACTGGGCATTTTCTGCAGATTGTGCAGCATGGGGCCATGTTGGGCGGGCACGACCCGTGCTGAAATTGCTGTAACGAAGAAAAATTTGTCGGATGGTTCTGTTTTCGTGCATGGGTCGCTGGTGCAAGTTCCCCTTGTTATCCTTCACCATCCCGAGTGTGTTTTATTCCTGAAAATTAAAACCTAAGCTAGAAAACATCAAAATTAATCTAAACTAAACTAAGGATAGTTCCGCGGAATGCCTCCGTGGTGCACCACATTTATAAAGGTCCTTGTCTAGACCCACCTTATCAGGTGGTTCTGGCTCACCTTCAATTAGGGGGTCGTCATTGCCGAATGGATATTTCATTGATCGCTCAAGATCGACACTTCTTTTGAAGGCCCCTAATTAAATGGGTAGATTGTTATGCTTCCGATTTTTCAAAGCTTCGTGGGTTCTTACAAAAGGTCGTCCCAACACTAGAGGAGCGTCATCAAGGATGACAAAGTCGGTTGGGATTACCATTTGATTTGTTTGAACCAAGACATCCTCAACTATACCGATTGATTTTATCACTTTCCGATTAGATAGAAAAATGGGTATTCGAAGTGGAGAAAAATCACTAATACTTAATTTTTCGAAAATATAGTTGGGCATTATATTAACACAAAGATTTTTATAAATAGTAATATTACTAATAAAGGAATTTTGAAAAAAAACATGGAACCGGTGTAATGTTGATTTCAAAAGGGTCTTCTTTTATTAGCGAAGTTTGATCATTTGTTAAGTTAATGCTTACCGTTTCGTCAATTTTAGTGTTAGTGTTTAACTCTTTTAAAAACTTAGCAGGAGTGGGTACTAAACAATGATTTTCAAAAGAAGGTGACAAGAGATTAATTTCTTTAAAATTAGACTCTTCTTGAATTTTAACGTTATCGGACTCACCTTTTTCGTTGTTTAACTCATGTGTCGGTTTTTCACTTATTTGTTCTTCCATTTTTACCTCTTCAACTATTTCTTCGTTATTATTACAAGTTAATTCTTCTCTTGCGCGGGACTCCTCTTCCCTTGCGCGAGATTCTTTTATATAACGTTCAATAGTTTTAAGGTGTCCTAGTATCTTTTTGGTTACCTCGATGATAGAGAAAGGATCGGGATTTTCAAAGCTTGAATCCGGTTGTTCGATCCTGGGTTCCTCATAGTACTCATATGAAGTAGATGGTTTATACCATTGTTCTTCATTGTAAGTATATGATGGATGAGGGGTCATAATTTTGTTCTTCATAATACTCATATGAGGTGGGTTGTTCACGCCATGGTTCCTCAAAATAAGCATATGAAGGTGGTGGCTCGTATCTTGGTTCCTCAAAGTATGAGTATGAAGGCTCATAACTTGGTTCATTAAAATATGAGTATGAGGGAGGAGGTTCAAACCTTTGGTCTTCATAGGATGTGTATGAAGTCGATGGTTCGTACCTGGGCTCCTCATAATGGTTGTATGAAGTGGATGGTTGAAGTGAGTTGTAACATTGAACCGAGTGCGGGTTACCACAATTAGTGCAATAGTCTCTCCTATAATCATCCTCCTCATATGTGTAGTTGTAGCCTCCTGAGTATTGATCCAAAAGAATCACTCAGCAGACCACAACAGAGTCTCGAGACCAGAAAACAAAAATAAAAACGGAAACAGAAGCTGGACACGGCCCCGTGTTCAGTGGACACGACACCGTGTTCAGGATCTGTATCTGGGCGTTTTAATAAAAGTTACTGGTTTTATGCAGCACGGGGGCGTGTTTAGTGGACACGGCCCCGTGTTTAGACTCTGTATCTGGGCGTTTTTATTAAAATATGCAGCACGGCCCCATGTTCAGTGAACACGGCCCCATGTTCAGGCTACTGTAAATGCAAAACTAAACTAAAATGCAGAAAAATGTGCGCGCGTTTTGAAAAAGTTTTGTAAAACTGATCAAGCCGTCGATTTTAAGCTTTCTTAAAATCATTGTGTCCCCGGGAGCAGCGCCAAAAACTTGATGCGGATTGGTGTGTATATGGAATTAAGTATATTTTAAGCCCTTTTTACACATTAGTCAAGTTTTAAATTTATAAAACACGATATTTTTTACTAACACCAAACACACATATGGGCAAGTGCACCCATTGTGAGCGTAGCATAGTGTTGGCAAGATACCGAGGTCGTCCAAGGACACAAGAGCTTTTAGTACCGGTTTATCCGCAACGTCTAATCAAATCAAAAATTTAGAAAAAAGGTTTTTAAACTAGAAAAATAAAAACTAACTAAAATGCTGAAAATAAAATAAAAATAAAAACAGATAGACAAGATGAATCACTTGGCTCCGACTCGTGTATAGTAAAACCTTTGATTATTTCCACACTTTTGCACATTTTAAGAGATTATCTTAGTTATTGTAGTAGGCCCCTCTTTTGAAGGTGACGTTACCCTCAACCCAGTAGTTTGAGTCAGCAAGGATACAATCCTAAAGGGTCGGATTATTGAAAGATAATTAATTAAGTTATTAATGCATATTGTGGTAGGCCCCTCTTTTGAAGGTGACGTTACCCTCGGCTAAGTAGTCTGAGTCAGCAGGGATATAGTCCTAAGTAGCCGGGTTAAAATATTAATAGTAGTTTAACTTATGAGGGGATCAAAGAGTTTGGACCCCCGCCATCCAATACCGGTGGGTATTTAAGGAGGTCCTACTAAATTTGACCCAGGTCCTTTGCAGGATCTATACACTGAACAATGGCAAGACTCTTACCAAACCGTTCCCTTAACCCCCGTGTCTATCCTTCTCTCTTTCTTCATTAATTGCAGTTTGTCTGCATTAGTTGACCATGCCCCCGTGTCCGCTGAGCACGACCCCGTGTGCAGAAGCGTATATGTACTATCAAGATTTGCCTGGATTATGCGAATCTTATAGTTGACCACGGCCCCGTGTCCGCTGAGCACGGCCCCGGTGGTGGGCGATGGAAGCTTCTACAACTTTGTCTTTTCTGCTGACACTTGGGCACGCCCCCGTGCTCACTGAGCACGGGGCGTGTTCAGCCTTCTGTTCTCTTTGTTTTGCTTTGGAAGATGCTGGTGGGGGGTCGGGCATGCCACGTTTGTTCCTTTTCTTGTATTTTTGTTAGATTTAGCTGTCTTTTTGCTTCTTTTGTTTATTTGAGCTCATTTAATCCTGAAAATACAAAAGGAAGACAAAAACACACTTTTTCCAACATTAGTACTAAAAAAGGGTTAATTTATATGTTGCATTTTGTGCACATTAGTATGGGTTAAATTTCTATGAAGTTCCTATTGGTTCCAATACAAAACTTGTGTTTTTGCGCGACTTGAATACCAGACGGATCACTTGTATCCGTGTATTCTTAGCGACTCCGATTTAAAATATCATCCGAGATCATGCATTTTCGTTCGAGTTCACATTCACTCATCCGTGATTATCCGAGACGTTATCCGAGATTAATATCATTTTATCCGAGATGATTAGCCATCATTCGAGACACACTTCAACTCATCCGAGACCTCCGTCATTCGTCGAACATCATTAATTATCATCTGAAACAACTTCGAGATACGTTGATGGGCTCGTTTACTGCTGGGCCACTAAAGGAGAAGACCCAAAGTTGGAGATCGTCTAAACCGTAATAAAGAGAGCATAAAACTAGAGGGAGATTGTTTGGTCCAAAGTTTTACGCTTATCTTTATTACTTTTATTTATATTTATTTGGTTTAGATTAGCACTTGGGCTTGGGCTACGCCATGTGGGCCAATGGGGTAGAGGCTCCTATATATAGTCTTGTCTAGAATATTGTAGTAGAGCTCTCATATTGTGTAACAATGTAATCCCCAAAGGAGAACCTTGTACCCGACAATCCTAGAGATTGTGTGCAAGGTTCTTGAAAATCGTACCGGACAGTCCTTGAGACTGTGTGCGATCTAAGCAGCCACACTAAGTTATGTAATAAAAATTTTCTTTTTGTTCGTTCGGTTTGATCTTATATTCCGCGTTCGATTGAACCGTCGAGTGGTATCACGGGTTTTTTGGGCCTAACATGAACGCAACGCTTATACGCTCAAACGCTAACTCACAACTCGATTAAATGCAATGCAACGCTTAACAAACGAACCAAAGTTGGAAAACTAACAAACACACGCTCGGCCGTCCGAATGGACATCCGCCCGGATGACCATCCGCCCGGATGACCATCCGTCCGGATGGAGCCATCCGGACACCACCACTTGCACCACTTAACACCTCGCCTTCATCTATAAATATTAGCCGTACACCCTCATTTCGAGACTTTGACACTCTCATCTGCTCCCCAAGTCTCAGACGCGATTCAGAGCCATTTTTAAGCATTTTCTCTCAAATCTTCGTCAATCTTCATCTCTATTCACTTCTACTCCGTATTCTTCGTCAAAATCACACACACACACTAACCTTTTTCTCGAAACCACTGATTTTGGACCTCTTGAAGGTGGATTCCACTTGTTTCGCTAGGGCAAACTGTCGTAGGGCACCATTCAATCGAGATTGGTTCAAGATCTAAAGGATTTCACACTTTTCAACTTAGTTATGGAAGATTTCAACACTTTTTCATCTGTCTTCAACTTTTCTTCGGTTTTTACACAAATTTCGATGGAATCTAAACTCAATCAGACTCTCGACTCGTTCCTTAGTCGAAAGCAGGCTTGAAAACGGATTTCCACCGGAGAGATGGACTAATTAATGGGTCAAACATGAATCTTCATCAAGAACATCTCGTCTGTCCGAATGGGCGGGACCTATCCGACCGAATAAATTGGATTTGGTGTATTCCGTTGTTTGACACGTCGTCATGCCGTCTCCGTTAACTCAAAACTTTTGACTTAGAAAACATTTACAAAAACTTCAGCTCAGCCATCCTCCCGAATGGCCATCAGTCCGGATGACTATCCGTCCGGATGACCTGGCCCTTATAATATCTAATGTTTAAACATTTTCGACTAAACTCCAAATTTTAACGATTCGCAAACAGCCACAGACTATCCGAATGGCCATCCGTCCGAATGGCCATCTGCCCGGATGACCATCCGTCCGGAAGACCATCTGTTCGGATAGACTGTTGAACGCTTGTACCCCACTCGACATTCGGTTTACAACCGTTCAGCCCTGAGGAAGACTTATGCTTCTGTTTCCATGCATAGGCTGACCCGACGCGCTCCCTTCAATCCAATCCAGATTGTTTTTACTTCTAAACATACACTGTGAGTATACTCGAACCCATTTTCGTTTGACGCACTTTTGGGTGTTACATACATTCTACATCAAAACACAACACGACACAACACAACACAACACAACACACAACGCAAACACTTTACAAACGCGAACCGCTCCCGTATGCTATACGTGATTTGTTGAATGCTTGTTACTATGCTATATAGTGTTACACTAGACCGCCTCTAGCAACGATAGTACTATAGTTTGGACTTAGCACATGTGTGACAGGGGTTGCTAGGGATCACATTACTTTACTTCACATGTTCGCTTTGGTGAACATGTGTCGCGCATACTCTACAACGCAGTCTCGTGGTTAGGTTGTAATCATTGTTGATAGTTACATGCTTTGCCCGTTATGTGTTACATGTCGGTTATGCGTAAATTCTTTTTATACTATAATCTATGCAAACTTGTGTACTCACCTTTACTTTAGGTATTGACTTTATTTTAACGTATGTAACAGGTTGATTGGGATGTGATGCTGGAATCAAGTTAGGAAGTCTAGAAACCCACTAAATAAAATCTGAATTGTCGGAATAGAATTTGTTTTGAGACGAAATATTTGTAATGACTGTTATGCTTTATTTGTTTAATAGTATGGGATATTGAACCTTAAAAAATATTGTCATTAATAGTTGTTATGGATCCTCATGAACAATCTGTTTCGCTCAGTGCCACGCCCCGATGATTCCGCCATCGGTTGGGGTGTGACATCGAGTTCCCAAGTAAATTTGGCGCGATGCTTTCCTTTCCAACGCACGTTCACAATGGGAATGCGACTGCGCCTAAGTTTCTTGATTCCACGTTACATGATTTCAACCGGCTTTTCGATGAAGTGCATAGACTCATCGATGTGTATGTCGTCGGTGGAATTTGAGGTCCTTCATCGGCTAGGCACTTCTTGAAATTTGAAATGTGGAATGTCGGATGAACATTGTTAAAAGCCCTAGAGGTAAGTCGAGTCAATACGCTAATTTGTCAATCTTCTCGAGAATCTTGAAAGGGCCTACAAAACGAGGGGGAGTTTGCCTTTCTTACCAAAATGGACGACTCCTTTCCATGGGGACACCTTAATAAGCACGTGATCACCGATGTTAAATTCCAAGGGCTTGCGTTGCTTGTCGGCATCAGTCTTTTGCCATGGATTTGTAGATTCTTGTCTGTCGTCTCATGTATAAGTTCGGGGCCACTGATTTGAACTTCGCCGATCTCATGCCAACAAATAGGTGAGCGACTTTGTGACCATACAATGCCTCGAACGGAGCCATTTGAATATTAGAGTGATAGTTGTTATTGTATGAGAATTCAACATGCACATCCCAATTGCCACCAAAATTGATTACGCATGATCAAAGCATGTCCTCGAGAGCTTGGATTGTATGTTCGGTTTGACCATCTGATTGAGGATGGAAAGCTGTACTAAGATTTAATTGAGTACCAATCGCAGTTTGAAATTTTTTCCAAAGGTGGAAGGTGAAACAACCATCGCAATCCGAAATATTGTTAAGGGGAATACCAAGACGACAAATGACTTCTTCTGCGTAGATACGAGCCAATTTCTCGACTCGATAATCTTCATGGATGGGGAGGTATTGAGCCGATTTGGTCAAGCGATCAATGATCACCCAAATACTATCATGCCCAGATAAAGTTTGTGGGAGCTTGGTAACAAAATCCATTGCGATACCCTCCTATTTCCACATCAGAATTTCGGGCTATTCCAGTAAGCCTGAAGGACGTTGCTGTTCGTTTTTCACTTTGGAACAACTGAGGCAGTTGGACACGAATAGGGTAATGTCCTTCTTTCCCGGCCACCAATATGAGCGTCGGAGGTCTTTATACATCGTGTCCGCACTGGGATAATTGGAATACCGTGATTTGTGTGCTTCGTTCATCAATAGGTCTTGAGACCCAAATACGATCAAGATAGTGGATGATACCATTAGATTTAGACTCGAGTTGACTTTCGGCACCACATTCCATCTCGTTGTACAACTTATCTTCGTTAATGGACGAATATTGTGCCTCGCAAATATGACTTTTAATATCGGTTTAGATTTGAAAGCATTGAATACTTTGGACCTTGACATGACTCTTATGACTAATCGTTTAACAACTCCACCCATCGTCTCTGACGCATGTTGAGTTCTTTTTGGTTAAAGATATGTTGAAGGCTCTTATGGTTAGTGAAGACCACACACTTGGTACCATAAAGGTAGTGTTGGCAAATCTTAAACACAAAAACAAGTGCACCATTCGCTTGAATATTGGTTTGAATTTGAAAGCATTAAATACTTTGGATCTTGACATGACTCTTACGACTAAGGGCATCGGCCACGACATTCGCTTTATCGAGGTGGTAGCAAATTTCGTAGTCGTAATCGTCTAACAAGTCCACCCATCGTCTCTGACGCATGTTGAGTTCGTTTTGGTTAAAGATATGCTGAAGGCTCTTATGGTCAGTGAAGATCACACACTTGGTACCATAAAGGTAGTGTCGCCAAATCTTAAACACAAAAACAACTATACCAAGTTTGAGATCGTGAGTGGTGTAGTTGTTTTCGTGGATTTTGAGTTACCAAGATGCATAGGCGATAACCTTGTCTCGTTGCATGAGAACACAACCGAGGCCTTGGTTGGAAGCATCACAATACACGATGAAGTGGTTGTTTCCGTCGGGAAGAGTGAGGATAGGAGCATTGCAAAGCATGTCTTTGAGGATTTGAAAAGACTCCTCTTGCTTGGGACCCCCAAGCAACCCCAAGCAAAAGGTTTATCTTTTTGGGCCAACGAGGTGTGAGGTACGGTGATCTTGGAAAATATGGAAATGAAGCGATGGTAGTAACCCGCCAATCCGAGGAAAGAACAAACTTCGAAAGGGGATTTTGGTGTTATTCAATTCTTGACGGCTTCGATTTAGGCTGGATCGACGTGGATACCTTTCGCCTTTACAATGTGACCAAGGAATTGAACTTCTTTTAGCCAATATTCACACTTGGAGAACTTAGCGTATAGTCGTTTGGTTCGAAGGAGTCCTAAGATTAAGCGTAAGTTTCGTTCGTGTTTGATTTCAGATTTGGAAAAGATTAGAATATCGTAAATAAATACAATCCCAAAACAGTCCAAGTAAGGCATACACACACGGTTCATCAAATCCATAAATATTGCGGGTGCGTTGGTCAAACCGAATGGCATGACCATGAACTCGTAGTGATCGTATCTAGTACGCAAGGCGATTTTTGGAATGTCCTCTTCGAGGACTTGAAGTTGATGATAACCGGAACGAAGATCGATTTTTGAGAAACAAGTCGCTCCTTGGAGTTGGTTGAAGAGATCGTCGATGCAAGGTAAGGGATAGCGGTTCTTAACGGTGAGCTTGTTGAGTTCGCGGTAATCAATGCACATGCGGAAAGAACCATCCTTCTTTTTGACGAAAAGGACCAGAGGGCCCCAAGGAGATGTGCTAGGACGTATCTAGTATTTATCAAGTAATTCTTGAAGTTGTCTAGATAGTTCTAGCATTTCAAAAGGTGCAAGGCAGTAAGGAGATTTTACAACGGGTGTAGCGGCGAGTATGAAGTCAATTCAAAAATCAACAGAATGAGTGGGAGGAAGACGAGGTAGGTCTTCGGGAAAGACTTTGGGAAATTCAAAAACTATTGGAACGTCATTTATGCTTTTTCCTTCACCTTTATTGTAACATTCCCAAAATTTTTATTTATATAAATTATACAAAAACTTATGTTATTAAAAGGATGCATCATGGGTAAGTTGACCAATAAAAATATAAGGTGTTTTGGCAAACTTAGGAACCGTTTAATAATTAAATTATAAAAATACTTTATATTTAAACCTACTCCGTTTTTAATGAAACTTAGACCCAAATGTAGATAAAATTATTCTAGTTCTAGTGGCATATTCATTATTTTATAAAACATCATATTTTAGAAGTTATACGCGCCAATGTAGCTGAATTAATTATAATAAATAAAATAAACAAAATTAAATTAAAAACCTTTTAAGAAATCATAGTCAGACTTTTGAAGTACTAAAACTTTCAGGAATATTTATAATCTTATCGATTTTGGTATTCTTTTAAATAGTTATAAAGGCTTTTTCCTTACATATAATTTATATATGATTTTCTTGTACACATGATATGAGCTTTTATAAGTTGGAACGGTCAAAAGAAAAACAAAAAGGAATGAAACTGAGATTAGAAAGGGCAACCTAGAAAATCATGATCTTTTGATTTTTCCATTAATATTAAAACTAACATGGTTACGTGTGTTTTGAATTAAATTCAGTAGTATGCGTGTCCCATCCTAAAATAAAAAAAGGAATCAGATTTCGTGTCCTGCAAGTTCAAATTTTCACCTATAAATAGATAGATGTAGAGCTTTCATTTTTCTCATATCTCTCCTACGTTCTGGCTCTCACTCTGCCTCTTTTTACATCCATTTCTTTAAATATTATACCCTAAATACTACAAAGCCCTGTCCCGTTTTAAGTGTTTTAACCCCTGGCCACTGACGCCCTGTCCGACTGACGTAGGGCCCCGTAACGTATGCTAAGGCTCTGCCTAAATTCGTTGGGGTTCTGTCTCATGACGTAGGGATAAAGTGGAATTGGGTTACTATACTTAATGTGAGTGCACTATATATTTTATTAAATAACCCAGGAGTTATACCCAAAATATAACAAACACCCCTGATACCCCTACATTTACACCCCATACGTGAAAACGGGCCTCAAATACATTAAATAGTATTAAAAATAATTAAAAATCCGATTATTATGTTTAGGCGAGCCGCGACACCGTTTATCGTTAGTTTACGCGGGCGGTATAGAGGTCAACGTCTGATTTCGTTGATTTTAAGTTGAGGCGGGCCACGTGAACCCCACCTCAACCTTACGCGGGCCGCGAGAGTCCCAAAATGTGGCGCAGCCCTAGGCCGCCACCTGGCCCAACACCTGGCGAGTCTATACGCTGACCCAGCCAGCTACATGTTGACCCGGGGTCAACGCGGGCCGCGTAGGCCCTGTCTGTGTTTTAAGCGGGCCGTGTGGGAACCTTTTTCAGCAACTATAAGTAGAGGCAATCGGATTTCATTTGGAATTCGCTCACGAAAGTTTTCTTCTCTCAAATCTGAATATTAGGCAAAATACTCGGGTATTATACCCCCTAATTAGCGAAGCTCTGCCTCGTTGTAAGTATCATAACCCCTGGATACGTATTAGATACTCTGCCCGCTTGATCTAGGGTTCCGTAAAGGCTGTCATGGTTCTGCCCGACGTAGTCGTTGGAATGCCATCTCGGGGAGGGTATTACTAATGTTGAAATGGGTTATTATACTAACACATGTGCATTGTTTAATTACTAGATTATAACCAGGAAGTCGCAAAAGAAAGCCTGTTGGGATTGAACCCTACCAAAGGAACAGATAATAAAAGCCAAAACTGGATCACAGTAGTAGATTCAGAATAAGCAGATGTTTGGTTGCAAGTCTCTCCCCTTGAAAGTGGTTTCAACATCTGCTGACCTCCTATCTGCTGATCATGCAAACTGCTGACCTACAACTGCTGATCAAGACAAAGTCTGATAGAAGAACTAAAGCTCTGCTGCTCAATCTACTGCCTTGGTTCAAGCATTGCTGATCATGACAAGAACTGCTGGGTTCACAGCAGTGGAAGGATGCAGCAGCAGTTTGAATCTGTTTTATATATTGAAATGTAATATCAGTAGTTAGCATAGCAGTGTTTGTATAGATCAGAGGTTAGAGTTTGTTAGGAGGTTAGATGTCACTTTCATGGTGACGTCAGCTTTGATGCTCAGTGGTTTGCAAGTGCCTATAAATAGAACAGTACTCTGTACTGTTCTGTTTAGCTCTTTCACCATCTTCTTTCTGCACGAACAAACACTAAGCTCGGGCTGAGGGGGAGTTTGCATATCATACACGCATTGTAATCAGAGTTTAAAAATAAATTTAATCATTTGATTCAGTGTTTGAAAATGTATGATTGATAGCATTTCTTCTGTTTGATTGTGAAAAGTTTGCTTCCATTAAATTCCGTTGCACTACTCTTCCATTTGTTCATTTAAATTCAAACACAAATCACAATCAATCCAAACTCAGATCCTAACAATTGGTATCAGAGCTAGGACAGTCAAACTTGATCTAACAATCATTTTGACGTAAATAGTTCAGCTCGAAATTGTTGATACTGATCGTTTGTTCGTTCTTATGAAAAACAGAGTAAGGTTTAATCACCGATAAAGTTGATTAATCAGTGCCTGTAAAACAACCAGAAAGATGTCGCAATCACAAGATGATAAAAATAACATTGGCTCTTTGTTTAACCCACCTATGCTGAAAAGAAATGAGTACAACATCTGGGAGCGAAGGATGTGTCACATCCTCGCTCAATAAAACACTGGATGTTAGAGGTCTGTCGTTTTCGGTCCTCATGTTCCTATGGTGCCAAGCGCAGAGGATGCCAAAAAGTCCGTTCCTAAACCAACTGAAAATTACACTGAATTGGATTTTCAAAAGTTTGAACTGGATGCCAGAGTGTTTAGCATCATAACCTCTGCACTCCCCAACGAAATCTATGCTGGACTGTTACATTGTAACAGTGCAAAAGAATTGTGGGATGCATTGAAGGAACAGTTCGGAGGAACATAGGAGGTTATCGAAAACAATAGGGAAATTCTGAATCAGCAGTATGAAACGTTTTGTCACATCAAAGGGGAGTCACTAACCCAACAATTTGAACGTTTCAGTTGTCTCATCAGTGAACTAAGGCTTGTTAAGGTTACATTTCCGAATGCAATCCAAAATAGCAGGTTCCTTAGATCATTGCCAGAAAAATGGGACACAATTGCTTTTGTCACCAGGAATTCAGCTGAATTCAAAGATCTGACCCTGACCCAACTCCATGGTAGACTCCTGACCTATGAAAGGGAGTTGAACCAAAAAAGGAGGTTGCAAGAGTCTGGTAAAGTTGCTGATGACTATTCATTCAGCAGCACAGCTCTGTTTGGTCAGGAAGAATCTGGCAGTAGCAGTAAGGATCAGAGTTATGATCACTTTATTGACATAACTGCTGGGGGTAACTTTGCCAACTCTGATTCTCAATCTACAAATTATGCTTTCACAGCAAATACTGAAAACCAGATGTCAGATAATTTGTGTTTTGAGCTGAATGATCTGCAACATTTTGATCCCACTGACTTATAAAAGATGGACATCTTGCATCAGTTGGCCTTGCTTAGTGTAAGAACAAGCAAGTTCTACAAAAGAACAGGGAAAAAATTTCCAGGGCTTCATGGAAATTTAAGGGTGGGGTTGGATAAGTCGAAAATCAAGTGTTACAAGTGTAGTAGGCTAGGTCATTTTGCTAGAAAATGTAGGAGTCAAACTACTGGTCCCATAATAACTCACCCTAGCACAAACCCTAGACCACAACAACAAAACACTGTGCACTATACCCAATATGCCCCTGCAGCACATGTTAACATTGCTTATTATGCTGCAACCCCTGTGCCAGTGCATTATGTTCAAACCACTATTCCACAAATTCAGTATGTTCAAGCCCATGTTCCTCAGGCACAAGTGCAACCTGTTGCACCTCAAACAGCTGCTCCAACTGTGACACAACCAAATCAGCAAAGCTTTTTCACACAAGGCTTTGTTGATTGGAGCAGCATGCCTGATGAACTTGGTGATGAAAATTTTGCTCTATATGCTTCTAATGATGCTTTTAGTGATGAATACTGTTTGATGGCATTAGAGTCAATACCAGAAGGGGATGAAGCTGAAGGTGAACAGCTAAGTGCTGAAACAGTGGATGTAGTTGCTGAAGCAGTGGTTACTGCAGTTGTTGGTGAACTACTGCTGGAAGAAAGTTCAGAAACCCTGATTGAACCACTGACCGATCCTTGGTCCAAAGAAGACAAGGAAAAAGAAGAGTTGAAGAAAGCTGGTGATGTAGAAGAGAGAGCTGATGAAGAAGATAATCATCAATGTGATTGTGCCATGATGGCTGCTGCTAAGGTATCACCTCAAGTTCTTGAAAAACTGTGTTCAGACAACTGTGTTATTGCATTTGCTAACATTAAAGAGGTGAATGAAAACCTTAGAGATAAAATCTTGTCTGATGAGGTCAAATTTGAAAAGTCATTGAAAGAACTTAGAAACAAATTGGCTGAAAAAGATAAAGAGATCAGCAGCTTGAAAGAAGAACAAAGCATAACCAAAACTCAACTCCAAACTATGGTAGAAAAATACCAAGTTTGTAAAAAGGAGTTAGAGTCTACCCAGATCACTTGTGAAAGATGGGTAGAGTCTTGCAAAGGGTATGAGGTTATGCTTGAGAAACAGCTTAAAAGCAATGTCAAGTTTGGTGTAGGTCATAGAAAATATGATGACGTTGCAAGCACTGCTGCAATGCAAGCTGTTTCTTCTGAATTCATACCAACCAACAAAAATGGCCAAGAGGTTAAAATAACCGACAAACTTGGTAACAAAATTACTCTGGAAAGATCTGTGGGATCCTCAACTTTTGAGGAAATTGAGAAATACCAATTTAAACCCACATCGTCTGATGAGTGTGATATCCTTGAAAATTTCAAACCAATGGATTTCACAACCACTGATGGTGTAAAAGCTCCAAAAGCAAGAGTCATTCCTATCAAAGATATCCCAACAGAGGTTCAAAACTCTGTTGCAAAGGAATCTGAGAAAAGGAAGAAAAGAGAAAAGATCAAAAACTTGTTTTGTGAGTTCTGTGAAAAGATGAATCATCTAACAAAAGATTGTTTTCATCTAAAAGCATATGATATAAACAAAACAAGCATCATTTTACCTGCTGAAAGCTGCACCATCTGTGGTAAAGATAATCACAAAACTCAAGCATGTGTGTATCTCAAAAACTTTGACATAAAAGAATGAATACACTGCAAAAACATCCTTGAGTCCATCAACATCATCTGTCAAGTTCACCAAGAAACAACCACTGTTTGTCCCTGTCCAAACAGTTGTCACAAAACAGCTGAACCAAAAGTCTGTCCAAAGAGATGTACAAGTGACTGATGCACCCCCTGCCAATCAATTCAGAAAAGGCAAGGAAAAAACATCATACCAAAGGATTCCACATGTTTATGAGGCTTAAAAAAAGCCCTCTAAACCAAGAGTGAACAGACATCCTTTTGGTTATCAACAGATGATGGGTCAAGACCCCCAACAGTGGTTAGAGAGAAACATTCCCAAAAATGTTCAAACCCCTGAGCTAACCACTGTCCATGCATCTGCCTCCATCCCAGTCACTGTTGAGACCCCATCCAAAGCCCTGTTGGCTTTGGAGACCTCTATGAACTAATCCATTTACTTCATGTGCAGGGAGCTTCTGCATGCTTAGATAGTCTTTGGTATGTAGATAGTGGAGGCTCCAGGCACATGACAGGATGTAAAGCCCTTCTTCAAGATTTCAAAATTCATGGAGGGGGTGATATATCCTTTGGTAATAATAGTAAAGGAAAAGTTCTGGGGTCTGGTACAGTAAAGTCTGGGAATGTAACATTTGAAAATGTTAATCTTATTGATAATCTGAAATTCAACCTCCTGAGTGTGTCTCAAATGAGTGATAAAGGGTTTGGATCATTCTTCACAAAGGATTGTTGTAGGATTATTGGACCAGAAATGGTTAGTAAGATTGAAGCAATAATCAAGAAAGGCTCAACAAAACTTGTTGCTCAAAGAAGTGGCAATGTTTATGTTGTTGACATGTCAAGAGAGTGTCCCAGAGCTGATGCCTGTCTGTTCTCAGCTGCCTCTAACAAAGAGACAGAGCTATGGCACAAAAGACTGGGACACACAAATCTCAAAACAATCAATGAAATTTCAAAAAATGGCTTAGTAAGAGGCTTACCACAAAAAATGTTTTCATGTCCTGAACACTGTGTTTCCTGTTTAAAAGGAAAACATCACAAGAGCTCTTTTAGGTCCATTGAAGAGTCCAAAACAACCTAGTGTTTGCAAATGCTGCACATGGATTTGTTTGGCCAAGTGCAAGTCATGAGTCTCAAAAAGAAAAGATATTGTTTGGTTATTGTTGATGACTTCTCTAGGTTTACATGGACCTTCTTTTTACACTCAAAAGATGAGACTGCAGGCATTTTGCAAGACTTTGTGATACAGGTTGAAAAGCAATTTGACCTTCCAGTAAAAGTCTTCAGGAGTGACAATGGCACAGAATTCAAAAATAAGGAGTTGGATGCTTTCTGTGTGAAGAAAGGAATTGCAAGGCAGTACAGCATTCCGAGAACACCAGAGCAAAATGGGGTTGTTGAAAGAAAGAACAGAACATTGATTGAGGCTGCCAGAACCATGCTTGCAGATTCAGGTTTGCCATTAACTTTTTAGGCAGAGGCAGTAAACACTGCTTGCTATGTCCAAAACAGAGTTTTGATCAACCCCAGGCACAAAAAGACTGCTTATGAAATTCTGTATAAAATAAAGCCATTAATCTCATATTTCAAAGTTTTTGGTTGCCCCTGCTTCATTTTGAACTTAAAAGATTCTATCTCAAAATTTGCAGCCAAAATCAATATGGGATATCATTTGGGATACTCAACCACTGCTAAGGCCTACAAAGTGTTTAATACATGGACCAAAGCAGTGGAAGAGACCTTGAATGTAAAGTTCAATGAACTTTCATCAATGAAAATCCCTGCAAATCCTGCAGAATTGTTTGATCGTGAAAAATTCACTTTTGAAAATACTGCTGTCAAGACTAACATTGCAGGTCCATCAGAGGATTCATCACCAGACTATGGATATGAAATCATCATTCCTCAAAAGTCTGCTTCAAAAGGGAGAGCATCAGCTGTTCAAAACAGTTGTCAAAGCTCAACCACTGCTACCTCAACAGTTGTTGACCAAAGTAGCCCCTTAACCCCTGCTTCCACCTTATCAAACACTGCTGACAAAAGTCCTCAAACAGTGCATCAAAGTCAGCAGGTGTCCACACCTTTACCTCTAATGCCTCCACCTTTTGAAGCCACTGATGGGTCATCAAAGTCACCAGCAGTGGTTAGCTCAGATGATACACATCTGCAGCCTTCACCACAAAATGCCATCATTCCATACCAAGGAGAGCTAATCTTCTTGAAATCTCATCCACCAGATCAAATCATTGGCAACATCAATGAAGGGGTGCTCATAAGAAAGCAGTCCCAAAACATTTGTCTTTTTGCTGGCTTCCTATCACTCCATTAGCCAGTCAAGTACCAAGCGGCACTGAAAGACAACAGTTCGGTAGAAGCCATGCAAGAAGAGCTCCAACAGTTCAGAAGACAACAAGTATGGGAGCTTGTACCACTGCCAGAGAATGTAAGTCCTATTGGCACAAAGTGGGTCTTCAAAAACAAAACTGATGAAAGGGGTATTGTTGTCAAGAATAAAGCCAGGCTTGTGGTTCAAGGCTACAGACAAGAAGAGGGTATTGACTATGATGAAACATTTGCCCCAGTAGCACGACTTGAAGCTATCCGACTCTTTCTGGCCTTTGCTGTCAACCACAACATCAAGGTGTATCAAATGGATATCAAATGTGCTTTCCTCTATGGTAAAATTCAAGAAGAGGTATATGTCTATCAACCTCCAGGTTTTGAGGATCCATTTTATCAGATAAATAAAGCTTTGTATGGCTTGAAACAAGCACCAAGAGCCTGGTATGAAACTCTTTCCACCTTTTTACTTTCCATTGGTTTCACCAGAGGCAGGATTGATAAAACACTGTTTTTAAAATGGAGAGGAAAGGATTTGATGATTGTCCAGATTTATGTGGATGACATAATTTTTGGAAGCACATGCAATAAAATGTGTGAGGAGTTCAGGCAACTCATGACAGCTGAGTTTGAAATGAGTGCAATGGGTGAACTTTAGTGCATTCTTGGTCTCCAACTAAGGCAGCTGCAAAATGGTACTTTCATCCATCAAGGCAAATATGCCAAAGAGCTTTTAAAGAAATTTGATATGGATGATTGTAAGCCATGTAGTACACCCATTGCAACCAATAAATTGGTCATGTCTGAAGAAAAGGATGATTTGGTTTATCAGACCTTATATAGAAGCATGATTGGGTCTTTATCGTACCTAACTGCATCTAGACCAGACATCATGTTTGCAACATGTGTCTGTGCAAGATCCCAATCAGCCCCTAGAAAGTCAAACCTTATTGCTGTAAAAAGGATATTCAGATACCTCAAAGGTGCTCCTACACTTGGTATCTGGTATCCAGCTGATGGTAAAATTGAGCTTTCAGGTTTCTCAGATAGTGACTTTGCTGGATGTGATAAAACAAGGAAGTCCACTTCATAGGGTGCCAATTCCTAGGCAATTGCTTAGTGTCTTGGCAAAGCAAAAAGCATGCAGCTGTTTCCACATCCACTGCTGAGGCAGAATACATAGCTGCTGCAAGCTGTACAGCCCAACTGCTCTGGCTTCAAAATCAGCTACTGGATTTTGGTATCACTGCCTTGAAGACACCACTTATGTTGGACAGCAAGGCAACAGAAAATATCATCAAAAATCCAGTTTCCCATTCAACCACCAAACATATCGACATCAGACATCACTTTGTGAGGGATTGCTATGAAAAAGGTTTGATTTCTCTGCATCATGTTCCAACTAAGGATCAGCTGGCAGATGTGCTAACCGAAGCATTAGACACATCCACCTTTGAAAGCTTGATCTCTAGGATTAGCATGCTTAACATGGAATAACAGGCAAAATCCTGTTTTTCCATGAATAAAAGCATTAAAATGTTTTCAGAAAATCGAAAATCCATCCTTAAAACTAGCTAACATGAATCTTTCATTAAAATCCTAAAAGTCTGCCATAACCACTGATTGGTTCAAAACGTCTGTGCTTCTACAAAAAGTCTGTCCTCTGCTGAAAGTCATCCCCTATTCTCATTTTCTTTGGTTAACCACTGATGATCAAAATCAGTGGTGCATCCACTGCTGAGCTATCTACTAATGGTAAAAAGCATCCACTGTCCTCCACTATCATTACAACTGCTGTTCTCACCAGTTCTTTTCACAACCTGTACTGTTTAAAAGTACTGTACTTCACTTCACCAGGGGATGGCATGCGGGCAGTACTTAGGGGTCAGACCTATTGTAACTGCTGCCACGTCAGCATTCACTCTTCCTCTATAAAACCCCCTTTCAACACCCAAACAGGGTTTCACTGTCGAATTGAATTCTCAAAAATTCTCTTCTCAAAGCAGTTTCCATCACATTTCGTCAAATCTCTCCACAATCTCATCTTCGATCCTCATCTTCAAAATGACAAAATCGAAATCATCCGCAAAAGCTTCAAAAGGGGCCTCTCAAAAGGCCACCTCCACCGACATCCCACACAAACCATCTCACAATCTACTGGGTCTCCTCACAAAACCCGGCACCGTCGATACATTTGATTCCATCCTCGACATACTCAACGCCTCAAAGTACAAAACTTTGTTGACCGCTAATGCACCCATTTACCTGCAAACTCAGAGAGAGTTTTGGAAAAATTGCATCCTTGAAAAACAAGGAGAAGATATCATAGCCATTAACTCTACTCTGCAGAAGAAAGCAGTCTGAATAACACCGCAATCAATATCTGAGGTCTTTCAGCTCGCTAACCAGGAAGGTAAAGATTCTTTCCCTAAAAACGAGTTAAAAACTGACTTCATTGAGAGAGGGTATGCAGACACAATGAAGAGGGATACCTTACAAAAAGGTTTCTTCCCTTCTGCAACCAGATTTTTATTTCATACCCTTCTCATGTGTGTTTCAAACAAAACCACCTCCTTTAATGAAATACCATTGAAAATTCAAAACTTGGGGTATGCTTTTTTACAAGAAGAAAATCTTAACTACTCCAAGGTAATTTTCAATGATTTGGTTAAAAATGTTGAAACAAAATCTTTCTTACTGTTCCCAAGATTCTTAAGCTATTATTTTGAGAAGAAGTTCAGTAAGGATGATATTGCGGTAATAAACCAAGGTGAATCTTTTCAAATAAACAGCTTAACTGCTGAAACATTTTCAAGAATGTTAACGCCTTGCAAAACACAAGCAGAGGTGCCTGAGCAGACTTTAGCAGCAAACACTGCTCCTCAGGTATCTGCTGCTGAGCCCACTGCTCAAGGTGATCAAGGCAGCTGATGTGTGTAAAATGCAACATATAAATTACATTAAATAAGGCATAAAACTAACCCTTTTTAAGTACTAATGTTGGAAAAAGAGTGTTTTTGTCTTCCTTTTGTATTTTCAGGATGAAATGAGCTCAAATTCACAAAAGAAGCAAAAAGACAGCTAATTCTAACATAAATACAAGAAAAGGAACAAAAGTAGATTGCCCGAACCCTCAACGGCATCCTCCCAAGCAAAGAAAAGAAAACAGAAGCCTGAACACGCCCGGTGCTCAGCCAGCACGGGGCCGTGCCCAAGAAGCAGCAGAAAAGACAAACCTGTAGAAGCTTCTATTGCCCACCACGGGGCCGTGTCCAGTGAGCACGGGGGTGTGGCGAAAGTACAGCAGGCGCATTAATTGTAATTGCGAATTACAATTAATGAAGAGAGAGAGAGTGTCAGACGGGCACGGGGGCGTGTCCAGCGGACACGGGGCTGTGCCCAGCCTTCTGTTCAGCCTATAAATAGGAGTGCTTGGTTTCATTCCATCTCATCCCTTGGCACACCACCTCTCTCACACCTCATCCACCACCCACCACCACCATAACACCATCATCCACCACCATCATCCATTGTCCATCGTAGAGTGTGTGAGTCGTCTCGGGATCCAAGATTGATAGTAAGAGTTCTTGACAATCAAGGCCATGTTTGCCTAAGTCTCTTACATCACTTGGTGAAGACAAGTGTTTAGTATAATACTTTTTATTTTTAATCTTTTGCACTTTTTATTTGGTTTTGTATTAATGACTTTAATAACTAGTTGCTTATGTTGAAGGTGATCATTCCTTATCGTTTGTCCGTGGTGTCTTGGCATTATTTTACTGTCTATATAAAATAAAAGATTTTCACCATTCATACCTCCACGGTCTATATGGAGGTATGTTGGCTACCTGGTCGGGGGTTAAGGGAACGGTTTGGTAAGGGTCTTGCCCTTGTTCAGCGTTTAGAGGTCCTGCAAGGGACCTGGGTCAAATTTAGTAGGATCTCCTTCAATGCCCATAGGTATTGGATGGCGGGGATCCAAACTCTTTGACCCCCTCATAAGTTAACTACTATTAATACTATAACCCGGCTATTTAGGACTGTATCCCTGCTGACTCAGACTACTTAGCCGAGGGTAACGTCACCGCCAAAAGCGGGGCCTACCATAATTTGCATTAATAACTTAATTCATTATCTTCCAATAATCCAACCCTTTAGGATTGTATCCTTGCTGACTCAAACTACTGGGTTGAGGGTAACGTCGCCTTCAAAAGAGGGGCCTACTACAATAACTAAGATAATCTCTTAAACAAGTGCAAAAGTGCGAAAATAATCAAAGGTTATACTAATACACGAGTCGGATCCAAGTGATTCATCTTGTCTATCTGTTTTTATTTTATTTTTATTTTTCAGCATTTAATTAGTTTTTATTTTCTTAGTTTAAAAACATTTTCTAACTTTTTGATTTGATTAGACGTTGAGGATAAACCGGTAATAAAAGCTCTTGTGTCCTTGGATGACCTCGGTATCTTACCAACACTATACTACGTCCACGATGGGTGCACTTGCCCATATGTGTGTTTAGTGTTAGTAAATATCGTGTTTTATAAATTTAAAACTTGGCTAAAGGTGTAAAAAGAGCTTAATTATATATCTAAATTATATATACACTACACACGCATCAAGTTTTTGGCGCCGTTGCCGGGGACACAAGGATTTTAAGAAAGTTAGGAATCAACGGCCTAATCATATTTTTATTTTTCTTTTTAATTTTTTAGGATTTTCTTAGTTTTTCAGCTTCTGCAGAGCTCAGCACGGGCCGTGCCCGCTGAACACGCCCCCGTGCTCAATCATTGGAATTGGCAATCCTGTTTTAAGTCAGACAGTAAGCTGAACACGGGGCCGTGCTCACTCAACACGCCCCCGTGCCCAAGATTCTCTTACTGAAAACAGTACCGTTAGATCCCGGCGGTTGGTAATTTCTGGCATAAACATGAGTGATAGTAATTCTTTTTACTTTCGGCACTCTTATGGTATGTGGTGTCAATTATGTGGAGGCGAACATGAAGAATTAAAATGTTACTTTCTAAATTATAGGCCCCACTATATAGACCCACCAATCCCTTATAACCTTAAGAGGGGCGAAAGTAAAAATAAGCACTATCTCTCCCTCGAATGCGCCCAGCTAGATATTCTAGGAGAAATGCTCCTTGACGAGTTATTTCAACTAGAAGAACTAATTCTAAATTGGTCAAAAGAACTTAGGAAGGATTTTATTGATCCGCCCCAAGACGATGACCATGAAGAAAGGTTGGAACCGCATTCCGACAACCTCGTTGCTCCTGAAAATACCTTCATACCTAGAAAAGACTTGGACGATAGTCGTCCCTGTGCCGATTGTGCCGTGAAGGACTCTCCATCGACTTCGTTCGATGCATACATAGACCTGAGCGATTCGGCATACACCTTCTTTAACGAGAGCCCGGGAAAGGGTTGGACTTGTCCACCTAGAATGAAAATAGGAATTACCCTCACCGACAACCTCTTGCGTTCTCGCCTTAGTATAGGACAAATAAGGTATCTTAGGCACTTTAGGGTTGTTCCATCCAGTAAGGAACCACCCGATATCAATAAGATCCTTAGGGACAACACGCCCGGTCAACACGGGGCCGTGTCCGGTCAACACGCCCCCGTGCTCACCTAAAAAGATTCTCTGCTGATTGTGTCAGAATACGGACAAAATGTGTCAGGATTTTCTCTGCACACGGGGCCGTGTCCCGCGGACACGGGGCCGTGTCCAGCGGACACGGGGCCGTGTCCAGCGCGCTGTCATTTTCTTTAAATGCAGCCTGATTCCTGCTCACTTTTGACCACTTCACTAAGACAGAGATTCCTGGGATCTTCACCTATACCATCCTAGGTAAGTGCTAAAAGAAGGTTCCCAAGGACCATCTTGTCCCTTCCACTTTTGTTCATTTCCCCTTCTTTCAAAATTTTTCAACATCTCCTCCATGGAAGCTTGGAAACTCCATGATTCCAACCTTCTATGTGAAGTTTGTAAGATTATTTGCTATGGATTCTTGTTTAAAGTTAGTTATATAACTTTGTTTTAAATTATCTAAGCTTAAACCACAGTTAAAAATCATTAAAATAATTTTAAACCCCAAGAATCCTTAGCCAAAAATCCTGCAGACAACTGAACACGGGGTCGTGCTCAGCGAGCACGGGGCCGTGTTTGAGGTACTGTTTTGCAAAAATTTAGCTATCTTCGGTTTCTTTCACAAAAAATGGCCAGCAGAACAAGCGGATCATCTTCAAGAGGTAACCGAAATGGGAGAAGGTCGTCCACAGCAGAAGACTCCCTAGTGAACTACGTGTACGCCTTAAGGGAGGCCATAGACGAAATGACGGGAGTAGAGGAAGCGTTAGTGGACCGTATTAACCATCTGACGGTGGGGTTGGAGGGCTGTCTTCGAGAAGTGAACCTCTTGCACCAGAGGTTAAACCTTCTCTCTTCCCCGCCTTTGGTTCCCATAATAACCCAAAGAGCGTGGAATATAGTGCCCGAGGTCATCATTCCGGCCGAATGGTATGCCATGCACCAAGAGCCTCCGCAAAGGGTGGTGCAAGGAGTCCCGGTGAATGTTCCTCCTCAAGCCACTGAGGAAAATGAAGCCGCTTTCTTCCTTCCAAGGGAGATAGAAGAGTGGCTTTGAACAATATTCGAGGAACAATCGGCTAAAGGTCTTACTACATCGGGAATCTATTCCCGAAATTTTCTTAAAGAAGTAGAACCCTTTATGATAACCTCGTGTATCTCCTTAGTTATTTAGTTAAGTCTTTACCTTATTTTGTTTAGAAACTATATGTATCTCTTTATGGTTGCAATGAAATGATGGTTTCTAAAGTTTGATGGTTTATAATAAATAAAACACACTCATGGTGGTAATGGATGAAAAAGGGAACGAGAAAAATGGCCCCATGCACAAGAACAAGGCAACCCGACACAAATCTCCATTACAGAAGGCTCAACACGGGCCGTGCTCAACCAACACGGCCCCGTGTTGAGCCACCTGCAGGAAAAATGCCCAGTTCAGGTAACTGGACACGGGCCATGTTCACCAGACACGCCCCCGTGTCCAGGCTTCTGTCTCATTTCTTTAATTTTTGTTACTGGCACCTGAACACGGGGCCGTATCCGGTCCCCACAGGGCCGTGTCCAGACTGCCAGTAACATAAATCTTTGCTTTTTAACACCACATTACACATCCAATCAACCTAAAAATTTATTTTCGGGACACATTGAGGACAATGTGTAATTTAAGTGTGGGGGGGGGGGGGAAGCTAACACCTTGAAATTTTGCAAGTCCTAACAACAAGCCTTACACAAAACTCTATTGGAACCGCTAAACACCTCAAATTTTTTCAAAAATTTTCATTTTTTTTTTTACTTGTCTAAAGTTTAAGTTAGGAATCCCAAGATTAATAAGGTTATATTTTTATAAATTTTACAACCGAGAGCGTCGTGATAACAAGAACCAACATAAGAAAATTATGAAACGGCATAACAAATCTAGTTAAAATTTGATTATATATACTTGATCACATTAAAAACCCATTCCCACAAAAGTGAGTTTTGAGCCTTTATTGAGCATACAAATTTACATCCTTAGACTAAATGCTCATTTTTCGTTTCTTGTGTGAATAGCCGCTTGGTTCTTACAACTCTAGAACTTGCCACGACGATTCATTCCCGGTCCTTACCAACTTATACCCAAGTAAGTAAATGATGGAGGCATTAGGACTAACCATTTTTCTTTCTACACCATTATTTTTCAATTTTTTTCACCACCTACCTAAAATCCCCCTAGTTAACCCCTTTCAGCCTAAACCTTTCGTTTCTTTACCCTAAACCCTTTTTACCCACCAAAAAACCTTTTTATTTTTCACCCTTTATTTTAGTAACAAGCTCGGTTTTTCGCAAGCTCGTTCTTTTAAGTGACTATGAAAAAAAAGAAAAAAAAGAAAAAAAATGATGATGAAGTTAAAAACAAACAAAGCTATGCAAACAAAAGCTTGTTTGGAGAAATACTTCAAAATAAAAAGTCACTAAAAACAAAGTATTTTACGAAAAACCAACGCTTTTTACGCTTTTCGCCCTTTTACTAACCACTAACCCAACCACCCACCTTTAGCCCAAGCATAACCCTTCACCCGAAAAAGTCCTCTTGATATTTACAAAGGTATAAAGTTAAAAAGGAGGAGGATTGATTGCTTGGCAAGCCTATGGTAGGCGTAAGTTCCATGCCGCTCTCGAGAGATTCACTAAAAATACACCTTCGGCTGAGTGTTGAGTGATTTCTCCCGTGAGGTATGTGAACTTGTATATAAATGAAATTTTAAAAAGGCATGTTATGCCCAAATAAGTAATTTATCTTATGAAACGTTCTAAATAAATCATAACGAATAGGATTGCAAATAAATAAAAATAAAACCCAAAAAAATTCTCGGATTCCCGACACTCTATGACAGGCCAAAAAACCCTCTCTTCTACCCATTCCATTTGGGAGTGTAAGCCACATTTAAAGAGTTTTGCTTGAGGACAAGCAAAAGTTCAAGTGTGGGGGTATTTGATGTGTGTAAAATGAAACATATAAATTACATCAAATAAGGCATAAAACTAACCCTTTTTAAGTACTAATGTTGGAAAAAGAGTGTTTTTGTCTTCCTTTTGTATTTTCAGGATGAAATGAGCTCAAATTCACAAAAGAAGCAAAAAGACAGCTAATTCTAACATAAATACAAGAAAAGGAACAAAAGTAGATTGCCCGAACCCTCAACGGCATCCTCCCAAGCAAAGAAAAGAAAACAGAAGCCTGAACACGCCCCGTGCTCAGCCAGCACGGGGCCGTGCCCAAGAAGCAGCAGAAAAGACAAACCTGTAGAAGCTTCTATTGCCCACCACGGGGCCGTGTCCAGTGAGCACGGGGGCGTGGCGAAAGTACAGCAGGCGCATTAATTGTAATTGCGAATTACAATTAATGAAGAGAGAGAGTGTCAGACGGGCACAGGGGCGTGTCCAGTGGACACGGGGCCGTGCCCAGCCTTCTGTTCAGCCTATAAATAGGAGTGCTTGGTTTCATTCCATCTCATCCCTTGGCACACCACCTCTCTCACACCTCATCCACCACCCACCACCACCATAACACCATCATCCACCACCATCATCCATTGTCCATCGTAGAGTGTGTGAGTCGTCTCGGGATCCAAGATTGATAGTAAGAGTTCTTGACAATCAAGGCCATGTTTGCCTAAGTCTCTTACATCACTTGGTGAAGACAAGTGTTTAGTATAATACTTTTTATTTTTAATCTTTTGCACTTTTTATTTGGTTTTGTATTAATGACTTTAATAACTAGTTGCTTATGTTGAAGGTGATCTTTCCTTATCGTTTGTCCGTGGTGTCTTGGCATTATTTTACTGTCTATATAAAATAAAAGATTTTCACCATTCATATCTCCACGGTCTATATGGAGGTATGTTGGCTACCTGGTCGGGGGTTAAGGGAACGGTTTGGTAAGGGTCTTGCCCTTGTTCAGCGTTTAGAGGTCCTGCAAGGGACCTGGGTCAAATTTAGTAGGATCTCCTTCAATGCCCATAGGTATTGGATGGCGGGGATCCAAACTCTTTGACCCCCTCATAAGTTAACTACTATTAATACTATAACCCGGCTATTTAGGACTGTATCCCTGCTGACTCAGACTACTTAGTCGAGGGTAACGTCACCGCCAAAAGCGGGGCCTACCATAATTTGCATTAATAACTTAATTCATTATCTTCCAATAATCCAACCCTTTAGGATTGTATCCTTGCTGACTCAAACTACTGGGTTGAGGGTAACGTCGCCTTCAAAAGAGGGGCCTACTACAATAACTAAGATAATCTCTTAAACAAGTGCAAAAGTGCGAAAATAATCAAAGGTTATACTAATACACGAGTCGGATCCAAGTGATTCATCTTGTCTATCTGTTTTTATTTTATTTTTATTTTTCAGCATTTAGTTAGTTTTTATTTTCTTAGTTTAAAAACATTTTCTAACTTTTTGATTTGATTAGACGTTGAGGATAAACCGGTACTAAAAGCTCTTGTGTCCTTGGACGACCTCGGTATCTTACCAGCACTATACTACGTCCACGATGGGTGCACTTGCCCATATGTGTGTTTAGTGTTAGTAAATATCGTGTTTTATAAATTTAAAACTTGGCTAAAGGTGTAAAAAGGGCTTAATTATATATCTAAATTATATATACACTACACACGCATCAGCAGCCAAACAACTGTCTTGAAACCCACACCTAAAATCAACAAAAAGCCACAGAAAAAGAAAAATCAAAAACCCCCCAAACCCATCAAAAAGGCAACTCTGGAGGATGAGATACCAGAGCAACTGCCTGTGATTGCACAAAAATCACAACAAACCACTGCTGCTACTTCCTCACAGCAGTTGGTAGAAATATCTCAACCTATACCTGAAACTCCTCCTGTCTCTTCACAAAAAGAACAGGTTGTACAAATAGGGTCACCACTTCATGAGGCTCTGGAAGCACTCGTTTCCATCCTCCACAGCCCAATACCCGGGGCAATTCCGCTTTCTAAACCCACCTTCACATCCCCAATTCCACCAAACACCAAACTGCTGTTGGATGCAATTGATTTGAACCTAGCACAAACCAGTCCTTCTCACTCACCTATTCATGAGAAAATACTTCAACATGAGACTGGGCTTGATATATCAATCTTTGCTAACCCACCAACACAACCTGAGGAGGTTACACCCCTTGAGTTACAAATAACTCTTGGTGGCATTCCAAGTGAAGCAGCCACTACAAGTGTTGAACCTACAGGTTTACACTTGGACAGTGGTTACATCAATAAGACTTCCTTGGAGGCAATTCCTTCCATAACACCTCTGTTATCTGCTAGTGAGTTTGTATTAACCACTGGTTCAATCAAAAGATTATCAAGTGTTGAAGGAAGAAGATCCCAGTACCAAGAAAAAGGGGCATCAGTTGTTGATGTTTGGAGTACACTCCCTACCTCCACTTCTGATAAAACCACTGCTAGTGGGAAATCAGATGATCCCATTAAATTGGGTGATGGTTTAAAGTACCAAGAATTGACGGAACGTGTTGAAAAATTGGACGCATCTGTTGCAGAAATTAAAGACATGCTGCAACAGTTGTTAACAATTCAAAAGGTACCATCCACTACTGTTCCATCTCAAACACCTGCTCCACCACCAGCAGATGTTACAAATGAGCTCTGGAACCTCTTTCAACCTTTTCTCCATCAACAATTTCAGTTGGTCGAGCACCAACATGCCAAACATGTTCAAGGTCTCAAAAAGGCAATGGAGTCTAGGTTCAGGGATACAAACGATGACATCAAGGCTCTTAAGGCCCATTTGTTGACAACCACTGGCACTGCTCCTCCGACTGTACTTTATATTGATGACCTCCCTGCAGATAATGCCAAATAGGGGGAGAAAATTAAGGAGTGGGTAAAGAAAGGGATTGATAATGGGCTATACCTTGACACAGAAAAAGATGCAATGCTCAGAGATATTCCTTTGCCAGATGGTAGTAAAAAGGTTGATGTTACCCAGAATGCACTTGATGATGTTGTCATAAGTGTAAAGAAGGATAGAGCGGCAAAGGATCTAGCAAGGTGGAATGAGGAGAAAGAGCTTTTATGGAGCTGAATGCGCAGGGTTGTTCTGGTGAAAAGGATGATCAAAATCCGATTCCAAAAGGAAATCTTACTAGAAAAGTAAGGAAACCCAAATCCACAACATCCAGCCTTCCAAAGCACACTCCAACACCACTGTCCAAAAGCCACCAACATCAAACCTCCATCCAAACAGTTGCTGAAACATCTGTTCTTACAACAACTGCTCCCACTCAAACACACACCACTACCACAGCCTTACCACCACCATCAGTTCTTGCTCTAAAGTAGAAGACAGCAGATGCTAAAACATCTGTCGTAATGACAACAGTGGTTGAAACACCAGTTGTTTCAACAGCTGTTAGTCAGTCACAAACCACTGTCACCCAAATCACTCCCACTGATCCACCCAAAAGATCATATGCCTTCCCTAAAATAAAAAGGAGAAGGGTTGTCATATTAGATGATGATTCTCCATCACCACCACCAAAAGCTTCAAAATCCCAAGCACTTATCACAGTTCCAAAACCCATTCCTCTCTTTTCAGCTCAAATGTACAAACCCTTACCTCCTGAAGGTGTTCAATTTCCTCTTGAACTTGTAACAGTCAGAGATGAAATTAAGTCCTTTTACTATGAGGATGACCCTGCCAAAAGGAGCTTGCCATCGATTGAAGGATATTCCAGACCAACAAATATTGAAGAATACTTGAAAATCAAGGCCAAGCAAGCAGAGGATATCTCAATCAAAACAAACAAGGGAAATCTGATAGAGAGTATCAACAAAACTATCAGTTTCTACTTACACAGGTCAGAGCTTTGGAACAGTTTGCAAAAAATGTATGTCAGCAAATCTCTGAGAAGGCAGATGAGTCTTTGAGAAAAGACTACATTGAAAACATCATGACCTACAAGACATACAAGGGGGAGAAACACATGTACAGAAACTGGACCATTCCTGAGCTTGAAAAGGAAGTAGCCAGGATTCATGAAATGATCAAGAATAAGGTCAAGCAGACTCCCCCTGAAAAATTCAAAAGGGTTGAAGCTGATAAGGCTATAGAGCTGAAGAGAATGAAAGAGGAGCTGATAATTGCTGAATATGGGTCAAAGAACTCTGTGTCTAAGTGGGGAGAAGCGAGGGTCAGGGCCACCTACAAAAGGTTGGAAGAGCTTAGGAAGAAAGATCCAACAGCTCCACAAAAACCTGATTACTCCAAAGTAGAGGTTTCAAAAGGATCATCAAAGCCACATCCCAAAAGAACCACTGCTCCTGCGGGTACTGCCATCTATAAAAGAAGGAGACAAAGCCAGTTAGGTTCTGAAATAGTTCAAGATATACTTACTGGAAATGCAGTTGTGAAAAAGGGCCTTTTGTTAATGTTGAAAGATGAATCTGAACTGGAAAAATCTGCACATACTGCTCAGCCAGTTATGAATAGGCCGGCATCACCAAACTCCTCAACAAATAAAAATCTCCCAAGAAACCCATTACGCCTAAAAATACAAGAGTGGAAAACTGATAAACAGAACCACGTATTGACTATGGTCAGGGCGGATGGCGAAGTGAAGAAATTTACAAGGGAACAAGCTCTTGGCCTGAGACTTGAAGATTTGCAGGATCTCCTTGATCTTCCACTTAGCAGGGATGATGATGATACGGATGCCTTGACTTTTGAACTACAATTCAAAGGGCAAATAAGGGAACTGTTGTTGAGGCAATAAAAATCTACAATAATGGAGAGTTTTGGCATTATCTGTTCCAGGGGGAGATTGTTGGGATTAAACCCTACCAAAGTAACAGATAATAAAAGCCAAAACTGGATCACAGCAGTAGATTCAGAATAAGCAGATGTTTGGTTGCAAGTCTCTCCCCTTGAAAGTGGTTTCAACATCTGCTGACCTCCTATCTGCTGATTATGCAAACTGCTGACCTACAACTGCTGATCAAGACAAAGTCTGATAGAAGAACTAAAGCTCTGCTGCTCAATCTACTGCCTTGGTTCAAGCATTGTTGATCATGACAAGAACTGCTGGGTTCACAGCAGTGGAAGGATGCAGCAGCAGTTTGAATCTGTTTTATGTATTGAAATGTAATATCAGTAGTTAGCATAGCAGTGTTTGTATAGATCAGAGGTTAGAGTTTGTTAGGAGGTTAGATGTCACTTTCATGGTGACGTCAGCTTTGATGCTCAGTGGTTTGCAAGTGCCTATAAAGAGAACAGTACTCTGTACTGTTCTGTTTAGCTCTTTCACCATCTTCTTTCTGCACGAACAAACACTGAGCTCGGGCTGAGGGGGAGTTTGCATATCATACACGCATTGTAATAAGAGTTTAAAAATAAATTTAATCATTTGATTCAGTGTTTGAAAATGTATGATTGATAGCATTTCTTCTGTTTGATTGTGAAAAGTTTGCTTCCATTAAATTCCGCTGCACTACTCTTCCATTTGTTCATTTAAATTCAAACACAAATCACAATCAATCCAAACTCAGATCCTAACAAAGCCCTATAATAGCAATGTGAGTAATCCTCTTTTTGTTAAATGTTTTTACAAAACCTTACTTAATTAATTATACATTAAGCAGTTATTGAGTATTTGTAAGAATACAATTATAGTGGGTATGTTGGGGTTTTGTATACAAAATTTGTTACTGGCGTGCTAACATTCCACAAGTTGAGTATGACAGTACCACTGATGTTAATTGTTAATTCTTGGAAACAAATGTAATTACGGATGCGCCCTCAATACTGCAAATTGGTTTTACTTAAACTTGATTAAACTGGGAAAGAACTTGTGTTTGTTTTGCACAATTGTTAATTCTTGGAAACAAATGTAATTGCGGATGCGCCCTGTTAGAATGATATATAACGTGGGAAAGAACTCTTCGTTCGTTTATAACTTGTGTTTGTTTTGCACAATTTGGAATGTATAACATGTGTTAAGCCTCTGTTATAATCTTTTTGTAACCTGACATGTATTCATGTATAAGCTAGTGGTTTACAAAACACCATGATGTGTATATACTGATCTAACATGTGTTACAATTGGTCTGTTCGGAACATGAAATTGATTAACATATGACAAGGGTGAAAACAGTCGACGGGGGCGATGACTTTAATGGTGAGCTTAGTTAATATCGTAATCTTGTTGTAACCCCACTTGTATACATATGATAACATGTAAACATCCATTATAACCCGACTTGTATTCATGTATATCAAAAGTGGTTTGCAAAACACCATGATGTGCATATAGTGATCGTAACACGTGTACAAGTTAATATGGAACATACAAGTTAATATTGTAACACCGTATACCTGGGATAACATGTGTTAATCCTCTGTTATAATCTTGGTTTAACCCAACATGGTGTCATGTATAAGCTAGTGGTTTCCAAAACACCATGATTTGTATATATTATAACAACATAGTATACCTGATATAACGTGTGTTAAGCGTCTATTATAACGTGTGTTAAGACTTCCAGAATGTGTTAAGTCCATACAGTTTTAACATCATCTACTAGACAAAACAATAAGTGTCTCAAATTACATGTAGTTGCTTAACATGTGATAAGGTTGAAAACAGTTGACGGAGGCGATGGGTTTAATGGTGAGTTTAGTTAATATCTTAATGTTGTAACCCCACTTGTATACGTATGATAACATGTGTTAAGCATCCATTATAATGTTGTTGTAACCCGAGTTGTATTCATGTATATGAAAGTGGTTTGCAAAACACTATGATGTGCATATACTGATCGTAACACGTGAACAAGTTAATATGGAACATACAAGTTAATATCGTAACACCGTATACCCGGGATAAAATGTGTTAACCCTTTGTTATAATCTTGGTTTAACCTAACATGGTGTCATGTATAAGCTATTGGTTTCCAAAACACCATGATGTGTATATACATACTGTAACATGTGTTAAGCGACTGAAATGTATAACGTGTGTTAAGCATCTATTATAACGTGTGTAAAGACTTCCATAATGGATGAATAAACTCCAATAGTAACTTAATAACAATAGAGTAAACCTGATATAACGTGTGTTAAGCATCTATTATAACATGTGTTAGGACTTCCAGAATGGATGCATAAACTTCAATAGTAACTGTAACAGTAGCGGTACAAATACGGGCGCCTCCAACAGAAAATGTGTTAAGTCTAGACCGTTTTAACATCGTGTACTAGAGAAAACAACAAGAGCCTCACATTACATATTACTAGTAAACAAAAATACATAGCACTAACACGTGTTACGTTGTACATGGGTTTCACGTCACAAGTAACACATGCATGTCCAGAAGCTCAAACTATAACACGTGTTAGTTGGGTTGTGCTGTAACATAAACATGGTCATGATCCTTAAGCATCTGATCCACGTTTGACGAAACCAACGGTCCCGAGAATTGGATCTTGTTTCCCTTGTATCCATCACCATCCTAATAACAAAAAGATAAGATAACCATTAAGTCGTTAACCAGACATAACTATTAACTATTATACTTGGTGTTCGTGTTTCAAAACCCATATTCTATAATCGGCTAAAAAGAAAAAAAGTGAACTGGGTAAAATGAAATTGAACGATTCAAACTATTCAAGCATGTAAGGTATAATATGAAACCGGCCATTTATGTACTTGAAATTTAGTATGTAACGTGTAATATGAAACGAGCCATTTACAATTTACATATCATAATCTTAACATAATAAATTTTCCCAACGCATCCCAAAGCATTTATCCATGACTCAAACATCCACACAGTCCCCAAGCTCAAAATTTCAATCATCTAACAATATTACCCTCGCACATAAAAAAACCCCCAAAATTAATCCAAACAAATTTTAAATCAAAAAAATAAACAATTAAACCTTTGTAGTTAATATGAGTTCAACATTCGGATGGAGATCATTCCCCCAAATATAATCTTTGGATGGAGAACATTCGGGTTCAGATTAATACGATCTCAAGAGCTCGTCAACATCGGTGACCTTTGAGCAGTAGTTGATGATGGCAACATTCAGATCTGGTGTCATTTTGAGGATGCTACGGACCCACATGGTTCTTCAAGGAATAAAGTATAGCCATGTGGTTAAATATATTCAGTTCCACATCTGAATATATGGGTTGGGGGTTGGGGGATGGCAGTGGTGGAGGGGCAGTAGTGGCAGTGGTGGGGGTTGTGCAGCGGGGGTCGGTCGACGGTGGTAAAGGTGCAACGGTGGTGGGGGTTGTGCAAGAGGGTTGGAGGTGTTTACGGTGGTACCGGAGGTACAATACTGATGGTGGTGCGGTGGTGATGATGGTGGTGGTGGTGCGGTGGTATGCAGGTGAAGATGTTAAAGGAGATATGAGGGACGAGATCTAGAAATTTTGGCTTTTAAAAATGAAATAATCTATAAATGGGGGGTATGGTGATATGTGAGGTGATGGGCATTAATGCTACTGTCAAATCAAATGGGGAAGAGTTCTTGGGTTGGGTGGATAGATGTATAATTACTAATATACCCTTAGAGGCAATAAGCATAATGAGTTGAATTGGATGACGTGGATAAATATAGGCCACATGTTAAGTTTGCAAAGTTTTCTAAAAATTAAGGGTTTCTTATAGAGCATTGCCATATATATATATATATATATAAGTCGCAATGTTCGTCGTTTTTAATCAATCTATTTTTATGATTTTACCCAAATGTTTATACTAGAAATTTGTCTGTGATAATTAATACCACCTACTCAAATAATATTATAATATACATCAAACTAAGTTGTTAACAAAGCAATCATGTTCATGACTTTCTTTTGGAACCAATCATTTACTTTGGTATAAAATACATATTGAAATATATGATATAAGGCTTTGAAACCTAGGATTTAAGAATTAATAAAATTTAAAAAGATTGCTTTAGTGGATCAAGCCAAAGCAAGTTTTGAAACCTAGGTGTACCAATTTCTCACTTCATTTTATCCCTTCTGGTTCGTAACCAGTTGGCCATAAGACTTCATACTTTCATCATTTTATGAATTAACTGATGTTGGGATTATTTAGATTTCTATTAAAATACTTAGCGATAAAATAAATGGTTAAATGAATATGATGGATATTCATGATTAAATCATTTAAATTTTTTTTTAGATTTGGGTTGATTGGATTACGTAAAAATGCTTAACTAAACGTTGAAAGCATTTTTACAAATCTTTAATATTAAGGTATGTCCAGAATAGGTTTTATGCATGGAAATAGTTAATATACGACTATAAGATTAACTACAAGATTAACCAGTCATATTAATTATAGGATTGTGTATTCTAAATTATAAAGAAAAATATTCGAGTCAGCTGGCTGATGTATAATAGTTAAATAATACAATATTAGTAAATGGGTTAAGTTGATAAATTGGATGTTAAACTTACCTTAAGTAGTTTCGAAGTTCTCATACTTTAAGAGGATTATAATAAAGATAAAAGAGATAAGATTGAATTGTGATTAGTTAAACTTAATACCAAAAGAATAATAATAAAGATGAAGGTTCTCATAAAATAACTGCAGTAATAAAATATCAGTGATGTACCCGTGACACAAATAAATTTTATAAAGTAGGTTACGTGAATCTATACAAGATCTATTTAGTTAAATATTTAAAAAAATAAATCTCGAATATAAATGAAGTAAAGTATTAATCTTAACATATTTTGAATATAAAATAGACATACTTTGATAGCATGGGATGAAGTGCGCTACATAAGGTTTGAAAAAAAAATTCACATTTTTAAACAGAGGGCAAAATCGTAAATTAATGTTATATGTTTTAAACTTATACTATATATTAATATTTTATAACTAAGGTTTTCAATTACAGAAAATATTTTATGTATAGTATATATATATATATATATATATATATATATATATATATATCTTGGTAACCCATGAATACAATGTCATGAGTCACATATGCACATATGCTTCTAAATAATGCCTCTCAATCTTAAATGTATATTATAATTGATTCTTATAAAGGAAAAGGTAGGAATATGATAATTGGAGTAGATATATAGATGGTTACTTGAGAAGAAATCCTGGAGGTAATATAAATAGTGAGTCTTGTATAGTTTAACCCATTAGTTAAAAATGAAATTGTTCTTATGAGTCCAGAAAATTTATATTTGGAGTAATTTATTTCCCTGAACTTTTAATTCCAAAATATTATATTTGACAGAAATTTATACACTACTTTTATAAAAGGATAAAATAAAGTCATGGAAATAAGCTTGATGATTGGTACAATTGGATCTATAGTTGTTATTTTATATATGTGTATATATTTCGTAAGTTTAATATTAACTAGAGATTTGAAATTTTATACACATATATGCATATACACAATAGAATCTCTTGATGGTATACACAATATAATAATCAAATATCTTCTGAAGATAAACATAAGAGAAAAATAGTACTGGTAATTCTTATAAAGACATGAATAAGAATAAACCATGAAACCTACTATATTTTAAAATGCCATCTGTCTCAATAAAATATTCCTTGCGACGAAATCTAACAATATATAAGCGTAAATAAAGTTAACTGTAAGCATACTCATCATATTGAATCTAGTCATAATATAAACAGAGACAATAATATTTTGTCAAAACTCTATTTTTAAACAAAAGAAAGCTACAACCATAATAATATCTATGCTTAAATGAAAGAATTAGAATATTGATATTCACTGGTAACAACCAGGGCAGTATTTAGACTTGGATCTAAGAAAAATGCCTTAGTATAAAGCTTTGAGATAAGCCAATTATTTGCATAGATAAAGTGTGATGGTTATTGGTATCCCGTGAGGATGATAACTAGAATAGTGCCGGTATGATAAATAAGCAATAACACTTGGCCACTATTATTTCTTGTTTATTAATACTACTCGGTTCTAGAATATGATCCATTATGAGAATACTAATTTCCTTGTTTCTTGATATAAATCAAAATAAATGATGCGAATCATGATGTGAGAAAATTATGTTTATGGGAAATACAATGATAACTACCTCTCCGGCAAGCCTGGGTATGATGTGGTATACACTCTAGCTTGTCCGGGTAAGATGGGGGTACCTCTCCGGCAAGACCGGGTGAGATGAGGTATATGTTATGTTAATGGAATTCCTTAAATAGTACCATGGCTTGATGTCTAACTTGTTTTTGGAAATATGAATCTGTTAAATACATTGACTTGATGAATGGTGTGTATATTACAGTATGTGAAATATATGATTATATAGATATGTATATCTATGAGGAAATCCAAAGATCACAATGATTGACAAATTAGAGATAAATCACGAACATGTGTGTCAATGATAATTTTAGATTTAGTCAGGAATCTCTCGTATACATCTATAATTCCGATATCGAACACTATTTCGTTTGATCATCCGTCTCGTAACTCGTGTGAAAGATAAACGACAGGAACCCTATAAGTTGGGACGCCATCGAAAGTATAAGAATTCCCCTTACGATTATTAACGCATTAGGAAACCTGTAACTAAACGTTGTGTTAAAATACAAAACATATTTTAATCAAGAATAAGAATCTCGTAGAGAATAGTTCTGGTCAAAGTAAATTGAAATTCAAAACAAAGACTAGAATATACCTTAAAACTAAACTAACTAAAAATATTCATCCATATTACAGGGAATCTCAAGGACGAGATTTAAAACAAGGTGGGGAGGATATAACATTCCCAAAATTTTTATTTATATAAATTATATAAAAACTTATGTTATTAAAAGGATGCATCATGGGTAAGTTGACCAATAAAAATATAAGGTGTTTTGGCAAACGTAGGAACCGTTTAATAATTAAATTATAAAAATACTTTATATTTAAACCTACTCCGTTTTTAATGAAACTTAGACCCAAATGTAGATAAAAATATTCTAGTTCTAGTGGCATATTCATTATTTTATAAAACGTCATATTTTAGAAGTTATACTCGCGAATGTAGCTGAATTAATTATAATAAATAAAATAAATTAAATTAAATTAAAAACCTTTTAAGAAATCATAGTCAGATTTTTGAAGTACTAAAACTTTCAGGAATATTTATAATCTTATCGATTTTGGTATTCTTTTAAATAGTTATAAAGGCTTTTTCCTTACATATAATTTATATATGATTTTCTTGTATACATGATATGATATGAGCTTTTAAGTTGGAATGGTCAAAAGAAAAACAAAAAGGAATGAAATTGAGATTCGAAAGGGCAACCTAGAAAATCATGATCTTTTGATTTTTCCATTAATATTAAAACTAACATGGTTACGTGTGTTTTGAATTAAATTCAGTAGTATGCGTGTCCCATCCTAAAAGTCAAAAAAGGAATCAAATTTCGTGTCCTGCAAGTTCAAATTTTCACCTATAAATAGATAGATGTAGAGCTTTCATTTTTCTCATATCTCTCCTACGTTCTGGCTCTCACTCTGCCTCTTTTTACATCCATTTCTTTACTATATATAAGCATTTCCTATGGATAGAAATGTAATTTCACCCTCAATTTTTAAGACGTCATCTGAAAGGTCACAGCTAATCTCCATGATTTTCATCCTCCGCTCCCAAATCTGCCCCTCCTTTCAATGAGTTCTTCAGTTTCTTATCATAGAGTTGTGTAATCGATGCCCTAATTAATTGTACATTCAATTTCGTATTGAATGCAATTGAAGATGTGGCTTGAATGTTGGGTTTGCAATTTAGGTGTTTATAAGCACTCAAAGAGTCGATTACACAGATGTTCTGCCACACACAATCATCATCACCGGCAGGTCGCCGCCCTGAACCACTACCCTTCCACGTCGCCGTCATCAGGTATGTCTCCGTCTCTTCTTTCACTTTCTACCAATGTTCCGAGACACCTATCGTCCTTGCTCCTGTTACTAATTTGGTATCATAAACACGTTTTATGACAACAATTGGTTCAACTTGTTGCATTGTTCTTGTGGTTGCAAAGAAAGCTCATAGTCTTTATCCAATTGTTAGTGAAGCAAGTATAGTTGCCAAGGTGAACTTCAGATTAATTGTTTCTATATTTTCAGTTTTTTTTTTCAATCTATAAATAAAGTCACATATCCTGTCTCTGAACAAACTCTGTACTAGAGGGTGCCAATTTCGACTATTTTATGGATAAATGAGTCGATTTGGGGTATATTTTTTTCTTTAACGGGTCAAATGGTAAACTTAGAAGATATGGCTAGAATGATAATGGTTGAAACTAAGTCACCCAAAGTGTTTGCAAAATGTATGAAACCTCATAAATGCTTTCAGTAAAATTAATTAGATTATTTCCAATGATATCTAAGAAATTAGTTGTTTATAAAACTCAAAAAATAAAGGATAAGAAGTGTTTCTGGGATGCCCATCCTGACCCGATTATTCGTTAATTCAGGTTACAAGGGACCATGCATTGCAAAACTAGAACTTTGATGAAACTGCTGAAAATATGCATAGAAACTTTGGATCTGGGTATCCCGGAGGTGAGAATTCATCTGTTTCTTTACTTTGAAAAACCTATTAATGTCGACAAGCTTTTTTGTTTATTTGGTCTCATTAGCCTTTATATTAACCTACTTGTCGAACTGTTAACAACAACGAATATCTATGTAGATCCCAGCACTAAAGGTTGGTTAGAACATCATAAGCACTCGGTATTTGGTTTCCCATCATTGGTTCGCTTCAGTTGGGGTACATGTGAATCCTACTTCAAAGGTGGTGTTGAAGTGTTATGGTAAGTCCTCACTGATTTTTTTAATAATGAAGTGACGGGTGGGTTGGTTAACGGGTCAAAGTGGGTTCTGGTTAAGCCAAATGGGTTCATGTGATTGCTACATTCTTGTTTTTACAGGGAAGCAGACGAAGCAGATGATGATGGGTCCTCAAAAAATACGGTGAAACGATAAACAAAGCTGTGTAATTTAGGGTTCACTGGGATGTAGAGGAAAAGTGAAGATATCGAATCAAGTGGTAAAGGTCGATGCAAATTTTTTCAATCACGTAAACTGGAGCAGCTTTCTCATTTTTAACAACAAAGTTGATGCACTGTCCTGTTAAGATTAAGTTTACTTTATTGTGATTTCCTATTATTTGTTCGGCCTTCTATTCTTTCTTTGAGCTTGTTTCTAATGTGCTCTATATGTTGATCAGGTTGGGCATGGCTACCGTATCTTTGTTCACAAGGACTGCCTTTTACATTGGCTCAATCACAGCAAAGTGACAAAACGGTTGGGTAACTCGTCAAAATGGGCTTACGGGTCAGGTTGACCAATATTCTTTTCACTGAGTTTTTAAAATTGTTATAAAAGTGTATGATCCTCAATAATCAGTTATCTTGCAACAACTTTTTTTTGGTTATTATGATCCTAAATAATGAAGAAAAAATAAAATAATATGTTTAACTAAACTATCTAGACTGATTATTGACTTCAAGTCGTGGTTAAAGAATCTAAACACACATCCAAACGCCCTAAACTTATTATTATGTCAATTTACTTTATCTTGTAATTTTTTTTATGGTGGAACAGGACATAAGTAATATGATAAGTTCTTCGATCAATCAAAGTGCTCAAGGGTCCGAGGGTTTACCAAGGGGAGCTCATGGTACTTTTTGAATAATATTTATTTTAATACACTATTTTAGGTGACAGTTATGAAAATTGAGCTCTTTAGAATTTGATCCTGATATGTTTAGTCGGGCCATGGTTTAAATTAGATCCGTTTAGATTAAACTTAGATAGTGATTTGATTTAATATTTTAATCAGCCCATTAATTATCCTTGTTTCATCACTTTTTTATGTTCCATGCAGGCTTCAATTGTGGAGAGGCGGTGAATTTTGCAGCTCGTGATTGGTTCCCTTTTGGTGGGTCTGCTAATGAGCGATATACATTTCTTCAAAAGAAGCCCATTATCCCTTATGAAGAAATTCTCTGCAAAGAAGCTATGCTTCTTTCCTCAAAAAAATCCTAAAAAAGATTATACGTGTGACCCTGATGCAGATTTTAACCGTTTCATCAAGGACCCGTTTGCATCTCTTATACATAAATATGATGATGCAATATCATATTTGAAGTCGTTGGACCGATCACTTAGTATCTTGTCGAATTTGAAAGAATGCGTTAGCTGCAACATTTGCAAACGGGACGGTTATGTGGCACATGTTAATTGTAACTGTAACCAGCCGATTCCGTATCAGAAGCAATCTTTGGTACCTACACTTGTGTGTATCTTTCGGTTTATTTCTAATCTACTTTAATCTATTTATAGTTAAAATATAATGTGTTTAAAATGTGTATATTTCTAATCAGTTTTAATCTATTCATAGTTAATGCATTTCATCAACCGATCCATGAACTGTTAGCGCCTTACAATTGTCGACTCCGCGGCAACGCGCGGGTTTCCCACTAGTTATACCCTAAATAATACAAAGCCCTGTCCCATTTTAAGTGTTTTAACCCCTGGCCACTGATGCCCTGTCCGACTGACGTAGGGCCCCGTAACGTATGTTAAGGCTCTGCCTAAATTCGTTGGGGTTCTGTCTCGTGACGTAGGGATAAAGTGGAATTGGATTACTATACTTAATGTGAGTGCACTATATATTTTATTAAATAACCCAGGAGTTATACCCAAAATATAACAAACACCCCTGATACCCCTACATTTACACCCCATACATGAAAACGGGCCTCAAATACATTAAATAGTATTAAAAATAATTAAAAATCCGATTATTAAGTTTAGGCGGGCCACGACACCCTTTATCGTTAGTTTACGCGGGCGGTATAGAGGTCAACATCGGATTTCGTTGATTTTAAGTTGAGGCGGGCCGCGTGAACCCCACCTCAACCTTACGCGGTCCGCGAGAGTCCCAAAATGTGGCGCAGCCCTGGGCCGCCACCTAGCCAAACACCTGGCGAGTCTATACGGTGACCCAGCCCAGCTACATGTTGACCCGGGGTCAACGCGGGCCGCGTAGGCCCTGTCTGTGTTTTACGCGGGCCGCGTGGGAACCAGTTTCAGCAACTATAAATAGAGGCCATCGGATTTCATTTGGAATTCGCTCACGAACGTTTCTTCTCTCAAATCTGAATATTAGGCAAAATACTCGGGTATTATACCCCCTAATTAGCGAAGCTCTGCCTCGTTGTAAGTATCATAACCCCTGGATATGTATTAGATACTCTGCCCGATTGATCTAGGGTTCCGTAACGGCTGTCGTGGTTCTGCCCGACGTAGTCGTTGGAATGCCGTCTCGGGGAGGGTATTACTAATGTTGAAATGGGTTATTATACTAAAACATGTGCATTGTTTAATTACTAGATTATAACCAGGAAGTCGCAAAAGAAAGCCCTATAATAGCAATGTGAGTAATCCTCTTTTTGTTAAATGTTTTTACAAAACCTCACTTAATTAATTATACATTAAGCAGTTATTGAGTATTTGTAAGAATACAATTATAGTGGGTATGTTGGGGTTTTGTATACAAAATTTGTTACTGGCGTGGTAACATTCCGCAAGTTGAGTATGACAGTACCACTGATGTTAATTGTTAATTCTTGGTAACACATGTAATTGCGAATGCGCCCTCAATACTGCAAATTGGTTTTACTTAAACTTGATTAAACTGGGATTCACTCACCAGTATTTCTTGCTGATAAAATGTTTTAAACACGTGTTTCAGGTAACTTAGTGTGAAGCCAATAAAAGCCAGCTAGAGAGCATTGAAGGCTTGAAAAAGTGGCAATAAAGTTACCTAAAATTAAATAGATGTTTTTATTAAATAAAATAGGATTTATTCCTATGAAAACGTGTGTACTACAAAACTTGGGTTTTCCGCATATAATTTTATTTATAAAATATGGTGGTTTACTATGATAAAATATTTCCTAACTACGGTCCTGATGAAAATTCCGCTGCCAAATTGATAAACACCGATACCACCGAAACTGGCTCGCGGCCGCCCATTCCCGTGTTTGTATAAGGGATCGGGGGTTGTGACATTTATTTTCCACAATGTGGGCCAAAAAGGCAAAGTACTCTTTATGTAAGTACTTGTTCACTTGAATGCACGACATGAGTTTAAGTCCCTTGGAGGGTGTCTCACCATGGACTTTCAAAGTGTCACCGGACGGAAGTGGAATGCGAACGCACTTTTCCCCACAATTGATTTCGGCACAGACCTTGGTAAACCAATCCATTCCTACTATGATATCAAAACTACCTAATTGCATGGGTATGACTTCGATCGGAAATTCGTGTTCGTTGAGATTAAGGACACAATCATGGAGAATGGAATCAACGGTGATGGATTTTCCATTGGTGACTTCGCCGGAAAAAGGTTTTGGCAATTTAGAGCATGTACATTTAAAAATTGGTTCAGATTCCTTGGATACAAACTTTTATCTGCACCAGTATCAAATAACATGGAGGCATAAACTCCATTTACAGGAAACGTGCGTTGTAGGATCGTGAAACAACCTAACGAGTCAATCAGAAGAGTGCTCAGACTGAATCAGAGGCGGAATTCATTGATTCAGTCTTTGTTTAGCTTGATTTCACTATTAACTACTGATTGTATTGATATAAACACGAATACAAGCAGTCTTCACACCGGCAGCACCTCGGTATGGAATTCGTACAACCCTTCTACTGATTTCGCTCATTACTCCTATATATAGTGATGAGATTTCGCTCCAAGGGACACAGGGCCACAAGAGAGAAATCAGAACTTGACACATAAGCAAAATCACCTACTATTTGACCTTATGAGTGAAATCATCACCTAAGACACATACATTCTCCCATTTTCTCGTAAAGCGTGCCCTAATCTATACAATGCAATCTAAGACTTGATCCAAGACGAAGTCGACAGATGTAGTGCACCAACAAACTCCCCCTCAGATGTTGACGAGTCGTTCATCGAGTCTTTGACAATGTCATGTCTTCATGTAACGCCCTGCGTTTTCAAACTTCCTACATTTAGAAACCTTACGTGAAATTCTAAATTTGGAAATCTTGTGTTCTTATAACCATTCTTTCATTGTAATCGTTGTAAAATACGGAACTTGCTTCGTAAATAAAACTTGTACATTACACTTTTTACCTAGTTAAATCATGTTTTATTTCATATTTCACCTTGTTACAAGTTAGGGGAAACATTGTTGCACATTATTACACAACTTAACTAACAAAATTACTCATTATAATGTTTTAAAAAAATAAAAAAATAAAGAAATATGGCAGCCCCAATTCAGCAAAATTCAGCCCATATAGTTGGGTTTTGTGGGCTAGTTTCAAGGTGTAACCCCTTCTAAACACTTCCAAAGCCCAACCCATTGAAACCCTAATCCTTCCCCCTATAAATACCACTTATAACCAGCCTCCCTACCACTTTTGCAACCCTAAAAACTCACAAAACATCCACCAAACCGTAGCTGAAAGCAAGGGTTCGAGTAGATTGACACCCCTTCACGAAAATGAGCATAACTCACTCAATTCTTATCCGATTCACTCGATTCTTTTTCCTACTTGCTTGTATAATCATGGGGTTCGATTCCTAGACTTCTCCTTGGAGAAATCAGACCTGGAAATGCCCCGAAATAGTCCATAAACTTTCTGTTTGTTTTTATGTTCATCAAAAACTTGTTTAAACCTATGCAACTTGTGTCCAACACATCTCATACCTATGTCCTAATGCTTACAACTTATCCCATGGTTGGTTAAGCTTAAAAACAAGGTTGAGACATTTAAAATCAGAGGATTAAACCTCATAAACTTGGTGTTTTGTTTAGGGTTTTTAACCCACAAGTCATGTCAAACTTTGTCTTTGATACATGAGTGATTATGGAACAACTTGGGTTGTCCAAACATACAATCCTCACATGATTTGATGATTTCTCTTAGTTAGTGTGTATATTTCTTATTCTTTATTGTATGTTCATGACCCTCCTTGGTTGTTTTTTTTACATCAAGTGTAGTGGTGAACACATAGAGGTGCCTAAATGGAAGACTTGATCTTCCTACCTCCTACATGACTTCTATGACATTTAGAGGTACCAAAATGAAGATTTTAATCTTCTACCTCATGCTTGAACTATTGGACATATATTATATAACCTAAATATATTATTCGAATAATCGAATCTTTGATGATGAACTAGTGTTCATATGTCGGGGTACTAGATTACATCATCCCAGACTATGATAACTTGTCACGATTCTAATGGAACCTTGTTCCATGAAAACATCTAAACTCCTTCGAGTTTCCTAGTGTCAAGAACAAGCATCATATGTACTAAATGATTATTTTCCATGTTATTCTCATATCTTATTTTTATGTTGTTTTAAACACCGAATCTCGACTCTAAACATACTTGAACTTTAACCCTTATACATTCGGACTCTAAATCTCTACTCGTCAACAATTGGATAATCGGAAAACGTATGCAAACTTTGTGAGTATACTCGTATTTCCCCTTTTTACTTTTACCACTTTTGGGGTGTAACATGTTTACTTATTGAAAACTTACACATGAACACTTTGTTAAACACATGAACGTTCCTATAACATGCTTGTATACGTGATGGCTTGATACTTTAAACTTGGGTTATTCTTATGTGTTGAACTTATCATTAACTTCGTACGAGCCAAACCTTGACATATGTAGCGCTATAGGATTAACGACCCGCCCGTAAACTTGAGGTTATGTCTTGAGCATATTGCGTTTTCTTGGTTTGATATGTTAGACACATGCCATATTTAATGTTATCTTGAATCATATGCTTGCCATGAGGAATTGTTCACACCTTTTATCTTATGCTATGTACGTACCAAACTTGTATACTCGCCTTTGCTTTTGCATTGAATTGTATTTTTAAACATGTTACAGGTTGATGATGATGAAATGAAAACGGATAGCAAAGATGCCTAGATACTCACTTAGACGTTTAGGTTTAAAGTGTTGTATCAATTTTGTTTATGTTATGTTGAACAATGTTGTTATTTGCTTTTCTTGTAATGTTTTGACAATTTATTTTGGAAATGAAATTTGGATTATTAAATTATTGTCACAAATAGCATTATGATGTCTCGAGCAATCTTCACACTTCGTCTCATCCCGATGTTTCCGCCATTGGTTGGGGTGTGACAGATTGGTATCAGAGCCATAACTATAGGGAATTAGGAAAAGTAGGAATGCTTTAGCCTAGTCTATAGTTTTAGAGCCTTATTCTTATGTTTTACTTGAAACTACTTGCATGCTACCTTATTTGCTCTTATTTATTCTCTTTTGATCTTTTAAGCATATATGTCGCTTATGTGTTAACACTTGACATGCTATACTTGCTTTATTATGTGCTAATACATGTTTTATTGTCCCACTCATTATGTGCTATTCTTAATATGCTTCATTGTGAGTTTATATTTGTTGTTTATTCCTTTAATATACTCTTTCCCTCATGCATTTTACTCGACTATTCTAAATCCGTAAACACTCGAGACGAATTCACCAAAATAGGCGTGAAACCCACAATTTGGTGAACGACTCTCAATCTACATATTCTTTTTTTACACGAGATATCGCCATTAAGCTAGGAGTGAAATCCACATCTTAATGGTAAAACTCAAATTTCAAATTCTAGTGGACCCTCGTCAACATGTCGAAATTAAATTTTGACCCGACGAGTACCAACCACACTTAGGATACGAAATCGTCAAGTTAGGGGTGAAACCCGCACCTTGTCGACTAGTTCCACTCCTTGGTATTTTTTTTTATAAATCCCGCCAAGTCTCGAAACTTCGATTGATTTGGGACATGTAGTAACCGGAAGGGTAAATACCGTTAACCGACTTGTCGGCGAGAGTATTTTACCTATTAGGCCAAAGCATGCTTCTCAAATTCAAAAGACTTTTCGACCACTTTGGTTAGTCAAAGTTCCATTTGGAACACTCCAAACTTTGGTCAAACATGTGTTTCTATTGTTCATTTTATACGATGCAATCTTTCAACCTCGAGTTTACCTTTGATTTCTCTTTTCACACGCACAACATATCGAACCTTTTCGATACATTTATATATGCATGATTTTCATATAATTTAAATTCATATTCCTTGTAACAACTAGTGGAGAGGTATCATCGAGATTGGAGTGACTTCCTTACCTTGACGATTGACTCCACCCCTCTTCCCTTAAAACGACCTCACCAACGAGTTAGGGGTGATTCCCTTACCTAGGTGATCGTTACCAAAACATCTCTTCAAAAATATCTTATTATGCAAACTCGATCATATTTTATACCCAAATTGTTTATGATTATTCAAAATACCCACTCATACCGATTTCAAAATGCATTGTTTTATCAAACGTACTTCTTATTCTACAATCTATTTTCACTCAACTCATATACGCGAAATTCATAATCATGTCTTAAAACGTTTTATTGCTCGAACTTCAAAACCTTACGAAATGCTACCTATCAATTTAATCGGCTCAATGAAACTCTTGCCCATGAACTTCATATTCGACTTAATCACTAAAACATGCTCACCTTCTACTTTTAATCAAAATCCAACCAACCTTTCTCAAATACTTATAAGATCTTATAGAAGTTATATGATTGTTTTACCAAATACCCTTTTCAACATCAACAAATCATTTGTTAATTTTTTTAATCACTAAGTCCTTTTGCTAAATTTCTCTTCTAAGGATCCTAGTTTTCACAAGAACCTCCTAAATTCATAATTTCTTCTTTGATGAAACGAACTTACTTTTTAACGAAAACCTTTTTCCTACACCAATTTACAAAACATGTGCGCAAGAAGACTTCATAGGGACCGACCATTTTTTTTCGGATTACGTAAACCCTTTTAAACAAAATTAGCATTTCTATTTGTTACAAAATACGTTTTGCATAACCAACGAGTACTTTATGTTCCTTTACATATACAAACTATATTCTACCTTTCAAACCAGGCTCAATCTAATTTTGATTCGATAAACTCAACGTTTTGTTGGAACAACTATACATGCACATCGTCATACACGTTTTAGTCGATATCTCGCGATAACACCATTTATATCGTTCGTATCTACATACTTAGCCTTTCTAATCCGCAATGCCTCAACGTACACTATATACGCAATATTTATTTTTTTATAACTACACCTATGTTCATACGTTTTATGCTTGTACTTATACGCATACTACTTATACGTTTTACGCTTCTGCTTATACACATACTACTTACACGTTTTATGTTTATGCTCATACATACATGCGTATTCATACTTAAACTTATGCTCATACTTTCATCCTTACTCATGGTTCATACATTCGTACCTATACGCGAGCGTAACCTGAGGGATTCGCTTGCGTGGGTCCCACACATACTTAAACATGGACTTGCTTATATACTATATTCTTGTACGTACACATTCTAAACTTTTTATGTATACCCTGATTCATACACAACTAGTACAAGCTATGCGGACCATGCGACGATCAAAATAATCACGGGTGCACACGGGATTATAGTGATAGGCGTATGAGAACCATAGAGTGTGCTACTGCGTATGGTAATACACGAAACGTAACATGACACCGAAGACAAAACGGACGTAACGTGGTCAAAACATGGTGGATACGCCGCTGGTACTTCCTATATATAAGGGTTTTCACCATGTTACCAAACTTTCGTAAAACGTGCCATGAGAAATTCAGTGTGTTGCAGACCTTTTGGACCTAATACAACTTCACGCAACTCACAAACGCATTATATCCGATTATTCATGACGAGACTTCATCCTTAACACACTACGTTCATCTATCCAACACTTATGCTATTCACATACTTGTACTCTTTAAGAGCCATTCGTTCATTCTATACTCGTATTATTTTATACAAAACTCGTTCGCAATCCAGCTTGTTTAAACATTTGAGTCCTAACTTACCTCATTACCTATAAAATAGCCTCCCTATTCTTGATTCTTGTGTAACTATACTTAGTATCTCTCTATTGCTTTATTTAAAGTAACAAACCTTTTCGTTCCTCTCAATAAACAGGTTTTACGAAAGTATGATTTTTTATACTATCCTTAAAAACTTCCCCTTGCAAATCTACCTTGATGTTCTCCAAAATTTGGTACTTTTCAAAACTTTCAAACTTCCCAAGTTTCAATTCTTAATGATCACCTTTATGCCAAAAACTCTTTCAAGCCTTCCTCTTAAATAAATTTCGGGACGAAATTTCCTAAAGGAGGGGAGACTGTAACGCCCTGCGTTTTCAAACTTCCTACATTTAGAAACCTTACGTGAAATTCTAAATTTGGAAATCTTGTGTTCTTATAACCATTCTTTCATTGTAATCGTTGTAAAATACGGAACTTGCTTCGTAAATAAAACTTGTACATTACACTTTTTACCTAGTTAAATCATGTTTTATTTCATATTTCACCTTGTTACAAGTTAGGGGAAACATTGTTGCACATTATTACACAACTTAACTAACAAAATTACTCATTATAATGTTTTAAAAAAATAAAAAAATAAAGAAATATGGCAGCCCCAATTCAGCAAAATTCAGCCCATATAGTTGGGTTTTGTGGGCTAGTTTCAAGGTGTAACCCCTTCTAAACACTTCCAAAGCCCAACCCATTGAAACCCTAATCCTTCCCCCTATAAATACCACTTATAACCAGCCTCCCTACCACTTTTGCAACCCTAAAAACTCACAAAACATCCACCAAACCGTAGCTGAAAGCAAGGGTTCGAGTAGATTGACACCCCTTCACGAAAATGAGCATAACTCACTCAATTCTTATCCGATTCACTCGATTCTTTTTCCTACTTGCTTGTATAATCATGGGGTTCGATTCCTAGACTTCTCCTTGGAGAAATCAGACCTGGAAATGCCCCGAAATAGTCCATAAACTTTCTGTTTGTTTTTATGTTCATCAAAAACTTGTTTAAACCTATGCAACTTGTGTCCAACACATCTCATACCTATGTCCTAATGCTTACAACTTATCCCATGGTTGGTTAAGCTTAAAAACAAGGTTGAGACATTTAAAATCAGAGGATTAAACCTCATAAACTTGGTGTTTTGTTTAGGGTTTTTAACCCACAAGTCATGTCAAACTTTGTCTTTGATACATGAGTGATTATGGAACAACTTGGGTTGTCCAAACATACAATCCTCACATGATTTGATGATTTCTCTTAGTTAGTGTGTATATTTCTTATTCTTTATTGTATGTTCATGACCCTCCTTGGTTGTTTTTTTTACATCAAGTGTAGTGGTGAACACATAGAGGTGCCTAAATGGAAGACTTGATCTTCCTACCTCCTACATGACTTCTATGACATTTAGAGGTACCAAAATGAAGATTTTAATCTTCTACCTCATGCTTGAACTATTGGACATATATTATATAACCTAAATATATTATTCGAATAATCGAATCTTTGATGATGAACTAGTGTTCATATGTCGGGGTACTAGATTACATCATCCTAGACTATGATAACTTGTCACGATTCTAATGGAACCTTGTTCCATGAAAACATCTAAACTCCTTCGAGTTTCCTAGTGTCAAGAACAAGCATCATATGTACTAAATGATTATTTTCCATGTTATTCTCATATCTTATTTTTATGTTGTTTTAAACACCGAATCTCGACTCTAAACATACTTGAACTTTAACCCTTATACATTCGGACTCTAAATCTCTACTCGTCAACAATTGGATAATCGGAAAACGTATGCAAACTTTGTGAGTATACTCGTATTTCCCCTTTTTACTTTTACCACTTTTGGGGTGTAACATGTTTACTTATTGAAAACTTACACATGAACACTTTGTTAAACACATGAACGTTCCTATAACATGCTTGTATACGTGATGGCTTGATACTTTAAACTTGGGTTATTCTTATGTGTTGAACTTATCATTAACTTCGTACGAGCCAAACCTTGACATATGTAGCGCTATAGGATTAACGACCCGCCCGTAAACTTGAGGTTATGTCTTGAGCATATTGCGTTTTCTTGGTTTGATATGTTAGACACATGCCATATTTAATGTTATCTTGAATCATATGCTTGCCATGAGGAATTGTTCACACCTTTTATCTTATGATATGTACGTACCAAACTTGTATACTCGCCTTTGCTTTTGCATTGAATTGTATTTTTAAACATGTTACAGGTTGATGATGATGAAATGAAAACGGATAGCAAAGATGCCTAGATACTCACTTAGACGTTTAGGTTTAAAGTGTTGTATCAATTTTGTTTATGTTATGTTGAACAATGTTGTTATTTGCTTTTCTTGTAATGTTTTGACAATTTATTTTGGAAATGAAATTTGGATTATTAAATTATTGTCACAAATAGCATTATGATGTCTCGAGCAATCTTCACACTTCGTCTCATCCCGATGTTTCCGCCATTGGTTGGGGTGTGACACTTCACTTCTTCAGTCTTGATCAGTCTCTGGGCTTCTCTCTCTCTATCTAAGACTCGAACGAAGATGTAGTCGACAGATAACTGCACCAACAGACTCCCCCTTGAATGTTGACGGAATCTTCAATGAGAGTCTTCAACATGTCAACTCTTCAATCTTAATTCTGCATAGATGATGTTCCAGGATCTCTCTTTGTCTCTAATTTCATCAGACTCTTCCTCTCATCATGCTAGGATCGCTGTCTGGAATTTGTTCGTCAGACTCTCCCTATCATCATGCTGAGTATGCTGTCTGAAATTAGATTTTGCCTTTAAACCGAATCCTGGCTTTATCACTATTCAGCTCAAACACCTACACAACTCAAACACTCTATTACAACAAACCATGTTGTGATTCAATTTAATGAATCAACTAAACATTCGAGAATTTTCACATTTAAAACTTATCAAACTTTCAAACATTTCAAAATCTGATTCAACTTAATGAATCATCTAAAACATGTTCAAATCAATAGACTCCCCCTTGAATGTTGACGGAATCTTCAGTGAGAGTCTTCAACATGACAGTTCTTCAATCTTGATCGGTCTTCTTCAGAAACTCTTTCTGGAATCATATACCCGGATCTTTCTCTGGTTCTAACTCTCGTCAAACTCCCCCTATCATCGAGCTGGGATCGCTGTCTGGAATTTTGTTATCACCTTTGAAATCAAATCCTGGCATTTTCTCTGAATAAGCTCTCCACATGTTTGATGCATTTCCTGGCTTTTCGTAGCGATATGATCAAAAACCTACACATCTCAAACATACTATTATAACAAACAAAATTGTGACTCAACTTAATGAATCAACTAAACTTTTTGAGAATTTTCACATTTAAAACTTTTAAAAAATTTGAAATATTTCAAATTCTGATTCAAATTAATGAATCATCTTAAACATTTCAAACCAATTAACCAAACCATTTGTTCATCATGTTTAACCTTCGGGATTTGAATGTCAGCTTTTCAACATCAGTTGTCGAAAATCTTTTCGGATTTTTCAAAATATGAAACATAAATGCAATAACAGAAATTAAATGCAGAAATGAAATATGTACAAACATATTTTTGTGAGTTTACGAAAGAGGATCATTATCAGTTTTTAGACACATCACAAGCACCGTTAAGCTTTTAATCGTTTTAAGATCTAAACGATTCACGTTGATTGACGATATAGTTGTCCTTTTAAGCTCGATCTAAAAACTTTTGAAATGCTTACCGATACGTTAAGGTATATTAATTTTGCACTAAATTCTTATGGACCCCACGATCTCAGCATATCCCCTCATCATGCAATACACTGACTCAAGTAATGCCTTTAAACTTTGATCAACTGTGATTTGTGCGAAAACAACGCAGAATATTTAAACATTAACAATCAGGTCGATACTTCCGTGTACGTAGAGAAAGTCCAATGTTTAAACAAAATAAGAAAATAAAAATAAGTTGAAGTTGTTTAGGCTTTAACCACCAGGTCGATACTTCCGTATACACAGAGAAGGCCCAAAGCTTAAACGAAACACCAAATAAAATAAAGCAGAACGTTTAGGCAATAACATCCAGGTCGATACTCACGTATACGCAGAGGATGTCCAATGCTTAAACAAAATAAAGAAATAAAACAAGTTTAAATCTTTGCAAAAGAAATACACAATCACAGTGTCATTTTCAGCAAAGTTGTGAAAGCTCACAGACTTAACCAATTTTTATGCTTTTTGGCATTCAGCGATTACTGAGTAGGCACACAATCAAGAAGGACAAAACTAAGTACTATGCTTTCAACTGTGTTTCCCACTAGAACTAGACTTTTTCATTTAGGTTTGTATCGTTATCGCAAATCTACTAGTCTAGCTGAGCCTATCGTCACATCTTTAGTGAGACCGTTTATCACTTTTTAGACTTTACATTTCTCTAGCATGCTGTGATAGTCCACTGATTTTCTATCATTTCCTCTTGTTTCAGCAAAACTCATTTTTAAATTTTTCAATGTTTTTGTCATTTTCAAATTTTCTAATTTTTTAAAATTTTTCTCCCCCTAAAATCAAAATATGTTTCAATTTTGATTTTCTGGGAAAATTTGAAACAAACTGTACAAACTTGACAACATGATGAGAATCACTTCAATTCTCCATCCACCTGGCGTAAAAAATCAGAACTCCCCCTGACAACAAACTATTTTCCTATTATGATTTCAAAACACTTAAGTTTGTTTTAATCAAAATGGTTTTTCCGTAAAAATTAGTTTATTTACCAAACATTTGTAGGTTCGGGGTCACTTCATCACATTGTTTTCTTCATATTCATGACAGATTTTACAATTTCAGTTTTAGATATCAAACATCACTTGTAGAAAATCAAGTACGACTTAATGTCCCTGATTTACCACTTGTAGGTCGAAATATCACAGTTACCAACCTGTGAATTTCTCAAGAAAGATGCCGATTCCTACTCCCCAATTACCAACCTGGGAGTTCCGGCAAGTCAGGTTTTTCTATTTAAACAGATTCACCCAAGCCTGACGATCCTTGGGTGATTTTGAATTCTTGTTCAATAATGGTGGAAAATTTACATCATCCATTCTTAAACCTGAATTCTCCTTTTTTACCTCAACACCAGGCTCCTCTGGTTTTGACGAACCAGGATCATTGCCTGAAGGTGGCTTGTCTAACTTTAACACGTCAAATTCATCGCCTGAAGGTGGCTTGTCTGACTTTGACATATCAGATTCATCGCCGACCATTTTCTTCTTCTTCTTTTCTTCTTTCGTCCTCAGATTTGTATCCAATGAATTCGTCTTGCTTGACTTTGCAATCAAGGGAGTCGATTCATCAGAACTCTTATTTTTACCAACAGATGAACCCGAGGACAAAATCTTCTCTAGATACTCTCTAGCCTTCTTCCTCTTCTTTCTCAGTCTGTCTTTTTGCCCTTGAGAAAGCTTCACTTTCGTTTCTTGAACTTTAGGTTCTTGAACCTTTTGTTCTTTGGGCTTGACGTTGACTGGAATCTTTGCCAATTTTTGAGAATTAGCCCTCAATCTTTCATTTGATCTCCTTGGGCAATCTCTGGAAATGTGACCTCTGATGTTACAGTTAAAGCATCTCCTCGTCTCATAACTCCAACCTTGGTAGTTAACAGCAATGTGTCCTTGATAACCACATTGGTAACACACTCTGTTATCATACCAATCACCATTTTTACACCAGATGCTCAAATCATAGCATTGTTTGGCTTGGTGATATTCCTTCCTCATGTTTGCTGGATTTGACTTTTGAGCACTGTGGTCCGACCTGCACCACTTATTACCAACAATTTTTTAGTTTTTATTTTCTGCTTTTTGTAATTTTTGTTTGCGATTGGATGATTGATCTGATGAGCTTTTATTATCTTTTTGAACATTTTTCTCATTTTTAATTTTTTGTTTCTGTTCCACTTTCTTCTTCAAAGGTTTTTGCTTAGAGCATTCTCCCTTTTCAGTCGATTGTAGAACAGTTTTCTGAAATTTTTCTTTTAATTTCAAAAACAATTTTTGTTTTTCAATTTTTTCTTTTTCATCATCAGATTTGTCATCACAATCTTCGACTTTGACATTGTCAAAGTTTGTGAGATCGTCACTTAATGGAACAGAATTGATCGGTTTTGGACATGGAATATTCAAAATATCTGATGAAGTCACAAAACCTTTCAATTTCTTTTCAAGTACAACAATCTTGTTTCTTGAATTCTCAGCTTCGTTTTCAAGCTGAGATATTCTTTCAAGATGAGACTTGATTGATTTTTCATTCTCATTCTTCATGTTTTCAAGAACAGATTTTTCATTTTCCAAAACTTTTATCTGTTCTTGAAATTTTGTTTCATTTGCTTTCAAGTTCTTGTTCTCAAGCCTTATCCAGAAATCTTCATTTTCTGAGGATTTCTTTTTGCTTTCAAAGTCTTTTTCTTTCTCTTTCAAAACCTTGTTTTCAGATGTCAAACTGTTCAAATTACTTAACAGTTTAACATTTTCATCTTTCAGCTTTTCACAATCTCCCTGCAAAACAAAAATCTGTTTATCATCAGATTGCTTTTCATCCTTCAACTTTTTGATTTCCAAGGCCAAACTTTCCGCTTCCTTCAAGAGTTTGCCATTGTAATCTTCATGTTTTTCACAGCTTAAACAATTTCCAGAGATCTGTTTATCATCAGCTTTTGTTTCAATTTTCAGAACTGAAATTTCTTCAGTCTGTTCATCTCCCACTTGAACACCTTTATTCCTGCTTCTTTTTAGAATTGATTTTCCACTTTGGCTTTTCTTTTTCTCATCATTGATCATCATCTGTTCTTCAATCTTTTCAATGAGTGGACAAATTGTCAATCGAGAAAATTCTCCAGAAATCTTCAAGTTCAAGATATAATTTCCCCATTCTTCTTGAGATAAAGCACTGACAAATTTCTCAACCCATTCTCCTGGACTTTTGGTTATACCCATTTTGGACATTGAACGAACAAGATGGCTATATCTTTCAATGATATTCTTTGTACTCTCTCCTGGACAACCTGAAAACGAATCAAATTATTTCTTTAATACAGTTATCCTGTCAATTGTTTCACTAGTCATATTAAAGAAATTGATATCCATGATTTGTCAACACGTTGTTCAAAAACAAACACTTTTGGAGCAAAATTAATCTGATTGCAGCTTCAAGCGAAATCACTGAATATGTCACCCAGGAGCGAAATCAAAGGTTCTGGATGGACTTTGGAGCGAAATTAAGGTTCTTGGGTGGACATTGGAGTGAAATTAGGGTTTGTGTACTAAGAGCGAAATCCCAGAAATCCTTAAATTGCACACAAAAGCGAAATCTCTGATATTGTTCACTGGAGCGAAATAAGATCAGTTCTCTGGAGCGAAATCGCAGATTATGTGACACTGGAGCGAAATAGCAGATTATGTGACACTGGAGCGAAATAGCAGATTATGTGACACTGGAGCGAAATAGCACTTGTCCTTGGAGCGAAATTAGGTAGTTATGAGCGAAACCTCAAAGTAAATGGGTCACAAGAACGAAATCTGATGTACTCAGAAGCGAAATGCCTCAACTTTTGTGACACAAGAGCGAAATCAGATTTGTACTATAAGCGAAATCACCAGGTGTCCATAAAAGCGAAATTAACTCGGGGCCTAATTTTGTCCATTTTTAGTCCAAATTTTAGTGTCAAACTTTCCAGGGTTTGTTAATGTCCAATAACACACAATCTGTGAAATTTTGAGCAAATTTTGACTGGTAAATCTCTCTGAAATGATGAAAGAAGGTGTAGATATCAGAATTTTCCAGCGAAAACGAGCTAAACGGTAAGAACTCTTCCTCATGAGCTCTGATACCGCTTGTAGGACCACGAGACGACCTGACGAGTCAATCAGAAGAGTGCTCAGACCGAATCAGAGGCGGAATTCATTGATTCAGTCTTTGTTTAGCTTGATTTCACTATTAACTACTGATTGTATTGATAATATCACGAATACAAGCAGTCTTCACACCGGCAGCACCTCGATATGGAATTGGTACAACACTTCTACCTGATTTCATTCATTACACCTATATATAGTGCTGTGATTTCGCTCCAAGAGACACCTGTCCATAAGAGCGAAATCCCAACTTGACACATAAGCGAAATCACCTTCTTAATACCCTATGAGCGAATTCAGGGTCTAATACACATACATTCTCCTGTTTTCTCGTAAAACATGCCCTAATCTATACAATTCAATGTAAGACTCGATACAAGACGAAGTCGACAGATGTAGTGCACCAACAGACTCCCCCTCAGATGTTGACGAGTCATCCATTGAGTCTTCACAAACTTCAGTCTTGATCAGTCTCTGGGCTTTTCTCTCTCTATCTTCATTATCTAAGACTCGAACGAAGATGTAGTCGACAGACAACTGCACCAACATGCGTTCACGATGTTGTTGTCGTTATATGTTTTGTTGGTGTTGATGACGAATGCACGACCACAAGGAGCTTGAGCTTGGACGTTGCGTTGGGGGCATTAAGGGCTAATGTGGTTAAGATCACCATATTTGTAGCAAACACGACTGTTGTTCGCTGGTACTCGTTGGTTTTTGGTTTTGGTGTTGGTGTTGGGGTTGGGGTTGTGTTTAGTTACCTTGTGGTGTAAGACCACTTCGGCAAGCGATGTTAAAATGCCCAAACCAATTGCAAGTTGAGCAATAACGGCACCCGGTTGTGGTTGGGTGGTGGTATTGGCACTTGTTACACTTGGGAAAAGTCCTAGTGCAAGCCTTCTTGTTAGGTTTAGGTTTGTTGGGGATTTGTTGGAGTTGGGTTTATAGGGTTACCACGACGTAGTTGCAGCTATGAGACTTTTGTTTCTTGCCGTTGGAGTTGGATTTGGGTTGCGGCTTGGGTGGGCTAGGCTCGGCGATGTCTTGGTTGACGGTCTTGGTGGAGGCATTGGGTTCTAAGGATCATCCTCGACGTGGTTATGGGAGAGTTTGGCGGTTAGACGGAAGGTTTTCTCAAGAGTTTCGGTTTCGGTGGCGTCCACGACATCGTGAACGGTCGATGGAAGTCCCCTAATATACTTCTCGATGGCTCGTTTGGTGGTGTTGACTTGATGGGGGCATAAAACACTATGTTGCTTGAACCTAGTGGTGTAGGTTAAGTTGTCACCTCGAGTTGTTTGAGGTGCCAAAATTCCTCTTCGAGCTTTTGTAACTCGTGAGGAGGGCAAAATTCAGCATTCGTAAGTTACTTTACCTCGTCCCAAGGTAAGGTAAAAGCGGCATCATTCTCGCGTGTGTTCCGCTTGCCGGTCCACCAGTTAATAGCCCTTGATTGGAAAACGTTGGTGGCGTTATGGGTTCGTAGGTGCTCAGGACACTCTTGTGGATAAAAGTGACCTCAATGGAGTCAAACCATTGGAGCATCTTTGTCGCCCCATCTTCGCCCGTAACAGGAGTGAGGTTGAAAGCGTTGAATTGCTTGTAGATGAAATTGGTTTTAGGAGGATCGATATTGGATTCGATTGAGGAATTTGGGCTCGAGTTAGTTTGAATTTGGTTCACAATGTCGGGTATGACCTTGGCCATTTGCTTGGCCATAAACGATAGCATTTTCTTGTTCGAGCCTTGCTTGGAGCTCTTCTTAATGTTGGAGAAACAACTTGAAGACATCTATAAGATCGAATAAAGGTAATGAAATGAGACTTGATCAAATAGTTTAAAATAGTTTGCACAGATTTTAAGCATGGTAGTATGTCACTTAGCACGTAAGTTTCCAAATTGTTCACATAAGCATATCATGTTCGTATCTCGAATATAATCAAACAACAATGAAAGTGTCGCAAATTTTTGTTGTTCTCGAATATTATTATTGTGTTAGATTGCGAAAGTATAGTGAGATTCAAAATTTCCAATTCTTGAAATAAAGAAGGGATCAAGTGTAAAACACATTAAAATGGATATAACATGAAAGATATTCAATGAAAAAACTTGGAGTGCTCCGGAACAGAACTAAGACTAATCCAAAGTGATAAAAAATACTTTTGATTTCGGGAATCATGCTTTGTCATAATAAGTAGAACACTCTCGCCGAAAATTTCGATTAACAATATTCACCCTTCCGGTTACTACATATCCCTAGTCAATAGAAAGTTTGAGACTTTGGCGGGATTGAAAATTGAGGAGTGGGACTAGTTATCATGATGTGAACATCACTCCTAGCTTGATAATGTCGTTTCCTAAATGTGGTTGGTGCTTACCGAACGAGATAAGGAACTAATTTCGACTCATTGGTAAAGGTCCACTAGAATGAGTATAGTGATATTTCCATCAAGGTGAGGAATTCACTCCTATCTTGATGATATAATCTCGTAAAATCAATAAACGCGGATTGAGAGTCATCACCAAAGTGAGGGTTTCATGCCTATTTTGGTGAGATCGTCTCGTTTGCAAAATGAGGGTGTCTTCGTATTGTAGCATAATTTGCCTTAGGAAAGGCGTGTATTTTGAGACAAAATGATAAGATGAGAGGTAAACTGGAAGAAATCAAGTATTTTTGAGCATCATAACAAGAATGGTCAAGTAGGGATTTCTAAACTATAGACTAGGTCAAATCATGGCAATTTTTCTTAATTCCTTATAGTTATGGCTCTGAAACCAATCTGTCACATCCCAACCGATGGCGGAAACATCTAAGTGAGATGAACGAGATTGCTCAAAACATCATAACGTGACTAAAGTGACAATAATTTAAAATAATCATCTTCCTTTCATTTCTAAATTTAAAGTACAATGTTTGAAAGGAAAATTGCAACATATTTCAAATTAAAAATATAACAAGTACACAAACTTATAATTGAACTTTAAGTGAGTTTCTAGTCCATCTTAATAGGTTTCTTTCGATTTCATCATCAATTTCCTGCAACATGTATTAAAGCATCCGTCTACACAAAATAGGTCAGTGAGCATACAAGTTTGGTCTACATAGCATATATGATAAAAGTCTCAAATCCAACATGGCAATTGTATACTAAGTTTAACAACATTCTAGCATGCATAACCTAAGTGTCAAACCAAAGTGTCCACTAGCGTAATCTCATCAACAATTGAACAAGACCTCTATGATAGAATACTTAACAATGACCCCAAAAACGGGCGGTGTGCTACTCCTATAGAGTTATACATGTTAAGGTAGGCTCGCGTATAACAACCCTCCTAAAAATATTTTTGGACACCCTAAATGTCCCTAAATATTCCCCGTACATGAAAACCGGACCCGTTTTAGCCCTACACTTATAAAAATCAAGAAAATCAAAATTCACCAGTCTCTCGCGGGCCACGGCGGAGACTGCTTGATCTGTCACGGGGCGCGACGTCCTTGATCTGATCCGAACATGTGGCGTGCCACGTGGCATCTGACTCAGCAAGGCTACCCCTTGACTCGGCAAGCCTATGGCCGCCCTACAAGCTCTCACGGGTCGCGAAAGCCTTAGCTTTGGCTGTCGCGGGGCGCGACAGACCCCTCGCCAGGCCTTAATAAGGGGGGGTCGAGCTCATTTGTCAATCGTTCAGTTTTCTTTTCTCTCTCAAATTCTCTGATAGTAAAAAATCTGCTCGAGGTTAATACCCAATATTTAGCGAAGCTCTGCCTTGTTGTAAGTATAACCCTGCTATTACCCTACACGATTGATTTAGGATTTCGTAATGCATGTCGGCTCTGCCCGACTCAGTCATTGGAATTCTGTCTCGTGTGTACGCCCGATTGATTTAGAATTTCCGTAATGCATGTCGGCTCTGCCCGACTCAGTCATTGGAATTTCTGTCTCGAGTGTACGGTTAATTTAAATTGGGTTATTTTACTAACACGTGTGCATTATTTGATTTATTATATAATAATCAGGAGATACTCAGGAAGCCTTAGAATTATCTAAACTTGCAATGTGAGTAATCTTTTCTTTTATAAACTGTTTTGCAAAACCTCAAATATTTTAAATTATCTTTCACAATGATTGAGTATTTGTATTTCTACAATTATCGTCGGTATGTTGGGGTTTTGTATACAAAATTTGTGATTACACTGTGAGTAGTAACATGACCACCAGTCATGGATTGACAGTACCGTGGGTGGTAATTAAGGTAGAATGGTAAACAAATGTAATTACGAGATCACCCTCAATGCTGTAAAATGATAAAACTTGTTTTGATTAAATTGGGATTCACTCACCAGTATTTCACGCTGACAAAATGTTTTAAAACGCGTTTTAGGTAACATAATATGAAAGCCCAATGAAAGCCAGCTGGAGAGCACTAAAGGCATGGGATAGTGGCTATAAAAGTTACCTAAAATAAACAAGACATTTTGTTTTCAATAAATTAGGGTTTATCCCTATCAATGTATTGTCAAATGAACTTGGGTTTATTCCCATAAATTATTATTATAAAAGTTTGGTGTTTTACTCTGATAAAAATATTTCCTAACTATGGTCCTGATGTATTTCGCTGCCAAATTAATAAACACCGATACCACCCGCTCTGAGTAGCTCGCGGCAACCTGCTTCCGGGCAGGGTCGGGGGTTGCGACAGAAGGTGGTATCAGAGCTACAGCCACTAATTCAAGCCAGAGAAGTGTTCTGCTAACTCTGAAATTCCAAATTATGTGTTAGGAAAAAAAATTATGCGATTATGTGTTATTTGACTATTTGATAGTTTACAGTATGAGTGATCAAGGAATAGTAGACGCTTATCGTCATTTAGATAGTCCAGAGAAAAATGAGGGAACATCATCCCAGCCTGATTCCTCAGGTTATTCAGCAGATACAGAAGAGGGAATATTTATTTTTAAGGCACACTCGGAGGAACCTTTTACTATTAAGAAAAGAGGTTGGTTTAGTAGAGGAGCCCGTGAAAGGAGAAAAAGAATGAAAAAGTTACAGCAACAGAGAACAATAGCTAGGGCCAATAAAGAGGCAACTGCACAAATCCAGGAAACAACTAGTAGACCACCTTGGGAGGAAGAATTAGATAGACAGTTGGCCAATTTCCGTATGTTAGCCACTACAGCCATAGACAATGACCAAAACCAAATAGCTGAACCTCCAGACCAACCAATGCTAGAATCCCACTCCAAAAACCAACTCCCGATACCTGCATTTAACCCAGACGCATCACCTAGAATCCCAACTCCACGTCCCCCAGATTATGATCCATGGTTTGATGGAAATAGGTCATATTCGGCCTTATACCCTCCTGAAGAAGAACTAAAAACTTTAGAACCTGATCCGTGGAAGGATATAGATAGGACATTTTTCGAAATGAATAGCGGAGACCCTTACGAGGAACCCATACCTCCGCCTGAACCTTTAGATCCACCAATGAGTAGACAACAGGTGCAGGAACTCCATCTATATGGAGAAGATTTAGTGAATGAGGGGAATAGAATCCGGCAGATAGGGGAACGATTAGTTTGGAAATACGATGAGAATGAAATGTAGTACTGGATGAACGGAACTTAGAAACTAACTAGATATACGTGTACTATATATATATATATATATATAAGTAGTGATGCATAAGTATTTTTTTCCTTTCCCGTTGTAATTTGTAATAGATGCATATATATATATATATATATATATATATATATATATATATATATATATATATATATATATATATATATATATATATATATATATATATGTAAAAGAGTAAAAAGTCGCAATGATCGACATTTTGACCAACCTGTTCATGTAATTATGTGTAATAATTAATATCTGGAAAATGTCTACGATCCAGATGGACAACGAAGTAAATCAAGAAAACCAGAATAATGAGAATAACGGAAACCAATTAGATAACAGTGCCATTCAGCATATAGTGGCACAAGGAATTATAGATGCCATGCCTTATATTATCAAGACTGTTAGGAAAGCAGATAAATCTGCAAATGGCAGTAAACGTCAACACACTGAACCAAGTCACAGTGTGAATAATGACAATGGACCTATTATCCAGGTTCCAATCCCTAAAAGAAGAAGAACCGCTCCACACGGTTGTTCTTTTAAAGAATTCTTGGCTTGCAAACCTATAGAATTCTCAGGCAATGAAGGAGCCATTGCAACCCTACGTTGGATAGAAAAGACAGAAGCAGTCATAAAAATAAGTAAATGCGCAGACGAAGATAAGATTATGTTTGCTTCTAATCTAATCAAAAATGCAGCCTTAGAATGGTGGAATACTATTCTCCAATCTAGAGGAATTGACAGAGTTTATAAAATGGAATGGATCAACTTTAAGGAAAAAGTTGAAAGAAAATTTTGTCCTCCTAATGAGAAGGAACAAATAGCCAATAAGTTCCTAAATCATAGAATGACTGGAATAGACTGCAAAGGTTACACTGCCATATTCTTCGAATATGCTAGGATAGTACCATCCTTAGCCTCACCTGAACCAGTACTAATCTCCAGTTGTATTTAGGGATTAATTGGTGAGATTAGACATGTAGTTAAGGCAGCTAGACCGCAAACCATAGAAGAGGCAGTAGAACTAGCTAATACCTTGACTGACGAACTGGTACGTACGCAAGAAGAAAACCCGAGGAAGAATTTTGCTCAAAAGATTACACAGGAATTCTGTTCTAGTAATTCCTACCGTGGAAAAGGGACAGGTTCTTCTGTACCCTACTCTAAGAATTGCAAAAGAAAGCATTTTGGAAAATGCTCTACTTATTGCAACTTTTGCAAAATCTCTGGACACAAGGAAGAAGATTGTAGGAGGAAACCTAGCAATGGGATACGCTACAATTGTGGAGAAAAAGGACACATTAGACCAAACTGTCCGAAACTAGCTCTAGCCATCCCCAACAACACTAAATGGCAGAAGCACCCAAGAAGAATGCCAGAGTGTTGGTGCATATGTCTCTCGACTTCGTCTTGTATCAAGTCTTGTGTTAGATTAAATAGATCAGGGCGCGTAGAATGAGGAGATGAGAAATGTATAGTTTAGGGCTATTTCGCACGAAATGGGAAACAGTCATTTCGTACGAAATGAACTGTCCATTTCACACGAAATGATCATTTCGTGTGAAACTGATTTCGCATGAACAGTTTCATGCGGAATGACGAGCCTATATATATGTGCCTTGACCATTTCGTTTGTATCGATCTGATTCCAGTGCCGAAGTGTCTCCAGCCTGTAAAACATTGTGTTTTCAATATAAAAGACAGTTTAAAGTGATTCTCGTGCAATTCAGCTGAAACAACTTCGATACGACTGAATTCCGCCTCTCGTATTGATTTGAACTCTTCTGAACTACTCATTTGGTCGTGCAAATCGATCCTACAAGTGGTATCAGAGCTCAGGAGGAAGAGTTCTTACCTTTTCAGCTAAAAATTCTGATTTCTACACCTTCTTTTTCAAGATTGACAAGATTTTACGGTTAAAATGGCTTGATTTTCTCACATTATAAGCGAAACACTGTTTTAACAAATCCTTGAAAGTATCAGACCTTAATTCAGCTCAAAACTTGATCAATTTGACATAAACATTGTCGAGATGATGACATCAGCAGCATTTCGCACAAATTGAACATTTTGTTTCGCACGAAATCACTCAGATTCATCCATTTCGCATGGAATAACTTTTCATTTCGCACGAAACTGGTCAGTTCAGGTTCATTTCGCACGGAATAGCCTCAGACACATTCATTTCGTACGAATTGGAAGGTTTAGTTCCCATTTCGCACGAAATCAGCTCATTTCGCTTCAAGTTAGCATTTCGTTTGACTATTTCGCACGAAAACATCATTTCGTTTGAGTTTATTTCGCGTGAAAGTCGTTTCATTTGAAAGTTAAAGTTTGTGAAATTTTTGAAACCGAATCATGGAAGAAGAGTTTTACAACGCGTTTGCTACTCCGATTACTATTGCACAAAACACAATGTTAGAAAATGAAACGGGCACCATGCAAAAACCGCCAAAGCTCATGAATATTGAGGAGTATAAAGGATGGGAGGAGCGATTCGAAAATTGGGTTCAAGCAAATTACTTGGATGCTTGGGAATGTGTTGAAACAAAATATGTAAGACCGGTGAATGATGATGAAGAGGTTATTGCTATTAAAGATCTAAGTGCTGAGGAGAAAAAGAAATACAAAGATGAAAAGATGATGACTAGTTTATTGCATCAAGTTGTTAAAGAAGATATCTTGGTTTTACTACAACACAATGGAAGTGCATATTCAATTTGGAAAGCATTAAAATCGAAGTTTGTTGGAAGTAAAGAGATGATCAAGAATAAAAAATCACTTTTGAAAAAAGAGTTCGATCTATTTCGTGGTTTAAGAACTGAAAACACCAAGCAGATCATAGAAAGATATTGCAATCTGATAGTTAACATGAAGAGGTTGAGAATCACAAAAGATAATGAAGAATTGATTGAAAAGTTGGCTGATGCGTTGCCACATGATGTTTGGGACACGTACCTTATGATGTTGATAAATAAGAAAGATTTTGGCAGTCTAACACTGAGTAAGTTTATTGAAAAACTTGAAGCTCTAGCGATGGAACAACGGAAGATCTCAAGAATGAAAGATTTTGATGGTGAACAAGATATTGGTTTATATTACAAAGGAGGTATCAGTGATAAGACCAACATGTCACCAAAGATTGAAACTGCATTCAACGTTAAAAGTTCGTCTGGAGGGTCATCTCAAGGATCGAACAGCAAAACGAAATTTTCTTCATATCCATCAGTTGATCCAAACTTTTCAGCAACCAAGAATGAGAAGATGTTACAACGCAACATTGCATTAAACCTTGAGAATGGTCAGAATTTCTCGGAGGAGGTTGCAAAAGGTCACATGTCTTTGTTGGTGACTGTGTTAGAGTCATATGAGAGTTTAGTTGTAGGAAGGATCGGAAATCCAATGTTGATAAAAGAGGATTATGATCAGAATGATGCTGAGGAGATGGAATTAATGGATATAAAGTGGTGTTTGGCGAGCGTTTTAAGAAAAGCTGAGAAATTCAAACAAATCATAGGAAGAGATGATTTCCGTGATGCTAATGTTTCTACTTTAGGTTTTGATAAATCTAAAGTTACTTGTTTTCGTTGCAGGGAAAAAGGGCATTTCAAGCGAGAATGCACAAACCGCGAAGCAAGTGGAGCTCAAAATCCTTTCAACAACAATGATTACTATCGGAAAGCAATTTATCATCAAGTTGCTCAACAACCGTATCAACAACAAGAACCACAAACTGCACATGCTAAGAAGGCAATCGAAGAGTCATCAAAGAGAGCTTGTTATGGTATAATAGATCAAGACGATGAAAAGTTACCTGAAGGTTTTAGTTGGGACAATTATTGTCGGGATAAAGAATTACTAAAGGGTCAAGCTTTTGTTGCTCGAGTTGTTGAAGATAGTGATAATGATAATTATTATGCAAATAGAATGAAAGAGCACTTAAGAATGCTAGAAGAGAGTGATGACAGTGATGTTGGAAAAATTCGAGTGAAAAAGAGTTAGTAGTGATGATGAAAAAAATCCAGTGAAAAAGAAGAAAGTTAAAAAAACAAGTTAGTAGTGATGATGAAGAAGTTCGTGTGATAAAGAAAAAGGTAAAAGAAATTCCAGCTTTCACAGTTGAAGCAGAAGCTGATGCACAAAAGATTCCTGTGAAATGTGAAACCTATGAAGCAGTGAAGAAGCAAAAAAGTACTTTGATTCATAACATGAACAAATTGAAAGAATCCTATATGTTCTAAACAAGCAATGAATCAGTACAATCAATCAAGCAGTGAACAAGCAACAGCTATGAAGACACTTCAAGGAGCATTCATGACAAAGCAGAAAATTGTCAATAATTACATCGAGAAGTGTGCTGTGCTGGAACAGAAACTGGAAACCCAGAGGATTGAAACAGAAAAGGTAAACCGGTTGTTAAAAAGTTACTCATGTACTTCTTATGTTATTGACAGGATTTATCCAACCGTTGAAGGCATGAAGGCATTTGAAGAAGAGGATACTGAAGAAAAGCATTCTGGTAAGAAACATAGTGCCATTTATACCAAGTGTCCGCCTCCTCTTGAAAATGGATATTCTTCGCGAAATCCTAATTCGGAGAGAGTCAAAAAGGCAACCAATTTACAGTGGGAATCTAAGTCTTCAGATAATTTGCCAGACAATATTGATGTCACTTTCACTTCATCTGATACTGATCGTGAGTCAGAGTTAATAAAGAAAGTGGTCGATCAGGTGTTAGATAAAGATGAAACCGAGGAGTCAAAGTCAGAGTCAAAGTCTGAAACATCAAGTCCAACAGTCAAAACGGGCAAACGGGTTTATAATAAAGAATTTCTGTTATCTCAAAATAATTTGAATGATGAAACATTTAAAGTAGCATATACTTTGAATGATTCTGACAAATTATATTCTGATGAAGAATTTCCAATAAGAGGTGTCAAAACTGAAATGATCAAAAAGGTTTTCAAACTAACAGAAATTAACATTTCTGAAATAAAAGATGTAAATCTTAATGAAAAAGCTAAAAAGTACACCTCAAGAGTACAACAAAGAGAAAACAAGAAAAAGGGTTACATTTCTGATTCAGGTTATCGAAAGAAACCAAACCATAACGGTAATTTCAAAAAGAAAGGACTTGGTTTTATTGCACCAGAAAATTATAAAAATGAGAAAACTTATAAACCAAATACTGTATTTGTTTCAGGAACATCGTCTGAAGAAGAAAAAGAGCACTTGTTCAGAAAGCAGACAAACAAAGAATTCCTTGCGAGGAAGCAAGAGGGAATGAAGAAAGAAATTGCTCAGAAGAAGAGGGAAACGAGAACCTGTTTTGAATGCAACACAATTGGTCACATTGCCAGGAATTGTCCAAAGGCAATACAAACAAAACAGGGAGTCTCTGAAAAACTGAAAGGAAAGATGGTTGAAAATGAACCGCCAACCAAACAATTTATTGTTTTCAAAAATTCAAAGTTTGAGGTTGGTGAATGTTCAAAAGGTGTTTACAAAAGAAAAGCAAATCTTAACAACAAAAAATGGGTTGTTAAGAAATCTGATGATAGTTCTAGCATTGATTCTGATTCATCAAAATCAGAGGAGCCATGTTCTGGCGATGAATCTGATTCCACAAAGTCAGAGGAGCCACAAGTTGAACCAAAAGTTGAAAAATCAGTACCGCCAATGGATGATGCAAATTTTCTACCATTGCGGCTGAAAATTTTAAACAAAAGGTTGGAAAAGTTGAGATTTCAAATCAATTCTTTTCTGAGAAGAAAGATTTTGATGTTGAAAAGACTTTTAACCCCAAAGCGAAACATATTTTTGGAAAAATGATTGACGGAAAGGTCAAAGGGGTAAAGGAATTCTATGAGAAGAAGAAGAAAGGTAAGAAACCGAGTGTTGATAACTCGGTATCTCCCAAGGACTGTCAGGCTTGGGAGAATCTCTCTAACTGAAAAGCCTGACTTGCCGAAGCTCCCAAGTTGGTAATCGTGGAGCAGGAATCGACATCTTTCTTAAGAAATTCACGTTTGTGATATTTCGATCTACAAGTGTTTAATCAAGGACATTAAATTGTACTTGATTCATCTTTCTTACAAGTGGTTGTGTAGTAAAACAAAGTGATGAAGTAATCCCCTAACCTATAAGTGGTTTATGAAATCAACAAAACTAATTTTCCAGAAAAATCATTTTGATTAAAACAAACTTAAGTGTTTTGAAATCATAATCGGAAAATAGTTTGTTGCCAGGGGGAGTTCTGATTGTTTAAGCCAAGTGGATGGCGAATTGAAGCAATTCACAACAGTTGTCACTTTATTTGTATAGTTTGTCAAACTTTCTTTTAATGATTTTGAATTTTAGGGGGAATAAGATGTGTCAGAAAATTTGAAAAAGCCAAAAACATCGAAAAATTCAAAAATGAGTTTTGTTGTGAAAAGAGGAAATGATAGTACATCAGTGGACTATCACAGCACGCTAAAGAATTGGAAAGTCAAATGTGATAAACGATCTCACTGACGATATGCCAGTAGGTTTTTATACATTTAGTAGATTGTTTTCGAGATATAAACATAAAATCAAATACTTACTTATCTCGTGGGGAACATTTCTCGGATATATGGGTAACCCACGAAATCTTGTTTGAAAGAATCTATTTCTGACATACTAGGTCTTTGTACGTGATGATATCTGGGGTATTATACCAGGACTTCTGATTTTGCGAGAGCAATAGCCTAGTCCTCGTATAATACTTTGCAAAGCTTTAATCTTAAAGCCTACCCCCAGCATAAAAAATGATGAAACATTGCAAAATGCTAATCATGTGCTGTTGAAGAAAGATCCCCAAACGGGATACACCGAAAGACGAGCCATCATCTCTTTGTCTGAACGGAAGTTCTAACCTGAGCTCTCATGGTTTCGCATTTACCCGTTTACAGATATCATTAGTGTACACTCACCTGTAAGACTGAATATAGGAGTCTGGATACGGGAGTATATTCTGAGGTGGACACGCGAATAAGTTTAAGTGCTTAAAACACAAACTCGTATCTCGAAACAGTTGAACTTTATGTGAAAATTTAAGTGGATCAATATACTGACAATCTAAGTGAATTGTTTAGAACTTAAAATGTTTAAAGCCTAATGGTGTTGGTGATTTGTCTCAAAAACTGATATGATCCTCTTTCACAAACTCACAAAAATATGGTCTGTAAATATTTCTTAATTGCATTCCATTAAACTCAAAAATTCAAAAAGATTTTTAGTATGTTTTAGCTTAAAATTTTGAAAAATACAAAAAGATTTTTGACAACTAATGATGAAAAGCTGATTTTCAAAATTCCAAGTGCTAAACATGATGAACAGGTTTGGGAGAGTGTTTTTGACATGAAAAATGTTATTCTTTCAAGTGATCATCAGAGATTCTATATGTTAAATCATTGTGAACAATACCTGCATGTGATTTCTAAATTTGTAAAATTTTAAAGTTGAGAAATTTATTGTGAGGTAGAGAATGTGCAGGTATGAAGTTGCAAAGAGCCAGGTTGTGATCTTAGAACCTGTGAAGAATTATAAAGAGCCAGGTCTTCGATCCTAATCTTGCAGATTGAGAATTCCACACTGCGATCCCAGTTTATCAAAAGGGGGAGTCTGAAGACAATCAATAGGAAGCTGTTAGAGCCAGTGTTTGATTCTGGATCGGTATCCCCGCAAACTGCTGATGCTGAGGAACTTAAGGAATCAAGAGATCTAATCAAGAGAATTAAAAAGCTCAAAGAGTCAGATCAACATCCAAGGGAAAGAATGGCTGATGAAGAAAGAAAAAGAGATTGATATAGGATGCTTACAATGGAGAATCTTCGGAGAGAGCTAGAAGACTGATAAAGACTGAAGATCTTGAAGACTCGACACTGAAGACTTCGTCAACATCCAAGGGGGAGTCTGTTGGTGCATATGTCTATCTACTTCGTCTTGTATCGAGTCTTGTGTTAGATTAAATAGATCAGGGCACGTAGAACGAGAAAATGAGAGATGTATAGTTTAGGGCTATTTCGCACGAAATGGGAAACAGTCATTTCGTACGAAATGAACTGTCCATTTCGCACGAAATGATCATTTCGTGTGAAACTAATTTCGTATGAACAGTTTCGAGCGGAATGACGAGCCTATATATATGTGCCTTGACCATTTCGTTTGTATCGATTTGATTCCGGTGCTGAAGTGCTGCCGAAGTGTCTCCAGCCTGTAAAACGTTGTGTTTTCAATATAAAAGACAGTTTAAAGTGATTCTTGTGCAATTCAGCTGAAACAACTTCGATACGGCTGAATTCCGCCTCTCGTATTGATTTGAACTCTTCTGAACGACTCATTTGGTCGTGCAAATCGATCCTACACAGAGCCTTTTTTCTAACAGCTGAGGAAGCCAAGATGATTCTGGATGTGATCACCGGTACGTTTCTAGTTAATGACATTTTTGCCAAGGTATTGTTTGACTCTGGTACAAACCAAAGTTTTATCAATACTTCTTTCTACCAATTTCTTGATTAACCCTTAGTCAAACTTCAACAAGAATGTTTGGTAGAGACGGCCAATGGAGAATCTGTTAAGATAAGTGAAATCTTGCAGGGAGCAAGAATAGAAATCCTAAACCATCCTTTCTTTGCTAACATTTACCCAATGATTTGGCTGGTTTCGATGTTGTATTAGGAATGGATTGGTTGGTAGCCAATCGTGCCAATATTTTATGTGATCAAAAGTTAATACAAGTAAGTACACCAAGTGGTGAAAAGATCACAATTAAAGGAGATAAGCCAACTAGATCGATGAAATTCATCTATGTGATGAAAGCTGCAAGTTATGAAAGAAAAGGAAGAATAGTATATATGATTTCTGTAATCATTAATACTAAAGGAAAAGAATTAAAAGATATTGCTATAATATCTAAATTCGCAGACGTTTTTCCAGAAGAGTTACCTGGATTACCGCCTGATAAAGAGGTTGAATTTAGAATTCACCTAATACCAGGGACGGCGCCGATTACCAAAGCACCATATCGACTAGCACCAACAGAAATGCAGGAGCTAAAGAAGCAATTGGACGAACTTCTTAACGAAGGTTTTATACAACCAAGTTCATCCCCTTGGGGTGCACCAGTGTTGTTCGTTTAGAAGAAATATGGATCGATGCGTATGTGCATTGACTATCGAGAATTGAACAAAGTCACGATTAAGAATCGGTACCCACTACCGAGAATCGATGATCTGTTCGATCAACTTCAAGGAGCTCGATTCTTTTCTAAGATCGATTTACGCTCTGGATATCATCAACTGAAAGTACAGGAAGAGGATATTCCTAAAACTGCTTTCAGAACGAGATACAGTCATTATGAATTTACCGTCATGCCATTTGGTTTAACCAATGCCCTAGCTTCATTTATGGACATGATGAACCGAATATGTAAGCCACATTTGGATAAATTCATAATTGTCTTTATAGATGATATTCTCATTTACTCTAAGAGTAAAGAAGACCATGCAGCCCATCTGCATACTCTTCTCACATTATTGAGAAAAGAGAAGCTTTATGATAAATTCTCAAAATGTGAATTTTGGTTACAAGAAGTGCAATTCCTTGGACATCTGGTTAATCATGAAGGAATTCATGTGGATCCCATAAAAATCAAGGCGATTATTAAGTGGAAAGTCCCTGAGTCACCAACGGAAGTATGAAGCTTTCTTGGACTGGCAGGATATTATAGACGGTTTATCCGTAATTTCTCTAGGATAGCCATTCCATTACTAAACTGACCTGCAAATCAGTTAAGTTTGAATGGGGACCAAAACAGGAAGAAGCTTTTAAGATTCTTAAGCAGAGATTAACCAACGCACCCATACTTGCATTACTAGAAGGAACTGAAGACTTTATAGTCTACTGTGATGCATCTAAGTTAGGATATGGATGTGTGTTGATGCAACGTCAAAAGGTTATAGCCTATGCCTCTAGACAACTTAAGAAACATGAAGAGAATTATACAATCCATGATTTAGAATTAGGAGCCATAGTTTTTTTGCCCTTAAGATTTGGAGACACTGTTTATATGGAAATAAATTTGTTGTCTTCACTAATCATAAGAGTTTAAGATATATTTTCGGGCAAAAAGAATTAAATATGAGACAGAGATGTTGGGTGGAAATTCTTAGTGATTATGATTGTGATATCCAGTATCACGCTGGAAAAGCTAATATAGTAGCTGATGCTTTAAGTCGAAAGTATCATGAAAAACCAAAGTGAGTACGTTCTCTTAGATTAAATCTACAAGTAGATTTAAATAAACAAATCAGAGAAGTACAGGAATCAGTAATCAAGGATGATACTGAAAGATTGAAAGGAATGATAAAGGAATTAGAACAAGGAATAAATGGAATTTGGAAGTTCCATAAGAAAAGAATATGGATACCTAAGCAAGGAAACCTACGTCATAGGATTCTAGAAGAAGCTCATAAATCTAAGTATACGATACAGCCTGGAAGTGATAAGATGTATCAAGACTTAAGAAAGAATGTTTGGTGGATAGGAATGAAAAGGGATATAGCAGCTTATGTTGCCAAATGTCTAACCTGTTCACAGGTTAAAGCCGACACCAGAAACCCTCAGGTTTATTACAGCAGCTAGAAATGCCCATATGGAAATGAGAATTGATAACAATGGATTTTGTTACCAAATTACCCAAAACCAGAAAAGGAAATGATACAATCTGGGTGATTGTAGACAGATTGACTAAATCTTTTCATTTCTTACCCATGAAGGAAACTTTCAGTATGGAACAATTAGCCAAACTATATGTAAATGAAATAGTTTCATTACATGGAATTCCTTTATCTATCGTATCCGATAGAGATAGCCGTTTTACTTCTCATTTTTGGACAAGTTTCCAAAAAGCATTGGGAACCAAGTTGAATCTAAGCACAGCTTACCATCCACAGATGGACGGACAAAGCGAAAGGACAATCCAGACTATGGAAGATATGCTTAGAGCTTGTGTAATTGATTTCGGGGGAAATTGGGACGACCATTTACCATTGATAGAATTTTCCTACAATAACAGCTATCATACCAGCATAAATGTTGCACCATTTGAGGCACTTTATGGACGAAAGTGCAGAACTCCTGTCTACTAGGCAGAGATTGGAGAAAAACAATTATCTGGACCAGAAATAGTACAAGAAACGACAGATAAGATACTTCAAGTCAAGGAAAGACTAAAATCAGCACGAGATCGTCAAAAGAGTTATGCTGATAATAGACAAAAACCATTAGAATTTCAAGAAGGAGATAAAGTGTTGTTAAAAGTTTCTCCATGGAAAGGAGTAGTCAGATTCGTTAAGAGAGGGAAGTTAAGCCCTAGGTATATTGGACCTTTTGAGATTATTAGTAAAATAGGACCTGTAGCTTATCAGCTACAACTGCCAGAGGAAATGGCAGGAATACATGATGTATTTCATGTATGTAATCTCAAAAAGTGTTTAGCAGACGAATCTCTAGTAATGCCTCTTAAGGATATAGAGGTAAATGGGAAACTTAAGTTTATCGAGAAACCTATTCAGGTTGAAGATAGAAAGATCAAGAATCTCAAACACAAGAGATTAGTTCTGGTCAAAGTAAAATGGGATTCCAAAAGAGGACCAGAATACACATGGGAACTCGAATCAGAGATGCAAAGGAAATACCCACACCTGTTCCAGTAGATCTCGAGGACGAGATCCAAAATAAGGTGGGGAGGATATAAAAACCCTCCTAAAAATATTTTTGGACACCCTAAATGTCCCTAAATATACCCCGTACATGAAAACCGGACCCGTTTTAGCCCTACACTTATAAAAATCAAGAAAATCAAAATTCACCAGTCTCTCACAGGCCGCGACGGAGACTGTTTGATCTGTCGCGAGGCACGACGTCCTTGATCTGATCCGAACACGTGGCGTGCCACGTGGCATCTGACTCAGCAAGGCTACCCCTTGACTCGGCAAGCCTATGGACGCCCTACAGGCTCTCGCGGGCCGCGACAGACCCCTCGTCAGGCCTATATAAGAGGGGGTCGAGCTCATTTATCAATCGTTCAGTTTTCTTTTCTCTCTCAAATTTTCTGATAGTAAAAATTCTGCTCGAGATTAATACCCAATATTTAGCAACGCTCTGCCTCGTTGTAAGTAATATAATCGTGCTATTACCCTACACGATTGATTTAGGATTCCGTAATGCATGTCGGCTCTGCCCGACTCACTCATTGGAATTCTGTCTCGTGTGCACGCCCGATTGATTTATAATTTTCGTAATGCATGTCGGCTCTGCCCGACTCAGTCATTGGAATTTCTGTCTCGAGTGTATGGTTAATTTAAATTGGGTTATTTTACTAACATGTGTGCATTATTTGATTTATTAGATAATAATCAGGAGATACACAGGAAGCCTTAGAATTATCTAAACTTGCAATGTGAGTAATCCTTTCTTTTATAAACTGTTTTGCAAAACCTCAAATGTTTAAAATTATCTTTCACATTGATTGAGTATTTGTATTTCTACAATTATCGTCTGTATGTTGGGGTTTTGTATACAAAATTTGTTACTACACTGTGAGTAGTAACATGACCACCAGTCATGGATTGACAGTACCGTGGGTATTAAATAAGGTAGAATGGTAAACAAATGTAACTGCGAGATCGCCCTCAATGCTGTAAAATGATAAAACTTGTTTTGATTAAATTGGGATTCATTCACCAGTATTTCCCGCTGACAAAATGTTTTAAAACGCGTTTCAGGTAACATAATATGAAAGCCTAATGAAAGCCAGCTGGAGAGCACTAAAGGCATGGGATAGTGGCTCCAAAAGTTACCTAAAATAAACAAGACATTTTGTTTTCAATAAATTAGGGTTTATCCCTATCAATGTATTGTCAAATGAACTTGGGTTTATTCCCATAAATTATTATTATAAAAGTTTGGTGTTTTACTCTGATAAAAATATTTCCTAACTACGGTCCTGATGTATTCCGCTGCCAAATTAATAAACACCGATACCACCCGCTCTGAGTAGCTCGCGGCCGCCCGCTCCCAGGCAGGGGTCGGGGGTTGCGACATCGCGAGGTTAATGACAAGTCGTTTCCATGAATGTATTATAACATGTATAAACATAAAGTATAACAAGCAGCATGTTTTTAATGGATTGAGTATTTTCATATGATTGATTGTGTGTGTTTAGTGAAGTTGATAGATTATAGATGTTACACCCAAAAGTGGTTTAAAACGAAAGAGGATTAAGTATCTCACGGTTTGCAAATGCTTTCCACAAGTGAGTCTTGATTGATTTGAATGATGGAACACCGAGGTTATCCTAAAAGGATAAACAAAGGTGTGTGAGTTTATGGATTCATTGATGGAATGGATTCGGGAAGTTATAAGTATGAAAATATTCAAAAACACATCTTTGTCCAGACACTCATTTGGACACTATGTTCACCCATTAGAAGTCTAGCTTGAGGAATCAAGAACTAAGATATTATCCACCTTAACACATAATATCCTACCATTATTTTGGTAAGTATCATGGTTTGGTTTTGGATTAGTTATATTGTAACAAGTTCTATACGTTATTTTTCTTTTTTTTATAAACGTAAGTTCCTACATAAAACAAATAAGATCAAAAGTTTATAAAGTTCATGTAAGCTTTTATAAAATTTTTTAAAGTATGTAATAGTAATGGTACTAGATATGAGGATTAATTGCTAAAGAATAATGTTTGACCATGTCAAAGCATAAAATTTCTAAAACCCAAGACCTCATATGCATTTTGGGTCTCCGGGTACAAAGATATTATCACTTGTAACAAAGTTATTATTTGATTAAAACATGGTAATATAAAATATCACAAAATTTATAAATATGATCATATCCATGTATTTCATATCTAACAAAATAGTTTTTGCTTACATGTTACTAAAATTCGTTAACAAAAACACTAAATTTCGTTGGGACTTCGGTATGGTTAAAGAACCATATTTGATGCTTTTCTTTGAAATTATTCCAAGCTAATCATCTCCAAATCTTAAACGATGATTGCACCTTCGTTGTACTTATACACGTAACTTAGGCCCCTCACTTATACTGCAAACTACCACGGGTGGATAATCCGCCCTGATCAAGGCATGATTACTTAGTTTTAAACTATACTCACTAGATCATTAAGATGGATGTAACATCTATATTTTTTTCGGCTACTCTATTCCTATCTTGATACGTAGGAATTGGGTTATTAAAACCCGATGGTAGTGGTTAAACAAGCGTTGCAAGAGTCGGATTAACCACTGGTACGGTGTTTGAGGGTTCGCCCATTTGTGGGTCCTCAGGGATAGGTGGGTAAGTTTGGAGCAAAGGTGGTAGTGAACCCGACCGTTGTCCCGTGCGCACTGACATGCGTGTTCCACGCTTTCTCCTTGGAGGTTCAGGTGGTGGTTGTGGTTATTCCACCGGTTCCATTTGCACGTCCTCTTGTGGAGGCGGCGGAGGTGGTGTAGGAGAATGGTAAGAGGGTGTATTCTCGAACGTGAATTGGTTCCAATGCTGGTCCCATTCGTTAGGACCTTGATAAGGTGATCCTGCGTAAGAAGCGGAATCACTAGAAATTTCGATGGGGTGCACATGTGATCCCGACGGTGGCATCTCCGGATCTGAGTCTTCATTCGGTTCCATCTATTGGTCTAACTAGTTTTGAGCAGCTAGAGGTGTGTTTATATACTGATTTGGGTCAAAAGACCCATTAAATGAATGGGAGTGTGAATGATGGGATTGGTGTGAATGATGTAAATGGTGAGAATTATGGGAATGGTATGAATGATGGTAAGATGGTGATGAGCTAAGTGAGACAGAATGTCTCGCTGGTTCTGCAGAGTAAGAATTTCCCCAATCTTGGTAAGGATCCGAGTCGTGAGAGTGAGAGGGTATATGTCCTAATGGTCCTCCCCTCATTGGTCCCTTTCCTCGTCCCATTCCGAGAAATCTTGGTGGCATGATTAATTCCTGTCAAAATAGAAAACAATGTATATATAACTTAATAAAGATACGAGTTAATCCTAGGTCATTGCCTAGACTCCGAAAGTCTAAGGAATATGCTATTGTGCTACTTGAGATTAAACAGAAAAGGCTAATGTTTAATTCACTCAAACGATGGCTCTGATTCCAACCTGTCACACCCCGGTATTTCAACAACATCGCCCGGTGGGCTCGGATATGGAGTATCATGACGAGATTGATATCAAGATACATAAACAAAGATAGCACAACGGAAGTCATGGAGTTTAAAATATTGTTACAAACATAATGTCCGAGTGTTCAAAATAATAATACAGACAACTTGTAATAAAGATTACAGACGGATAAAAAATGTACATAAACAAGATAACAGTCTACTAGGCTTTATGCAAAGGAGTTGCAAATTCCCCTTCTAGCATTACCAGGCAACTTCCAGCCTATTTACGTATCCTTGCAACCTGTAACTTAGTCTTTTGAAAATACGTCAGTTTACACTTGTAAATACAAATAACTAACACTTTTTGAAAACATTTCAAAATCATTTTAAGTGCACAAGGCACATGATTTTCATAAATAACTTGGGACAATTCAAAATGATCTTGTATACAGTTTTACATGCCTGTCAATACACATGGGGTCCGATGCAGAAACCGAATAACATGATTAACCGACACGACACTTTTAACCCACAAAGGGGTATCCCCAATATGGGTAAGAAAAACATTTTATAATAGCATTAGCATCTGTCAGGTGTATGCCTATAGCCCATGCTTAGTCATGGCCATTAGCAACTTAAATGAGCCGAGGATATCCAGGACATGGTTGCGTTAACCCCCATAGTTTAAGTTATCAGACAAAACGGATTAAAATGGGTCATGGAGATTTCGTAGTCACAATCCGACATATGATCCCATACCCAACCAAGCGGTAATAATTTACCATATCCCAAGCCCGTATAGGGAAAATAGGTTAAGAGTATTTACCTGGCTAAAACTCATCTTAATATGCAAGAATTATAAACAGCACAGCCATAGTCAATTAACTAAGGTTGGTCGCAATCTACCAGAAGGCCCTAGTCTAGAATGATGGTATAAATAACCAATTAGAATGTCAACGGGTCCTATTAAAGCATATACTTGGACCGGTTAACTTAAATTAATGAAAACGGTTACGCTTGATTAAGCGATTATCGGAATAGAATGTGGTATAAACCCAACAAATACTAAGACTTGTATAATATGGGTAAACAATATACATTCTAGAATTTGAAGTAAAAATGATAAGGATTGACCCGTTTCGGTAAACTTACGTAACCTAGTTATATAAGCTCAACCGTACGCGTATAAGCGATATCGGGTAACCGGATGAATCATAAATAAGTTCTATATGCCAATATACTTTAAATAAGTTGTAACATCAGTAGGTTATCAACTTATATGACCATGGAGGTTTTAAAATCAAAATATGCACCATAAGGGCATTTTATTCATTATGTGACATAGTTTGAGAAGTTGCGTAAGAATTTGAGTTATGATCAAGTACCTTCAGTGAAAATACTTTAATTATGTTATAATTCAGTAGGTAATAAGTTCTATATGATAGTTATGGTTTAAAACCATACTAGGCACCAAAAGGGCGTTTTGGTCATATTATAACATAATTTAAGAACTTATAAATAAACTCAGGTTATGAACAAATTTGGTACACAAAAATATGTTAATTATAATAACATATCAATAGATAATAGATTTGATATGATAAATTATGTTTAAAACCAAACTATGTGCCGAAAGGGCATTTTGGTCATTATATAACATAATTTACGATCTTGTATGAAAACTCAGGTTATGATCAAAATCAATATACCAAAATATACTAATTATAATAAAATATTAGTAGGTAATTCGTTTTGCAAGTTCATCATTGATTAAAACCAAGTTTTATATGAAAAGGGCGTTTTGGTCAAAGTTAGGCATATTATAGAAACTTGTATAAAAACTCAGAATCTGATTATGATCAAGTAGTATAACATCATAGGGTTATCCTACATTAATGTGATCATAATACAACTCTAATTCAGTAGCTAACTATGCTAAATCGGGTCAGAATGGAAAGTTAAAGCAGAAGTCAAACTGCTCGACTTTCGGTTGCGAACCGACTTTAAAACTGGAAATGACCAGCTGAATATGTTCACACATTTTCTAATATTAATTACCAACATATTTAAGTGTCAAAACATTGTTTATAACATTCATGTGATCAATTTATAAAGTTTACGAAAAACTGACTTTTGACTTTTTAATTACGATAATTTTAACCCGTCATTTGACCTAGTTAACGTGATTTTCAGGAGGTGCCCTTTTAAGGGATTTACACCTACCTAATTACGATCATGTAGCCATGTTCGTCTCGGACAATCGCTGGACCATAACGGACTAAACCGAAAGTCAAAGCAAAATCGATTTTTCTTGACTTTCGGCTATAAAAGCCTATAAAACGAAACTGCACTAGATAGGAGCACTTACAAGTGATCCTTGAACGAATATAGACTTGTTAGGATGCTCCTATTGCTCAGGAACTTCTAGATTGAGAGAGAGAGAGGAGTGAATTAAAGAAGTGGTGCAATGAAATGAGTTGTAAACACTCCTATTTATACTTGGAGGAGTTGGATCAGATGAACACAAGTGTTAGGGACATGTTAGACATCAGTACAAGTGTCCCACAATGTGGCAAGAGCAGCCATGCAGCTCATGGTTTCAAAAAGTGGTAAACTTGGAGCCAAAACAAAATTTTTGGTCACTGGTAACCTTCTACGGACCGTAGGGGGTTCCCTTTGCGGCCCGTAGAGACCAGGTGCGCGCACTGAAATGAGCTTCCTTGCGGACCGTATAGACCAAAGGTCTACGGTCCGTATACGATGAACAAAGACTAATTTTTTCACAAGTTTCCACCTTTAGTCCCTCCACAATCATACTTTCAATGTTTGTCATAAATAGTCCATCTTGGCCAACATTTGGCACAAATGAGAGTATGGACACGTGTCAGTATATAGCCGGACATGAATTTACGAGGTGTTACAACAAGTAACATAAAGCCAATCAAAACTATGTTGTTGTTACTTCAGCCACTCCTACATCCCAAGTAGCCCCTGCTTCTACCAAAAGGCCATATGTAGGAAACTTACCACTATGCAAAACATGTAGGCATCACCACCCTGCCCATATACTTTGCCGCATGTGCACCAGATGTGGTAAATTGGGACACCTAATGAATACTTGTCGTGTGACTCTTCCACCTAATACCAACCAGCCAGCCGCACACGCCCAAAACGCTAGATTTAACACTGGTCGGTGCTTCGAGTGTGGTGATCCAAACCATTATCGTAATCAATGCCCAAGACTTGCCATTATAAACCAAGTTGCCCGAAACATCAATACAACTGAAGCTTAAGCTAACAATGATGTAGTGAATAATTAGTACCACCTAGTATTTATCCAAAATTATTCCAATATTCCCAGTTAGTCTACAAACTTAAATATAAGTTCGTTTATTAAACGATACCCCATAAATTTCATTAGGATAACACTTTGAGGTTTCTCTCGCATCTCCACCACAACGCGCTTTTGAGTGAATTTGCTTAACTTACAAGGTGAGTACATAGTTCCCCTTTTGCTATTTTTACATTTTTGGGGGTGTTATATGTTTCGATTATCAAAACATACTATCTTACACAACTACTTGTACAATTCAATTCCATGGTTGCTTGCTATCTTATTTGCTATTGTTGTACTTGTTTGCCAAATATTTTATAAACCAATGTACATTCATTAACTTTATACCAGCCGAACGATAGTACATGATAGATCTATTGGCCTGACAACCCATTCCCACTCCTTCACCTTTTTAGGGGGAGAACCTTTTGGGAATGATAGAAACCGACCATACCATAGGTTAACCCTTTGGGTTCCTACTACTAGTCAACTAAGGTTTGGATGTACCACTTATTTGTTAATTAAGTTATACAATTGCTATCTGATACATGCTACACCATGAATTGTGAACTTTTATCTATTTATAATACGTAATAACTGTCACGACCCCCGACCCCATCTAGCCGGAATCGGTGCCGTGAGCAGTCCAGTGGTACCGGTGGTTATTTAAAAAAACATTGCAGCGGAAATTTCATCAGGACCGTGAGTTAGGAAAAATATCAGAGTTTAGAAACACCGGATTTTATTTAAATGGATGGAATAAATTCCAAGTTTTACAAAGGTAGCTTTTAATAAAAACAATATTTCTTAATTTGAAAATAAGCCACTTCTTGAAGTCCTTCAGTGTCGGATCCAATCCTTACTCCAATCTATTGTAATTACCTGAAACGCGTTTTAAAAAGGTTTTGTCAGCGGGAAATACTGAGTGAGTTATTCATTTTACTGAAAACGACACATTTGTTATAATTCACAGTGTTAAGATCTTTTACAATGTTTCTGATATCAACCAATCTACCCACAGTACTTTACCACTCGACCCATTGGCCCATACGTCCAATGGTGTCTGTGATTATGGTCATATCACCCAATGGCTGCCCCAATGGTGACGATTATCAAGTAATGTATACAATACCCCACATACCGGCTGTAATTTGGTGATTACATAAACTTAATCACTGTAAGTTATAATTCTGAAAATAATTTGGAGTATTGTAAACAGTTAACAGCTCACAAACGGTGAGAAAAGGTTATAAAAGAAGAATAACTCACAATATAAGCATGCAGTATTTGAATTAACAAGCTTCATGGTTCAGATTCTTCTGAGAATTAGCATCTACTTTGATTGTAAGTGTATTAAGACTAATAATCCTAATTTAGGAAATGATGCACACAAAACCGGGTTAATGATCAATACAGTAGTTACGATAACTCACGAGATCAAATTCTCACAATGAATGACAAAGTGCAATACTTCAACTCATTTATCGTATTAACGACAAACGACAAAGTATAATACTTCAACTCATTTATCGAATTATCGACAAACGACAAAGTATAACGCTTCAACTCATTTATCGAATTATCGACAAACGACAAAGCATAACCCAATGTGGGCGGCACTTAGACATTCTTTTGGATATATTGATCCCGGAAAATGAATCGTAATAGCGATTGAGTTATTACCCTGATTGCGGCAGCGATTCGAGATCTGTGTGTGTTTGTGTAGTATATAGCTGATAACTCAGCGTGTATTTTGACGTTTTACGTCGTTTCAACTCTCAAATTCAAGTCCCAGACACCCCTATTTATATACGAAATTTGACCCCCGTCGCGTAGCGCGAGGGGTACCCCCATGGGCGTCGCGCTACGCGAGGGGTCACCCTACTTCATAGGGTAGCCCTTCGTGCATGTAGGCTGGATGAGTCGACAGTTTCCTAAAATTCGATTTTGACAGATAGTTATTAAGATAATCGTTGGCTAGGGTTTATCCCCCCCCCCTGAGTTTTAGGGGCCCTGATCCTGATTCTGATTGTTCTGGAAATTTTAGGGTTAGTGCAGAATTATTTGGGTTTCTTAATTAGGGTTTCCTATTGGGTAAATAAAATAATAGGTATGACTTTTGATGAAAGTTTGTTTACAAAATAGAAATAATAAATAATAAATAATAGTTTTGGTAACTTACAAAAAGGAGAATAAAATGGTGGGAAAAAGGAATGGACCTACTATGTAACTTTTAGGGTTCAACTAGAAGGACTCCTGGTATAAATTTTGGGTATAACCTTTGGAGCTATTAAAAATATATTTTTCACTTGTGGTAAGTATAGTACTCCTAATTCAACCTAGTCCCGAAGTCCCGAGATAGAATCCAAACGAACTTAGTCGGGCAGAGCCTTGACATGCGTTATGGGACTCAGATCAATCGGAAAGGGTAGCGATGATCAGGAGTTAAAACATTTAAAACGAGGCATGGCTATTATTATCATGGGGTGAAAAAATAAAACTTAAAAGAATAGAATTTTAGAGAAAGAGGGTGAGCTACAAACAGATGTGTGTGTGGAGTGAGAATGCTTTCCTCTACTCACTATTTATACTTAATTCTTAACTTAGTGGCTACGAAAGTTTTATTCAAGATTCTTCTGTTTGTTAGCCACGTATACAATTCAATCCTCATATTACACCTACACATGTATGGATTGGTATGTTTTGTTTTCATTTTATTATCTTATATATATCATACGTATACATATATAATTCAAATAATTTTATTTTAATAAGTGTACACGTATACTAGAAGAATATGTAAGTTATTTATTATTATTTTATTATAATTAATTTAACTGCTTTACTTATTTGGCGCTTATAACCTCTAAAATATAACGTTCTAGGAAATAATAAATATGTCTTTAGAACGAGAATACTTTTGTCTACATTTGGGTCTAAGTTTTATTAAAAATAGAGTAGGTTCAAAATACAATGTATTTATAATTTAATTTATTATATGGTTCCTAGGCCCATCTAGGAACTTCATATTTCTTACGGTCAACCTACCCGTAAGTTATCTGTCTAATAATATAAGTTTTTATAGACTTTTATTTTATTAGAAAGGTCACCCATATACAGGCCAATTAGTTAATATAATATTTCAACCAACTTTATAAAATAGTGTTTAAAACTATTTGGATTGACTATTTATATTAAGAATTAACTAGTTACTAGTTACTAGTGGTGAATAAATTTAACCAACCCTTATAATTTATATGATAAAAATTGGTATGTTACATCCTCCCCACCTTGTTTTAAATCTCGTCCTCGAGATTTGGGTTACGATATTTCTTTTAGACTTATGTCATATTTTAGTCAATAAAAACAATATTTAAGGTAGATGACACATAAGTAAAATATCAAATTTTGTGAATACGAGTTGTATCATAAGTAGGATTTAATGGTTCAACTGAATTAGTTCAAGAAATTGATGACAAATGACTGAAATGAAATGGTATAGTTTTCCAAGGTGATTGGGTTCAAGCCAAAAGATATATGATAAATAGATTTTAAAATGAATGTGAAGGACTTTTGGAATAAAATTCTTTATCAAAAGAAATCTTACTTGATTGACAACTGAGGAAGACTTAGAATTGACGGGTTCAGAAATGAAATAAAAGCATGAAAAGAATTGTCAAATATTAAATTGTGATATGTGTTAAGACGAGTGAATCATAAAGATACACCAAAAGACAATAGAGTTGGTGTATCATTGTTTAGAGTTCCAAGTTGTTTTAATTGTGAAATAATGTGATAGTACACTATTAGTGACTATATTTTTCATACTATGTCCTAGAGATGGAAATATAATAAGAAGTTGTTTTGACATGACCAACCATTATATTATATTTGTAAAGTCAATGTAATATATATTATTGGTTTCGCATTTTTACTATGTGTAAATGGTTACCACTTTCAAATAAATATTATTTTAGTATTTATTATACTATGTAAAATAACTTATATTTATTATGTAATATAGATTACAAAATACTATAGTGAAGTTATTATATTTACAAAATATTTTATATAACACTGGGTCAATTCTATGTGATTACTTATTTTTATTTTGAAACCATATAGCGTTGTAAAATGTAGTTATAAATGTTGTGGTGACTATTCTTTATGTATTACAATGTTCTTCTAACCCAATGTAGTCGCTGACTACTATATTATTCTTATATAGTTATTTTCTTGCTAGAGTGTTATAGTACATAGTTATCACAAAATATGTAATACATAATTATTTGTATAATTTTATTCGTCCCTCTAATTCTGGTATTGTTTTACAAAAATATGTCTTCTCTTTTTAGTACAAAGTAAAATATTTTTATATATAATTAAAATTTACTAAATAAGTATGATGACTTAATTTATATTAAATAGTTATTATCATTGTTGGATATTGGTTAGTACTGCCTTGTTTAAGCATAGGTGATCAGTCCATGCCTAACTAAGGCTGCGCTATCCAATATCTGTCTTGATAATACCCTTAAAATAATGTTAGTACCTAATGTTATTAATATTTAAATATTTACTAAAAATAAATAATTTAAACGAGATCAGCGAAATTTTCAAATATTGTGAAAAATGTCACCACAAGGTGATTGTAATCAAATAAATGTTTTGATGAAATTCGAAGACTAAACAAGCATGCTATGGTTCAAGAGAATTGAAGTGCTTGTCGGGACTATTTTGAATATGATGGCTTCAATCCATCATATGGGACTTTGAATTGAATACATGATGCGAGCAAGTTCAAACAATTGAACTTGGTGTAAACAAAACGAGTTCATGTATTAATAAGAAATTTTGGATATGGTTACCACAAAACCCATGTATGCTAAAGGAAATTGAGTTTTTCAAGAAACTTATTGACTCGATATCAAAGAGTCAACGTTTTGCAATAACTGTGGTTTATAAATGCAAAGATCAAGTATAGTAATACGATATTTGAACTTTTGATAAAAATAATAAATTGGAATGAAGCCCTCCAGTGGTCTTTATAAATCAAACGAACCACATGCGCAACAAGCAGTGCATGTGTAAAGTGTGGATTTACCAAGAAATGAAATAGATCAATATTTGCTACTATGAAAGAAATCCTCATGGTATGATGACTATTAGAGGAAGTAAAAACACGAAAGTCAATTCTTTATAGGCAGAAGTCAGAATTGCAACGAAAGAAATATAAGAGCTTTATCTGGAATTTCGTGTGATAACTTATTTATCAGAGAATGTCGAATGAAGTGAAATAAAATAGGGAATTTATATGACTTCTTTTGTAGTGCTAATAATTATGACTATAATTAGACTGTGCTCCGATGGTTGTGAAATATTGTTCCAACGTACCTCAACGATATTTTGATCGTTTGTAAGATCATGTGGCAAGGTGCCGATTTTTTTTATTAGGAGTTCTTTTACTGATGAAATTAGTGTTGGTATCATCGTGCCTAATTTATATTTTTCAAAGGTCTTGCCTTGGAAATGGTATGTGATATACTTTGATGTCTGTGGACGTATAATTTTAAGTTTCATGTGTTTTCTTGTGCATTAGCACAACTGACATGCTTCTTACTTGCGTTCATAATTTATGGCGTTAATAATTTATGGTAACGTATTGATAATTCTTATATTTTTGATGGTGTCCCAACTTAATGGGTTTCCATTTATTATTGTTGCTCGAGTTACGAGGTAGATGATCAAACAAAATAATGTTTGATATCGATATAGGTAAGAGATTCTTGATAAAGGAATCTAAATTTATTATTGACACATATACTTGTGCTTTATCCCTAATTATCAATTGTTATGGCTTTTGAAATTTCTTATAGATATACATATCTATATAATCATATATTTCACATGTTGTAATATACATACCCTTTATAAGGTTAATGTATTTAACAGATTCTTATTTCCAAAAACAAGTCTGATATCAGGCCATGATACTTATTTAGGGAAATCTTGTCACTTGTTTGACATTTTATATATACCCCATCTTACCCGGTTCGCGCCGGAGAGGTAACCTCAGTATATCCGGACAAGCTGGAGAGTCTGCTACTCTATACCCAGTTTTGCCGGAGAAAAATTTCTATTTCCCATAAATAGTATCTTTTCAAGATTTTAAAAGTGCCTCTTTTATTAGGACTTTTATCCAGAATCAAAGAAATTTGTATTCCCATAACATATCTTATTCTAGACCAAATAATATCAATAAGCAAGAATAAATAGCAATTAAGTGCTATTGCCTGCTAACCGTCATTCTTATGACATACCAGTATTCATTACATTATACTTATATAAGTAATTTACCTTAAAGTTTATTTTAAGGAAAAATTCTTAAGTTCAAGTCTAAATATCATTCAGAATGTTATCAGATAATTTTTAAGTTTCTAACTTTCCGTTTAAGCTTAGGTATTATTATAACACCTATTTGCGTAAACAAGTGGCTTAGCTTATACTAAGGCATCTTTTCTTATGTGCAAGTCTAAATGCTATCAGATGTGCTACCAGTTACGTTAATAGCAATCTCCTAACTCTTTTATTTAAGCTTAAGTATTGTTATCACAACACTTTATAGGCTTAAAGTAGTGGCTTAGCTCTGATACCACCTTCTGTCACGACCCCCGACCCCATCTAGCCGGAATCGGTGCCGTGAGCAGTCCAGTGGTACCGGTGGTTATTTAAAAAAACATTGCAGCGGAAATTTCATCAGGACCGTGAGTTAGGAAAAATATCAGAGTTTAGAAACACCGGATTTTATTTAAATGGATGGAATAAATTCCAAGTTTTACAAAGGTAGCTTTTAATAAAAACAATATTTCTTAATTTGAAAATAAGCCACTTCTTGAAGTCCTTCAGTGTCGGATCCAATCCTTACTCCAATCTATTGTAATTACCTGAAACGCGTTTTAAAAAGGTTTTGTCAGCGGGAAATACTGAGTGAGTTATTCATTTTACTGAAAACGACACATTTGTTATAATTCACAGTGTTAAGATCTTTTACAATGTTTCTGATATCAACCAATCTACCCACAGTACTTTACCACTCGACCCATTGGCCCATACGTCCAATGGTGTCTGTGATTATGGTCATATCACCCAATGGCTGCCCCAATGGTGTGACAACCCGAAATTTCAAGACTTGTATGGTGCACTACTCTTGTCTGTTTATCGTTGTGATTTCGTGTACGTGATGCGAACATAATGAACGGGTGTAAATTGTAATTAAGTATTACATATGCGTGATACAAAGGCAACCCGTACCCCACTCATGGTTTCGAGTCGCAACCTTGTGGTTACGGGTCGAGACCTTAGAATCACAGCCCACCTACTCTTTGCGAGCCCAGAGAAGGTTGGTTGGCCCATTGGTGGCGAGCCCAACTACCTCCTCTTCGTGAGTCCAAGTGGGCTCGGCCCATTTCATTCTCTTGACCGCATATGCATTCATATTAGGGTATGGATATAGAATCGTTGGTTATTTTCCCAAAAAGAGGCACAAACAAAAACCAATCATTCTTTTCTCAATTTTGACGGCAGTAGTGGTCTTTGGAGCCTTATCCCCTTTTGATCCATGTGGTATGTTTCATATTTAAATTGATTTCATATTTTAATTGAGTATGCTTTTACTAATGTCAATTATTAAATTGTGGGTTATATGTCGGTAACCGATTTGAATAATTGTTTTAGTTCTGGTCGATCACAATTGTTTACGTGTAAACTCATTGCTGAATTGTTATGATGAATATGGGCTGTTAACAACATGATCATAAGTTATGTGATGATTTGTTGATGATGTTTAATGTGTTGTTGATTTGTTTGAAACTTGGATCATGACGAAACTGCTAGACAATAGTTAGGGTCCGGGGTAACCACGAGTTGTAACTGACGATCCTATAATTTGTTTGGAAGGGATCGGGGTTACGGTTACGGTTATTAGGGAGAGGGTGAGTTGGTCAATCGCACACACACTCCCGGCCGCACACGTGATCGCACCGTAATACACGTACACTTGTGGATTGCATGTTGTACTTGTAAATGATGTATAATCACACACTAACTGTGGTCACATATTAGCAACATAGTCGCACACCTCTGAATTGTCACACATTTAAATTGGGCTTAGCATGTTATCAGGCCTAAACGCACACCCTTGCAACACAAGGTGGGAGGTCCATTCGCATCGGGGCATCGAGTCACATAATCCGAGTGAAGTCGCACACCTGGGGTATAATCACACACTCGAACTGGGCTGCACGTTTCATTGGGCCTTATGTCCAATTAGATTATAAACGTTACTGGGCCACGATCAGAAAACGAACTACACACTTGCAAACCGGCCGCACATTAAGTGAGCCTTATGTTTCGTGGGCTGTACACGATGAATGACTGTCATGCTAGGTGCTTAAATGTTAGTATTATGGTATGTGGTGTAAATAATTGATGTGAATAAACTGTTGCTATCGATATCGTACGGCTAAATAATAAAGAAGATTGCATGCTAAAGAATTAGTGATTCAGATTCGAATACGTGTTAGAATCGATGAGCACGATGAATTTGACTATGTGATTTTTTACTGGATAACAATGAACTAGAGTTCTATAGTTAGGAGATGCTTGTGTTGTTTAAACTTGAGTGTTAAATGCTACTGATGATATGTGACGAATTTATGATTAATGATAGCAATTGTGGAAAGAATGAATATTCATGATGGTATGGAAGTTGGATGATGATATTTGCATGAGAAAAAGGAGTTTTGCTTTAATTACAGTCACGCATGTGGGGATCAAATCAAACAATATAAACATTTTGATAAGGGGGCCATGCATATTAAATGATAAGGTTGTCAGTAAGCATGTGGCGCATGAATATAGGTGTTGATTGGTGTTGATGTACCGATCGGAAAAAGTAAGAGTAGGTTGTAATTGTTCGAAACCATTAACTACACTCGGTCCAATTAAAATGTTCACTAAATTCACAAAGAGCCAAGCAAACCGATTATTAGTTATCAATAGCCTAATGTGGTCCAATACATATGAAGATGAGTGGTCTGACAAGTGATATGATAATCTTAAATTAAAGTGGCGGCCATGTGGTCTTGGCCTAATCAAACTATATGGGTATTTTAATTAGGAGGTCATTGGTTGTACTTGTACTGATTTCGATGATATGATTTCATGTTAGTGTGTTTCAAGAACCAAATCAAAAGTGGATCATAAACTGTTGTGTATCACTGGGCTAATTGCACTAGTTGAACCAGGAACATAATTAGATAGCACTATTGAGGTGTGTTGACCACTTGGGCCGCACACCATGTATTGGTGTTTGGCCCACACGCTGTTTGGGGCCGGGTGTAGCATTGGGCCGAGCTAGAATGGGTCGTGTAGGTTATGAGAAACCGTATTAACAAGTTAGATATTGATTGGTGAAAACATGACATGATATTTACCTTATAACGGGTTACACAATAACGTGAATTGAGAATGTGAAGCGGGTTACGAACCAATACGTGTATACTCAAAGATGAACTGAACAACTTGTGATAAGGCATGATACGAACTTGTATGGTGGTTGTAAGTAGGACCAGATACCTGCTAAGATTTGTGTATTGTTATGCGTTTTGCTTATTTGAAACTTGTGAAATAAATGCGAAGAATACATGTTCCACGTGTAACCGAAACTAACTGTTATTGATGATCACAATAGGGGTTAATTGACCAACTGGGAACACGTTCTGTAATCTTACCGAGCAAAACTAAGGTGAGTTCACTACATTCGAGCATGCGTCCCAGTGGTTGGGGACAGTCAGTGGGTATCCCGTGGAGGGATAAGTCTTTTGGGTAAAAACGGGTATATTGGTTAATATTCTCACCTATCATTTTTGTAAGTCCCTTATTATGTTACCTGGAGGGTAACGGGTATTAGTTGGTAGCGCTACTTAGGTTTGGCACCCTCACACCGCTCCTAGATAGGACGGATGTGAACTAATGACCCAGTCGTGGCCCAGTACTAGATAGGAGTACGTGGGAAGGGCAGTCATGTATTTCAGGAGCCGTCTTGTTCGGAATTGAGATATTAACAATATTACTTGCATTGGTTATTGAACTGTTTTACATTCAACTGGTAACAAAGGTTTTCTTAAACTGTGAACTCGCCAGCTTTGTCTGATACACTTGTTACATGCTCGCAGGTCGTTAGGTATCTTGGATTTGGGGAACTTGCTGTCTGGAGTAGCTGGAGTGGTCATGGGTCGACTGGAAGGATTATGTGATTGATTTCATGAGACCATACTTTGGTTATGAAACAATTTAACTTGGTTTACTATTTGCTTCCGCTGAACTTATTGATTTTCATCTTAACTTGTTGAGTATATTTTTTTATGGGGATTTTATTTATAACTTATATGGGTTCAATGTAATTGGTGGCTCGTTATTGGTACGTCACACGCCTATCAGGGACACTCCCTAGGTGGTATTTTGAGGGTGTGACAGTTTGGTATCAGAGCCACTGGTTATAGTGAACTTGGTTTTAAAACATTTTTATAAAACCAGACTATAACCGAACAGTTCTGAAAACAAGAATACGACCATGACACTCCGCTCCAGATAGCAAGGTTTGTCTCTCGTTTACTTATTGTACTGCATAATTAGTGAACACTTGCATATGATATTGAATGTGATTGCACATTGGCACAACAGTATGAGTTCATTACTTGCATGTGTTATGTGATTGGTAGTGTGGTGTTCCCTTAGACATTCATGACTCGCGTTTTGTGATGTTCTTTGCTTGCTACTCAAGTTTGAGGAACCATTTGACATGAGTTAGGAGGAGCTGAGATGAGCATGCAAATCACAATATTATTGTGGGTGCACACATAATAATAGTGTGGGGTGCATGCGAGTCCCAGTGAGGCTTAACAAGTGAAAAAGGGGTTCCGTTCTGTTATTTGATCGATGTGAAACACAACAGTCTATAAGGGTCATAGCAGTGATTGTCTCTTACTTGAACGTGATCTTTCCATTCCACTCTGAATCCTTACGAATCTCGATGCTATCGAGTATTACCTGAACACCCATCGGAATGCCTAGCGAACTGTATAGAATGTTAGGCGCTTGTACGAACATCCCTGCGTTGGATGTTGCAGTGTCGAATGATTAGTCGATACCTTTTCATTCCTTTTCCTTGGTTGGAACTCTATGTATTAACGTCTTAGAACCTGAAGTGTGATCACTTCTGCAACGCTCTCGCAACATACCGTCTATTACTCAGTCGACTTACGAGGACGATGGACAAGAGGGTAAACGTAGTACTTTACCGACCTTAGTATTTGGACGACCCTGATTACCGGCAACGAACATCAGCAAATTGAATCCAATTGAATCCTTAACCCTAGTCAGCGACTCATGGGAGTCAACTCTTACGAAACAATCGGGGCATAAGCAATGACAACTGATTATAATGTGGAATGTGTAACTTCCCACGCAGCGAGTAGTGCCTTAGGACGTGACACGGAATGGGATACGATGGACCCTGTTGTTGAAAGATCGTAGGACTCCGTTTTTAAGCAACGACAGTAGAGGCAACAGTCACGGCAACATCAAGGAACTCGTAATGGTAGCTTACAGTATGGAAACGAAGGTGACCTCGACAAGGATTGACTGTGTTAAGTCAAGGTGACGACAACCAAGGGAACAACGGCAGTACTGGAAATTCTCGTGACGAAAACAACACTGGAACGAAGCTCATGGAAGGACATTTAGTATTTGGCATAAGCTATACCAGGTGAAATAGCAACACGATAGCTTGGATGGGTAGCAATTCGCTTCGTCTCTGTTCTGTTAACCCTGATGATTCTTGAAACCGAACCTGTTGTGGAGTTGGCTGATGCAAGTCAATTGAAGCCTTATATGTTCATTAGGATGCAAACTCGACCTTGGGGGGACAGGTGTTTGACATCGACCTTCTTTCTACTACCCCTGATGGTTACAATGCAGTAGTTAGTGTGGATTGGGTATTCGGAAATCGCGCAGACACACCTTGTGATGAGAAAATTTTGTGTGGAGAATCGTTATTTGTTCTAAAGAAACAGAGTGGTGCAAAGGTTATCGCCATATCAACTATGAAGGCCCAGAAGTGTCTACGGAGGGATCACCCCGCTATGTTGGCACCCGTTACTGATGTTGAGGCTAAGGAAAGGATGATCGAGGATCCATCAATCATTCGTGATTCATTACGGTATGCTACCCAAGGAACTTCCGGGTTTACTTCCACTATTAGGCAGAATCTCAGTTGATCTCACGACAGGGGCGGCCCTGGTTATTCGAGTTGTATATCGTCTTGCACCAGGAGGGTTGCAAGGACTATCTACAGGAACCGTTGGACATGAGTTTTAGTGGACATAGTTTTTGTTCGCTTTGGGGAGCCCCAGCTATATTCGGGGAGATAAAGCCTTTTCGTATGTGTACTGATTATCCAGAACTCAGCAAGGTGACAATCAAGAACTGTTTGCCTTGACCATGTATTGACGGAAGACCAAGAGGGGAATGTTCCTACAACGACATTTTTAACGCAGTGTGGCCTTTGCAACGTTGTATTCCTTGACCTTTGGGCTAATCATCACACCAGCAGCTTTATTGATCACATAAATCAACTATGGGTATTGATGACGTGTCGAATTATTTCCAGGAGAAAGGAACATCATGGACGGCATCTATATCATATTTTAGAGCTCCCGAGGGAGGAGCCATTGTGTGTGAAGTTTTGTTAAATGTAACATCTAGATTCGAGTGATGCATTTTGTTCATGTAACCAACGAAGTGGGAATGCACGTGGATCTTGCTAGGATCCATTGGGTTAGAAACTAATCGACACCAAGGATTCCTTCGGGGATACAATAATTTCTTGGTCTCATTGAATACTATCGCAGATTCATCACTGGATTTTCAAAGATCGTGCAGCTTGAATTTCTTTAGCACAGCAGGGTGCTGTGTTCGGGGAAGACAAAACAAGAGGACTTCTTTTCAGCGTTCAAATTCCAACTCTGCAATACACTGAGCATCGTCTTTACCCGAGGGTACGGGTGATTTAGTGGTATGCCATGATTGTTCGAGTCAGAGTCCCAGTTACACGCCGATGCAAAACGAGATGGTGATGGCTTACGTAGTGGATTTACAAGAAGAATTGCCCGAGTCACAACCGGCGGTGGAAGCCATGGTCTTGGACTTAAGCTGGAGGCATTACTTGGACGGTACCAATACACCACTTAGACCGATCACAAGAGCCTCCCGTGTACTCTGGCTTCGAAAGAGCTAAATCAGGTAACGACATCGCTGGATGGAACTACTGGATGATTATGACTATGAAACTCGAATGTGCACGAACTTTACGACTCACTATCGACTCTAACCTACCTGATCAGACTCGCTTGTTCAAACTGCAGAACTGAAAGAAGCGAGCCTTCAAGTCGGACCCATGCGGGGGATGGATAAGCAACCTTTGGCAGGTCGGACGATATGCGCTACCTCATGGAACGAATGTGGACCTTGTTATACGACAACTGTAGGGAACTCGTGTCGAGCAAAGTACACCGTCCTCGATATTCTCGTCGTCTGAGTTTTGATGAGAGATATTAGGATCTATGAATCTTACACTGGTGATCGGGCATGAAGGCCCACCTAGCTATGTATGTGAATGACGTTTGACTTGTGCGAAAGTCAAGGTGGAACATCAGAAACCTTCTGGTTCGTGTCAGTAATCAGAGACCCCTATTTCGAGTTTGGAACAGACGGCCATGGAGTTTGTCACTGGTTTACCAAAAACTCAGAACGGAAACAATATCACCTGGGTGATCGTTGATTGACTCGCGTAACTAGCGCACTTTATCGCAATCAAGGACACTGACGGGTCGACATAGCTTGTGAATATTCCTCTGTGAGAGGCGGTTTTTAGGCACGGGGTGCCAACCCCTGATACCTTCGATTTTGAACTATACCTGATTTACGACCAGCAAAACACAAAACCCTCGACTCACGTCTGGGCATGAGCATTGCTTATCACCGTGGGGCAAATGGTGTGAGTAAACGAACCATCCTGAAACCCGAGGACATGTCACGAGCATATGTATGATTGACTTTAGTAAGAGTAGAAGGACATTAAGATTCATTAGCATTGTCGAATTCTAATCGTGAGAGTTCGATGGAACTCATGACGTGGACCGGAGTACACGTGGGAACGCAATGATCGGAATGAGCTCTAGTATCCTCAGTTGTTCAAGCGTTTGTATCAACTTTTGATGTCATTGGCGAATTTCGGGACGAAATTCCCTTTCAAGTTGGGGATGATGTGGTACCCGCGGAAAAATTCACAGTCATCCTGAGTTAATATCTTGTTGTTTTGCATTACTTATCAAATTTCGGGACGAAATTTCTTTCAAGTTGGGGAAGATGTGACAACCCGAAATTTCAAGACTTGTATGGTGCACTACTCTTGTCTGTTTATCGTTGTGATTTCGTGTACGTGATGCGAACATAATGAACGGGTGTAAATTGTAATTAAGTGTTACATATGCGTGATACAAAGGCAACCCGTACCCCACTCTTGGTTTCGAGTCGCAACCTTGTGGTTACGGGTCGAGACCTTAGAATCACAGCCCACCTACTCTTTGCGAGCCCAGAGAAGGTTGGTTGGCCCATTGGTGGCGAGCCCAACTACCTCCTCTTCGTGAGTCCAAGTGGGCTCGGCCCATTTCATTCTCTTGACCGCATATGCATTCATATTAGGGTATGGATATAGAATCGTTGGTTATTTTCCCAAAAAGAGGCACAAACAAAAACCAATCATTCTTTTCTCAATTTTGACGGCAGTAGTGGTCTTTGGAGCCTTATCCCCTTTTGATCCATGTGGTATGTTTCATATTTAAATGGATTTCATATTTTAATTGAGTATGCTTTTACTAATGTCAATTATTAAATTGTGGGTTATATGTCGGTAACCGATTTGAATAATTGTTTTAGTTCTGGTCGATCACAATTGTTTACGTGTAAACTCATTGCTGAATTGTTATGATGAATATGGGCTGTTAACAACATGATCATAAGTTATGTGATGATTTGTTGATGATGTTTAATGTGTTGTTGATTTGTTTGAAACTTGGATCATGACGAAACTGCTAGACAATAGTTAGGGTCCGGGGTAACCACGAGTTGTAACTGACGATCCTATAATTTGTTTGGAAGGGATCGGGGTTACGGTTACGGTTATTAGGGAGAGGGTGAGTTGGTCAATCGCACACACACTCCCGGCCGCACACGTGATCGCACCGTAATACACGTACACTTGTGGATTGCATGTTGTACTTGTAAATGATGTATAATCACACACTAACTGTGGTCACATATTAGCAACATAGTTGCACACCTCTGAATTGTCACACATTTAAATTGGGCTTAGCATGTTATCAGGCCTAAACGCACACCCTTGCAACACAAGGTGGGAGGTCCATTCGCATCGGGGCATCGAGTCACATAATCCGAGTGAAGTCGCACACCTGGGGTATAATCACACACTCGAACTGGGCTGCACGTTTCATTGGGCCTTATGTCCAATTAGATTATAAACGTTACTGGGCCACGATCAGAAAACGAACTACACACTTGCAAACCGGCCGCACATTAAGTGAGCCTTATGTTTCGTGGGCTGTACACGATGAATGACTGTCATGCTAGGTGCTTAAATGTTAGTATTATGGTATGTGGTGTAAATAATTGATGTGAATAAACTGTTGCTATCGATATCGTACGGCTAAATAATAAAGAAGATTGCATGCTAAAGAATTAGTGATTCAGATTCGAATACGTGTTAGAATCGATGAGCACGATGAATTTGACTATGTGATTTTTTACTGGATAACAATGAACTAGAGTTCTATAGTTAGGAGATGCTTGTGTTGTTTAAACTTGAGTGTTAAATGCTACTGATGATATGTGACGAATTTATGATTAATGATAGCAATTGTGGAAAGAATGAATATTCATGATGGTATGGAAGTTGGATGATGATATTTGCATGAGAAAAAGGAGTTTTGCTTTAATCACAGTCACGCATGTGGGGATCAAATCAAACAATATAAACATTTTGATAAGGGGGCCATGCATATTAAATGATAAGGTTGTCAGTAAGCATGTGGCGCATGAATATAGGTGTTGATTGGTGTTGATGTACCGATCGGAAAAAGTAAGAGTAGGTTGTAATTGTTCGAAACCATTAACTACACTCGGTCCAATTAAAATGTTCACTAAATTCACAAAGAGCCAAGCAAACCGATTATTAGTTATCAATAGCCTAATGTGGTCCAATACATATGAAGATGAGTGGTCTGACAAGTGATATGATAATCTTAAATTAAAGTGGCGGCCATGTGGTCTTGGCCTAATCAAACTATATGGGTATTTTAATTAGGAGGTCATTGGTTGTACTTGTACTGATTTCGATGATATGATTTCATGTTAGTGTGTTTCAAGAACCAAATCACAAGTGGATCATAAACTGTTGTGTATCACTGGGCTAATTGCACTAGTTGAACCAGGAACATAATTAGATAGCACTATTGAGGTGTGTTGACCACTTGGGCCACACACCATGTATTGGTGTTTGGCCCACACGCTGTTTGGGGCCGGGTGTAGCATTGGGCCGAGCTAGAATGGGTCGTGTAGGTTATGAGAAACCGTATTAACAAGTTAGATATTGATTGGTGAAAACATGACATGATATTTACCTTATAACGGGTTACACAATAATGTGAATTGAGAATGTGAAGCGGGTTACGAACCAATACGTGTATACTCAAAGATGAACTGAACAACTTGTGATAAGGCATGATACGAACTTGTATGGTGGTTGTAAGTAGGACCAGATACCTGCTAAGATTTGTGTATTGTTATGCGTTTTGCTTATTTGAAACTTGTGAAATAAATGCGAAGAATACATGTTCCACGTGTAACCGAAACTAACTGTTATTGATGATCACAATAGGGGTTAATTGACCAACTGGGAACACGTTCTGTAATCTTACCGAGCAAAACTAAGGTGAGTTCACTACATTCGAGCATGCGTCCCAGTGGTTGGGGACAGTCAGTGGGTATCCCGTGGAGGGATAAGTCTTTTGGGTAAAAACGGGTATATTGGTTAATATTCTCACCTATCATTTTTGTAAGTCCCTTATTATGTTACCTGGAGGGTAACGGGTATTAGTTGGTAGCGCTACTTAGGTTTGGCACCCTCACACCGCTCCTAGATAGGACGGATGTGAACTAATGACCCAGTCGTGGCCCAGTACTAGATAGGAGTACGTGGGAAGGGCAGTCATGTATTTCAGGAGCCGTCTTGTTCGGAATTGAGATATTAACAATATTACTTGCATTGGTTATTGAACTGTTTTACATTCAACTGGTAACAAAGGTTTTCTTAAACTGTGAACTCGCCAGCTTTGTCTGATACACTTGTTACATGCTCGCAGGTCGTTAGGTATCTTGGATTTGGGGAACTTGCTGTCTGGAGTAGCTGGAGTGGTCATGGGTCGACTGGAAGGATTATGTGATTGATTTCATGAGACCATACTTTGGTTATGAAACAATTTAACTTGGTTTACTATTTGCTTCCGCTGAACTTATTGATTTTCATCTTAACTTGTTGAGTATATTTTTTTATGGGGATTTTATTTATAACTTATATGGGTTCAATGTAATTGGTGGCTCGTTATTGGTACGTCACACGCCTATCAGGGACACTCCCTAGGTGGTATTTTGAGGGTGTGACAAATGGTGACGATTATCAAGTAATGTATACAACACCCCACATACCGGCTGTAATTTGGTGATTACATAAACTTAATCACTGTAAGTTATAATTCTGAAAATAATTTGGAGTATTGTAAACAGTTAACAGCTCACAAACGGTGAGAAAAGGTTATAAAAGAAGAATAACTCACAATATAAGCATGCAGTATTTGAATTAACAAGCTTCATGGTTCAGATTCTTCTGAGAATTAGCATCTACTTTGATTGTAAGTGTATTAAGACTAATAATCCTAATTTAGGAAATGATGCACACAAAACCGGGTTAATGATCAATACAGTAGTTACGATAACTCACGAGATCAAATTCTCACAATGAATGACAAAGTGCAATACTTCAACTCATTTATCGTATTAACGACAAACGACAAAGTATAATACTTCAACTCATTTATCGAATTATCGACAAACGACAAAGTATAACGCTTCAACTCATTTATCGAATTATCGACAAACGACAAAGCGTAACCCAATGTGGGCGGCACTTAGACATTCTTTTGGATATATTGATCCCGGAAAATGAATCGTAATAGCGATTGAGTTATTACCCTGATTGCGGCAGCGATTCGAGATCTGTGTGTGTTTGTGTAGTATATAGCTGATAACTCAGCGTGTATTTTGACGTTTTACGTCGTTTCAACTCTCAAATTCAAGTCCCAGACACCCCTATTTATATACGAAATTTGACCCCCGTCGCGTAGCGCGAGGGGTACCCCCATGGGCGTCGCGCTACGCGAGGGGTCACCCTACTTCATAGGGTAGCCCTTCGTGCATGTAGGCTGGATGAGTCGACAGTTTCTTAAAATTCGATTTTGACAGATAGTTATTAAGATAATCGTTGGCTAGGGTTTATCCCCCCCCCCCCTGAGTTTTAGGGGCCCTGATCCTGATTCTGATTGTTCTGGAAATTTTAGGGTTAGTGCAGAATTACTTGGGTTTCTTAATTAGGGTTTCCTATTGGGTAAATAAAATAATAGGTATGACTTTTGATGAAAGTTTGTTTACAAAATAGAAATAATAAATAATAAATAATAGTTTTGGTAACTTACAAAAAGGAGAATAAAATGGTGGGAAAAAGGAATGGACCTACTATGTAACTTTTAGGGTTCAACTAGAAGGACTCCTGGTATAAATTTTGGGTATAACCTTTGGAGCTATTAAAAATATATTTTGCACTTGTGGTAAGTATAGTACTCCTAATTCAACCTAGTCCCGAAGTCCCGAGATAGAATCCAAACGAACTTAGTCGGGCAGAGCCTTGACATGCGTTATGGGACTCAGATCAATCGGAAAGGGTAGCGATGATCAGGAGTTAAAACATTTAAAACGAGGCATGGCTATTATTATCATGGGGTGAAAAAATAAAACTTAAAAGAATAGAATTTTAGAGAAAGAGGGTGAGCTACAAACAGATGTGTGTGTGGAGTGAGAATGCTTTCCTCTACTCACTATTTATACTTAATTCTTAACTTAGTGGCTACGAAAGTTTTATTCAAGATTCTTCTGTTTGTTAGCCACGTATACAATTCAATCCTCATATTCCACCTACACATGTATGGATTGGTATGTTTTGTTTTCATTTTATTATCTTATATATATCATACGTATACATATATAATTCAAATAATTTTATTTTAATAAGTGTACACGTATACTAGAAGAATATGTAAGTTATTTATTATTATTTTATTATAATTAATTTAACTGCTTTACTTATTTGGCGCTTATAACCTCTAAAATATAACGTTCTAGGAAATAATAAACATGTCTTTAGAACGAGAATACTTTTGTCTACATTTGGGTCTAAGTTTTATTAAAAATAGAGTAGGTTCAAAATACAATGTATTTATAATTTAATTTATTATATGGTTCCTAGGCCCATCTAGGAACTTCATATTTCTTACGGTCAACCTACCCGTAAGTTATCTGTCTAATAATATAAGTTTTTATAGACTTTTATTTTATTAGAAAGGTCACCCATATACAGGCCAATTAGTTAATATAATATTTCAACCAACTTTATAAAATAGTGTTTAAAACTATTTGGATTGACTATTTATATTAAGAATTAACTAGTTACTAGTTACTAGTGGTGAATAAATTTAACCAACCCTTATAATTTATATGATAAAAATTGGTATGTTACAATAACCCTATGTGCTCACTGTCTTTTTAGTTAACATTTATTTTACACCTGTTACAGGAAATAATCCATGAAGATGCTTACAAGATACCTGATCACATAGGATGCCGTTTGACTTTAGTTTAAAATTTGAATTTGGTTTTATGTGAACAATTTGTCTATTTCTTTTGTATTTGATAATTTAAATTTTAATTTAAACTTTAGTTTCATGTGCTTTTGAATTGTCTACCAAAGTAATGCCCCGATGCTTCCGCCTTCGGTTAGGGTGTTACAATGGATTCAAAAGCCGTCTCTATACGTGCTTGCAAATGTTATGACAAGTAGAAAAATAATCAGAAAATCATTTTATTTATGTAGTCCGAGCTTAAAAAAAGGCTTGATCTAGCTTAAGTTGACATTTTTCTACTCTACTTGATTAAGTTACGCCCTAGTAATTACACAATTGTCTAGATCGATGGAATGTTCAATTAAGCATAAGGCGTGCGACATACAAGTAGTCTACATATATGTAATCATAAAATACATATAACAAAATGATAAAAGTACCCTTAAATAATGTTTAATGTATAAAAAATGATTATTTATTAGGAGTTTTGAAAATTTTACAATTATTTAAAGTTCTAAAATGAATTCAACCCTTTATTATAAAATACTACAGGTTATAGACTATTAGAGTATTAATATAAACTATTTTGTTATCGGTTATTATTTATGTATTTTATTATTACTTGTATTTTCACTTATATTTTTACATTAAAGAATATTATTTATGCTTGTTCTATTATCACTGTAATAGTTGCGATTGGCATATCAATTTTAATTTAACTTTAGTTATACCTATTATAAAGCAAAGACAAGATAATTATAAATGAAAAACAAAAGGGTAAAAGATACATAAATAAAACTCATGCGATTAAAATATTATATAGGGATAATTCGTTATCTCTAAAAAAATTTATTTGAATCTTTTTGACAAATATTATCTATATCTATTAATTTAGGCGAGAAAACACAATTTAGTTCACGTTATGTGTGATTTATATTATTATATAATATAGATATAAATCTAACTTATAATAAAAGACTACAAATAATGCCACATGGCAATTCTCTACTTCAACCTCATAAATTTTATTTATAATTATTTAATAAATTTCTTTTAATATTAATAACTGATATATATATATATATATATATATATATAGGTAGAGGATCCTGTAAAAAGTCCAACTTTTGTGAGAAGTGTGAGAAATAATTTGGGAATGACAAGTGTCCCTTATCTTAATTAATTCAAAAGGGTATATTAGTAATTGTCCTTACTTATCAATTAATTGATTTCCAAAGATAACTGCCAAAAATATCAGCCGATATATTAGGGATGTGATTCGAATTCGATTTGTTCTATACATTTAATTGTTTACGGTAAGTTCTTGTTGTAGTGTTATATTCCCAGTCAATAGTGTTATATTATGTACAGGTATCTTTAATCTCCTTTTCATAGTGTTTTTATCCCCATCAATAGTGTTTTATTATGTATAGTGTCTTACAGTAAACAGATAGTGTTATATCTTTCTATAGTGTTATCATGTAATATACTGTTCCTTTTCATAGTGTTTTATCCTCTTCAATAGTGTTTTATTCTGTATAGTGTCTTACAGTAAACAGATAGTGTTATATCTTCCTATAGTGTTTTATCATGTAATATACTGTTCCTTTTCATCGTGTTTTATCCCCCATCAACAGTGTTTTATTTATGTATAGTGTCTTACAGTAAACAGATAGTGTTATATCTTTCTATAGTGTTTTATCATGTAATATACTGTTCTTTTATAGTGTTATAAAAAGTTGTTGTGAAGGAAATCGAAGAATTTATTTCAGTACGAGAAATTCGCTGATTTTTTAGGAGATTGATGGGGGTTTTGAAACAGTTACCATAAATTCGCTGATTTATAGGAGATTGATGGGGGTTTTGAAACGGTTACCATATTTGAAACGTTGGAAAAGTCACTATTGCCCTTTAATTTTACATAAGGTTCTTCTAATTAAAACACAATTTACATTTTATACCCTATTGATCTCAACCATTAGATCAAATATCCAATGGTTTAAAACACTTCTTACCCTTCTCACATTTTAGACACTTTTTACCATATCCCTACCCTATATATATATATATATATATATATATATATATATATATATATATATATATATATATGTATATATATAGGGTGAAGTTATTGTAAAAAAGACCAAAAGTGTGAGAAAGGTAAGAAAAAAAATCTCAACCATTAGATCTAAATTAATTGAAAAGAGTATAATTGTAAATGAATTAACAAATTCAAATATGGTAATCCCTGATTTAAGGATTTGGAGAGAGAAAAACCTGGATTTTAGGACTTATAACCGTCCATAAATATAACACCATTCAGAGCACGTTCATACATGGTGTTTTAAATATAACACAATTCAGAAAATATAACACCATTCAGCACAAAAATAACACCATTCAGCACAAAAATAACACCATTCAGCAGTAAATAAAAAAAATCACCATTCAGTACAAGAATATAACACCATTCAGTACAAAAATAACACCATTCAACACAAAAATAACACCATTCAGCACTAAAATAAAAAAACACCATTCGGTACAAAAATAACACCAATAAATCCAAAAATAACACCATTCAGCACAAAAATAACACCATTCAGCAGTAGATAAAAAAAACCATTCATTACAAAAATAACACCATTCAGTACAAAAATAACACCATTCAGCACAAAAATAACACCATTCAGTAGTAAATAAAAAAAACACCATTCAGTACAAAAATAACACCATTCAGTACAAAAATAAGGGTTATTGGATTTTATCACCCAAAACTATTGGCTATTGGCCGCTGCCACCCCCAACTATCACTTTGACGCCCGTCACCCTCAACTTAACACTTAATGTGTTCTGTCACCATTTCGTTAACTAATCACTAACTTTTGATCATGTTCCTATACTTTTGGGGGTGTTTTAAGATCCCTAAAACCTTCCTTAGATCTCTATGACACCCCCAAAAGTATAGTAACATGATCAAAAGTTAGTGATCAGTTAACGACGTGGTGACAGAACATACTAAGTGTTAAGTTGGGAGTGACGGACGTCAAAGTGATAGTTGAGAGTGGCAGCGGCCAATAACTAATAATTGGGGTTGATAAAATCCAATAACTCCAAAAATAATACCATTCAGTACAAGATATAACACCATTCAGTAAAGAAAAAAATAACACCTCTGTATCATCTTCTCTACTTCCGGCACCACCACTGGCACTTCCGGCACCACCACTGCTGCACCACCACTGCCGATCCGCACAACCACTGTCGCTGCCCGCTCGCCGTCGCCGTTGCCGCTCGTCGTCGCCGCTGCCGCTCGTCGTCGCCGCTGTTCGATCGATTATAGAGATAGACGAACCCTGAATCAAGTTTGGAGACCAAGATCACGAACCCTGGTTCGTTTGGTTGAGAGGTTTTGAAATTGTAGAGAGAGAGAGAGAAACTGTACGATCAATTGGAGAGAGAGATCGGAATTATAGGAATTTTGATTTACAGTTTCCTATTTTGAATGGATATAAAGACTTTATTACCCCTATAATTTTCAATTCAGTCCAAATTAAGAAAAATATTTTACATTTTGGTCCCTATTGATCTCAACCATTAGATTAAAAGATCTAATGGTTGAGATTCTTTCTTACCTTTCTCACACTTTGGCCCTTTTTTACAGGATCCTAACTTTATATATATATATATATCATTTATTTTTATCCTTATCTTTATTTAAGATTAATAAATAATTTCAATTTTGCAATTTAGGTCCTTTGTTTTTTTTACTTTTAACCCAAAGTTTTTCATCTTTTGCAATTTAATCTCTACTCTTTTTTATTTTCAATTTTGGTCCATCATACTTATCATCTTTCCCAAGTTTTTCGTTTCGTTCTAAATTTTGTGAGTTAATGCACCGCAACGTGCGTGTGGGGGTCAACATTTTTTTCGTATATTTTTTCCTGTTTGACTGGCCCGTCGCATCACATCTATTTTTCTCCATTTAACAAGTTCGACCAACGTGTTTAATTTCTCTGCAACGAGCGTTCGTGATTCAAAGATTTTACGTCTGCTTTTCGCTCGACGTTATTTTTTTTCGTTTTTATTTAATTTGTTTTTACGAGCTTTTTCGGTGTTGGTAGTCGCTGACATTGGTATAACATTGGTACTACTTGACACAGTTTTATAACAACCGTTGCAACGCAGGGGCTTAATACTAGTAAATAATAAATGAGCTAACGTTGTCAAACCGATGTTTTGAATACAAAATTAAGAAAACATGCAGTTTTTATATAATATAGATATAGATAAACAATAAATGAGCTAACCTTGTCAAACCCATGTTTTGAATACAAAATTAAGAAAACATGCAGAGCTTAAACTCTATTCAGGATCAGGTTGAATCCAGCCCTAAAATATAGATAAATGTTGATTTAAATTCCGTTCAACAGAAACGTTTTTAACATTAAATTTGTCTTTTGAAGTTTTTAAAAACAATAAAAGTATACATTAAACTTGTCTTTCGAACGAGAGTTTCTTTTAATTTGAAAGTTTGAAAATGTGGGTATTAAAAGTTATCTTTTTTCTTCTTTTTAAGCATGATTGAATGCTAAAAGATAAAATATTATAAAGGGTAATTACACTTTTCGTCGTTTTTATGTTTGTATCAGATTGCACTGGATAGCCTTTAACTTCAATAATTATAGTCACAGTCCTTATTTGAAAAACTCGATACATCTTTCGTCTTTTAGCACTAACAAGGTTAAAATTTTCAGTTAAGTCTATTCGCTTAAGGGCAGTTTAGTCTTTTTACTTAATTATTTATAATATAAATAAAAGAAAATAAGATTAAATATAAAGATATTATTGTTCAATTAAATCACAATTCAACCCCTTTCTTCCTGTACAAGCTTCCCTCAAGTCAGGCCACCACCTAAAACCCTGAACTGCAACACCGATTCCAATATCGCTATACAAATGCAAACGTATTTGTAAAAGAGTTGGTCTGTATTAAAGAAAAGAAGTATCTTTTTTTAAATGCAAACGTGATTGAAACAAATATTAAAGATTATCGAAAAGGAAAATTGGTATTTAATAAACCAACCTTTGCCCAGTTGGTAAATAATAATCCAATCTACAGAATTGGTATATAATAATCCTACCTATCAATATGTTGGTACTCAATGAACCTCCGTTAGTTTTTTTTTAACTGAAGTTAGTTTTTAAGTCTTATTTATTACACAAACAGTCCCTGTAGTTGTAATTTACTAGTTTTAACTATGAGTTAATAGCCAAAATGGTCCCTGAGGTTAATAGCCACAGCACCGCCACCGCCTCCACCAACACCACCACCACCGCCACCGCCACCGCCACCACCACCGCCACCACCACCATCACCACCACCACCGCCGCCGCCACCACCACCACCGCACCGCCACCACCACCACCACCGCACCGCCACCACCACCACCATCGCCACCGCACCGCCACCACCGCACCGCCACCACCACCATCTCTGTCTTTTATCATCGACGCCTAAGGGGTTTGAATTCAGACGCAGCAACAGACGATGACTGACCAAAAACATCAGAGATCCAACAGCTCTAGCGACGGTGGTGGTGGTGGTGGCGGTGCGGTGGTGGTGGTGGTGCTGTGGCGATGGTTACGGTGGTGGAGGTGATGTGGCCATGGTGGTGGTGGTGGCGGTGCGGTGGTGGTGGTGCTGTGGCGGTGGTGGTGGTGGCGGTGGTGGTGGCGGTGGTGGCGGTGGCGGTGGTGGTGGCGGTGGCGGTGCTGTGGCGGTGGCGGTGCTATGGCTATTAACCTCAGGGACCATTTTGCCTATTAACTCATAGTTAAAACTAGTAAATTACAACTATAGGGACTGTTTGTGTAATAAATAAAACTTAAAAACTAACTTCAGTTAAAAAAACTAACGGAGGTTCATTGAGTACCAACATATTGATAGGTAGGATTATTATATACCAATTCTGGAGGTTGGATTATTATTTACCAACTGGGCAAAGGTTGGTTTATTAAATACCAATTTTCCTATCGAAAAAGTTAACAAAAAAGTTACAAAAATTATATAATTGCTATTATAAAATCAGGTATAAATACATAGTCACCATGGGTTTTCGTGGATACAATCGACAATTCTTGTCATTCGACATCCGTCCCTACGTGTGAATTAAGTTTGCACTCATCAGGATCACTTCGACAGCAATGCAATGTTTATTCATCCAACATCACCTCAGAGTCATGTTCGTTAGTTGAGCCCTATTGTTATTGCGGATGTGATACATTCACTTATGCATTTTTTGAATGGAAAACTAAACTACTACTAAATGCGTCAGTTTACTACCTAAAACGGAATTTGAATCCTCATCATTTGAGAGAAACTATACTTTAATGAACACTTCGATATCATTAAGCTACATGCTAATTCACTTATCTGATAACAAGAACTGTGTATGTGTGTAAACGTTTTAAAATACATGTTATTAAAAGTTTTACCCTAGTACCAATAGGGTGGTGGTTCATTGACAAAGGTAACGACTTTAAACACCTTTGGTGAGGGAGGTCTTGGGTTCAAGTCTCACAGACAATATAAATAAAAGAAATTTGCGGTTCAAAAAAAAGTTTTAACCTAGTCAAAGTTTTAAAGTACTTTGTAAATTGTGGTTAGGTGTACATAATTGTGAGTACGGACACATGTGGTGCTTTAATTGCATCTTTGTATAGAGTATCCATTTGAATCTCTCGTTACCCCACCATCTCCAAAGATTAGGTGTAGACTTAATGGTCTATAATTTTATTAATAAGATTCTCCAATTAGAATATCCCCTTTTTGTTAATGGCTTTATAATCTAGTGGCATTTTAATGGTGGGATAAAGCTTTGGGTTCAATAGGTCTTGGGTTCGATTCCCATAAGAGAGTTTTCCCATATTTATTGGGTTTCCCCCTGAATTTGTGAGGAATTATTGCCTAGTGGAGTTGGATATGATCGGGTGGTTCCGATTCCCACAAGTGAGTTTTCCCATATTTATTGGGTTTCCTCCTGAATTGGTAAGACATTATTGCCTAGTGGAGTTGGATATGATCGGGTGATTCCGCTGGTAGCACGATGATACCCCGGTGGTCAGTCAGTGATCTAAATTTGCCGTTAAAAAAAAAAGAATATCCCCTTCTTTTTTTCTTTTTTACTTTTCCATTAAGGTATTTTGATTATTATAATTTTAATTAATTAAGTCGTTGTTTGTTAGGTCATTCCACATATTTGATTAGAATCTTGAAATTCTACAAAACTGGCACTTTTTTTTTACACTTTTTATTTTCTATGTGAAAAGAAGTATCCTTTAACACTATTTTTCTTTGAATTACTTCATCTTGAACAATTCACATTAAGAATTTAATAAATGAACTATTAAACTGTTATCTACAACTAACCATACTTGAACAATTCACATTAAGAATTTAATAAATGAACTATTAAACTATTATGTACAACTAACCATATATATGTGTGTGTATATATGTATATAGGTCTTGACTATAATTTAAAGTCTAAAGTTAGTACATAAAAAATTAAGTAAGGTTGTGCAATACAATTTTTAGTGAATATGCATCTAAGAATAAATTTTTCTGCATAATAACAGATACTACTTCACAATTTTTACACACTTTTTTACGATAATAGTTTATTTATCACATCTTTCACCTATGAGTTATATTTACATGTGAACTCGTTATTAAAAAAAAAAAAAAAAACTATTAGAAATTATATTACGTTCATATCAAATAATTAAAATGAATTTTTATCGTTTAAGGGGGGACTTATGAACTTGGTGAATAGAATGTGTAGTGATTATTATATGAAAGTAAAAAAGAATGGTAGTGCTTGAATGCTTGATTCATGGCCACTCGACAACAACTCCTGCCCACTGAATTGGATGGCATTTATCAAAAGGTAGAAAAGATGGAGTTGATATGACCAATTAGGTGTTCATATTTAACCCTTTTCCTAACCTTTTTTTTTATCACAAGTTGAATATATTCATATTCTATGCCCTATAATGATGCATTGCACCAAAACTTTGGATAATAATTTATTAAAATAGTCAAATCACTTTTGTTAGCCATTCATGTGACATTTAATCTTAACATTGCTTTATATTATATTACTAGATTATAACCCCGTGTATCACATGGGTCAAATAAATGAATTTTATATACTAAATAATAAAACAATATATTTTTAAAAACCTCCTTTATTGCACGGGTTGAATAAATATAATTTTATATATTAAATAATAAAAAGTTATATCTATAAGAACCATATTGTACGGGTTGAATAAATATAATTTTATATACCAAATAAAAATGTTAAATCTTTAAAACTAGGGGTGTAAACAAGCCCAGAGGCTCGAGAGCTACTCGTGATCGACTCGGTTAAAAGCTCAAACGAGTCGAGCCTTAACGAGCCCGAGCCCGAGCCTGAAATAGAGCTCGTTTAGTTATCGAGCCGGAGCTCGAGCCTGAAATACAAAGCTCGTTTAGGCTCGCGAGCCCAAACGAGCCTAAACAAAATTTTAGTTTTTTATATATATAATATAATAATATAATAATATAATAATGATGATGATAACATTGGTGAGTCGAGCTCGAGCCGAGCTTTGGCTCGCTTAATCGTTGTTGAAACGAGCTCGAACCGAGCTTTTAGCTCATTTGAGGTTGTTCTCGAAATAGCTCGAGCCGAGTCGAGACGAGCTCGAGCTTTAGGTTTTACTCGCGAGCCGAGCTCGAGCTCAGAGAAGTAGGCTCGAACCGAGCCGAGCTCGAGCTCGAGCTTCATAAAAACACAACGAGCCGAGCCTGAGCCTAGTCAAGCCCGGGCTCGGCTCGGCTCGTTTACACCCCTATTTAAAACCACGTGTATTACACGGGTGAATCTATACATATAATAAAAGAAACCACTTTGAGGACACTTGTTATCATATTAGGCCATATCTTATGGATAATTATATTTTTTGTTTAATCTCTTCTAATTAATAATTGATAATCCTCCTACTAAATATTATTTAGTTTAATTATTACCTTTATATTTATTTATTTACTTCAAATTCAAACTTAGTTATCTAATTTGATATTAGAGTAAATTATGATTTTGGCCCCTTGTGGTTATATCACTTTTACCCTTTTAACCCAAAAAGAAATTTTTTAACATCTGAGCACTCAATGTCTTTTTTTAACCCTTTTGGACCCCAACGTCTTTTTTTCTAGCCCTTTTGGTAGGGGCCAAAAGGGTTCGAAAAAAAGACGTTGTGGGCTCAGATGTTAAAAGATTCGTTTTTTGGCTAAAAGGATAAAAGTGATATCACCACAGGGACCAAAATCGTAATTTACTCTTGATATTAACTATATATTTGAACATTTTGTTTAGTTTGGTATCAAATAGATTTTACGAAACTTAAAATAAAATTGACTAATATTATGTATCATTTCTACATTTCCAAGTTTTAAATAAATGGTTAAATTTATTGAGACTTCGTTACATTTACAAGTTTTAAATAAAGGGTTAAATTTATTAGGACTTCGTTAACAAATTTTACTACAATATAATAATCTATTTATATCAATAAAAATATGTGTATATATATATATATATATAAATGAATAATGAGCTAATATTAAATTTCATCCTACTTTAAATTTTGAATACTATTCTTCTATTTTTCTAATAAAATATTATTCTCAAATTTAAATTGTTAATTTAAGATATTTTTAAATAAAACAAATTATTTATCACGAAAACCAAACTTTGTATTAATATATGAAATATTTTTATTTTCATTACTAAAAAAATATTATATCAATTTTATTACATAATTTATAAATCAATTTGTCGGAATGGTACCAACATTTTATCACTCAAATAGATGTTGATTTGCTTCTTGAATAACATATCTTCTTTTCAAGAACCATCTTCACAATCACCATATCCATCGCGTATCGAGTATTATCCATTAGTATATTGAAAGATATGACTTTTTTATTATTGGTATATAAAATTAGATTTATTAAACCCGTGTAATACACGTGGTTTTTTATAGATATACTTTTTTTTTATTATTTACTATACAAAATTACATTTATTTGACCCGTGTAATAGAGGAGGTTTCTTAAGATATAACTTTTTTATTATTTGATATATAAAATTATATTATTCAATTCGTACAATACACGGGGTTTTTTTAGGATATATATTTTTTATTATTTACTAAAGGAAATTACATTTATTCAACCCGTGTAATACACATATTTTTAAAGATGTAACTTTTTTATTATTTAGTATATAAAATTACATTTATTCAACCCGTATAATAAATGAGGTTTCTTAAATATGTATTATTTCATTATTTGGTAAACAATATTATATTTATTCAACTAGTGTAAAACAAGCGGTTTTAAAGATATAACTTTTTGATTTGGTATATAAAATTATATTTATCCAACCCATACAATATGTTTCTTATAGATATAACTTATTATTATTTAATATATAAAATTGTATTTATTCAACCCGTGCTATAAAGGAGGTTTTTAAAGATATGTTGTTTTATTATTTAGTATATAAAATTCATTTATTCGACCCGTGTAATACACGGGGTTATAACCTAGTAAATGTAAGATTGTTTACCAAATAATAAAATAATACATATTTAAAAAACCTCATTTATTACACGGGTTGAATAAATATAATTTTACGTACCAAATAATAAAAAAGTTACATCTTTAAAAATATATGTATTACACGGGTTGAATAAATGTAATTTTATATACTAATAATAAAAAATATATATCCTTAAAAAACCCAGTGTATTGTACGAATTGAATAAATCTAATTTTATATATCAAATAATAAAAAGTTACATCTTAAAAAACCTCATGTATTACACGGGTCGAATAAATGTAATTTTGTATAGTAAATAATAAAATGGCATATTTTTAAAAAAACCACGTGTATTACACGGGTTTAATGAATCTAATTTTATATACCAATAATAAAAAAAGTCATATCTTTCAATATACTAATGGGTAATACTCGATACGCGATGGATATGGTGATTGTGAAGATAGTTCTTGAAAAGAAGATATGTTATTTAAGAAGCAAATTAGCATCTATTTGAGTGATAAAATGTTGACAGCAATTCCGATAAATTGATTTATAAATTATGTAATAAAATTGATATAATAATTTTTTTAGTAATGAAAATAAAAATATTTCATATATTAATACAAATTTTGGTTTTCGTGATAAATAATTTGTTTTATTTAAAAGTATCTTAAATTAACAATTTAAATTTTAGAGTAATATATTATTAGAAAAATAGAAGAATTGTATTCAAAATTTAAAGTAGGATGAAATTTAATATTAACTCATTATTCATTTATTTATTTAATTAATATAAGATAAGTTTGGAAGTGAGGCGAGAAAATCATAAAATAAATGCTTACAATGAATGATAGGTGTCACACATTAAGGTTTTATTATATAGTATAGTATAAATATATTTAGATTGATATAAATAGATTACTATATTGTAGTAAAATTTGTTAACGAAGTCTTAAGAAATCTAACCCTTTATTTAAAACTTGTAAATGTAACGAAGTCTCAATAAATCTAATCATTTATTTAAAACTTGTAAATGTAGAAATGATAAATAATATTAGTTAATTTTATTTTAAGTTTCGTAAAATCTATTTGATGCCAAACTAAACAAAACATTTAAATATATAGTTAATATTAAGAGTAAATTACGATTTTGGACCCTGTGGTTATATCGTTAACCAAAAGGGTTAGAAGAAAAGACGTTGAGGGCTCAGATGTTAAAAAAATTACTTTTTGGGCTAAAAGGGTAAAAGTGATATAACCACAGGGGCTAAAATTATAATTTACTCTAATATCAAATTAGATAACTAAGTTTGAATTTGAAGTAAATAGATAAATATAAAAGTAATAATTAAACTAAATAATATTTAGTAGGAGAATTATCTATAATTATGTAACGCCCTGCTTTTTCATACTTTCCATAATTAGAAAGCTCGCCTTGTAATGCTATTTTTAGAAATCTTGTATTATTGTAGTCGTCTTTTCGTTGTAAAATCCGAGACTTGGATCATAAATAAAATTCGTATTTCTTTAAATTCACCATCTACATATTCATACATGTTCATACGTTCGAATTCATTGTACATCGAATCCTTATTTGTAATTCATACTTATACTTATTCACGATGCATGTCCATGCTTGTCCTTATATTGTTGATACCTAAAAACCCCTAATAATATGCTTATTTATACAATGGTTAATCATCTAATATGTGACATATACTTGTCACTTACAAACATGTTACATACTTGTACATTACACTTTTACCTAGTTAAATCATGTTTTATTTCATATTCACCTTGTTACAAGTTAGGGGAAACATTGTTGTATATTATTACACAACTTAATTAACAAAATTACTCATTATAATGTTTTAAAAGATAAAAAAATAAAGAAATATGGCAGCCCCAATTCAGCAAAATTCAGCCCCATATAGTTGGGTTTTGTGGGCTAGTTTCAAGGTGTAACCCCTTCTAAACACTTCCAAAGCCCAACCCATTGAAACCCTAATCCTTCCCCCTATAAATACCACTTATAACCAGCCTCCCTACCACTTTTGCAACACTAAAAACTCTCAAAACATCCTCCAAACCGTAGCTGAAAGCAAAGGTTCGAGCAGATTGACACCCCTTCACGAAAATGAGCATAACTCACTCAATTCTTATCCGATTCACTTGATTCTTTTTCCTACTTGCTTGGATAATCATGGGGTTCGATCCCTAGACTTCTCCTTGGAGAAATCAGACCTGGAAATGCCCCGAAATAGTCCATAAACTTTCTGTTTGATTTTTATGTTCTTCAAAACTTGTTTAAACCTATGCAACTTGTGTCTAACACATCTCATGCCTATGTCCTAATGCTTACAACTTATCCCATGGTTGGTTAAGCTTAAAAACAAGGTTGAGACATTTGAAATCAGAGGACTAAACCTCATTAACTTGGTGTTTTGTCTAGGGTTTCAACCCACAAATCATGTCAAACATAGTCTTTGATACATGAGTGATTATGGAACAACTTGGGTTGTCCAAACATACAATCCTCACATGATTTGATGATTTCTATTAGTTAGTTTACTTTACATACATGTAAAGACCTTAGTTCATGACCCTCCTTGGTTGTTTTTACATCAAGTGTAGTGGTGAACATCAAAGGGGTACCTAAATGGAAGCCTTGTCTTCCTACCCCATCCGTGACACCCATGACTCAACTTGAGGTACCTAAATGAAGATGTAATCTTCTACCTCTTACTTGAATACTTGAACATTTGGACTTAATAATATGTGTATATTATACAACCTAAATACTATCTATGTACACTCGAATCATTGATGTTGAAATCATATTTATTTGTCAAAGTAGTAGGTTATCATCTAAGGACCTAAACCTTGTTATGATTCTTATGGGTGTTCAACTCATGAAATCATTATAACCCTTGTGGTTACCAAGTGTCATACAAGTGTTATGTGTGAAGATGAATATTTTGATATAATATTTTCATGTCACTTTCATTCCGAATCTCGACTCTAAACATGCTTGAACTTAAACCTTTACGCATTCAACCTTCCAACCTCGTCAACTTTGTCACATTGGATAGTCGGAAAACATATGCAAACTTTGTGAGTATACTCGTATTTCCCCCTTTTTACTTTTACCACTTTTGGGGTGTAACATGTTTATCTATCAACTTACACGTGAACATTTTGCTTAAACACATGAACATTCCTATAACATGCTTGTATACGTGATGGCTTGATGCTTTAAACTTGGATTTATCTTATGTGATTAATTTATCATTAACTTCGTACGAGCCAAACCGTGACATATGTAGCGCTATAGGATTAAAGACCCGCCCCTTTATCTCGGTTATGTCATGAGCATATTGCGTTTCCTTGGTTTGATATGTTAGACACATACCATATTTAAAGGCTTATCTTGAATCACATGCTTGCTATGAGGAATTGTTCAAAACTTATCTTTTGCTATGTACGTATCAAACTTGTATACTCGCCTTTTCTTTTGCATTGAACTTTATTTTAACATGTTACAGGTGGATGTTGACGATGCATGGAATCTAGTAGGATGCTTAGATACACACTTAGAAAGAATTGTATTTGTATTGTATCATTTTATTATTCATGTTGTTGTACTTTGTTTCAAAACCTTGTACTTGATTCTTTAGAAATGAAATGATTATTTAAATACTTGTCACAATTATTAGCGTTATGATGTCTCGAGCAATCTTCACACTTCGTCTCATCCCGATGTTTCCGCCATTGGTTGGGGTGTGACAGATTGGTATCAGAGCCATAACTATAGGGAATTAGGAAAAGTAGGAATGCTTTAACATAGTCTATAGTTCTAGAGCTTTATTCGTATGTTTTACTTGAAATTACTAGCATGCTATCTTATTTGCTTTTATTTATTCTCTTTTGATCTTGTAAGCATATGTGTCACTTGTGGGTTAACACTTAACATGCTATACTTGATTTTATTATGTGTTAATACTTGTTTCTTCATTTTATCCTTTATGTGTGTTCTTGACATACTTTTTATGCGTTAATATTCGTTTCATCATTTCACTTTTATTGTGATGTTCTTGACATGTTATACTTGTTTGTTTAATCTTTAATATACACTTTTCCTCACGCGTTTTACTCGATTATTCTAAATCCGACAACACACATATTACACAAACGAGACGAGTTCACCAAAATAGGCGTGAAACCCATAATTTGGTGAACAACTCTCAATCCATCCACTTTCCTTTTCTTTTTACACGAAATTCACCATCAAGTTAGGAGTGAAATCCTCACCTTGATGGAGAAGTTCAAATTTCAAATTCTAGTGGACCCTCGTCAAAGTGTTGAAATTAAATTTTGACCCGACGAGTACCAACCACACTTAGGATACGAAACCGTCAAGTTAGGGGTGAAACCCGCACCTTGGCGACTAGTTCCACTCCTTGATTTTTTTCATAAATCCCGCCAAGTCTCGAAATTTCGATTGATTTGGGACATGTAGTAACCGGAAGGGTAAATACCGTTAACCGACTTGTCGGCGAGAGTATTTTACCTATTAGGCCAAAGCATGCTCCTCAAATTCAAAAGACTTTTCGACCACTTTGGTTAGTCAAAGTTCCGTTTGGAACACTCCAAACTTTGGTCAAACATGTGTTTCTATTATTTATTTATACGATGCAATCTTTCAAACTCGAGTTTACTTTCGATTTCTCTTTTCACACACACAACATATTGAACCTTTTCCATACATTTATACATATGCATGATTTCATATAATTTAAATTCGTTTTCCTTGTAACGACAAGTGGAGAAATATCATCGAGATGGGAGTGACTTCCTTACCTTGTCGATTAGCTCCACTCCCTTTTCCTTAAAACGACCTCACCAACGAGTTAGGGGTGATTCCCTAACTTAGGTGACCGTTACCAAAACTTCTCTTTCGAAACATCTTATTATGCAAACTCGATCATACTTTATACCCAAATTGTTTAATGTTATTTAAAAATACCCACTCATACAAATTTCGAAATACATTGTTTTATCAAACGTACTTTTTATTCTACAATCTATTTTCACTCAACTCATATACGCAAAATTCATATTCATGTCTTAAAACGTTTTATTGCTCGAACTTCAAAACCTTACGAAATGCTACCTATCAATTTAATCGGTTCAATGAAACTCTTGCCCATGAACTTCATATTCGACTTAATCACTAAAACACGCCCACCTTCTACTTTTAATCAAAATCCAACCAACCTTTCCCGAATACTTATAAGATCTTATAGAAGTTATATAATTGTTTTACCAAATACCTTTTCCAACACCAACAAATCAATTGTTATTTTATTTTTATTTCTAAGTCCTTTTGCTAAATTTCCCTTCTAAAGATCCTAGTTTTCACAAGGACCTCCTAAATTCATAATTTCTTATTTGATGAAACGAACTTACTTTTTAACGAAAACCTTTTTCCTAAACCAATTTACAAAACACGCGGGCAAGAATTCTTCATGGGAACCGACAATCTTTGACTTACATGAAATTTTTTTTTTTTTTAACAAAAGTAGCAATTCAATCATTACAAAAATACATTATGCTTAACCAATTAGTACTTTATATCCTCTTACATACACAACTATATTCTACCCTTTCAACCAAGGTCAACCTAATTTTGATTCGATAAACTCAATGTTTCATTTAAACAACTATACATGCATATCATCGTACACATTTTGGTCGATACCTCGCGATAACATCATTTATATCATTCGTATTTACATACTCGGCCTTTTGAATGTTTTATACACTTAGATCCGTGGTGTCCCAACAAACACTATTTATGCAATATTTATTTTTCATACCTACACCTATGTTCATACGTCTTATGCTTGTACTTATACGCATACTACTTATACGTTTCACGCTTCTACTTGTACACATACTACTTACACGTTTTATGTTTATGCTCATACATACATGCGTATTCATACTTAAACTTATGCTCATACTTTCATCCTTACTCATGATTCATACATTCGTACCTATACGCGAGCGCAACCCGAGGGATTCGCTTGCGTGGGTCCCACACATACTTAAACATGGACTTGCTTATATACTACATTCTTGTACGTACACATTCTAAATTTTTTTTATGTATACCCCGATTCATACACAACTAGTACAAGCTATGCGGATAATGCGACGATCAAAATAATCACGGGTGCACACGGGATTATAGTGATAGGCGTATGAGAACCATAGAGTGTGCTACTGCGTATGGTAATACACGGAACGTAACATGACACCGAAGACGAAACGGACGTAACATGGTCAAAACATGGTGGATACGCCGCTGGTACTTCCTATATATAAGTGTTTTCACCATGTTACCAAACTTTCGTAAAACGTGCCATGAGAAATTCAGTGTTTTACAGACCTTTTGGACCTAATACAAGCTTTAAACAACTCACAAACGCATCATATCCGATTATCCATGCCGAGACTTCATCTTTAACACGCTACTTTCGTCTATCTAATACTTATATCATTCATATACTTGCATTCATTTAGTGTCAATTGTTCACCCCATACTCCTATTATTCTCCATTATCCTTTCTTTCATATGAACCCCGTTCACATTCAAACTTATTTAAACTCCTTTGCCTATGCGCACGCATACCCGTCTTACCTATGCTTAAACGCCTCAACCCATTTTAGTCAAACAAATTCCTATCCTATCGTTCTTTAAAATTTCGTACTTTTCTAAACGTTTCAAAACTCCCAAGTCTCGATTCTTTTAGCCAAAATGCTTTTTCTCCAAGGTCTTCCTCTTGAATAAATTTCGGGACGAAATTTCCTAAAGGAGGGGAGACTGTAACGCCCTGCTTTTTCATACTTTCCATAATTAGAAAGCTCGCCTTGTAATGCTATTTTTGGAAATCTTGTATTATTGTAGTCGTCTTTTCGTTGTAAAATCCGAGACTTGGATCATAAATAAAATTCGTATTTCTTTAAATTCACCATCTACATATTCATACATGTTCATACGTTCGAATTCATTGTACATCGAATCCTTATTTGTAATTCATACTTATACTTATTCACGATGCATGTCCATGCTTGTCCTTATATTGTTGATACCTAAAAACCCCTAATAATATGCTTATTTATACAACGGTTAATCATCTAATATGTGACAAATACTTGTCACTTACAAACATGTTACATACTTGTACATTACACTTTTTACCTAGTTAAATCATGTTTTATTTCATATTTCACCTTGTTACAAGTTAGGGGAAACATTGTTGCATATTATTACACAACTTAATTAACAAAATTACTCATTATAATGTTTTAAAAAATAAAAAAATAAAGAAATATGGCAGCCCCAATTCAGTAAAATTCAGCCCCATATAGTTGGGTTTTGTGGGCTAGTTTCAAGGTGTAACCCCTTCTAAACACTTCCAAAGCCCAACCCATTGAAACCCTAATCCTTCCCCCTATAAATACCACTTATAACCAGCCTCCCTACCACTTTTGCAACACTAAAAACTCACAAAACATCCTCCAAACCGTAGCTGAAAGCAAAGGTTCGAGCAGATTGAAACCCCTTCACGAAAATGAGCATAACTCACTCAATTCTTATCTGATTCACTTGATTCTTTTTCCTACTTGCTTGGATAATCATGGGGTTCGATTCCTAGACTTCTCCTTGGAGAAATCAGACCTGGAAATGCCCCGAAATAGTCCATAAACTTTCTGTTTGATTTTTATGTTCTTCAAAACTTGTTTAAACCAATGCAACTTGTGTCTAACACATCTCATGCCTATGTCCTAATGCTTACAACTTATCCCATGGTTGGTTAAGCTTAAAAACAAGGTTGAGACATTTGAAATCAGAGGATTAAACCTCATAAACTTGGTGTTTTGTCTAGGGTTTCAACCCACAAATCATGTCAAACATAGTCTTTGATACATGAGTGATTATGGAACAACTTGGGTTGTCCAAACATACAATCCTCACATGATTTGATGATTTCTATTAGTTAGTTTACTTTACATACATGTAAAGACCTTAGTTCATGACCCTCCTTGGTTGTTTTTACATCAAGTGTAGTGGTGAACATCAAAGGGGTACCTAAATGGAAGCCTTGTCTTCCTACCCCATCCATGACACCCATGACTCAACTTGAGGTACCTAAATGAAGATGTAATCTTCTACCTCTTACTTGAATACTTGAACATTTGGACTTAATAATATGTGTATATTATACAACCTAAATACTATCTATGTACACTCGAATCATTGATGTTGAAATCATATTCATTTGTCAAAGTAGTAGGTTATCATCTAAGGACCTAAACCTTGTTATGATTCTTATGGGTGTTCAAATCATGAAATCATTATAACCCTTGTGGTTACCAAGTGTCATACAAGTGTTATGTGTGAAGATGAATATTTTGATATAATATTTTCATGTCACTTTCATTCCGAATCTCGACTCTAAACATGCTTGAACTTAAACCTTTACGCATTCAACCTTCCAACCTCGTCAACTTTGTCACATTGGATAGTCGGAAAACATATGCAAACTTTGTGAGTATACTCGTATTTCCCCCTTTTTACTTTTACCACTTTTGGGGTGTAACATGTTTATCTATCAACTTACACGTGAACATTTTGCTTAAACACATGAACATTCCTATAACATGCTTGTATACGTGATGGCTTGATGCTTTAAACTTGGATTTATCTTATGTGTTGAATTTATCATTAACTTCGTACGAGCCAAACCGTGACATGTGTAGCGCTATAGGATTAACGACCCGCCCCTTTATCTCGGTTATGTCATGAGCATATTGCGTTTCCTTGGTTTGATATGTTAGACACATACCATATTTAAAGGCTTATCTTGAATCACATGCTTGCTATGAGGAATTGTTCAAAACTTATCTTTTGCTATGTACGTATCAAACTTGTATACTCGCCTTTGCTTTTGCATTGAACTTTATTTTAACATGTTACAGGTGGATGTTGACGATGCATGGAATCTAGTAGGATGCTTAGATACACACTTAGAAAGAATTGTATTTGTATTGTATCATTTTATTGTTCATGTTGTTGTACTTTGTTTCAAAACCTTGTACTTGATTCTTTAGATATGAAATGAAATGATTATTTAAATACTTGTCACAATTATTAGCGTTATGATGTCTCGAGCAATCTTCACACTTCGTCTCATCCCGATGTTTCCGCCATTGGTTGGGGTGTGACAAATTAATTAGAAGAGATTAAACTAAAATAATAATTTTCCATAAGACATGGCCTAATATGATGACAAGTGTCCCCAAAATGGTTTCTTTTATTATATAGTACTAGCGGTAAGACCCGTGTGCAAACACGGGTCGTTTCTTAGAAAACCATGCATAACAAATATAAATGATGAATATAGTTATATTTATATAGATTTATAAATAAATAAGTCAGTCGGTAAATACTTAAAGTTTAGAGTATAAAAAATACAAAAATATACAATTTATTAATCTTTTATAAACAAAATAACATTTCCATTCAAACATGTACCTTCAACCTCCACAAAACACTATTTTAACCCAACAGTGGTTTTAAACCACCGTTTTAACCCAACAGCAGTTTCAACCATAGTTTTCTCCACAACAAATACATTTAACCCAACTGTGGTTTCAAACATTTGTTTTCCTCCATCTGTTGACCAAAGTCAACAGATGTATCAACTACAGTTTTATTTTCAAACATCTGTTCACAACAACAGAGCTTTCATCATTTAAACTCTCAAACCTAAATATTCATTTAATTAATTTAAATAACAAACATCGTTGATAATTTTAACACAACTAATTATATAAAATATGAAAGTGTCAAACAGAGGTAACTATATAATAAACAAATTTCAAAACAGCACACAACATTCAATAAAATACAGCATAATAATTTCTAATCAATGGGTGAAACAGTAGTCTCGATATTTAAAGCTCCTTTCAGATCACTGTAGTTGTCAACATGTTGGAGGTATTTCAAAACTTCATTGCTCAAATCAAATTCAACCATATCTCCCCAACTTCAACTTCAACCTTAAATACTTAAAGTTTAGAGTATAAAAAAATACAAAAATATACAATTTGACAGAGAGTAAAAAATAGTTAGTGCAGACTTACAAAAAATATACTTACTATCAAAGAAACACGGGTCGTTTCTTAGAAAACCATGAATAACACATATTGACAGAGGGTAAAAAAATAATTAGTGCAGACTTACAAAATTGATATAAACTAATGGTCAATAGGTTTATTCAACAGCAATTCCATTATGTTGATAGAAAACCACTGTTGTCTATTAACTGTTAAAAACCTTTGTTGCTTTCTAAAAGACTTTACTAAAAACTGTTATCCATTATCTCCAATAAAGCTTGCCGGATGGATAGATAGTAAGTATCAGATGTTAGTCAACCCATGTTAAAAAGGTAAGTCAACAGAAATTACAAAGGTCGGTAAACAGATATTAAGAGAATAATGTTATTAACAAAGTATTTAGTACTCTCATTAAAAATGAGAGCTGCAAACACGGGTCGTTTCTTAGACAACAGTGCATAACACATATTAATAGAACATATAGATACGTGTATAGATATTGTACCAAAACATGTTATCTATTATAGCTAAAAGACAACTATAAAAATAGATTATCGGCTAATATATCACTTGCATACAATTTAACTGTTTACCCAAAAAGACAATATAAACTGTTTATAGACATAGCCACTTAATAGAATTTGAATACAACTTAAGGTTCAATAAATGTTAACTACAAACACACAATCACCTGCCTCAACAACTTTCAGCAAAACTAAATCAAGGAATCAGCAGACTTTAAAAATCAGCAGATCTTTATTATCTCATCAACATTTCCCGGATTTGCCCTTTGAATTGGAGCTCAAAATCCAAGGAATCAGTATCATCTTCATCCCTATTAAGCTGAAGGTTAAAAAGATCTTGGAGGTCAATTGCACTCAGACCAAGTGCATTCTCCCTTGATATCTTTTCAACACTACCATCAGACTTGATCAAAGTCAATTCATGGGTCTGTTTGTCAGACTTCCACTTTACTATTTTTGGATCTGATGGGTTTCTTGGGAGAAGTTTTATTTGAGAGGAGTTTGGCGATTGAGGCCTGCTTGCCAACTTCTGAAGTGCTTGAGCAACTTGAGCTTGTAATTGCAACGAAGCATCATCCAATCCATATCATAACTGATTTCTGATAGACTATTTTCTGTACTCAGCATACCTATTTTCATCTTCCTCATCCATCAGTTGTTGTCTTTTTCTTTGGTTCAAGGCAGCGATGGATACATCTGCTGATTAGAACAACTTTTTAGATGTAATGGTCTGCCGACGTCTAACAGTTGTTTCATCTTTGTATACTGGCTTTTTAGGAAGGGATGGATCTGTCTTTATTCGCTCTTCTAACTTATTGTAAGCTCGATCAGTATACTGCCTAGACCATTTTCCAATTTGTCTAGCAGTCCCAACCTTAGCTGCTACAAGTTCTGCCTTCATTCTCTTGTACTTCAACACTTCATCCACTTCAACCTTTTTGTATTGTTTCCAGTTGGGAGCAGATTTTGGCATTTGAGGATATTTATTCATCTTTTCAATTCTATTAACTTCCTCATTAAGAGCTTCAAGGGGCCAGTCTTTGAAATCAGACGTGTAGGCTTCGTAGGGCTTGGTATCCATGATAGTGTTCAAGAAATCATTCCTTAATATCTTTTGTAGCTCAGCATTTGGTGACAGATTTGACATATTCTTACTCAGGTCTCTAGCAAAATCTTCCAACTTCTTGACTTCACCAAGCCAATGTTGCATGCGAGCTGATAAGTTAATGTCTCCTAGCCCTTTACACTCTTCTTTTGCCTTATCTTCTGCTTGCTTGGCCTTTAGCTTCAGATATTCATAAATATTCTTTGGAGTTTCAAATCCATGAAGAGATGGGAAGGTTCTTTAGGATGGATCATCCTCTATGTAAGATTGAGTCATTTCATCTTGAACTGCAAGCATTTCCAGAGGGAAAGTTACTGCCAATGGGTTGATCTTTGTTGATGGAGGTGGGACGAATGGTTTGGGTGAAGTTTTAATGAATGGAGTAGCTGATAACGGAATTGGTGCGGGTATATCTTTTTTTTCCTTCTCTTCATGCACCATGAATTTTCTCTTTCTTGTATGAACAGATTTTGGAGAAGGAGGAGTTAGGGAAGAAAAAGGTGCTATGAGTGTAAGGGTTGATTGTGTTGGGAATTGAAATTGGGCAGAATCAGTGGATTGACTAACAACTGTTGAAACAACTGGTGTCTCAACCGCTGTTGTCTTAACACGTGTTGAAACATTTGTTGCATCAACAATTGTTTCACTGGAGGTTGGCAGTAGTGATGAGGATTTTGTATTCTGCTTTTTGACAGGTGGTTTTTCTAGTGAGAGTTTTGTTTTAGGTGTATCAGAATCTGGCTTCTTAGGTTCAACAGTGGTTTTAAGTTTCGCAGCAGTGGTTGGTTTTTCTGGTGGTGATATTGGTTTAGGAAGCATGACAATAGGAGATTCGTTGTGTTTATGTGATTTTCTTCTATTTGACGTTCCAATGTTGACCACTTCATCTTCCACTTTTGTATGCTTCCTCTTCTGCTTTCATCCAATCTCCTTATCTGTCTGTTTGTTAACGGTATCATCAATTCCATTTTTCTTACCAGTATCAGATTTTCCAGGATATTTTGCAGAAATTTGCTTGGCAGGCTTTGGATTTTGTTTTGGCTGATTCCTTGGTGTTGGTTTGCCAAAGTTTTTCATGGAATCCTTTTCCATCTTTTCAGCATCATCTTCATCGTCCTTTTCAAACACAGGTGCAGGGGTAGTACCAGTTAACTTTGTAATGCATTCTTTTATGCCCTTGATGTCAGCCTGTGTGTCTTTGTATCTTGCTTCAACCATAATTCTAATTAGCTTCATGTGGAAATTAAGTTGAATCTCAGCCAGTTCCCTTTGAGCTGTAAGAATAGGTTGTACCGAATTCCAAAGCTCTTGGCATAACTGCTGATGAGAAGGTCGACTTTTGAAAGCATCCACCAACTGCTTCAATTGATCTTTCATATCAACAACAGTTGTTTCCAAGTTAGATATCCTGTCCATCAAATCATGGTATTTTAATCCATCACCTAACTTAATAGGATCATCTGAATTCCTACGAGAGGTGGTTGTATCTGCTTTTGAAAGAGGAGGTATCTCCAAATTTTCATTAGCAGATGCCCCTTGTTCTTGGTTCTGAGGACTTCCCTCTGCATCAGTGGTTACCTTAGTGATCTCACCCATGGTTAACTTGAACTCACCAGTGGATACCTTGATAGACACATCAATGGTTGCCTTCAAGGGAGTCTGACTGATGAAACTACTGTCCAAATGTAAATCAGTGGATTTGACATTTATAGTAGCTGCTCCACTTGAAATACCATCAAGAAGTTGCTGAAATTCAAGAGGTGTAGCCTCCTCAACTATTTCTGGGTTAGGTAAATTAAAAGGTTCAGACATAGCTATTGTTGAAGTAAAACTCTCAGTAAAGTGTTCGTGGGAGTGATTGCTATCAGTCTGAATGTCAATAGCTTGAAGCAGTGTTACAAACTTTGGTAGAATAGAAGATGAAGGGATTGCTGTCGAAAGAGACATTGCCCCAGGAGAAGGGCTTTTAAGTATACTCTCATATGAGGGTATGACATCATATTGTGGTGTCCCTGTGAATACAACATGTTCCTTTTGTGAGGAATCATGAGGAGTTTGGTTTATGGGTTGAGATCTTTCCACATGTTGTGAGGAAGTAGCAACAGTGGTTTGTAGTGACATCTGTGTTGTCACAGTGTTAACCTCTGGGATCTTATCTTCCAGAGGACCCGTTTTGCTGGTTTCGGTGGGTTTTTTGGATTTTGTTTTGGTCTTTTTGAGTTTTGTTGGTATGGGTTTCACAGCAGTGGTTGTAGTGCTGTGATCACCAAGAGTAGTGGGCTCAGCAACAGAGGTTTGAGAAGCCGTTGTGGACTCATCTAAAATTTCTTCATTCCCCTCTGTTTTAGTTTTGGAAACATCTGACTCTTTAGCCATAAGGCGAGTAAAAGTTTCAGATGTTAGACTATTCATTTTAATAGCTTTACCTTTTTTCAAAAGCTTTTTGAGAAACATGTTTTTGCAGGTAGTAGCTTAATAGTCTAGGAAACATAAGAAAACCAGCAGTTTCCCCTTTTTAATAGCAGCAATTTCCCCCTTTTTAATAGCAGCAGTTTTCCCCTTTTTAATGTTTTTTAAATTTGCAACCAAATCAACAAACAGTGCCTGGGAGTAGTTAAAATCAGTATTTGTCAAAATTTCATACCCCAATGACTGAATTTTCAAAGGTATTTCATTAACAGAATTGTTATCAGATCCACAAAAGTGAATGAAATCTAAAAAAATGTTACTTGAGAGAGGGATTTGTAGATCTAGCGAGGGTGACGTTGCTATGTGGCGGTTTGTCTTTTTCGTTTTATCTCGCCGACGGCAAGGGTGAAGATGCTATATCTGCCATTGTCTTCTTCGTTTAACCTCTCCGGAACCCTAATTTGATCGGATTCATTGTAACTCCGAACCTAACTCTATTCCACTGGTAATGCGTCAGGTGGTAAAAGAATCTTTTAATGCTTTTAGGTTGTTTGGGGTGGATGGTGTCGTGGCAGGTTGTGGTGGTGATGGTAGGTATGTGGTGGTTGATGGTGAAGGTTGAAGGAGATGGCTTGTTCCAGGTTGAAAGAGATAATGCGTTTTAGAGAGATAATAAAGTTTTGAGTTAAATGCCATTTTAGTCCTTGTGGTTTGCACCATTTTGCCAGTTTAGTCCAGAGGTTTCATTTTTTGTCTGTGGGTCCAAAAAGGTTTCACCATTGCCATTTTAGTCAACTGTGTTAACTTCATCTATTGTTTCTGTTAACGATAAGGGCAATTCAGTCATTTTATAAGGTCGAATTGCCCTTCTATTTAACAGAATTACATATAAAATGACCGAATTGCCCTTCTTGTTAACAGAAAAAATGGATGAAGTTAACCCAGTGGACTAAAATGGCAACGCTGAAACCTTTTTGGACCCACAGGCAAAAAATGAAACATCTGAACTAAACTGGCAAAATGACCCTAACCATAGGGACCAAAATGGCATTTAACTCAAAAGTTTTTATATATATTAATTTTTATATTTATTTATTTGAGTAAACAAGTTAAAATGACAAAAATACCCTTATGTGTGGTTTACTTGGATAGATTTAACTATGAAAATTAATTAAGTTAGGGCCAAAGGACATAACATATTAGAGTTTGTAAACATAAAGTAGGTTTTATGTAATTTTTGAAGACAAAGAATATACTTTGCAATCTTTATAAATACAAGATACATTTTTTTTGTAATTTTCTCTTAAGCAAGTACATAGTATACTTGTTAGGCTAAAGGGTGTGGGGAGCATGGGTTGGGTCACCAATTTTTGTCAGGTAGGACCATTAGTGAATTGCTACACCACCAATTGTCTCATCTACCAAGGTTCACATGGATTAAACAATAGAAACCATGGGCCTCCTTTCCTTTTACAATAATTCATTTTCTTTTTTCACAAAAATAAATTAAAATAAGAGAATGGTGGTTTTGGTCATGACCACACCCTTTAGAGTAGTGGTTTTGGACGATGGATTAGAAATGGGTAACGTGACACTAATATGGAAGGTCATAGTAACCATAAGGGTCATGAGCACATCCTATAACCTTGATTTTACCTATATGTGCTATGCTATAAATAGGTTTATATTTAAGTGACTTTACAAGTCATGGAATTATGACTAGTATGGCAATATGTAATAAGAACATATGCAATAGCATATGTATATTAAGAACATATGCAAAAGCATATGTATTAGATGTCCATTAACACCAACATATGCAATAGCATACGTATTAGATGTCCATTAACAGCTCCCAAAAAATGAATATCAAAGGTTGATTTAACATGTGAAACGTGAGATTTTGTTGCTTTCGAGGTATCATATTTAGAGAGATTGTTCGTTTTTAATTATTGTGATTTATTAACTATATAACAATGCAAGAATTACGACAAGTAATATGAAACATTTATTTATTTGGGTATTTATTTAAGATTGTAATATGATTATTATTATATTATAATATATAAATCATGGTTGTGTGATGTATTTGGATTATAGGGTGGAGATACAATAGAAAGTTTATTTGGCTAGGAAGAATAGGAAGTGATCTTGACCATCCATTAAGTTAATCAAGGGCTAAAATTAAATCAGGGAAATTGAAAGGAAGAAAAGAGGCGCGTGAGTTTGTTCAAGGGCATTCTAGTCAATTCAAGCCAATAGTTTCTCTCTCCTCCAATTCCCCCCATTTTTTAAACGTTAATAACTCTTTCATACGACATTATTTTTTTATAAAAATTGCACCAAAAAAACGAGCGTTTTTTTATCTTTAAAACGAGTATACTATTGCTATATTTTTAAAAAAAAAATTAAACCCAGTTGCGTAAAACGCAATAGAAAGTCCACCAGTTACGTAAAACGCAATGAAAAAAAAAAACCTAAAAAATGACATTTTTCTAAAACGCAATACACCAAAAACACACAGAAATGTCTTATTTGTAAAACGCAATGGCCAGAAAACACACATAAATGTCTTATTTGTAAAACACAATGGCCAGAAAACACATAAAAAAGTGTTTAACCTAAAACGCAATGCACAAAAAACACAAAGAAATGTCTTATATGTAAAACGCAATGGCCAGAAAACACACAAAAATGTCTTATTTGTAAAACGCAATGGCCAGAAAACACATAAAAAAGTGTTTAACCTAAAACGCAATGCACAAAAAACACAAAGAAATGTCTTATATGTAAAACGCAATGGCCAAAAAACACTTAAAAATGACTCATTCTAAAACGCAATGGACTGAAAACACCTAAAAATGTGTTTTACCTAAAACGCAATGACTAAAAACACTTAAAAATGTGTTTTTTCTAAAACGCAATAGCTAGAAACCACATAAAACTCTCTTATTTCTAAAACGCAATGGACACATAAAACTGTCTGTCACTGTGAACTGTCTGAATTGTCTACGAATTACTGTCGTCGAAATGAGCCAATTTCTGGAAAATTAATTTTTCTGATGCGTTTTTAGTACAGCAATTTAATCGAAAAACCCCAGCCAGGGGCTCTGCCCCTTGGACCCCGCCAGGGGCTGCCGCCCCTGGGATCCCGCTACCGGGGGCTGCCGCCCTCGGACCCCCGCAAAGATCGTAAAACGCAATGATTAAATCAAAAACCCAGATCGTGAAAATGAAATTAAAGAATTTCTTACATGGATCGAAGCCGATTTCTTCATCAATTGACGAAATTTGAATGATAGAAACACTTATCAACGCTCGAATCAAACGAATCGAGTGATTATCTCCAAAATCACCGGAAAAAACGAGATTTTTTTATGAAATTAAACTGGGTTTTCTTAAAAAAAAAAGCTGAAGAACACGTTGATCGGGTTCTGAATCATTGATTGGTGATGAAAATCGCACTATAATGTAGTGATTATTGAGATAGAAAGTGAAGAAATAGTTGAAGATGGTGGGTTTTGAAAATGGTGGGTTTTTGAATTTACTGGGTTTTGAAAAAGGAAGAAGAAGGAGTTGGATTGACTAAAATACCCTTTCTCTTTATTTTAAAATTTGCCACATGTCATAATCCTATGGCTTCCTATCCTTCCTAGCGAAAATTAACTTCATATTTGATCTTTTCCCTTGGATTATATATGCATATGTATAGAAAATTTTATATATTCATATATTATAAACATCTATACGACTATACATATGTGGCATTCGAAAAATAATATATACGTATACACTGACTTTAACTCCTTGACGACGGGCCAGTGGGAAGACCCATTTTACCCGCTTTGGGCCTTTCTCTTTGGGAGCCCAATCACTTAAAAGCCCACTGGATAGAATACCCTTGCTTGTTAAGGTTTCTCCTTCGTTTGGCAATGAGCGGGAAAACAGCTAAGGAGGAGCAGGCTCATTAAATGCCTGATAAGAAGAGCATCCGGTCACCATCACTGTACTTATCCGGCTGGGTATTAATGAAGAGAGGCATCGCACCGTTGGGGGTCAGACACGTGTCTAACCTTCCCAAGAAACCACAAATACTGTCGGATAGCATGGGGGAAACTCCTCTAGGAGATAAGGGCTGGCCATTATATAAGGAGGAAAAAAAGATAGAGCAAAGGCAAGTATGATCTCCGGCCAACTTCTCATTTACTACTCGCATTAATTCCCTTCTCATTTAATTCCGACCAACATTCCTCGCATTTACTACATATAACTCATTAATTAGATTCACACCAAGGAAGGAACTTTCCGGTGAATATCTTCATCGGAAAATACTCCTTATCTTTTCTGTCAAGTTTACTTACTCTCACGCCGGAGCTTGGTCACTGATCCCCCCCCCCCCCCGGGGTCCCCCGTGACGAGGCTAACGGTTTACTCTTTTGTAGCAAGCAAGGATAAGAGCTCCTGACGTCACCGAAGATCCAGCCAACGTCATCTGGAGGTTGGGTATTCGACATTGGCGCCATCCGTGGGACCTAGGCTTGACCGGGGTTCCCACATCAACACTCGACGTTCAGAGAGCAACTTACCCCATTAAAAACAACATGGCAACTCCACATAACTCGCGTGTCACCCAGACGGCACAAAACGACTTGGATAAGGTCACTGTGGAGGATATTACCCATGAAGAGGGTAACGAGAACCTGATAGAAAATCTGGAAGAAACGGAGCATGTCACTCCTGGTTTCGTGGCCATGCACAGGGAGAAGATAACTAAGTATCTTGAAGATTTGAAGAGACAGGAAAAATTAGACAGCCTCAGGGCCAGACTTTCTTTTGACACGCCCTCTAATCAGGAGGGAACGAACCTCCAGAATAAGAGCAACAACGGGGACCAGCTGGAAACGTTCATGTCTGCCCTGAGGCAGATGTCTTCTGAGGAAAGAGAAGACGTGATCACAGGTCAGAAACACAAGGAAAAGGAGAAAGACAACCTGGGTGACAGTGGTTTGGATCAACCATACCTGCCACGAGACTTGGCCGAGGTCTCAAAGTTCACGAGAAGAATATCAGAGGCACCCATGCCCCCCAAGACAAAACTGCCCCCAGGCTTCGATCGCTACGATGGAACGAGAGATCCAGAAGATCACCTACATGCCTTCAGAGGAGCGGGGCAACTAGGAAGGTGGCCTATGCCAGTATGGTGCCACATGTTTGTGCAAACCTTAACGGAAGGAGCCCGGCTTTGGTTTGATAGTCTCCCCCCAGGGAGCATAGACAGCTACGAAGAGTTAAGCGAAAAATTCCTCAGGAATTTTGGCCAACAAAGGAAGGTGGTCAAGAATGTGACACCCCAGGAAAACCAGGAACGACGCAACACAACTAGCTTCCTCAGTGACTACGTGCTAAATTTCGGGACGAAATTTCTTTCAAGTTGGGGATGATGTGACAACCCGTAACTTTGAGGTGAAAACGGTTTCCTTTATAGTGTGCAAACGTGTAGTCGAAACCAAATTCATATTGCATTGAACCAACCCGAACCGTTTAAACCAAAGCACATGTCTCGCTTGTAGATTCAACCCACTCGTTTAACTCGAAACTTTTGAGGCCCGAACCCTTAGCGAGAATATTATTTTTCTATGTTAGTTGGTTAGTTATAAATCTTTATTTGTTATTAATAATAATAATAATAATAATAATAATAATAATAATAATGATAATAAATTACATAATTAAATTTAACCCAAACACCCTATGGCCCACACTCTTTCTTTGGTATTAATTCTAACCGGCCCAAATCAGATTTCTGTGTAAAATTTCTTACACTCCTAGTTGTGAGCGGCCAACCTCAGCCTAATCCTCTTTTATTTGTTGGTTGGATTTCGGCCCGCGTAGTAAATCGTCAACCGCCCCCAGCTCTTATCCCTTAAAAAGGGTTACATATGTATCCATGAGTCATGTTTATTCACAACAAACTTCTCCACTTTTCAGCCACAACCTGCGAACTTCCTTCTTCCCTCCCTGCTCTGCGGTGAGGATCAATTAAGGCCCCAAGATCTTTGATAGCTTTCTTAACTAGGTATCATATCTCAAATCCGATTTCGTTCATGATTAAATCGTTACGCGATGTTATATATTTGGCTGTGTATTCTGTTTTCATAATAATGATTGATGGTTCTTGATGAAAGTTATCTTTATAATTGCTATTGAGGTTATAGGTTAGGCGATAATCCGTATATTTGATGGTTTGGTACGTAGGGATATTTTTGTTAGAACGAACATAACTGCAGCTTAGTGAATCGGTAATTATGTGTTTGTTCGGGATCCCGTGCATGTTGCTCAGTCATGAAAACCTTAGCCGAACACCAGACCAATATGTATATAATCCCTATACTAGTTTGCAATATAACGAACCTTTTATAGTCCGATACATATGACTTTTAGTTAGGTCCGATATACAAGTAGTTATACGTGGTTGACATGCGAAAATTGACTATGTTGGGATAGAACGGTCATCGAGTTTGATCAGAATCAATCTATATTGATCAAGTCGTTCACTTTAAGCGCCCGACAGAAGAGTCTGTCTCCCGGGTTATGAATCATGATTCTTATTATTTTTATTGAATGCCATCGTGATACCAGATCGATATCTTAAAAAGTTCTTCGTTGGCTAACTAAAAAAAAAAATTAGAAGTCATCATTATCTTACATTATATTGTAATTAATGGATTAATTTACTATTATCTTAAAAGAGGAGTATGTTTAAAGTATCAGGTCATATGGCGGGCATTTCAAACTATATTATTATTATTTTAACATGTTTTAAACACTTTTAATGAATTTTATTGACTAATACAACGTAAGTATACTTATGTATTAATTGAATATGGTTTTGTGTGGAATTTATGGAAGGTGACATATATGGACATCAACTATGATGTCATCAGAGAACATACTGATTATTTCTAAACCGAACCACTATTTAAATACCTGAGCCTAATTTTGAAACCACTGATTGTTTTACTGTGCTGCTATAGGAGTGGTGTGGTTACAACTTGATATTAAACCACACTTAAAATGTCACCCATGTCATCAATTAGAGGGTGATGTCTTGTGTTAAACTGTCTAAAGGTCTGACATAAAATTGTAATGTACAGAAGGTGATGGAATCTGTGTTTATATGCATACGGGTTATGAAAAGGTGATGAATGTTAATAGAAACATTAGTAGGTTACAATGATTGTGTTTTATGAAATGACATAATCACATGCACTAGCTCACCTAAACGAGTAATTGTATGACAACGTGATTTTGTGTCTAAGTGTTAGACTATGTGTAGGACTTACATGAATTGCATGAGCACACCCTAATAAATTACATGGTAATCATTCTAGGACGTGGTTGACCATTCTAACTCCGGTACTTTTACTCTGCCGAGCTAAGCTAAGGTGAGTTCACACTTTCTACAAGGCATGGGATTCCCAGGGGTTGGGAATGGGTAAAGGATTTGAACGGAAACTGCGTGATCTCCTGGTTTGGAACACGTACACACCCTCTTTATTGAAGGGTGACAACACGTACTAAGAACTTAATCGGAACCTGCGTAATCTCCTGGTTTGGGGATTGCGTACACACCCTCTTTAGTGAAGGGTGACAACACAGTTACTAGACCAAAACTCTCTATCATGAAGTCCCTCCTTTTATATCGACTTAATCGTCGGGCCAATGGCGAGCGGGTCATTAGTTAGATAGCGCTATTTAGGTTTGACAAGCCTCACACCGTGCCGCAGAGGACGGGCGTGAACTAATGGATCTGGGCACTAGTCAATGATGATAGACATTGACGTCAGGGCACCAACTTACTTTAGTCAGTGGTCGATATGGTAAACAGGTCTAGTGGTTAACATGGGGAAGCCCCCACCAACTATGGATATGTTTGGGAAACAGGGTAAACAGATTAACTTACAACTTACAAATAAACTGCTGGCTTTGAAACAACTTAATAATGAACACCAACTGTGAACTCGCTCAACTTTGTTGTTGATTCGTTGTTACATGCCTTGCAGGTCGTTAGAGGTTTAGCTGGAGCTTGCAGGGGAGTAGGAGTCGTTGTGGGACATGAACCGCTGCGTGTTCATGAAAAACTTTATTAAATTAAAAACTTAGATTTTGGTTTTGAACTTAAATGCTTCCGCTGACTATCCAACTTGGTTTTGGACTTTGGTTTGGAGAACTTTAGACGTTTGGTTTTACTTTACTTTATTTAATGTTTATTATAATTGGTGGTATGATCCTGGTCAGTCACACGCCTCGCGGTAATACTCCGCTTGTGGATTTTGAGGGTGTGACAGATTGGTATCAGAGCCATTGGTTATAGTGAACTTGGTTTTAATAAGGGAAAAAGTTTTTATTAAAATCAGACTATAACTAGAACAGTGCTCTACGATCCACAACGACGCTTCGCTCCACGTGCAAGACTCAACATCCTAGGTAATATGGTTTATGTTTATTGTCTACATGCTAGAATTACATAGAACTTTGCTCGTGGTATGCTTAGATTACATTGCCTATTATATGCTATTGCTCGAAAACACTTATGTGCTTGCTCTCTTCTGTCATCACACTTTCGCGAACTTTTCTCACTTATGTTGCCTTTGATATGAAGATCAATGGCTGGACGTATTAACTTGACACAAGCCCAGTTGACGGCTCTCATCAACGAACAGGTTGCTGCGGCGCTTGCAGCCGCACAAGCAGGTCAACATGCTCAGCCACCTGTCTGCACCTTCAAGAATTTCATGGACTGTCGTCCAAGTACCTTCAGTGGCACGGAGGGAGCAGTAGGACTCCTCCACTGGTTCGAAAAGCTCGAGTCGGTGTTTGAAATGTGTGAATGCCCTGAGGCTCGCAGGGTGAAGTACGCCACTGGAACACTGGAAGGAATCGCGCTGACTTGGTGGAATGCGCAAGTTCAACTCTTAGGATTGGCAGCTGCTAACGCCACTACTTGGAATGATTTCAAAGAGCTGATCAAACGGGAATACTGCACGCGAGACGACATCCACAAGTTAGAGGTGGAGTTCTTTCATTTGAAGATGACTGGGTCGGAAATTGAAGCCTATACTAAAAGGTCAAACGAGCTGGCCGTGCTGTGTCCAACTATGGTTGACCCTCCTATCAGGCGTATAGAGTTGTATCTCAAGGGGCTGGCACCAGAAATTCAAAGCCACGTGACGTCGGCCAATCTTAATAACATCCAGGATATTCAGCGACTTGCTCATCGTCTCACAGATCAGGCAGTGGAACAAGACAGGCTGCCTAAACGTATCAGTGCTACCGGTGTTACTACTTCCGCTACTCCCAGTGATAACAAGCGAAAATGGGATGGAACTTCTAGCAAGGGTTCGACATCAGCCCAGTCTCAGTCTCAGCAGCGAAAGACTGACGACTACAAGAGCCCTGGTCAGCAGTCTTCTGGTAGTCAAGGGCAGAGTGGGTACAAAGGGAACCACCCCAAATGCAATCAATGTGGTTTCCATCATAGCGGACCGTGTACTAAGGGCACTTGTCAGAGGTGTAACAAACCTGGCCATGCGGCCAAGGATTGCAGGAGTCTCTACCCTGCGAATCAGCGACGACAGAACCAGCAGCAGCAGGGTAACAACAAAGGATGCTTTCAGTGTGGTGCTGAAGACCATTTCAAAAGAAACTGCCCCCAACTGAATCAGAATCAGAACAACAACAACCAAGGAAATGGGAACAACAATGGGGGTAACAACGACGACAATGGTGCTAGGGGACGTGCCTTCGTGATCGGTCAAGGTGAGTTCCTACTTGACGACTTTTGTGTTACTGTTTTATTTTATTCGGGTGCCGATACTAGTTTCGTGTCTTTAAAAGTTAGTCAAATGCTTAATCGTACTCCAACACTTTTGAACACCAAGCACATAGTAGGACTAGCAAGCGGTAAAAGGTCTAGAGGCCACACATAGTTTAGGGTTGCAATCTTGTTCTTGCTAATCAGACCTTTTCTATCAACCTCATTCCTATCGTTCTGCGGAATTTCGGGACGAAATTCCAAATCAACAGGGGGATGATGTGACACCCCAGGAAAACCAGGAACGACGCAACACAACTAGCTTCCTCAGTGACTACGTGCTAAATTTCGGGACGAAATTTCTTTCAAGTTGGGGATGATGTGACAACCCGTAACTTTGAGGTGAAAACGGTTTCCTTTATAGTGTGCAAACGTGTAGTCGAAACCAAATTCATATTGCATTGAACCAACCCGAACCGTTTAAACCAAAGCACATGTCTCGCTTGTAGATTCAACCCACTCGTTTAACTCGAAACTTTTGAGGCCCGAACCCTTAGCGAGAATATTATTTTTCTATGTTAGTTGGTTAGTTATAAATCTTTATTTGTTATTAATAATAATAATAATAATAATAATAATAATAATAATAATAATGATAATAAATTACATAATTAAATTTAACCCAAACACCCTATGGCCCACACTCTTTCTTTGGTATTAATTCTAACCGGCCCAAATCAGATTTCTGTGTAAAATTTCTTACACTCCTAGTTGTGAGCGGCCAACCTCAGCCTAATCCTCTTTTATTTGTTGGTTGGATTTCGGCCCGCGTAGTAAATCGTCAACCGCCCCCAGCTCTTATCCCTTAAAAAGGGTTACATATGTATCCATGAGTCATGTTTATTCACAACAAACTTCTCCACTTTTCAGCCACAACCTGCGAACTTCCTTCTTCCCTCCCTGCTCTGCGGTGAGGATCAATTAAGGCCCCAAGATCTTTGATAGCTTTCTTAACTAGGTATCATATCTCAAATCCGATTTCGTTCATGATTAAATCGTTACGCGATGTTATATATTTGGCTGTGTATTCTGTTTTCATAATAATGATTGATGGTTCTTGATGAAAGTTATCTTTATAATTGCTATTGAGGTTATAGGTTAGGCGATAATCCGTATATTTGATGGTTTGGTACGTAGGGATATTTTTGTTAGAACGAACATAACTGCAGCTTAGTGAATCGGTAATTATGTGTTTGTTCGGGATCCCGTGCATGTTGCTCAGTCATGAAAACCTTAGCCGAACACCAGACCAATATGTATATAATCCCTATACTAGTTTGCAATATAACGAACCTTTTATAGTCCGATACATATGACTTTTAGTTAGGTCCGATATACAAGTAGTTATACGTGGTTGACATGCGAAAATTGACTATGTTGGGATAGAACGGTCATCGAGTTTGATCAGAATCAATCTATATTGATCAAGTCGTTCACTTTAAGCGCCCGACAGAAGAGTCTGTCTCCCGGGTTATGAATCATGATTCTTATTATTTTTATTGAATGCCATCGTGATACCAGATCGATATCTTAAAAAGTTCTTCGTTGGCTAACTAAAAAAAAAAATTAGAAGTCATCATTATCTTACATTATATTGTAATTAATGGATTAATTTACTATTATCTTAAAAGAGGAGTATGTTTAAAGTATCAGGTCATATGGCGGGCATTTCAAACTATATTATTATTATTTTAACATGTTTTAAACACTTTTAATGAATTTTATTGACTAATACAACGTAAGTATACTTATGTATTAATTGAATATGGTTTTGTGTGGAATTTATGGAAGGTGACATATATGGACATCAACTATGATGTCATCAGAGAACATACTGATTATTTCTAAACCGAACCACTATTTAAATACCTGAGCCTAATTTTGAAACCACTGATTGTTTTACTGTGCTGCTATAGGAGTGGTGTGGTTACAACTTGATATTAAACCACACTTAAAATGTCACCCATGTCATCAATTAGAGGGTGCTGTCTTGTGTTAAACTGTCTAAAGGTCTGACATAAAATTGTAATGTACAGAAGGTGATGGAATCTGTGTTTATATGCATACGGGTTATGAAAAGGTGATGAATGTTAATAGAAACATTAGTAGGTTACAATGATTGTGTTTTATGAAATGACATAATCACATGCACTAGCTCACCTAAACGAGTAATTGTATGACAACGTGATTTTGTGTCTAAGTGTTAGACTATGTGTAGGACTTACATGAATTGCATGAGCACACCCTAATAAATTACATGGTAATCATTCTAGGACGTGGTTGACCATTCTAACTCCGGTACTTTTACTCTGCCGAGCTAAGCTAAGGTGAGTTCACACTTTCTACAAGGCATGGGATTCCCAGGGGTTGGGAATGGGTAAAGGATTTGAACGGAAACTGCGTGATCTCCTGGTTTGGAACACGTACACACCCTCTTCATTGAAGGGTGACAACACGTACTAAGAACTTAATCGGAACCTGCGTAATCTCCTGGTTTGGGGATTGCGTACACACCCTCTTTAGTGAAGGGTGACAACACAGTTACTAGACCAAAACTCTCTATCATGAAGTCCCTCCTTTTATATCGACTTAATCGTCGGGCCAATGGCGAGCGGGTCATTAGTTAGATAGCGCTATTTAGGTTTGACAAGCCTCACACCGTGCCGCAGAGGACGGGCGTGAACTAATGGATCTGGGCACTAGTCAATGATGATAGACATTGACGTCAGGGCACCAACTTACTTTAGTCAGTGGTCGATATGGTAAACAGGTCTAGTGGTTAACATGGGGAAGCCCCCACCAACTATGGATATGTTTGGGAAACAGGGTAAACAGATTAACTTACAACTTACAAATAAACTGCTGGCTTTGAAACAACTTAATAATGAACACCAACTGTGAACTCGCTCAACTTTGTTGTTGATTCGTTGTTACATGCCTTGCAGGTCGTTAGAGGTTTAGCTGGAGCTTGCAGGGGAGCAGGAGTCGTTGTGGGACATGAACCGCTGCGTGTTCATGAAAAACTTTATTAAATTAAAAACTTAAATTTTGGTTTTGAACTTAAATGCTTCCGCTGACTATCCAACTTGGTTTTGGACTTTGGTTTGGAGAACTTTAGACGTTTGGTTTTACTTTACTTTATTTAATGTTTATTATAATTGGTGGTATGATCCTGGTCAGTCACACGCCTCGCGGTAATACTCCGCTTGTGGATTTTGAGGGTGTGACAAAGAATCCCAATGAAATCCTTCACATCAGGCAAAGGGATAATGAACGGATAGACCAGTACATGGAAAGGTTTGTCAAAGAAAGTATGAACATCAAGGATGTTCCGGAAGTCATGAAGATCAGTAGTTTCATAAACGGGCTGAAGCATGCACAGTTGTGTGAAAAGCTGGGAGAGGAATTTCCACCTTCCTTCGACAATCTTATGGACAGGGTCAGGGCCTTCGTCCGGGGAAAAGATACGGTCAGCAAAGCTAAGGAAACGGATGCCACACCCCGGAGGGTCGCTCCAGCTGCAAGACCACCTGAGAAAGGTACACCCTATTCCCGGAAACCCACCTTTGATAGAAATGTTGCATGACAGGGCCAGGCCCTCATACTCCCCCTACAGACCCCGAGGGAGAGGCCCCCCTCCTTACTCCGACAGTTTCACCCCTCTCGTTAAGACTCCAAGCGAGATACTGGCCACGGAGAGGGTGAAGAATTCTTTTCCAAGGCCACCCCCCATAAAGCCAGGACCCAAAGCACAACCGAACGAATACTGTGAGTTTCATAAGGGCTTCGGGCACAAAACTGATGACTGCATGTACCTCAAGAGAGAAATAGAGGCTGCGGTGAAAACGGGAAGACTGGCCCATTTGGTCAAGGAAATCAAGGAAGGGGGAGGGGATCGTAAGGGAAGAGATGCAAGGGAGCCTGGGAGGGCAGATGTTGATATGATTAGGAGGAGAAATGAGTTTGACGTTACCCGAAGTGTAAAGGCCAGGATCCTAGGCCCCCCGAACTGCATGAAAACTCCCATCCTTATGCCGTACTTAGAAGAAAGTGAAGTGCAACGACTCCCGCTGAATATCTCAGCTGTGATAGCTGGACACAAGGTGTCTAGAATACATGTGGACGGAGGGTCAGGCGTCGAGGTAATATACGAACACTGCTTCCTCAGATTCGACAGGGATATAAGAGATAGGCTGGAGGAAGACTCTATCCCATTGGTGGGATTCAACAACAGCGTGTCACACCCCCTGGGAAAGATCAAGCTCCCATTTACAGTTGGTATAGGGGATCGGGTCCGGACGATAAATTTAACCTTCACAGTAGTCAGGGCACCCTCCAAGTACAACGCAATCTTGGGAAGACCGGGGATTGGAGATCTGCAGGCACAAGCATCCACTCCCCATGGGGCTTTGGTATTCCAAACGCCAAAGGGTCTCGCATGGGTTAAGTTAGCCTACGAAGTGGTTTCTTCAGTATCCAAAGGGGAGGAACCGGGGAAATCCCAAGGAAAAAAGATGGAAGAATGGGTCCTCTGTGATAAGTTCCCAGAGCAGACAGTCAAGGTGGGGAGCCACTTAAGTGACAAGTGCAAGAGTGCCCTGAAGGAATTGCTCCTCCATAACCTAGATGTGTTTGCATTTCAACACGGAGACATGACAGGAATTCCCAGAAGCCTGACAGAGCACCGGCTCAACACCTTCACATGGGCAAAACCGGTGAAGCAAAAGAAGCGGAGCATGGGACCTAACAAAAGAAGGGCTGCTTGTGAAGAGACCCGAAAGTTGCTCAGAGCGGGGATAGTCAGAGAAGTTAAATACCCATCCTGGGTTGCTAACCCAGTTATGGTTCAGAAAAAAGATGGGGGATGGAGGATGTGCATCGATTTCCAAGACCTAAACAAAGCATGTCCCAAAGACTGTTATCCCCTCCCGGAGATAGACACCCAGGTGGACTCCCTGTCCCAGTACCCGCTGAAGTGCTTCCTAGACGCCTACAAGGGATACCACCAAATACAGATGTCAATAGAAGATGAAGAGAAAACCGCTTTTATCACAGATGAGGGGACATTTTGCTATACCAAAATGCCCTTCGGCCTCAAGAACGCGGGGGCAACATACCAAAGGTTTATGAACACCTTGTTTAGGGAACAGAGGGGAAGGAATTTAGAGGTGTACGTTGACGACATTGTCATCAAGAGTTTGACGGAAGCAGCCATGATAGACAACATAGCCGAGACTCTCAACACAATGCAGGATGTAAACATGAAGCTGAACCCTGGAAAGTGTTGTTTCGGGGTAGAGGAAGGAAACTTCTTGGGGGTAGTGGTAACTAAACGAGGGATAAAAGCAAACCCAGAGAAAACCCAGACTGTGGCCGAAATGCGCTCTCCCAGGTCCCTGAAGGACATCCAGCAGTTGAACGGAAGGCTGATAGCACTAAATCACTTCTTATCAAAGGTGGCTGACAAAACCCTCCCCTTCATGAAAGTATTAAAAGACTGCCTCCAGACCAGCAAGTTCAACTGGACCACTGAGGCCGAAGACGCCTTTCAGGAAATAAAAACCTACATCTGTAAGCTCCTGACATTAGCCACCCCGGTGCCTGGAGACCCGTTGCTCCTTTACCTATCTGCCTCGAAGACGACCATAAGCGCGGTCATGATGGTGGAACGCGAGGGGAAACAGATCCCCATATATTTTATCAGCAGGACACTTAAGGGGCCCGAGGAACGATACATGCTTTTAGAGAAACTTGCGTTGGCCCTGGTCTTTGCATCTCGGAGGCTCAGGAGGTATTTCCAAGGGCATAAAGTCACCTTAGTAACTGATCAACCCCTTCAGAAAGTGCTTAGAAGACCAGAACAGTCGGGACGACTGGCTAAATGGGCTGTAGAGTTGGGGGAACACTCTCTGGAGTTTAAGCCCAGAACGGCCATGAAGGGATAAATACTGGCTGACTTCCTAGGGAAGGTCCCCGAGGATGAAGAGAGGGAGCTACTAAGGTGGGAGGCTTTGGAGGAGGAGGAAAAGAAAAGGGAAGACGAGGCTGTGTGGAAGTTGTTCACTGACGGAGCATCCAACGAAGAAGGGAGTGGTGCAGGTATCACGCTGGTAAGCCCCGAGGGGGTCGAGTTGACATACACCATAAGGTTGGATTTCGAAAACACCAACAATACCGCCGAGTATGAAGCCCTCTTAGCGGGGATGAGGCTGGCACAGAAGATGAAAGCAAAACACGTGGAGGCTAGCACCGATTCACAGTTGGTAGTAAAGCAGTACCAGGGGGAATATGAAGCCAAGGATAGCACCATGGCTCGATATGTGGCGAAAGTTAAGGAGGCAGCTAAGACATTCAGAACCTTCAAACTAGAATACATCCCTCGCGGGAGGAACAGGAAGTCTGATGCACTCAGCAAGTTAGCTTCGGTAGCGTTCGACCATCTCGCGTAGGAGGTCAAAGTAGAGGTTCTAACATCCCCCTCCCTGAACACAGCGGAAGTGGCCACGATTGAAGGTACTCAGGAAACATGGATGACCCCAATCATCAAATTCCTCCGGGACGGGGCTCTACCCGAGGGGGAATGGGCGGCCATAAAGATAAGGGTCAAGGCCCTACAATATGAACTGATTGGGGGGGAGCTATACCGAAGGTCGTATCTAGGCCCGTCCCTGAAGTGTGTTGATATGGAGGAGGCCGAATATGTGGTCAGGGAGATGCACGAGGGGATTTGCGGGATGCACTCAGGACCAAGAACAATAGTAAGAAGGGCAATGAACGCAGGGTTCTACTGGCCACGAATGTACGAAACGGCATCTGAGGAAATCAAGAAGTGTGACAACTGCCAAATACATGCCCCGATGACCCACCGGCACAAACATCCCATGGTGCCAGTCTCGACGTCTTGGCCATTCCAGAAATGGGCCATCGACATAATTGGGCCTTTCTCGGAGGGTCCAGGAGGGGTCAAATACGTGGTGGTAGCTATTGATTACTTCACTAAGTGGATTGAAGCGAAGCCCCTGGCAAAGATCACTGGAGATCAAATGAGACGGTTCGTGCTGGATAACATCGTATGCAGATATGGGGTTCCGAAAGAGCTAGTAAGTGACAACGGGGTCCAATTCGCCGGAAGACCCTTCAAGCCATGGTGCGAGCAAATAAGGATTCAATAAGTGTTCACTTCCGTTACTCATGCCCAGTGCAACGGGTTGGTGGAGAGAGCCAACCAGAGTGTTATTAAAGGGATGAAGGGTAGGCTTGGAAGGAAACAGAAGGGCTGGCTGGAGGAACTTCCATTCGTGTTATGGGCGTACCGAACCACCCCCAAAAGTTGCAACGGGGAGACCCCATTCAGTCTTACCTATGGAACGGAGGCTATGATCCCTGCTGAAATCGGGTCCCAAACTGCTCGGATGAAGCTTCGGGATGAGGAGAACGAGCACAATCTCAGAATGAACCTAAACTTGTTAGAAGAGAGAAGGGAGATAGCAGCGGTAAAAGAAGCCCAATACAAAAAGCTCCTGGAAAGTTACTACAACACCAGGATGAAGAAACTCAACGTTGTCCCAGGGGATCTGGTTCTCAGAGCCGATTGTGCCGTGAAGGACTCCCCCATCGACTTCGTTCGGTGCATACATAGACCTGAGCGATTCGGCATACACCTTCTTTAACGAGAGCCCGGGAAAGGGTTGGACTTGTCCACCTAGAATGAAAATAGGAATTACCCTCACCGACAACCTCTTGCGTTCTCGCCTTAGTATAGGACAATTAAGGTATATTAGGCACTTTGGGGTTGTTCCAACAAGTCAAGAGCCACCCGATATAGATTAGCTCCTTAGTAAAGACAAAACTTCATAAAACAGCTTTCCGACACGGGGCCGTGCCCGGCCAACACGCCCCCGTGTCCACCACAAGATTCCCTTCTGATCAGAACGTCAGAATACGGACAAACTGTGTCAGAATTTTATCTGCACACGGGGCCGTGTCCAGCGGACACGGGGCCGTGTCCAGCAGCATGTCGTTTTCTATAAATGCAGCCAAAAATCCTGCACATTTGGACCAACTTGGGACAGGGATTTGAAGGAATCTTCTCTCAAACAATCCTAGGTAAGTCTAAAAGAAGTTTCCAACAACCCATCTTGTCCTTTCCTCTTCTAGACATTTCCTTCTTCTTCATCTTTCTTCAAGAACTACCATGAAAAGTTTGAATTTTCAATCTTTGTGGTAGGGAACAATGAGTTTTGATCATGGAATCTTGGTAAAAACATGTTATGTAACATTGTTTAGAGTTATTTACTGTCAAAAAGCTTGCATATGCTCAGGAAATAACTTAAAAACCCAAGATTCCTTGCTCCAAAATTCTGCAGAAAGATGAACACGGGGCCGTGCTCAATGAGCACGGGGCCGTGTCCAGAAACTGTTTCGTCATATAAACTGCTTTTGGTTTATTTTTCGTAGAATGGCGAGTGAAAACAGCGAAACATCATCCGTTCATTCCTCAAACAGCCGAAGGGGAAGGAGACCCTCCGTTGAAGCTACACTTGTGCATTACGTGATAGCACTAAGGGAAGCTCTCGACGAAATGACGTCAATAGAGGAGGTCCTCATTGACCGTATTAACGATCTTACCATGGGACTTGAAAGCAGCTTCCAAGAGATTAACCTTTTGCACCAAAGGTTAAATATTTTGGTGGCACCTCCTGTGGAACCAGTCCTTCCACAACAAGACTAGAACTTGGCACTCGGTGTTAACAACCCTACCGGGTGGGGAGACTTTCCCGCAGAACCTCCCATGGAAAATCCACAAGAAGTTCCAGCGGAAGTTGAAACTCCTCAAACTAATGCGAACGAGCCCTCTTTTCTCCTTCCAAGGGAGGTAGAGGAGTGGCTTGCCGACATATGAGGAGAACCACACCCGGAAGTAGGAGTTCTAAAAAGCCTTATCTAACCAAGATTAGTAGCTTCTTGGAAATTTTGCTAAATTAAAATAAAACATAGGGCTAGAACTCCATAAGTTTAATAGTTATGTAATTTTTATCTTTATCTTTATGTAATATCTCTCTATGATTAGTAATGTTATGATGGTTTTTAAGATTGATGGTTGTTTTAACAAATAAAACACACTCATGGTGGTAATGGATGAAAAAGGGAACGAGAAAAATGGAACCATGCAAAAAGAACAGAGCAACCCGACACAAATCTCCATCACAGAAGGCTCAACACGGGCCGTGCCCAACCAACACGGCCCCGTGCTGAGCCCCCTGCAGAAAATCACCCAGTTCAGGTAACTGGACACGGGCCGTGTTCAGCGGACACGCCCCCGTGTCCAGGCTTCTGTTTCAATTCTCTAATTTTTGTTACTGGCACTTGACCACGGGGCCGTGCCCGGTCAACACGGGGTCGTGTCCAGGATGCCAGTAACACAAAACTTTGCTTTTAAACCCACTTTTACACATTCTAATCAACCAAAAACTTTATTTTTGGACACATTGAGGACAATGTGTAATTTAAGTGTGGGGGGGATGCTAAAACCTTGAAATTTTGCAAAATCCTAAACACAAGCCTTACACAAAACTCTATTGGAACCGCTAAACACCCCAAATTTTTTCAAAAACTTTTTTATTTTTTTTATTTACTTGTCTTAGTTTAAGTTGGGAATAACAAGTTCTAAAAAGGTTATATTTTTACAAGTTTACAACCGATAGCGTCATGATAAAAAGAACCAACACAAGAAAATTATGAAACGGCATGACAAGGTTAGTTAAAAATTCGATTATATATACTTGGTCACATTAAAAACCCATTCCCACAAAAGTGAGTTTTGAGCCTTTATTGAGCATAAAAATACACATATTTAGATTAAATGCTCATTTTTCGTTTCTTGTGTGAATAGCCGCTTGGTTCTTACAAATCTAGAACTTGCCACGACGATACATTCCCGGTCCTTACCAACTTAAACCCAAGTAAGTAAATGATGGAGGCATTAGGACTAACCATTTTTCCTTCAAAACCATTATTTTTCATTTTTTTACCTACCCAAAATCCCCCTAGATAGCCCCTTTGAGCCTAAACCTTTCATTTCAATACCCCAAAACCCTTTTTACCCACCAAAAACCTTTTTATTTTTTTTTCACCCTTTATTTTAGTAACAAGCTCGTTTTTTCGTAAACTCGCCTTTTTATGTGATGAAAAAAAAATGATGATGAAGTCAAAAACAAACAAAAAAGTTTGTTTGGAGAAATACTTCAAAATAAAAAGTCACTAAAAACAAGGTATTTCACGAAAACCGACGCTTGTTACGATTTTCGCCCTTTTTACTAACCACTAACCAACCACCCACCTTTAACCCAAGCCTAACCCTTCACCCCAAAAGTCCTCTTGATATTTACAAAGGTAAAAAGTTAAAAAGGAGGAGGATTGATTGCTTGGCAAGCCTATGGAAGGCGTAAGTTCCATGCCGCTCTCGAGTAATTCACTAAAAATATACACCTTCGGCCGAGTGTTGAGTGATCTCCCGTGAGGTATGTGAACTTGTATATAAATGGAATTTTAATAAGGCATGCTATGCCCAAATAAGTAATTTATCTTATGAAACGTTCAAAATAAATCATAACGAATAGGATTGTAAATAAATAAAAATAAAACCTATAAAAACCTTGGATTCCCGACACTCTAGGACAAGCTAAAAACTTCTCTTCTACCTATTCCATTTGGGAGTGTAAGCCACATTTAAAGAGTTTTGCTTGAGGACAAGCAAAAGTTCAAGTGTGGGGGTATTTGATGTGTGTAAAATGCAACATATAAATCACATCAATTAAGGCATAAAACTAACCCTTTTTAAGTACTAATGTTGGAAAAAGAGTGTTTTTGTCTTCCTTTTGTATTTTCAGGATGAAATGAGCTCAAAATCACAAAAGAAGCAAAAAGACAACTAATTCTACCATAAATACAAGAAAAGGAACAAAAGTAGACTGCCCGGACCCTCAACGGCACCTCCCAAGGCAAAGGAGAAGAAACAGAGTCTGAACACGCCCCGTGTCCAGCGAACACGGGGGCGTGCCCAGGAAGAAGCAGAAAAGACAAACCAGTAGAAGCTTCCATTGCCCACCACGGGGCCGTGTCCAGCGGGCACGGGGGCGTGGTGAAAGTACAGCAGGCGCATTAATTGTAATTCGCAATTACAATTAATGAGGAGAGAGAGTGTCAGATGGGCACGGGGCCGTATCCAGCGGACACGGGGCCGTGTCCAGCCTTCTGTTCAGCCTATAAATAGAGGAGCTTGGCTTCATTTTCTCTCATCCCTTGGCACACCACCTCTCTCACACCTCATCCACCACCCACCACCACCATAACACCATCATCCACCACCATCATCCATTGTCCATCGTAGAGTGTGTGAGTCGTCTCGGGATCCAAGATTGATCGTAAGAGTTCTTGACAATCGTAAGAGTCATCCACCACCATCATCCATTGTCCATCGTAGAGTGCTGAGCCCCCTGCAGAAAATCACCCAGTTCGTGTTTTATAAATTTAAAACTTGGCTAAAAGTGTAAAAAAGGGCTTAAATGTATATCAAAAATATAACACACTTCACGCACATCAGTAAGGATGGCCGGGGTTTGACGCCCAAACTCCTCATTCAGTTTGGACAACTTCTTTTTCGCCTTGGAGTTATAAAGAGGAGTCTCTTTTCTACCCAAGCCCTGGGCAGAATAAGCATAGCCATCCTTCAAACCCGCCTGATAGCCAACATCCCTATAGGCCCTATAAACCTCCTCCAAACCACTTTTAAAATCTTCTGATTGAGCAACAGCAGTGAGGAAAGCCCCAAAACCTTCAGTAATCAACCAGTGCTTCTCCCCCGCCAATCGTTGATTATCATCGGAAGTTATCCCATAATCTGCATACATGGTATTAAGCTGCTCCTGGGAAACGGAGCCAACTTCCTTCACATGCTTCAGCTCAGCAACAAGCTCTTCCTTCTCCGCAATCAACGATGCCATTTCCTGCTCCCAAGCCCGCTCCTTCCTCTCAAGCATAGCTCCAGCCCCCTAGACAAAGGGTCAGTGAGTATGTATGTAAAAAAAGGGGGGGAGAAGACTATGCACCTTCTCCTCCTGTAACCTCCTCTCAGCATCAACCACCTGGCCTCTAAGCCCAGCAACAACCGACTGAGAAGCCTTAAGCTCAGCCTTGAGTCCCTCGTTCGCTTTCCTCAAATCGTCAATCCTTTGCAGCATCCCAGCACCCCTAAAGAAGCTTTCACATAAAGACATGCTGTATTGATCTTCAAAGAGATCATCCCTCAGGGCAGAATTTACAAATTTATGTGAGGGAGGGACAGCATGATTCAGAAAGTCTCTGGCAGCTTCAGGAGTCCCTATTACGGAAGAACTGGTTACCTTCCATTTGAGAACATAAGTGGTGGGAATGGCATCAGCAAACAGAGGGGCAAAGGGGGATCGACAAGCAAGGCCTTCATGAAAAGTAGGTTTGCTAGTCCTAGTAGCATGTAAAGGAGAAAGCTCAAAGGCCGAGGAAAAGCGAGCTACCCCCACCTCAGAGGCCTTGTCCCGGATGCGGGAAGGAGAAGGACCAGTTGGAATCTCTATAGGCTCCTGGGAACTCCCCTAAGAAGTAAGAAAAAGGACAATCAGAAATGACACAAAAAGAAAGAAGAAGAGAAGAGATAACTTACCAGTAATGGAGCACTCACTAAGCTTGAGGACTTCAAATGCTTGGACAGGGAACCTTTGACCCCGGCGGGAGGAAGGTCAGAACCAGCCTTGGAGGAAGGAGGAAGTTTCTGGCCACTAGCACTCTGAAGCCTCTGGTGAATGTTGCGAGGTGCAGGAGCCGGTTGGGGACTGGCAGACCTCCTTTTATGAACTAGCTGTATCTCCACTTCTTCCTCGTTGCTTTGACCGGAGGGATGAACGGGAGGAAGGTCGGGAGAACTTTCCTCCCCACCAGAAGGATCCTCCTCAGATCCACCCAGAGCAACAGAGCCTCCTGCCTGGACGGATCCCACCGCACCCTGCACCTCCGCGTTCAACCGGAGATCAACCTCATCATCAACCACATATTTTACATCCTTAGAGTCACACTGGAGAAGCCGCCACAAAGTTATCTCTGCACAAGACACTAAGGATGACTATGGGTCCCCCAAAGGCATAAAAAAGGAAATGACTGTAAGAAGCAAAACCAAGAACAAGGAAATACCTTTCTTGCCGAAAAAAGCTCTTGGACGAACTGGGTAGGAGGGGCTTAGACCACCCATAGCAAGCATCCCTTCAGAGAAAGTGAAAGCCCTCGTTGGATTGTCACACATCCTTTTCCACTGGATGGTCTCATTTGCAGAAAGGGTGGGGATAGCATCCTCAATAACGGCGTCAAGATCCTTCGGCACAGGGGACTCCGGCAGCATGGTTGCAGAAACGAAGATGAATCTGCACTTCCAGTCCTTCGGATAGGTAGAAGTTGGCATGAAACTGTAGCAAGGCCTCGAAACACTGTTCTGTCGCTTAGCAAAGGTGAACCAGTCTCCGTCAGAAATCAGCCGATAGAACATACAGAACAAAGGGACAGAGGGTTCTCCTGAGATAGCAGCACAGGACAGTTCGAAATGAACCACCCTCATGAACCCCAACGGATGAATCTGTGAGAAATGAACACCGAAATGACGGAGCAGGGAAATCTTGAAGGCAGAAAGGGGGTATCGGACCCCACAAGAAGAAAAGGCAAGAGTATAAATGGGTATCCTGTCCGGCGTACATTTTGCCGATTCATTGGGACCGGGCAAAGAAGGAGAAAACCGATCTGGAATGTTGTATGCCTCAATGAAAGATTTCAGGTCCTTCACCGTTAAGATAGACCTTATCGACGACCGGCCACCACGACTCATGATTAGAAGAGACGGTGAATGGGGAAGATGATTACAGGGAAAGAAAGGAAGTTGGAAGATTTGAATGTGAAATCGGAAGAGGCTAAAAGGGGATATTTAAAGAGATGATCGCTGACATGCAAGTAACCGTCACATCAGCGTCTCTTCAAAATTTAAAAAGGGGGCACGTGCTACTAGGGAGTTAATTCCCGCTACAGTAGATTCGGCGATGGTTAACGAATACGGTAAGCAGCAACTGACCCGGAGTGGGCCCACCAAAAGAGAAACCACCTCTCTTAAGCGGTTGTGACTCAGCCCCGGATCATGAGCCTCGGGTCTCAGAACCAGGGACTAAAGATGACTTGACGACGGGCCAGTGGGAAGACCCACTTTACCCGCTTTGGGCCTTTCTCTTTGGGAGCCCAATCACTTAAAAGCCCACTGGATAGAATACCCTTGCTTGTTAAGGTTTCTCCTTCGTTTGGCAATGAGCGGGAAAACAGCTAAGGAGGAGCAGGCTCATTAAATGCCTGATAAGAAGAGCATCCGGTCACCATCACTGTACTTATCCGGCTGGGTATTAATGAAGAGAGGCATCGCACCGTTGGGGGTCAGACACGTGTGTGACCTTCCCAAGAAACCACAAATACCGTCGGATAGCATGGGGGAAACTCCTCTAGGAGATAAGGGCTGGCCATTATATAAGGAGGAAAAAAGATAGAGCAAAGGCAAGTATGATCTCCGACCAACTTCTCATTTACTACTCTCATTAATTCCCTTCTCATTTAATTCCGACCAACATTCCTCGCATTTACTACATATAACTCATTAATTAGATTCACACCAAGGAAGGAACTTTCCGGTGAATATCTTCATCGGAAAATACTCCTTATCTTTTCCGGCAAGTTTACTTACTCTCACGGCGGAGCTTGGTCACGGATCCCCCCCCCCCCGGGGTCCCCCGTGACGAGGCTAACGGTTTACTCTTTTGTAGCAAGCAAGGATAAGAGCTCCTGACATCACCGAAGATCCAGCCAACGTCATCTGGAGGTTGGGTATTCGACACTCTTGTATCTACACATGCATACGAAACTTGTACAAAAAATAGACATGTAAAAAGCCGCATACTATCCACCTTGCAAGTCTCATAAGCAGGGGCGTAGCCAGAAATTTTTCCTTACGGGTTCAGAAATATTACACGGTTCAATTTAAAGGATTCTATGGGTTTGATGGCGAAATTTCTACATATGCGATGTCAAAATACACCTATATATAACACTAAATTTTTTTTTTTTGGTATGGGTTCGGCCGAACCCGTAACCTTCTATGTAGCTACGCTCTGCTTATAAATGTGTGTGCTTTGGAGAGAAGAATGATAAACGGCTGAAAAACCGAGGGGAAAAATCAAATTGATGCAATTATTAAATAGAAATCAAGTTCTAAAGTGAATCAACAAGTTGTAATATGAATCAACCAACTTCAAGTAAAGAGGAGCATTTGAAGTATCCTTTAACTAAAAACTTATGGGTTCTTGATGGATTGAAATTGTTGGTGATCTGAGTGAGATATGATCACATAAATGTAAAATCTAGCTAGAAAACACAAAACCCCACTTTGATGAACTATGTGTGCATGATTGGAGATAAGAGGTAACGTAGTCATGAGATCAGGGCGGACCCAAGCGCAGCCCAAGGTGGGCGGGCGCACCCCGGGGGAAAAAAATTTAGTGCTCGGTTCCGTCGAAAATCTCGTCCGCACCCCTTGGAATTTTTCATCCGCACCCCTTGAAATTTTTCGTCCGCACCCCTTAGGTAAAAAGTGTTATCAATTTATATTTTAATTTTTTTCTAGTAAACTCTTGTTTAAAAAAAATACTACTTAAATTATATAACTTTTAATACCTAACTAACTAAACCCAAATACACATACCTTTACCCACTTATAATTCCTAACTAGCTAGCCCACTAAGTCTTAGCCCATTAACCAAACCCAACAATATTTCAAACTATAATAAAATAATTAAAGCCCAAAACCTTTACCCACTTATTTTGATGATTTTGGTTGATATTATAGGAGAAAAAAGGGCAATAAAGCTGTTAAATAGGTTTGAAATTTTGTGTGTTTTGACGTTGTTATGGTTGTTTAGATGACTTTTGAAGGGGTATGGTCCCAGATCTCGCGTCAGCATCGACCGCGAGTGACCATCACCCTTATCAAAACCCCCACTAGCTAATAACCTACATGTGTCCGTGCGGGAACGCTCTGACACAGTGGTTAAATCCAATCTGCCCAATGATGGAGGAGGACTCACCTGGAATATGATAACGGTATAGTGATGCGGCATGGCACCGCATCTTGTGTATGAAAACGGAAGCGTTCACAGCGATGCGGCCTAGCACCGCATCCAGTGAACACTTCTATCAATACAAGGGAGCTGGATAACAGCAACGGTCACCACGGACGACGATGCGGCTTGGCACCGCATCTCGCGTATTTCTTGATCAAAGAGTGAGAAGCCGGAACGTCTACAGTTACCGCAAACAGCGATGCGGCCCGCACCGCATCCTGTACACTCAGCAAGTGGGACTGACAGCCACAGAGCAAGTAGCACCAATGGCAGCCGCCTGTCAGATCTGCGTAAGCGACAGACTGACGTGGCGTCACCTCCACAGCCGACATGCCTGACACACCTGCAAAGGTGCAGCATGCCGTCAGTCTATCCATCCACCTCCTCCTTCACTCCTCGGCTATAAATACCAACCCCAAACCAGGTTTGAGGTATCTCTTCACAACTCTCTCACTATTACTACTATCATACTTTGCTTCCCAAGCAGACTACTGATTCTCACGCCGGAGAGTGGTAACAAGGAGCACCCCCCACCCCATCCTCCTTGTTACGAGTCACGGTTTGTTTCCTTGTGCAGGAGATCAACTGGCAGGCGATCCAGCCAGCGATCCTCGAGAGGAAGGGATTAACCCTTCTTGGCGTGACCAATGTGTTACCCCTGCCCGGTTAACCATTGTTTCATCATCGGCGCCCACCGCTACTCTTAAGCACTTTTTTATACCATCCCTCTCCCTTTTAAAAGATCATGTCAGATCACATACATAACACTACCGGGGATAACCTAAACCCCACCAACCCAGGGAATGCGGGGACCGCTCCCCCAGACCTAAATCCTGGCCACATTGGCACATCAGCGCAAAGGGGTCCATCCCTAACGTTTGGACACGACCTATCACAGTACGCATCTGTGATCCCTCCGGACATGGACCCTCACACCTGGTATGACCAGCAGGCGGCCCTGCTGGCCGTAACATACAACCGAGCTTGCGCTGAAGCGCAAATACAAGCCGGGCCTACCCCAGCACCACATACACCTGCGGGTCGTATTTTACAATATGACGGCAGGGCACCCTCACGTCTAGCCTCCAGAAGCAGGCGTGAAGACCGCGAATCCTCTTACTGTGAGGTCCGCACAATAAATGAGGACGATTCCTCATATGGGTCTCGCACCAGAGGCCTAATACAAAGCCGCCTGGGCCCCCAAGGCGATAACAGGTGGCAATCCACAGTCCACCGCGGTTCCGGCATCCAAAGCCGACTGGGACCGCTGCCCCAACACGAAGGGTATGGCCGTACCGACCCGGACGACCATACATATTCCGGGGATTCTCATGACACTTGCAGCAGACCGGGAGGACGCAACTATTCTCCTCCCACTCACCCCCGTAACACATACCTCCGCGCTGCAAAGCGCCCCGAGAACCAACCCTACAGGCCAAGAGCCGCGGCCGAAAACTCTAAATTCGTCCGAAGAATCGCACACGCCCATGTCACCACCACAAAATTCCCATTCAACATTGGGAAATACAACGGTTCGTCCGACCCGGACGATCACATGAACATTTTCATGGGCGCAGGGTGCAACGGCAGGTGGGACGAGCCCACCTGGTGTCATTTTTTCCCCCATACCCTGACGGGTCTGGCCAGGGCTTGGTTCGATTCTTTGCCAGTGGGATCACTGGCCTCCTTTGCGGAACTACATGTAAAGTTCCTCGTACATTTCAGCCAGCAGCGACGTCACGTACGCGATACGATGGACGTCATGAATATCTGGCGAAGGGACGACGAATCTCTCGAAGCATTCGTCGTCCGATACAATAAAGAATGCCTGGAGATAGGCGACGTTGCCGACCAAATGGCACGTAACCACTTCATCAAAGCCGTCAGAGATGAACAGATGGTTATGACTATCTCCGGCATAGACGGCTTGCCGAAAAAATGGGAGGATGTCATGACTGCGGTCAAGACATACGCCCAAACTCAGTGGTCCCTTAATCCGCACCTCACAAAGGCACAGCCCCATGCGGAAGGTCAAACCTCCCGCTACGAACCCAAGCGCAACAATAAGCACAACCGGGACGCAGGGAATCGCGGCAGCGATTCCAAACCATACTTCCCGCGTACCAACCAGTTTGACGCAAGGGCAACAATTAACGCCCAACGGGATAACCGGGCGTCAAAGAAAGGATCTCGGGACCACAACTGGACCGAGATCACCAAGTCGCCGAGCGAAGTCCTCCTTACGGACGCGCAGACCCTGCGACCGGCCCAATCAATGAAGTCCAAGAAAAATAAAGATCTCACTCTCTACTGTGAGTATCATAAGGACTCGGGCCACACAACAAATAACTGCATCAGTTTCCGGCTGGAGATTGAGCGAGCCCTAAAGGAGGGAAAGCTGCAACACTTGTTGCCAGGTGGACAAAAAGCCACCAAACGCATCACCCCCCATGGCGAGGGCACCTCCTCAGGGAAGAGGACCATGTATGTGGCCTCAACCCATATGATCAACGGAGGCAAGGGAAGGCCGCGCAAGGCGGCGAGAAGACCGGACAATGACTGGAAAGACGAGCAAGTCGTATTCCCAAAAGTCCGAGTCGTTCCGCGCGACAGGCGTGCCGTCGTTATTACAAGCCAACTAGCTCATTACTGCACCGAGCGATTATTCATCGACCCGGGCAGTACCTCTGACATCATATATGAGCAGTGCTTCAACCAGTTCGATCAGGAAGACAAAGATCGGTTGCAAGCAGTGGATTACCCGTTGGCCGGGTTCGCAGGGGAAACTGTCTTTCCCCTTGGCCAAATTACGTTTCCTGTGCGCCTCACCAGCGGAAGGCACACACGAACAGAAGAGGTAATCTTCATGGTTTTACCTCATACTTCCAAATATGACGTGCTCCTTGGGAGAGAATCTCAAGGTGATTTCAACATGATTACATCCGTACCCCACTCTGCAATCGGTTTCCCAACCGAAACAGGGGTCGCGATAATCTATGCACGCAGGGAAGTTATGACATCGGACGAACTGCGTCCAACCAAGATAGCAAGGCCAACCCCTAGCATCCAACCAGAAAAATGGGTTCTCAACGCAAAATACCCAGAACAAAAGGTCACGTTGGGCCACGCCTTGTCCCCCAACACCAAAGCGCACCTGAAGCAGCTACTCTTCAGAAACCAAGATATTTTTGCGTGGGCACCCTCAGACATGACCGGGGTCCCACGCGACATTGCGCAACATTTCTTGAATACCTTACCAGGTATCAAGCCGGTGATCCAAGGCCAATGCCACCTTGGATCCGCAAAAAACCAGGCGATGCGTGAGCAGGTCGAAGAACTGCTCTCCGCAGGCATCCTGAGGGAAGTCAAGTACCAGACTTGGTTGTCCAACCCGGTCATGGTAGAAAAACCATCCGTGAGCTGGCGCATGTGTGTCGATTACAAAGACCTCAACAAAGCCTGTCCCAAGGATTGTTTTGCACTTCCGGAAATCGACGAAAAGGTCGATAACCTCGCACCATTTCGTTGGAAGTGCTTCCTCGATTGTTACAAAGGCTACCACCAGGTACAGATGGCAATCGAGGATGAAGACAAAACGACATTCCGCACCCCTACCGGAAATTACTGCTATACAAAAATGCCGTTTGGGTTGCGCAACGCGGGCGCAACCTATCAAAAACTGATGAATGACACTTTCCGCGGGAAAATCAGCAAAAGTGTTGAAATCTACATGGACGACCTGGTCGTCATGAGCATGGAAGAGGATACCATGCTCACTGATATTGAAAGAACATTCCAAACTCTGCGAAGCGTCAATATGAAGCTCAATCCAGGGAAATGATCGTTTGGAATGGAAGAAGGCAAATTCCTTGGATTCATCGTAACCAAAGATGGATTCAAGGTAAACCCGGAAAAAGTTCAGGCGATCGACCGCATGCCATCGCCTTCAATAATGAAAGAGATGCAACGACTAGCCGGCAGGCTAGCCGCACTAAATAGATTCTTAGCCAACCATGCAGCTAAATCTTATCCTTTCATCAAGACCCTGCGGAACTGTCTAAAGAAAGAACAATTCCAGTGGACCGAAGAGGCTGAAGATGCCTTCCGGGAAATGAAGGAGTGTTTGATACAACTCCCAACCCTAACCGCACTACGCAAAGACGAACCACTTATATTATACCTATCCGCCGCAGATAATGCGGTGGGTACGGTACTAATAGTGGAGCGGGAGGGAGTTCAAACACCCATCTACTACATCAGCAAGATGCTCAACGACCCAGAAACAAGATATTCAATAATGGAAAAGTTGGTACTGGCATTAGTACACGCATCAAGACTGTTGAGACGCTACTTCACAAATCACGTCATCACGGTGTTAACCAACTACAGGATCGGCCCGATCCTATCCAAACCTGACATCTCTGGGAGGTTAGCAAAATGGGCAACCGAGCTGGGCGCACTCACGCTAAACTACAAGCCGCGCCCCGCAATCAAAGGTCAGGTCCTGGCAGATTTCATCGCCGAGGTACCGGCAAATCGCATCCAAGAATGCGAACAAGAACAAAACCCTGCACCACCGCCACCTTCTTCAGAAATATGGGCACTTTTTACCGATGGTGCGTCCAACGAAGAAGGTGCGGGCGCAGGTCTGCGACTCGTCAGCCCCGATGGCCAGGAGCTTACCTATGCAATCCGCCTTGATTTCAAAAGCACAAATAACGAGGCAGAGTATGAGGCTCTATTGGCAGGGCTACGTCTAGCAGTTAAGCTCGGCGTACAACACTGGAAGCACACGTCGACTCCTTGTTAGTATGAGGCTCTATTGGCAGGGCTACGTCTATTCCCAGATCTCGCGTCAGCATCGATCGCGAGTGACCATCACCCTTATCAAAACCCCCACTAGCTAATAACCTACCTGTGTCCGTGCGGGAACGCGCCGACACAGTGGTTAAATCCAATCTGCCCAATGATGGAGGAGGACTCACCTGGAATATGAGAACGGTATAGTGATGCGGCATGGCACCACATCTGGTGTATGAAAACGGAAGCGTTCATAGCGATGCAGCCTAGCACCGCATCCAGTGAACACTTCTATCAATACAAGGGAGCTGGATAACAGCAACAGTCACCACGGACGACGATGCGGCTTGGCACCGCATCTCGCGTATTTCTTGATCAAAGAGTGAGAAGCCGGAACGTCTACAGTTACCGCAAACAGCGATGCGGCCCGCACCGCATCCTGTACACTCAGCAAGTGGGACTGACAGCCACAGAGCAAGTAGCACCAATGGCAGCCACCTGTCAGGTCTACGTAAGCGACAGACTGACGTGTCGTCACCTCCACAGCCGACATGCCTGACACACCTACAAAAGTGCAGCATGCCGTCAGTCTATCCATCCACCTCCTCCTTCACTCCTCGGCTATAAATACCAACCCCAAACCAGGTTTGAGGTATCTCTTTACAACTCTCTCACTACTACTACTATCATACTTTGCTTCCCAAGCAGACTACTGATTCTCACGCCGGAGAGTGGTAACAAGGAGCACCCCCCACCCTATCCTCCTTGTTACGAGTCACGGTTTGTTTCCTTGTGTAGGAGATCAACCGGCAGGCGATCCAGCCAGCGATCCTCGAGAGGAAGGGATTAACCCTTCTTGACGAGACCAGTGTGTTAACCCTGCCCGGTTAACCATTGTTTCATCAACTTTTTAGGCTGATTATGTTGTTTATAAATTTTTAGGGTGATTACAACTTACGTTATAATTTCTAAGGCTTGAATAATTGAAATTTAAAATTGAAATATTATGTTATGGAGCGATGAACTTATGTTATATAGAGAAAGAATTAGTTAAGAAGTTAGCTTTAGATAATGTTTTGGATAGATTTCAAAAAATGAAAACCCGTAGGGCGTCGATGTTTTAATTATGTTTGTAACAAGGTTTGACATGTTTTTGATGATTATATAAATTTAGTTTGATGTTCGTTTGTTTTACATGGCCTGGCCCGACCCGACCCGATACGAACCGATTTTTTTTACTTATATACCTAGGGGCCTAAAATTTTTAAAAATGTTCCGCACTCCCATGAAAAAAATTCTTAAATCCGCCACTGCATGAGATATGGCAAAATGCTAGAAATAATGGAAGATTATTGTTATAACAGGGTTAAAGACGTCCCTTTAAATCATTAGAGCATTCTCATCCAATCCATCAAAACTTGTGAGGGTGAGTTTTTATATTGTAAAGGGTATAAAAAGTGGTTGTGAGTGGAGAAGAGAGAAAATGCTACTGTTCATCTGTATATTTGGGGGGACACTGTTCACCCAGTATAATTTTTTTAATATATATTGAAAGTGGTTGTGAGTGAAGGAAAGAGAAAAATATGATGATAATATTATTTAATTGAAAAGGAGAGAGAAAAAGTATTTGTTTTTAGTGGAAATATATTGATATAGGAGTTCTTTTTTAGTGGAATGTATGTATAATTTGATGGATTGGATGAGAATGCTCTTAGATGAATATAAAGTACTTGGAATGATTATACATGTGCAGTGGATTAGACGTTTTAATTAAATAAATTTGGATGAAAAAATTGTGTTCCTAATCCGATGTGAATGGCCTAAATTAGGGGTGTTTATTGAATTGGATATTGAATTTTCGATTGTTTGAATTGATTTTTTTGAATAATTTATTTTTTTTGCTTGAAATCGTATTAGATTCGAATTCGATTAAGAACCATCCAATTCGATTCAAATTCATTTTGGAATTAAAATCCCTATTCGTATTCGATTATAATTCGATTAAAAATTCGAATTCGAATAAATTCATTTTGATTCAAATTTAGTTTAGAATATAGAATAGATTCATTTAAGTTATCAGTTTTGTAATGGATTTGACAATGGGCTATTTTTATATTTAAAATAAATTTAGAGAGTAATTTATGCTATAGGCCAATAAAAGTTATATATGTATTATATATAAAAATAATAAATAAATTCATATAGTTTTTTTTTTTGAACGGAAAATTTGGATCGCTGACAGACCACTGGAGTATTATCGTGCCACCAGCGGAACCACTCATATCCATCTCCACAAGGCATAATGCTTATACACCAATTCAGGGGGAAACCTAATAAACATGGGAAAACCCTCCTTGTGGGAATCGAACCCAGGACCTATTGGTCCCAAAGCCTTATTCCACCCTCAAGATGCCACTAGATTATAAAACCATGGGCAAATATGTATAGTTTTAATTCGAATTTTGAATCGAATGTAATTTATAAATTCGTATTCGATTTACTGGACTCGAATTGAATCGAAATTGAATTCTTGATAATAGAAACAAATTATTGACAATCGAATTGAATTTCAAATTTTTCAAATTCGAAATGAATTCCGAACACCCCTGTTCTAAATAAATAGAAGGTTAAGGTAGAACCTTTTTTTAGAATTTTTGTTTTTTTGGTTTCTTGATGAACCTCCATATAATAATGTGATATACAAGAAAGTTATTTAAGTGTTTTTGTTTCATGTTACCATTACTTTTAGTTATCTTTTTTAGTTATCTTTTATGCACTATCTATGAGTGAATTATCTGGTTTTCAGTATACTATTTATATATTTATATACTATTAATTTATAAGAATCTTAGGCATCATTATTTGTAAATTGTGCTAGATATATTGTACAAGTTATTTTCCATTTATCCTTTTATTGGTTTTCTTGGATGGTGGTTAGAGTGTGCACGGTTCGGTTCAGTTTTTGGGTGAAATCAAAACCGTAACCAAAATTCGGTTTTTGAAAACCGTTCGGGTTCGGTGTTTTCGGTTTCGATTATTACCGTTTTAGCAACGGTTCGGTCGGTTTTTCAGTTTATTAAACAAATTAGTTAGATTCAAAAATTATAAGTATAATTCAAAGTTTAAAAATGTTTCTTAAATGTTTCTTAAATGTTTACATTTAAGTTAATATATTTTGTCTTTTTTATTAATAGTGTTCATATAAACATAACCTTCTAATCTATTTTAATGTTTTTATTAAGACGTTTCTTTTATAATACTTTGAAAATCATTTAATTTTTATGTTAAATTTAGTTATTTCTTGTAAACAATGGATAAATCATTTTAAAATGATACATAAACATGTTATGTTTTTTTTTTTTTGAACGGCTAACTGCTTTCCACGTGTAAACCCACCCTTTCGGAGCTATGTCCAAAGGCCGACTACTCGACCACCGCTAGAAAGCGTAGCACACCCCTGATGCGCGGAAACCCCGTGGAATAGGTAAAACCGCGCCCCCCCTTGGACTCGAACCCGGGTAAAACCCCGGGCCAAGCCTTCACCGAGATGTCCAAATACCCAGCCTCAGCCAGGGATCGAACCGGTGCCTCCTAAGAAGACAGCCGGCTTCCCCACCAACTGAGCTGGGATAAGTGGACATAAACATGTTATGTTCATATTATAAATATTTGACAATCAAGAATAAAATTAATAAGAATTCTTAGCATCATGGATTAAATACTTGAACAACTTAAACATAAAAAAATATGGATTTGACATACTATTATAACATATCGGTTCGGTTCGATTATTTTCGGTTATTGAAAATGGTTATCCGAAAACCGAACCAAAATTTTCGGTTATTAAAAATCTAAAAACCGAACCGTCGAATCAGAAATAAGGAGATGTTGAGTGCATAATGAGAGAGGGGATGGTCCTAGGAGAAAACAACAACCATCAACCAGTTTTCTGGCGAGGCAGTGTCGGTGCTTAAGTGCTCTGATGATGAGGTTTTGAGATGGTAGGGGTTGGAAATAACTTTCAAGAATTTGGACACAGTTGAAGGGTTACATATACTGATACATATTATATATGTATGTAGGTATAACCTCATAAAAAGATATTTATGTAAAGATTCTTGGAAGACTTGAGGATATGTTATACAACATTTATGAAATCAAATATTGAAGGAAAAGTTGAGTTTAAGAGAGTGAGAAATAGAGGAAGGTTTTGGGGAGAATAAATATAGTGGGTAACCAGGGATGTTTATACATATAGGTAAACAACAACTCTTTTATCGAATAAAAAATTAACTTTGGTAAAACTTTTTGTTTATCGCCATCACAACCACCGTCAAAAACACCACCAACCACTATAAAGTAAATTATAATCTTATTTCAGTTTTTACTCAATGTATAATAAATAGTAATTTAAAACATGTTAATCTATACTTAAAAGAAGATAGATTAATCGCAAACTTTTTTTATTATTATATATGCTTTGAGGTACTTTTTAAGAAACAAAGAAATACGTAGACATGAAAGGAACACATATCACAACAAAGACGAAGTTGATATTCCTGGTATACGTTACACCTAAATTTGTAATCTCTAGCCGCAATGCGGCGAAGCTTACATCTAGTTAAATTAGAAATAAGAACTGTGAGTATTGTGTATCATTATAATATAATATAAATGATTTTAACAAAACACTACATTCAAATGAATAGCTATGTATATATAGTAGTTTAAAATGAAATTGAATAAAAAACTTATATAAAATAGTTTATTTACAAGTAAAGACAATAAAATATAATGAATTATTCATCACTTACAGAATAACTACTATAATACACTTACCTTTATAGTTCGTAAAATAATTGTTGTTCGAAAAAAAAAAAAAGATGTTTGTAAAATAATGGTTATTTTAGTAGGAGAAATTGGATTCAATTCTAAACAAAAAAAGAAAATTATGATTTATTTGATATAATTTAAGAGTATGTAAATGTTGTGATTAAAAAAATAATTGTATACAACATTTTTTTTTGCGGTTGATCAAAGGGTAGACAAAAAGCAGAGAATGTTCATGATTAATGAAGCGAAATTAATATAAATACGAAGATTTCAATATCTATTTTATCTATAACATTTAGAAGTTGCTGACGTAGGCGGGGAACAGGTTTTTCAATTCATTGGTCATTTTGGGCGGCATTTTGACTTTGCTTTTTTTTTTCTTTTTTCATATAATAGTTATTTATAGGTGATGCCAAATTACAATTTTATCCCAGGTATAAAATTACGATTTCGCCCTCGATTCAAAATAACATTTCGCTTTTGCCCCTTGCTTAAATTTACGATTTTGCCCTCAGTTAAAAAAAAACAATTTTGCCCTCAGTTCAAAATAAACTTATGGTTTTGCCCTCATTTCCAGTTTAAAATTATGATTTTGCCCCCAGCTAAAACTTACGATTTTCCCCGCAGCTAAAATAATACGATTTCGCCCCATTTCAAAATAAAAAAAAAACTGTTTTGCCCTCAATTCAAAATATTATTTTGTCTCCATTTTAAAATTATAATTTAACTCCGCTAAAAATTGCAATCATGCCATCGTTTTTTTCCTTTGGCAAAACCATGGTAGTGTTTTATTTTACTTTGTTGACTTAATTTTGTTTTTATTTATGCCAAATAGCTGCCTAGCACTCGCTAATTGGTCCTGACAAGTTATTGTTTTGCCCCCAACTTTAAATTACACGTTTGTCTTCGTTTTAGTTAAATTTTTTTTTTATCATAACTATGCTACTGGTTTTCTTTAATTGGTTAACTTGATGTATCTTTTTTGATACCGTGCTATAGCTAGCATGTATAACTAACCGACATAAAGGCGTACATGTTATTAACCTAAGAAATACTCGGTTTAGCGCCCCGCAACGCGGGCGGCGCATAACTCTAGCTGCCTAACACTGGCTCATTAGTTCTGAAAAATTACAGTTTTGCCCTGAGCCCAAAATTACGGTCTTATCATCGTTTTTTTCATAGCAAAATTATAGTAGTCTTCTTTTTAATTGATTGAGAATTATTCGGCAATTGCCCCGTAACGTGGGCGGGGCATCTACTAATTAAAATATAATAATTGAATAGCTAAAATTTCCTAATTAATTATATTATATTCGGTGATTCTTATTCGACTGCACATATAAAAATACATATTTAAAGTGTTGTTTAAAGAATTGAAAAAAGCAGAAGAGAATTTTGAATTTTCTCAAGTATTTATTGGAACCTATAGAACACCCATGGAGGGCATGCACCATGTGACAACATTAGACAATCCACTTCAATGATCTCTCTAGGATTCCACTGCCCTAAAATCTGGGATACTCCCTTTCGAATTCCTCTTTTTAAATATAATAAAGAGTAAATTACGTTTTTGGTTTCTGTGTACCACTTTTACTATATTAGCCTAAAATAAGAATTTTTAATATATCTGTCCCCATGGTCTTTATAACTAACCATTTTGGCCCCTAAGTCTAAAGATCATGGGAGCCAAAATGGTTAGTTGTAGAGACCATGGAGGCTAAAATGGTTAGACTTAGGGGCCAAAATGGTTAGTTAAAGAGACCATGGGGGCAGATATGTTAAAAATTCTTATTTTGGGCTAATATAGTAAAAGTGATATAACCACAGGGGCCAAAAACGTAATTTACTCTATAATAAATCAGTTTGGTTTGATTCGATTTATTATAGTATTAGAATTTGATCAGTATCAGTTTGGTTTATTACGATATCGACATTCACCGTAGCAATCGAAAGAGAAAACCTTATATCAATATCGATTGAAAGTTAGAAAAATGAATACCGATACCGATTTCGAGAATACCTATACCGGTACCAGTACTGATGTTGTTTGGTCGGTATCAGTATGGTTGGTCCTGGTACCGGTACTCGCTATAGCATACAATAACAAAAATAATATATTTGAATACAACTCCATTTTCAACAAAATCTATATTGAAACGTTGTTGAAAAACAAATCAAATACAACTATATACTCTATTTTTTTTTACAAAATGTAATTAACGAATGTTATTAAAGAAAATTCAAATTTCTAGAACACTAAATTAGTATGAAGATTAAAAGTTAATAAAAAAGTTGATATGTATGGCATCTTGTCTCTCGTAGCACCAATATTGTCCGTCTTGCCCACAAAGAGTTGACGGATTTGTTTTTGATTGTCAAAATGAAGACTTCCTAGGAGGTCACCCATCTTGATGCTTGCTACTCCAACCTAAGCACGCTTAAGTATGAAGTTCTTTTCTCATCCATAGCATTAAACACAAAATGCGTTGATAATTTAGATGCAGCACATTACTTATAAACCAAGATTCTCTCTTGCCCATGACCGATATAGATTTTCCTAGGGTGTTAGAGTCACCCCCTTATGGTCTCATCGAGTCATCGTCCTCAATGAAGTTTGCCTCACCATCCCATCAAGGATGTGAGATTTGCCTTAGGTGCCCTTCTGAACACCCCATGGAACTCATCATACTCGATGAGGTTTGCCCCTCCACCCCGAACGCCATAAGAGTGATTTTAATACCATTCATATCATCCAACCTACCATACCACTAATATTGTCCATTTTGCTCACAGAAAGCTCACAAATTTGTTTTTGGTTGCCCAAGTGAAGATTTCCAGGAGGTCACCTATCCTGATACTACTCGATCCTAAAAACACTCAAACTGTGAAGTTCTCATGTCATCCAGTAGCATTAAGCCCAAAACGTGTTAGGGGATTAAGAGGCGAAATAGTTTTTATGAACCAACAATGGCCAATATAGGATTTACCTAGAGTGCTACAATTTCACAAAATAAAGAGTGTAAATGTGTGTAGCCCCTACAATTTTTTTAGTATGTATAATAACTAGTTTTTTTATTGATATATATATTATACATACACATATTAAAAAACAAACGCAATGAACAGTAAACGAGGGCATTTTGATAATTTGCATATTTAAACCAAGTGGAAGGTGAGTGTCCGCAGAACATAAAACCCTAAAAAACTACTGCACTGTGATCTTACACCCCACACATATGGAGAGAGGAGACCTGGTGATGGTTCCCGCGTATTGACGGCAGTGGTGATTAGAAACCCTAGTCGTTCAACCCATTTCAAGAAACAAATCGTGAGAGAAAAAGAGGAGTCGGAGAATCAACAGAGATGGAGATGGTTGTTGGCGACGGCAGACGCGGCGGAGGCCATTCCGTGCTCCGACGATGGGTAACTACCGCGGTAGCGATGTTTTCGGCGGCGGCTAGAGTTCAATTCCAACCACGGTAAGTTTTCAATTCCGATTAGGTTTAAGACTTGCAGACTGGTCGGCAATCCTTTTGGCCCACGGGTTAAACCTGTGGTGATGGTCTGGTGACCGTGACCGCTGTGGGTTCTAGGGTTCCGGCGAGGGAAGTAACAAAAACACCGAAAATGATTTTATAGAGGATAAAGAGGATTTTTTTCTTAACTCAGTCATCATCAAATTTCATTGCTTTTGTGTTACTGTTATGCATATGTATTTGTGATTTATGATCCAATGATACATCATATTTGTAACACCCCGTGTTTCCGAAAGTCAAAGTCAAAGTCAGGATCGAAGTTAAAGGAAGAGAAGATCGCTAACTGCGATCTGACACTCGTTACTCAATTACTGTTTTGACTTCTTTGACTGTAATTAGTCTACTTTATGTTTTCACGTTAGTTGTATTTTGTGGAGTAATTAATTATAATCGAAGTAATCGAATGTTTATCGCTACGAACCGCTTTACGACTGTGAATAATAGGAAGTAACAATGCGATAAAGTCAATTAATCAGTAATCGAACTAATCTAATCATCATCGAACTCAAAACTCGAATTACGCGAATTTTGGTTGTTATTATACGTGTGTGTGTGCCTTATGTGTTACTTGTGCATGTTTATTTATGTTATATGTGGTGATCAATCGAAACGCAATCGAAACTCAATCGAAATCGAATTATGATAATTGGTGGAGAAGAGATAGCGCAAGATATAGGTGCTTGTAGGTTAGATATAGTAGTTGGGGTTAAAAGTAATTTGAATAGAAAACTCTATCGTATTCGCATCGTCCTCAATCAAAATCGAACTATCAAAAATCGTCGCATCGAACACTCGAATCGTGCAGCTGATCGATCAGGCTACCAGCCGATCGAACAGCCAACCGATCGGACTGCTGTCCGATTGGATAGGCTGTCCGATCGAGCTGCCTGGCCGATTGGATAGGCTTTCCGATCGAGCTGCCTGGCCGATCGGCCAACACTTTCCTGATTTGGCATCCTATAAATACCCCTGTCATTGTCATCCTTTCCACTTTTGGAAACCTCTGTCCGACCAGCACGCTTAGCTCATCCTTTTCTCAGATTTCTCTCGATTCCGGTAAGATTTCGTCCTAAATCTTGTACTTTCTTGATCTACACGCACTCCTACACCTTTCTATCTTTCAAATCTTAACTTTTAACCGTGAAATCATCAAGATTCAAGTATTCTAGGATGATGTCATCATGAGTTCTTGAAGAACTTCATGTTTTGGCCTCAATCCATCAAGAATAACTTGGATCTAGCCGATTTCCACATAAACAAACAAAGATCTTTCATAGATCTAAACATATACACGGTGAAAAGGATTGAAAGATGGTTTTTCCAACTTTCTTTCAACTCTTTTACACTCAATGCCTTCAAACCGATAGAGACGGAGCTTGTGCCGACCTACTAATCATTCTAGTAGTTGTGCGGTTCAAGAACCGGATTCTATCCACGAGGTTCACCGATTTCGGCTTAAACATTAAACAACCGTCCCGAACAGTTGACCGGGTTTGGGTGATTCCTGTCCGATCAGGAGAACCAAGTAGAGACGAGTTTTATGTTGTTTGACTCGTTCTCAAAAATACCTCGATAAAACGACAAATAATCAGAATAACCTAGTGTTAGACGAACAGGCCGACCAGGGCAGGGTGCTGACCGATCGGACTGCTGTCCGAACGGACGGCCAGCCGATCGGACAGTCAGCCGATCGACTGGCCAGCCGACTGGATAACACATGTTCCACTCTTAATCAATTTATTCTTTTGAAGTTGAGTATTGAACGAACTGCTGTTCGATCGGACTACCGTCCGATTGGATTACTCTTCGGATTATGAGATACTGTACTTCAACACTTAATCGATTTTTCATCATGTTCGATGCACTAGGAGTGCCACCCGATCGAACAGCCGTCCGATCAGGTGACACCCAGCTGAGAACTTGTTTTGCTGAGGTACCTAGCTGATTGGGTTGCCAACCGATCGAACGACTGTCCGATCGACCGACCTGAAAGGTAAAGATATCTCAATGTTTTCAAATGATACAACAAAAACTTCAAAAGGTCAAACCATCATACTCAAACACATCCTACTCTTAGGAAGAAACAATCCACTCGAACAGCCATCCGATCGGCCTACTGACCGACCAGAAAACTGACCGAACGGACTGACAAACGAACGGTCAGCCGTCCAATCGGACTACCGTCCAATCGACCAGCAGTCCGACCCTCCAAAACTTGTTTCCATTATACACGTTGCTTATCGTTATGCTATCAAACTATTCCGGCTAACCCTACTCTCAAGCGCTCCCATCAATCCATCAACCGCTGTGAGTATACTCGATCCCTTTTTGCTTTCAGCATTTTTGGGTGTTACATACGTTACTTATATGAAATCACCTCGAACACACTACGCAACATTTTAAACGCTAACCGTTACCGCATGCATTACGTGACTAAATGAATGTTTTTGTTATGTTTACACGTGGAATGCTGTATACCTGCCTTAACGACGATAGTACTATAGTTTGGACTCAGCACCCGTTCACACGGGGGTTGTTAAGGACAATTACTTGCATGGATTACGGTGGTAATCATGTATTGCGAACTGCCTCGGGCAGTCAACCCGCAGTCATTGGTATCGATAGATCCATGTCAATAATTAACATGCTTCGTTTTCCTCTGTGTACGTGCTGGTTATGCGTAAACTATTTCGAACCCTATATGCTATTATCAAACTTGTATGCTCACCTTTACATTTTATGTATTGACTTTATTTTAATGTATGTGACAGGTGTTTAAGATGCTTATCTGCTAGGAAAGCGAGGCTAGAATAAAGCTCTAGAGCCCAACAAATAGTTGTCTGTAGTGGTCAAATTAAGGGTCTCTAGAAGCAGATAAACAATTGCTGTTTATTTAACTCTGAGTTGTCGGAACAGAATATTTGCTTGGATTTTTGTCTGTAATAATTTATTTTACTGTTTGAGATACGGCATGGGAAGTATTATTTAAATTGAATAGTAATGATAAATGTTATGGAAACTTCTGACAATCTGTTTCGCTCAGTGCCATGCCCCGATGATTCCGCCATCGGTTGGGGTGTGACAGATTGGTATCAGAGCCATAACTATAGGGAATTAGGCAAGACTCGACCTAGTCCGGGTCGATGTCTTAGAGACCTAGACTATAGTTAGGAACCAACAGACCGAGCATACATGCTATGTCTCGTTATTCTCGCTTACACTACACCATCACCGCACTCGAATTTCCAATAATGAGAAAGCGATTTAGCCAAGATTAGGTGGGAAAACCGCAACTCTCGACTAAATTGCTTGATCAATGCTGTTTTATCAGCTTATCAATTATCTCTTCATTATACTTTTTCAATAACGAACGCTTGATTAACGGGGAGAATTATACCAAATCAGGAGTGAAATCCATATTTTGATGAATAATCTCCTCTATTTTACTAAAATCAAGGGGAATTGTCAAGCCAGGGATGAAACCCTAACCTTGACGGCTTATCCATGGATTTTACCAAAACTCTCACCAAATCCTCGACGGACTCCAATGACCTGAACTCACGATATGACTAGAGGAATGCGTGCCAAATGCCCAAGAATCGAGGCCGAGGCCGATCCCGAAGGTCGGAATGTGATGACAAGTCTTTGAGAATAGTCGAATCGCTTTGGGTAGTCAATGTCTAATAGCCGCAGACAATCTATTTCTCGATTTTTACATATTTCGATAGAAGAAGCGTCTGACTCCTTCATGCATGCAAGTGAAGTTGGTGAGCCGTATGATGGGCAACTATCTCCTGCGATTCGGAGAGGACTCAGCTGTTAGTTAGCACCCCCTTGGTTTCGGGGTGGACCCTTTCACTCTGAGCCCGCAAACTGCTGACTCTGATGACTCTTTGATTTTATGTGTGTTTAACTGTTTATGTGTTTAATTTTGATATTTATTCGATTTTTGCTCTCACATCGATCGGCACACACAATCCGCATTGCTCTTCTATCTCAATACTCTAACAGGTCGCTACAATAAGAACGACATTATGCTATATGCTATACTATACTATTCGATATATTATACGCGATCGCTATATTCGAACGGCTCGTGAGCTTTAAATGATAGGTTTCTATATTCTGACTGTCTCTGTGATTGAATGCGCATGTGTTTCTGTGCCCTACGTGCCTACGTGCTTATGTGCTTCTGTGACTACGTGAATCTGTGATTATGTGCCTATGTGTTTATGTAATACGTGCTTCAACGTGTTCCTGAGCTTCAGTAAGTAGTAGACGTGTGAGGTGAGGTTCGGTTTTGATGTGTCTGAGACCTACGACGATGTCTATTGCAGACCATGTCGTCATCTGGACACCGAACAAGTAGCAAAACAAGTAGCAAAAGCTGTTATCATCGCCAAACAAGTAGCAAAAGCTGTGAGCGATGTCTATGAAAACGTCAGCAAGTCATCTGAGGAGTCGAGAACTGAAGCTCCCAAAGATGATGCCAAAACTGTTTTCAGCTTCAAACAGTTCAAGGCATGCGGACCAAAGGAATTCACCGGAGAAGACGGCCCAACAGCTATGTTTCAATGGTTTGATTCCGTCGAAGTCACTCTGCACCAAAGCGACTGTCCAGAAAATCTCCGTACCCTAAACGCAACCGACGTCTTCCAGTCCCGAGCTCTAGACTGTGGACGGCCGAACGAAACAAACGCGGGAATGATGCAGCTTATGAGCTGAAAGCCATTATGATGGACGAATTCTGCTCCTCAGGAACGCCAAAAGCTGGAGGACGAGTTTTGGAACATTAAGCAGAAGGATGGAGACAACCTGCCCTGACTGCTCGCTTTAAGCAGCTCAGCATTATCTGTCCCGATCAAGTCAAGACGTCAGACATGGCCATCAAGAAGTACATTCGAGCTCTACCCGACTGTGTTGCCGATTTTGTTCACGCCGCGAAGACCTCGTCAATTGAAGAGACTTACTTGCTTGCCGCCGAAATCAACGACAAGCGAGTAAAAGCTGGTTTCTGGGATAAGCCCACGAAGTCTCTGTATCAAGCCACCACCGCACCGACCGCCGACATCGCCACTGCCCAACCGTCCAAGTCATCACGTCGCAAGAAGAAGAACATTAGCAGCTCCAACAACAAGAACTGTGCTGTCACTACCGCTGCTGCTCCTCTGCAAGCCGTACCGGCTCAGCAGCAGCCTCATCATCGACCAGCACCAGTTACTCATGCACCGCCAGCAAAGCGTGCATATACAGGTCCCCACCCGCTCTGCCCGACATGCTCATATCATCACCCGCTCTGCCCGACATGCTCATATCATCACCCAGTGGGTCTTGCCTGTCGTTTCTGTGCTCATTGCAATTTGTACGGTCATTTCACTGCCAACTGTCGCTATGGTCCCCGGAACACCGCAGCTCCTGCCACTGCTCATCAAGCTCTACTCCCAGCCCCGCAAGGCCAACAAGCAGCTCAGGCACCCGCGATCAATGCTCGAGTCTTCTTTGCATGTGGTGATCCTAACCATTTTGCAAACATGTGCCCGAACAGGGTTGTGAAGCAAGAGCCGCAACAGCAACAGCAACAGCCTCAGCAGCAGCAACAAGCAGCACGTGCCAAAACCTTCAACATCAATGCTCGTCAAGCCCAGGCTGACAACAACGTGGTTAATGGTACGTTCCGTGTGAATGGTATTTATGCGTCATGTTAGTTTGATACTGGAGCCGATAACTGCTTTGTGTCGTTTGAATTCGAGAAGCTCCTTAGTCGTAAGCGCTCTTATCTTCCCTCGTCATTCGAAGTTGAAGTAGCTACTGGAAGAACTATCGCCGTTAATTCTGTTCTTCGTGATTGTACCCTCGAGCTCAACAATCACCTCTTTCCAATCGACCTCATTCCAATGCAACTTGGAAGTTTTGACGTCATAGTAGGCATGGACTTTCTTCGTGGAAACCATGCTGAAGTGGTGTGCTTCGACAAGATGATTCGATTCTCGCTCGCGAATGGTGATTTATTATGTGTGTACGGTGAAACTGCTTTGAAAGGTCTCAAACTTATGTCCTGCGTCCAGGCTAGCAAGTATCTCCGCAAGGAATACAGAGCTTTCTTGGCCAACATTGTGAAAGCGGGGAAGGAAAAGAAAAGAAAGACAGAAGTCAAAGATGTTCCGTGGTCCGTGAATTTCCTCAGGTATTCCCTGATGATCTTCCTTGACTACCGCCAAATCGTGATATCGACTTCCGTATCGACCTCATTCCTGGGGCTAACCTCGTTGCCAAAGCCCCTTAGGCCTTATCGACTCGCGCCATTCGAAATGCGGGAACTCTCGAACCAGCTGCAGGAATTACTTGAAAAAGGTTTTATTCGCCCGAGCACCTCTCCTTGGGGCGCACCAGTCCTCTTCGTTAAAAAGAAGGATGGGTCGTTCAGGATGTGCATCGACTACCAGGAATTGAATAAGTTAACCATCAAGAACCGTTATCCCCTACCTCGCATCGACGATTTGTTTGACCAACTGCAAGGTGCTACATGTTTCTCAAAGATCGATCTACGCTCAGGCTATCACCAGTTACGCATTCAAGAAGAGGATATACCTAAAACCGCTTTTCGCACTCGCTACGGCCACTACGAGTTCGTTGTTATGCCTTTTGGTTTAACCAACGCACCCGCGGTTTTCATGGACCTGATGAATCGCGTGTGTAAGCCATATCTTGACCGTTTCGTCATCGTGTTCATCGACGATGTCTTGATCTATTCCAAGTCGAAGGCGAACACGCTAAACATCTACGTTTGGTACTCGAGTTACTCCAGGGGAATCAACTCCATGCCAAGTTCTCCAAGTGTGAATTCTGGCTAGAGGAGGTTCAGTTTCTAGGTCACATCGTTAATAGTCAAGGTATTCATGTCGATCCCGCGAAGATTGAAGCAGTTAAGAGTTGGATTATGCCTAAGAACCCGTCTGAAGTCTGTTCTTTTCTCGGATTAGCGGGCTATTATCGACGATTTATCGAAGGATTCTCAAAAATCGTTGTGCCGCTTAGCGCTCTTACTTATAAAGATAAGTCTTTTGTTTGGGGAACTGAACAAGAGTCTGCTTTCCAAACCCTCAAGCATAAGCTTTGCAATGCTCCTATTCTCACATTGCCCGACGGTACAACGACTTCATTGTCTACTGTGACGCTTCCAACCTTGGTCTTGGCTGTGTTCTCATGCAACAAGACAAGGTTATAGCTTACGCTTCTCGACAGCTCAAAATCCACGAGAAGAACTATACAACCCATGATCTCGAGCTAGGCGCAGTTGTTTTTGCGTTAAAGATTTGGTGACACTACCTGTATGGTACCAAGTGTACGATCTTCACCGATCACAGGAGTTTACAACACATCTTTGATCAGAAAGAACTCAATATGCGTCAACGCCGATGGGTAGAACTTCTCAACTATAACGACTGTGAGATTCGTTATCACCCAGGCAAAGCTAATGTTGTTGCCGACGCGCTCAGCAGACGGAGTTATTTGCTCAGCATTCGTAATACCCAAGCCCAACATGATCTCAAAACCCTCATCCGCGAAGCCCAACATGCTTGCTTTAATGAACGCACCTTGAAGAAGGAGAGAATCTATCACGACGGAGCTCAGCTTGTCAGCAAAGCGAATGGGATCTTCTATTTTCTGGACCGAATTTGGATCCCCAAGCGGACTGAATTCCGAAAGATTTTAATGGATGAAGCCCACAAATCTTGATATTCTATTCATCCTGGTGCCGATAAAATGTACCAGGATCTTCGTTACAAGTACTGGTGGCCGGGAATGAAAAGGGATATCGCTCTTTACGTTGGGAAGTGCCTGACTTGTGCAAGGGTCAAGGCTGAACATCAAAGGCCCTCTGGCTTACTCGAACAACCCCCAATCCCTATATGGAAATGGGAGAGTATAGCTATGGACTTCATAACAAAGCTTCCGCCCACGTCATCAGGTCACGACAGCATCTTGGTTGTCGTTGATCGTTTGACCAAATCAGCCCACTTTTTGCCAATACGGGAAGACTACAAGGTGGAGCGATTAGCCCAAATCTACACCGACGAGATCATTTGTAATCATGGCACGCCTCGCGACATCATATCTGACCATAATGCTCGGTTTACCTCGTGATTGTGGGAAACGTTTCAAGCAGCTCTTGGTACGTCGCTTAACTTAAGTACCGCATTCCATCCTCAAACCGACGGACAGACTGAAAGAATGATCCGTACTCTTGAAGACATGCTCCGTTCGTGTGTCATAGATTTCGGTGGTAATTGGAACAAATACCTGCCGTTAGTCGAATTCTCGTATAACAACAGTTATCATACCAGCATCCAGATGGCACCATTAGAGGCCTTGTATGGAAGAAGATGTCGATCGCCTATTGTGTGGCACGAGATCGGTCACTTGCAATTAACCGGTCCCAAGTTACTGCAAGAAACGACTGACAAAGTCCTCCAAATTCGAGACAACTTGTTGAAAGCTCGAAGTAGACAGAAAAGTTATGCCGATAAATGACGCAAGCCCCTTGAATTTGACGTTGGCGACTACGTACTCCTAAAGGTATCACCTTGGAAGGGTGTGGTCAGATTCGGCAAGAAAGGGAAACTAGCACCTCGATATGTTGGACCTTTTAAGATTCTGGAAAGGATTGGAAAAGTCGCCTACAGACTCGAACTACCGGAGGAACTTAGTAACGTCCACCCGACTTTCCATGTGTTAAACCTCTGAAAGTGCCTGGATGAGCATGATTTAATTGTACCTCTCGATGACCTCCAAATAAACGAAACGCGGCATTTCGTGGAAAAGCCTGTTGAAATCATGGATCGCCAAACCAAACAGCTCACACGCTCGCGCATTCCTATCGTGAAAGTCCGATGGGAAGGCAACCGAGGCGCAGAGTTCACTTGGGAACTCGAAAGCAATATGAAGGCAAAGTACCCGCAGCTGTTCAAGTGAAAGTCTAGAGAGAGAAAGTTCTCCAACGTGATTCACGGTGTTGTGCAGCTTTCAGCCTAATTTCGGGACGAAATTCCCTAAACAAGGGGAGGCTGTAACACCCCGTGTTTCCGAAAGTCAAAGTCAAAGTCAAAGTCAAAATCGAAGTCAAAGGAAGAGAAGAGCTAATTGCTATCTGAAACTCCTTACTCAATTACTATTTTGACTTCTTTGACTGTAATTAGTCTACTTTATGTTTTCACGTTAGTCGTATTATGTGGAGTAATTAATTACAATCGAAGTAATCGAATGTTTATCGCTACAAACCGCTTTACGAATATGAATAATAGGAAGTAGCAATGCGATAAAGTCAATTAATCAGCAATCGAACTAATCTAATCATCAGCGAACTCGAAACTCGAATTACGCGAATTTTGGTTGTTATTATACGTGTGTGTGTGCCTTATGTGTTACTTGTGCATGTTTATTTATGTTACATGTGGTGATCAATCGAAACGCAATCGAAACTCAATCGAACTCATTTGAAATCGAATTATGATAATTGGTGGAGAAGAGATAGCGCAAGATATAGGTGCTTGTATGTTAGATATAGTGGTTGGGATTAAAAGTAATTTGAATAGGTGACGTGTGCGCGGCAACACATATTTTTACAATGAAATTACACACGATTTGGTTTTAAATTTATAAAAGTGATTATTACTTTTACATCAAAACACACACGAAAGAGGCAAGTGTACCCCGTCATGTATGTAGTAAAGTATCGGTAAGAACCAAGTATCGATCCAAGGAAATGGGTGGAGAAATAGTACTAGACCTTTGTCACTAAACCACCGGTAAAAACATAAGTTGTTTGATTTTTAATAAACTAAAGTAAGCATAAACAAATACTTATAAAACATAGTAGAAAATAGATAAATAGCGTTGCTTAATACACAACCAAAGCATGTCAACTAAGTCGGTTTTGGCACTAGAAGCATTCGGTCAATTTTCCATTTTAAGACAATTAGTATCCCTTTCGGGAATCCTAACATGACAATCATTCGGAAAGCTAAAACGATAAACACACTTTAACCACCTAAAATTGTTCTTTAACGTGCAATTGATAAATGTCTATGAAAATCTCCTAAAAATAAGTTAGTCATCCGTTAGGAGTTTTCTAGCCTCACTTAAACAAGGAAAGCGACACCGATGAACACAATGCAACCACCGAGACAAGCATAAACTAGATTAAATCACAATCGAGTTCATTTTACAAATCTAGAATATAAATCCACCAAGCAAGTAATTTTGGCCGAAACTACTAACTAAGTTAACAATTTATATTAAGAATTCATAACGACACCATTTAACCCGTTAAGGTCCTTACGTGACGGCAAGCTTTCTTGATTAACAATAACTACATTTTATTAAACCACTAACCATTTCTAGTATCATGGTGCCCACATTTTAACCAAGCTAAACTAGTTAACCAAGTTTAAAGTTTACTAATACATGATTAATTAAGCTTCATTTTTCAACTATCTCAACTAACCAAGTACCAATCATCCAACACAATTACTTATAATCAAGAAATCAATATCAATAACAAGGTTGCAAACTAATCATCAAAGATTAACATAGAAAATACTTCCAAATGTCATTGCAAACAAAGATTAACATACTAATGGCTATAATCAAGCAAGGGATTGTTGTGTTTTTGCCCAAAGGCTTACATTAATACATAATAATCAATCTAAATGCTTGAAACTTAACAAAAACATGGAAAGATTTAAGAAACCAAACCATAAACAAGCATATGAATGAGAATCCGGATAGTAATCGAGCTAAACGAGACAATGTGGCTTGAATCTGGGTGAAAGCTAACGCCTCCGGAGCCTGAAAATCGCCTGAATTGCTCTCCAAAATTCCAGAGTTCCGAACAGAATGTTTCTGTTCGTTTTTATATATTTTCGATGCCGCACGGTCGTGCACCGATCGCACGACCATTCACTTTTTGAATTATTGAAGTTACTGTTCATGACATCAGCAGAGTTGACTGGTCTTCGGTCTCGCACGACCGTTCTTTGTATGGCACGACCGTGCGTTTCCGGGATCTTGTTGCACGGACTGATGCACTGGACCGTTCATCACCAGGTTTTGGCTGAACATCGGATCCGCACGGGGTGCAATGTATGGCACGTTCGTGCGTCACAGGGATTGCCTTGCACGCCGTGTTGCACTGGTCGTTCATCACCGGGCTGGTCTTGATATGTCGGAGATCCACGGTCGTTCCTCAGACCGCACGACCGTTCCACTTGCCCAGGTCAGTTTTCTAACAGAATGTTCGCAGCTTCGTCGTTTTGTCCGGAAAGTCCTCGTTTTGACTATCATCTTGTCCGGTATGCTGTTTTAGGCCTGTAAACAAAAGTATACATAATTAAATATCCGAATGACGATTTTACGGCCGAAAACGCATAAAATGGGGGACTAAAATATGTGTAAATTAGCGAATATCAATAGGAAACTCTATCGTACTCGCATCGTCCTCAATCGAAATCGAAGTATCAAAAATCGTCGCATCGAACACTTGAATCGTGCAGCTGATCGATCAGGCTACCAGCCGATCGAACAGCCAACCGATCGGACTGCTGTCCAATCAGACAGGCTGTCCGATCGAGCTGCCTGGCTGATCGGCCAGCACTTTCCTCATTTGGCATCCTATAAATACCCCTGTCATTGTCATCCTTTCCACTTTTGAAAACCTCTGCCCGACCAGCACGCTTAGCTCATCCTTTTCTCAGATTTCTCTCGATTCCGGTAAGATTTCATCCTAAATCTTGTACTTTCTTGATCTACACGCACTCCTACACCTTTCTATCTTTCAAATCTTAACTTTTAACCGTGAAATCATCAAGATTCAAGTATTCTAGGATGATGTCATCATGAGTTCTTGAAGAACTTCATGTTTTGGCCTCAATCCATCAAGAATAACTTGGATCTAGCCGATTTCCACATAAACAAACAAAGATCTTTCAAAGATCTAAACATATACACGGTGAAAAGGATTGAAAGATGGTTTTTCCAACTTTCTTTCAACTCTTTTACACTCAATGCCTTCAAACCGACAGAGAAGGAGCTTGTGCCGACCTACTAATCATTCTAGTAGTTGTGCGGTTCAAGAACCGGATTCTATCCACGAGGTTCACCGATTTCGGATTAAACATTAAACAACCGTCCCGAACAGTTCACTGACCGGGTTTGGTGATTCCTGTCCGATCAGGAGAACCAAGTAGAGACGAGTTTTCTGTTGTTTGACTCGTTCTAAAAAATACCTCGATAAAACGTCAAATAATCAGAATAACCAAGTGTTAGACGAATAGGCCGACCAGGTCAGGGTGCTGACCGATCGGACTGCTGTCCGAACGGACGGCCAGCCGATTGGACAGTCAGCCGATCGACTGGCCTGCCGACCGGCTAACACATGTTTCCACTCTTAATCAATTTATTCTTTTGAAGTTGAGTATTGAACGAACTGTTGTTCGATCGGACTACCGTCCGATTGGATTACTCTTCGGATTATGAGATACTATACTTCAACACTTAATCGATTTTTCATCATGTTCGACGCACTAGGAGTGCCACCCGATCGAACAGTTGTCCGATCAGGTGACACCCTGCTGAGAACTTGTTTTGCTGAGGTACCTAGCCGATTGGGTTGCCAGCCGATCAAACGACCGTCCGATCGACCGACCTGAAAGGTAAAGATACCTCAATGTTTTCAAATGCTACAACAAAAACTTCAAAAGGTCAAACCATCATACTCAAACACATCCTACTCTTAGGAAGAAACAATCCACTCGAACAGCCATCCGATCGGCCTACCGACCGACCGGACAGCTGTCCGAACGGACTGACAAACGAACGGTCAGCCGTCCGATCAGACTACCGTCCGATCGACTAACTTTCCGACCCCCCAACACTTGTTTCCGTTATACACGTTGCTTATCGTTATCCTATCAAACTATTCAGGCTAACCCTACTCTAAAGCGCTCCCTTCAATCCATCAACCGCTGTGAGTATACTCGATCCCTTTTTGCTTTCAGCACTTTTGGGTGTTACATACGTTACTTATACGAAATCACATCGAACACACTACACAACATATTAAACGCTAACCGTTACCGCATGTATTACGTGACTGAATGAATGCTTGTTGTTATGTTTACATGTGGAATGTTGTCTACCTGCCTTAATGACGATAGTACTATAGTTTGGACTCAGCACCCGTTCATACGGGGGTTGTTAAGGACAATTACTTGCATGGATTACGGTGGTAATCATGTATTGCGAACTGCCTCGGGCAGTCAACCCGCAGTCATTGGTATCGATAGATCCATGTCGATAATTAACATGCTTCGTTTTCCTCTGTGTACGTGCTGGTTATGCGTAAACTATATCGAACCCTATTATGTTATTATCAAACTTGTATGCTCACCTTTACATTTTATGTATTGACTTTATTTTAACGTATGTGACAGGTGTTTAAGATGCTTATCTGCTAGGAAAGCGAGGCTAGAATAAAGCTCTAGAGCCCAACAAATAGTTGTTTGTAGTGGTCAAATTAAGGGTCTCTAGAAGCAGATAAACAATTGCTGTTTATTTAACTCTGAGTTATCGGAACAGAATATTTGCCTCGATTTTTGTCTGTAATAATTTATTTTACTGTTTGAGATACGGTATGGGACGTATTATTTAAAATGAATACTAATGATAAATGTTATGGAAACTTCTGGACAATCTGTTTCGTTCAGTGCCATGCCCTGATGATTCTGCCATCGGTTGGGGTGTGACAATATTACTTGTAGATTGTTTTAATTTTCTGTTCAAGTTTCAGCTTCTCGCTGAAGTTTGTTTGATGTTTTTTTTGTAAAGTCAATTGTGTTTAACGAATAAGAAATGTAAATTTATATTTTAAAAGATTTTGTTTGAATTTGTTTATTCTTCTGTTACAGAGGCTCGAAAAGGTGGAAAACTTTCTATTGATTTTGATAGCGATACGGATATCCAGGAATGTACAAGCGCAAGTGCTCAGTCGGGATCAAAGAGTTTGAGCCATTTGTTAGAACAGTTATATGAACAGAGGTGTTTTTTTTTTAATCACTGATATTTTAGTCTTGAAGTTTTCTTTTTGATGGTTAGAACATATTTATTGGGTTTAATTATTGATTAATTATTCAGCTCTTTATGGGGTCTACGAGTAAGTCTTACACTTTCTGAGATTATTCAGAGATCTAGCCTTGGTTTTGAATACCAATTTTATGAAAAAAAATCGGTATATTTATTTTCTACATAACATGTTCACATTTTCTGAGATTATTCAGAGATCTAGCCTTGGTTTTGAATACCAATTTTATGAAAAAAAATCGGTATATTTATTTTCTACATAACATGTTCCCCGTAATTATAATTTGTCTTTTTGTACTTCTTCAATAAGAGTTATTAGTATGCTATAGGTGCATGTTTATCACATACCAGTTTTAAGTAAAGAATCGTTAGAACTTTATAAAACCTTGTACATTTTGCTTTAAATGTAATGCATAAGGCTGTTATATTACCTTCTGTCCATTCTCCTTCTAATTCCTATTATATTATAATGTGTTATGTGGTTCTCATGGTTTTCGACTTAAAACTGGTTCAATAATGAACATGTCCCTATGCCTATAATACAAAATAGTTTTACAATGAGATTAATGTTCTTTGTTTTAATAAACTTATTGGCTGTTGAGGCCCTTGGTAAGTCACCCTCTTTAGCTGTAATATATAAATGTTCATAAAACTTTTTTTTATTCCACCCGATTTCCCCTTTCCCCAGGATTACTAGCTATCAACGTTAGTTGTTGTTTTGGGGAAATCAATTATGAACTATATAAAGAATCAGCTCCTGTTCTTTCAGAAGCTCTCAAAACCGAGTCTCAATGAAAGAAGTTAAAATTAGTATGCCCTCTACCAATTTTATGATCTTCTACTTTTTGTTTTTTTGTTTTATACTTATCGTTGCTGATTCAAGACTTTGGTAGATCTTGGATAGTTTAGCTATTATCACTTTTGTTGGGGGAAATGAATTAGACAAGACCAAAAGATGTACGCACAATATTTGGGATTTAATGCACTAAAGAGCAGATAGTTAGGCATGTTACATCATCATTGTAATTATTAAGGCATGGAATACCTACAAAGAATAGAGAGACTTTGAGGAGCTCAAATTATCATTCATTCAATTTTAGAATAGAATCGGCGTACTTGCGAGTGTTGTTAGCCTCAATGTGTATTACAGATGTTTGGGTGTTGTTTCTTTTATTTTCTTTCCCATTTGTAGAGTGGAGTAGTGCCGGCCGCTGATGAGTATCCAACTACAGAAAGACAAGAGAACACGATCCCTGAAATGTGTTGTTAACAAAACCACTTACACAACTACTGAAACTGACCCGACAAGTTCGTCCACTCCTGTCACCGCAGTTAACACACCCTACCCAACAACACCAGCCCAGAAAGGAAGCATGGAAACCTTAGTAAAGAGACAGCTGCGATTCCCTGGTAAGCCAAAAAAAATTGCACAAATACATAATAAAAACACCGATATCAGGCATGTGTTCACTTACAGATTCAGATCCACCTCCAAAAAGGCAAGGTAACGGCGGAATGGCAGACTAAAACATGAATCATTGAAGACGTCCCTTTTGTCCGCCTAAAAGAAGATACAAAGGTGGGTTCGTAGTCTAGAACAAGAATCGCTCAACTCATTTCTTTTGTACAAATCATGCCTAAAAATACAACAAATCTTTGACTTCCTACTAACTACATTATTGCTATGTGTATAAGCGGCGCAAAGGATTACCATAGATCAACATGTAACTAAAGGTAAATTGTATGTTAATGACTAGAAGTTGTACGCCTAGATATCCCAAGTTTTGTTTGCTGTATATATAAACAACACTGTAATGAGTTAATGATAAACTATTATTAACATGTCGAATGCTTGTAGTCGTACCTAAATGAATCTCACTTGTAATGTCGCACAACGCGCCACAACGAATACCCCTAGTTTTATTAAATTGCTTCGTTTACAAACTCATATTAGTTAGATTATAATTGTTTATTTTTTATAAGACTAATGAGAGAGATTGTGTAAATGCACGTAATGTGATGAAGTGCTGGATGTGTCAAGCTTGAAGATTACAAGGGTCTTTTGTGTTAACTTGTAATAGTTTGATAGTATTATGATGATTCTGGATTATGTAATGGTTGTAAGTTCCAATTTTATATGTTAAAATGTAAACATCTTGATATTTAATTTTGGTTCGGGTTTATGTTTATATCCCCGGAACTGATGTGTTCCGGAGTATGGATGTTGTATATATATGGTTGTATGCAGTAATAGAATATACTTTTTGAAAAACATTCTTGTGCAGGAAATCTTTTAGAGAGAGAAACCCTAGTACAGCTGTGTGTGTTTTCTACTGTGTGTTTCCTACAAATATGAGAATACTCTGTGTATTCTCAGGTTGTTTATCTTCTATCTTCTACTCCTTCTAATCCTTAATCTACGCGGTGTGTTCTCGTGGTAATTTCCGCATACCTCGCATGTGTGTTGCGAGAGAAAGATCCTTATCGAGAGGGATATGTCACACCCCGATTTCCGGTGGGCCCGGGTGGTGGGTTTATGCATGACGATTGATAACAGTTTCACAATTTGCAGTGGAAGATAGAGTAATAAACATAAAGGCTTGAAATTTAATAAATAAAATTTATAATAAGTTGTTTGATACTATTCCCACAAGGTAGGATCAGAATAAAAGTGACTTAGGACATCATAGGCCTTTAAGCAGTGGAGTCGCAAATTCTAAAGCTTTTTCTTGACCGAACCGTTTCCAACCTATAATTAAGTTCGTTACCTACGGTTTAATCTTTTGAAAATACGTCAGTTTTCACTGGTAAATACAATTAACCGACTTGTTTTGTAAATCATTTTATAAATCATTTAATGTATATATATCATGTAACACATGGGTAATCATTCAGTATTTGTTGGGATAGATTTCTTGTCACTAGTTTTACTTGCTTGTCAATACAGCCGGGGACCAGAAATCTATGCCGGTAAACTAAGACCTAGACTAGACACTCTAAGTTTTAAATTTATAAACTAAGACTCTCTAAAACCTATACCACATAACCGACAAGTGCAGCGATCAAAGTAGTAAAGCTTAAGTAAGTCCGAGTATTGAACCCATGAGGCTCTATTGATTACGTTAACTAGACTCGATTACTTATCTACTGACTCGACTTAATTGTTTTTGTGTTTTGAGGGGGAGTTTCTAATAACCTAATGCAATTAATTATAATTATCTAAAGCTGATTAAGACACGAACTAAGACTGAGGACTGAGATCAGAAGATGGGAAAACACTACCTTGGTTAGAATCCAACACATGAAAACACTACCTAGGTTATAGAACTAATTGTGGAAACCGGGATCTCGAGATACTACACTTAAAGGATGACCTAAAGGATCCTCGACCCTTCTCGATAAGAAACCTATGGAAACCTAAAAGCCATTAAACTACTGGTTTCGTGGATTCCCTCACAGGCTTTCCTACTCTAATAATAAAGTACCCTCTAGACAATCTACCTCACAGCGCGAAAGTGATAGGTAAGTATGGAATCCTGATCAGACTCGATAAGCAAGTAGTGAAAGGTAAACTAGGAAGATCTTCTTACACAGCCTCTTACCATAGCAATCTAACAACCTAAATAAACCGATAATCTCTCACCTCACAGATATTAAGATTAGTTAAACACCTAGACCTATTCAACGCACGATTATAACTTCTATGGATACAATGTCTACACACCATAAACAACTAAAAAAACACAATAATTGATCTAACGTGAACCTATAACTGAAAGATATTCAACAAGGAAACATGTGAAGTTAAGAATCATGCAATCAAACAAGTCTAGGTACGCGTATACATTAAATCATAGAAACTAAGCCTTTACTTTGTTAATTATACCACACACATAATTCAAAACCAATAAAAATCCAAACTTTCATGTGTATTCATCTTAAACCTTGGTGGTAACAATGGTTAGCAAAGAATCATCATCCAAAACAGTAACAAGTTCATCAACATAAAGCAAACCATGTCCAAAACGTATAAAAAACACAAAGTTAAAGATAAATAACGAACTAATCGTTTGCTAGAGTGAAAATCACGAACCCACAATGTCAAAATCGATCCCAGCACCTTCTTTCCACCCAAAATCACCTATAGAACCTCTAAAATTCGTCTAGGATAAGTTTGTTTCATATTAGGGTTAATTGTGGCATAAATAGGCTTAAAGATAAAGATTTTCGTGTTGATAAGGCGTGTCCTCGTGTCGCGCGGGGATGATATGGGTTCGTCGCTGCACGGCCCGACCAACATCCGTACTGAGAAAACTATTTTCATCATAACTTCTTCGTTTCAACTTCGTTTTCTTCAACGTTTTCGACTACAATTTCGTAATTCAATTCCTTATCATCTTATCTTATTAAATATCCATTTAAATTCCATGAGAATCCTTCACTAAGCCCAAACCTTCCCCTGAGTGCTAGTTTCTTTAACGTTTTACCTCGTTTTAGCTCGTTTTTGCTCCATATGCACACGAACACCTGTAAAACCCATATAGAACTAAGTACAACCCAAAAACATACAAAAACGAATACACATTAACTAATATGGTGTACAAAATACACGGGAAAAAATATGTGTTTTACACCACATTAGGCTCCCATTTGAATTATGTTCACCTGGCATAGGGAACAAATGAATTCTTCAAGACTTCTATGCGAAGATCTTCGCCCAAATGTTGGAAACTTGAAGATTCCAACTTGCTCAGAGCATCCGCAGGCTTGTTTTCACTTCTGGTGATATGTATCACTTTGAATGATTGAAAATGTTGTGTGAGCTCGTTTGCTTGTTCAACATACAAGGCCATAGTAGAGTTTTTGGCCTCGTAGAGGCCATTAAATCGAATCAACATGCGTTTCCAGGTTGCGGATCCCCATTTTGTGTGCCAGGCGTAACCTCGCAAGAAAACTCTCATACCCCGCCTCGTTGTTAGTGTTTTTCAAATCTAGGCGGATTGCGTAGGTGAATTCTTGCTTGTCTTGGTTGATGAGGCGCAGTCCTGCACCCACAACATTTTCATTTGAGGCCCCGTCAGTGTATAAAGACCAAATATTCAAGGTGTGCGGGATGGGTTTTTGTCACACCCCCAAAATCCCACCTGCGGAGTACTACCGCTTGGAGGCGTGACTGACCAGGATCCAGCCACCAATCATACTGAACAAGCATATAAGTAGTTATAAAAGTTTAACCATCACGATTGGTGTTCCAAAACAAATAAGTTTAAGTTGCAAGCGGAAGCATAAGTTTAAAGTTATAACATAAATTCCAAAAGTTTCAAGTTTAACATAGTCTTGTAGCAATCCCTGTCCCACAACGATCCTCCTCCATGCAAGCTCCAGTTGAGTACCTATGGTCCTGCAAAGCATGTAGTAACGAGTCAACAACTAGTTGAGTGAGTTCACGGGTGGGCGTTCGTTTTAGTTGTTTTCGAAAACAGTTTACTTTATCTGGCATACTGCCGTGGGGGTTACCCCATAGTTTAAAAACGTGACATGTTCGTTCCCAGTTACTCCGGCACTCCGGCCGTGGGGGCTACCCCATGTAGTTATCAGGCATTTCGGCCGTGGGGGCTACCCCATGTACATCATCTGGCTCTCCAGCCGTGGGGGCTACCCCATGTGTATACTAGACTCGTTACCGTATCGATTGCTGACTGTAGTCATGTTTATGTGCCCTGAAAACATCAATGTCTATCATCATTGACGTGCCCCAGATCCATTAGTTCACGCCCGTCCTCTGCGGCACGGTGTGAGGCTTGTCAGACCTAAATAGCGCTATCTAACTAATGACCCGCTCGCCATTGGCCCGGCGATTAGTCGATACAAAAAGGAGGGACTTCGTGATAGAGTTTTAGTCTAGTACGTTTATCCGTCCATCCGGACGAGGAATCACATTCCTGAACCACTGACGTCCTACCCAAGGTAGACGAGGAATCCACGTTCCTTAACCCCGTTCCCATCCCAGGGAATCCCATGCTTTGTAAAGGGTGTGAACTCACCTTGGTTTGCTCGGCAGTTAATCACAGAAAGTCAATCAAGTCGCAAGTAGTCAATAACGTCCTAACACGGATATCACGTATAATCAGATTCGAACCAAGTAGTGCACAAATGTTCAACACGTTTGGCAAGCACGTTTAGCAGTAACAATTAACAGTCAACAGTAGCACATACGGTTCACAAGTTCAGCCCAACTACTTAGGCCCAAACACGTAAAAGCGGTTAACACAGAAGCCCATCAGTCTGGCCCATTAACTAAGGCCCAAAAGTGTGGTCTCGAGTCGCAACCGGACTCGCAAGCATGGTCTCGAGTCATGCTGTGTGTTGATCATGGAGGGTTGCGAGTCGCAACCGGTGTCGCAACCATGGTTTCGGTTCATCATGCTGAGGTCTCGAGTCGCAACGGGACTCGTAACCTGTGGTCTCGGCTGGTCCTGTTATGGTTGCGAGTCGCAACCGCGTGGTCTCGAGTCATCACGCTGTGGTTGCGAGTCGCAACCGGGTGATTGCGAGTCGGTAGCAGTCGTTTTCAAGTTCACGTGTTGATGCAGATGTAGTCAGATTAGTGGTACAATATAATCAGGCCCAAATCCGGAAATAACCAATAGAATCCCACTAACATATTTCCTAATCAGGCTATTAGTCAAAGATGGATCAAAATCACAAGGGTTTTCAATCTTCAACTATCATTCAAAGTGTTCTTCACATATTCAAACATGTGTTCATCAAGTTCATAACATATTAATCACTTGTTCAACCAACCCTATGAACAACAATCAAAATACAATTTACTATCATGCATCCTATATGACAAACATGTTCATTAGCCGATTTGTTTAGTATAAACACCCAACTTTTCGGATCCAAATCCAAGTGCAACCAATATCATCATTCACCTTTTAACATACAATGAATCTATTTTCAACATCAAGCATTTAGACACAAAATATCACAACTCATCTTATAACATATGTTAACCGGTTATCAACATTGTGCATATTAGAATCATCATAAACATCAAGAACATCATGTAATCTCTAACCATAAACATCATCTTATTCATTTATCACAAAACACAACAAAAATCAACCATAAACATGAGAGATACTAACCGGTTGGTGAGGTGTGTGTGTTGATCCAAAGTTCCAAATCCGAGAGTTCTTGTGCCAACCGAGTGGATCCGAGAGTCTTGGAAATGTGTTTGTGTGCTAGAGTTCTAGTGGGAGAGAAGATAGAAGTGTGTGTGTGTTCTTGTTCAACAAATGGCAAAAACTAACTAAGTGTGGTGTATTTATAGTCAAGTTCCAAGTGTGTGCCCCAAAGGGCTTGTAAATCGGTTAAGGGGTCACGGCCCAATGGCCCAACCGGCCAAAGGTTCTCGGCCCAAGGCCCAAAACCGATTACTGTACACTCGAGACCTCATGGTCTCGAGTCGGGTTCTTGGTTCTCGGGTTGGGTTCTCGGTTCACATAAAACACGTACACATATATATACAAATGCACACATAACAAAGCACTTATCACATAAAAAGGTTCACGTTTATCATTAAGTTTAACCATTCAACTAATCACATAATGTACAAGTATATCGCATCAAGACACAACGAAGGTTCTAGGTTTCGAGTTGTCACATCATCCCCAAGTTGAAAGAAATTTCGTCCCGAAATTTGACGGCACTCACTGAGGAAGCTAGTTAGGTTGCAAGGTTTTCCCGGTTTTCCTGGGGTGTCACATCCACCCCCCGTTGATCTGGAATTTCGTCCCGAAATTCCGTAGCTTCAGCCTCAGTAGCGTTTGTACTGTTCTCAAACAGTTGGGGATACTTTTGTTTCATCCGATCTTCGCGCTCCCAGGTAAACTCTGGGCCGCGACGTGAGTTCCAACGAACTCGAACAAGAGGTATTCTAGTGCTCTTGAGGACCTTAACATCCCGGTCCGTGATCTCGACAGGTTCTTCGACGAATTTCAGCTGTTCGTCGATCGTAAGTTCCTTCAGAGGAACTACGTGCGTCTCATCTGACAGACACTTCTTCAGATTCGACACATGGAAAACGTTGTGAACTGCACCGAGTTCTGCTGGTAATCTCAGTCTGTAGGCCACCTTGCCTATTTTCTCAAGAATTTCAAAAGGTCCAACGTACCGTGGGTTGAGTTTGCCGCGTTTACCAAAACGAACCACACCCTTCCAGGGTGAAACTTTGAGTAATACCCGCTCCCCAACCTGGAGCTCAAGTGGTTTCCTGCCCTTATCGGCGTATGCCTTCTGACGGTCACGAGCGGCCGCCATGCGTTGTCGTATTTGAGCAATCCGCTCAGTAGTGTCTACCACATGTTCTGGACCAGTGATCTGACTATCCCCCACTTCTGCCCAACAGAGGGGTGACCGGCATTTACGTCCGTACAATGCCTCAAACGGAGCAGCTTTAATGCTGGTGTGGTAGCTGTTATTATACGAGAATTCCACGAGTGGCAGATGCCTTTCCCAGCTGTTGCCAAAGTCGATTACACAAGCGCGAAGCATGTCTTCTAATGTCTGAATAGTACGCTCGGACTGCCCGTCCGTCTGTGGGTGATACGCTGTGCTCATATCAAGACGTGAGCCAAAAGACTTGTGCATTGCCTGCCACAGTTCCGAAGTAAAACGTGCATCTCGATCAGAGATAATAGAGGTGGGCACCCCGTGCCTCGATACAACTTCCTTGAGGTATATTTCCGCCAGAGTGGAGAACTTATCCGTTTCCTTGATTGCCAAGAAGTGTGCGGATTTCGTGAGTCGATCCACGATCACCCAGATAGTATCGTTTCCGCGCTGTGATCTAGGTAGGCCAGTAACAAAATCCATGGAAATTTGCTCCCATTTCCATTGTGGTATCTCGGGTTGCTGAAGTAGGCCTGAAGGTTTCTGATATTCTGTCTTGACTCGCGCACAAGTCAAACACTTGCTGACGTAAGTTGCTATATGGGCCTTCATGCTAGGCCACCAATACGTAGTTTTAATGTCGTGGTACATCTTGTCCGAACCAGGGTGTACCGAGTAGCGAGATTTGTGTGCTTCATCCATCACAAGTTCTCGTAAGTCGCCATAGAGTGGGACCCAAATGCGTCCTGTTACATAATAAGCACCGTCTTCCTTCTGTTCTAAGCGTTGTCTTGACCCGCGTAGAGCTTCAGCTCTAACGTTCTCTAGTTTTAGTGCTTCTATCTGAGCAGCTCGTATTTGCGAAGGTAGACTAGAATGGATCGTGAGTTGTAAAGCTCTTACACGCTTAGGCGTAGTGTCCTTTCGACTCAGGGCGTCCGCCACTACATTGGCCTTGCCCGGGTGATACCTGATAGAGCACTCGTAGTCATTCAGCAGCTCGACCCATCATCGCTGCCGCATATTCAGTTCCTTCTGCTTGAATATGTGTTCTAAACTTCTGTGGTCGGTGTAGATGGCGCACTTGGTTCCGTACATGTAATGCCGCCATAGTTTAAGTGCAAAAACAACAGCTCCCAGCTCTAAATCATGCGTAGTGTAGTTCTTCTCGTGAACTTTGAGTTGTCGTGAGGCGTAGGCTATGACTTTATCTCGTTGCATCAATACACAACCAAGACCTTGAATTGATGCATCACAGTAAACCACAAAATCTTCTGTGCCCTCTGGCAATGAAAGGATAGGTGCACTGCAAAGTCTATCCTTTAGATGCTGAAAAGCTAACTCTTGTGCATTTCCCCAATGATAAACAACGCCTTTCTGCGTTAGTAGGGTGAGAGGCTGCGCGATCTTAGAAAAATCCTTAATGAACCTCCTGTAGTAACCTGCCAATCCCAAGAATTGGCGAATCTCCTTTGGTGTGCGAGGCGCAGGCCAGTTCTTAATAGAGTCCACTTTGGATGGATCAACGTGAATCCCATCCTTGTTCACCACATGCCCTAGGAAATGGACTTCACGAAGCCAGAAGTCGCATTTCGAGAACTTTGCGTAAAGCTGTTCCTTCCGGAGGAGTTCCAAAATAAGTCGTAGATGTTGTTCGTGTTCCTCTTTACTCTTAGAATAGATCAGGATGTCGTCGATGAAGACTATAACAAACTTGTCCAGGTACGGTTTGCACACTCGATTCATCAAATCCATAAAAACTGCCGGTGCGTTCGTCAGCCCAAACGGCATGACCAAAAACTCATAGTGCCCATATCGAGTCCTAAAGGCCGTCTTAGAGACATCCTCTTCCCGAACTCTCAACTGGTGATATCCCGATCTCAGATCGATCTTTGAGTAGTAACTCGACCCCTGCAACTGGTCGAACAAGTCGTCAATACGCGGTAGAGGATAACGATTCTTCACAGTCACTTTGTTGAGTTCGCGATAGTCGATACACATTCTGAAGGTACCGTCCTTCTTCTTCACAAATAACACTGGAGCTCCCCAAGGCGATGAGCTAGGACGAATGAAACCCTTATCCAAGAGTTCTTGTAGTTGCGTGGAGAGTTCTTCCAACTCTGATGGCGCTAAACGATAAGGTGCACGGGCTACAGGCGCGGCTCCAGGAGCTAGATCAATCTGAAACTCGACTTGGCGATGGGGCGGAAGACCAGGTAATTCCTCAGGGAATACCTCAGGATAGTCGCGTACAACGGGAAAATCTTCTAGCTTCTTCTCCTTTTCTGTGGTATCAGTAACTAGAGCCAAAATCGCTGTGTGGCCCTTTCGTAAGCATTTCTGGGCTTTAAGAAGAGAGATGATGTTCTCAACAGCACTTCTCTTGTCGCCACGTATCATGAGAGGTTCACCACCTAAACCAGGAATACGAACGATCTTCTCGTTGCAAAGAATCTCTGCTCGGTGTTGGGATAACCAATCCATCCCAATGACAACGTCGAAACTACCCAAGACAATAGGAATAAGATCGATGGCGAAGGTCTGGTTAGCGAGAATAAGCTGGCAACCCTTGACTACGTGTGAGGCTTCCAAATTCTTACCATTAGCTAGCTCTACAGTGTGCTTGTCGTTCAGGGGTGTAGGAATACGCTTAAGCATCTTACTAACTTCTAGTGACACATAGCTAGTATCGGCACCCGAATCAAATAAGACTGTAACATAAAAGTCGTCGAGAAGGAACTTACCCGTCACCACGTTGGGATCATTCCTTGCTTCACCTTGACCAATCACGAACACTCGTCCCCTAGCACCATTGTTGTTGTTGTTCCCATTGTTACCATTCCCTTGATTGTTGTTGTTCTGGTTCAGTTGGGGACAATCCTTCTTGAAGTGGCCTTCAGCTCCACACTGAAAGCACCCTTTGTTGTTACCCTGCTGCTGTCGCTGGTTCTGCTGAGGTTGCTGACGATTCTGGTTGGCGGGGTATGCGCTCCTGCAATCCTTTGCAACATGACCAGGCTTGTTGCATCGATGACAGTTGCCCCTGGTGCATTGCCCACTGTGGTGTAGGTTGCAACGATTGCATTTGGGGTGATTTCCTTTGTATCCACCGTGACTTTGACCACCAGACGACTGCTGACTGGGGCTCTTGTGATCGTCCGTCTTTCTCTGCTGAGACTGAGTTTGCACCGAAGTTGAACCCCTGCTTGAAGTTCCATCCCATTTCCGTTTATCCCCACTAGAAGCACCAGAAGTAGTTGCAGCACCTATACGCTTCGGTAACTTGTTCTGCTCCACCGCTTGGTCAGTGAGACGGTGAGCCAACTGTACAACCTGCTGGATAGTAGTCAACCTCGCTGAAGTCACATGACTTTGGATCTCTGGCACCAAGCCCTTGAGATAGAGTTCAATTCGCTTGTAGGGAGGATCCACCATAGTAGGACACAACAAGGCAAGCTCATGCGATCTCTTAGTGTATGCCTCAATTTCTGATCCCGACATCTTAAGATTGTAGAACTCATCTTCCAGTTTGTGAATGTCGTCACGACTGCAGTATTCCTCCCTGATCATTTCCTTGAAGTTTTCCCATGGGGTGGCGTTGGCAGCAACCAACCCTAACATCTGCACTTGAGCATTCCACCACGTGAGAGCCAAACCCTCGAGAGTACCAGTAGCATACTTCACCCTGCGCGCTTCAGGGCATTCACACATTTCGAACACAGACTCCAGTTTCTCAAACCAGTGTAGGAGACCTACTGCTCCTTCAGTTCCGCTAAAGTTCGTGGGTCGACAGTCCATAAAGGTCTTAAAAGTGCACACCGGTGCCTGAGCATACTGACCTAAGGTATGTGAAAGAAAGACAGAGTTTAACACAAAGGTTGGTTCACGAGAGTAGGATCCAAATGATCCTAGAACAATTTCGGACTGCAGGATATACCTCCTGCGTGTGCAGCTGCGAGCGCTGCGGCAACTCGTTCGTTGATCAAAGCCGTCAACTGGGCTTGTGTCATGTTAACGCGTCCAGACATGGTTCTTCATAACAAGAGTAATACGTGTGAGAAAGGTTCGCGAAAGCACGATAGTAGGACAGAGTAAGCACGCACGTGTTCAAACAACAGTAGCTATACTAATCAAGCATACCATGAGCAATGTACTACGCAACTAACAAGTAGGCAATATACATACATCGTATTACCTAAAGCGTCGAGCCTTGCATGAGGAGCGAAGTGTTGTTGTGGACCGTTGAGCACTAAACCGGTTATAGTCTGGTTTTAACAAAAACGTTTCTCCTTTATTAAAACCAAGTTCACTATAACCAATGGCTCTGATACCAATCTGTCACACCCCCAAAATCCCACCTGCGGAGTACTACCGCTTGGAGGCGTGACTGACCAGGATCCAGCCACCAATCATACTGAACAAGCATATAAGTAGTTATAAAAGTTTAACCATCACGATTGGTGTTCCAAAACAAATAAGTTTAAGTTGCAAGCGGAAGCATAAGTTTAAAGTTATAACATAAATTCCAAAAGTTTCAAGTTTAACATAGTCTTGTAGCAATCCCTGTCCCACAACGATCCTCCTCCATGCAAGCTCCAGTTGAGTACCTATGGTCCTGCAAAGCATGTAGTAACGAGTCAACAACTAGTTGAGTGAGTTCACGGGTGGGCGTTCGTTTTAGTTGTTTTCGAAAACAGTTTACTTTATCTGGCATACTGCCGTGGGGGTTACCCCATAGTTTAAAAACGTGACATGTTCGTTCCCAGTTACTCCGGCACTCCGGCCGTGGGGGCTACCCCATGTAGTTATCAGGCATTTCGGCCGTGGGGGCTACCCCATGTACATCATCTGGCTCTCCAGCCGTGGGGGCTACCCCATGTGTATACTAGACTCGTTACCGTATCGATTGCTGACTGTAGTCATGTTTATGTGCCCTGAAAACATCAATGTCTATCATCATTGACGTGCCCCAGATCCATTAGTTCACGCCCGTCCTCTGCGGCACGGTGTGAGGCTTGTCAGACCTAAATAGCGCTATCTAACTAATGACCCGCTCGCCATTGGCCCGGCGATTAGTCGATACAAAAAGGAGGGACTTCGTGATAGAGTTTTAGTCTAGTACGTTTATCCGTCCATCCGGACGAGGAATCACATTCCTGAACCACTGACGTCCTACCCAAGGTAGACGAGGAATCCACGTTCCTTAACCCCGTTCCCATCCCAGGGAATCCCATGCTTTGTAAAGGGTGTGAACTCACCTTGGTTTGCTCGGCAGTTAATCACAGAAAGTCAATCAAGTCGCAAGTAGTCAATAACGTCCTAACACGGATATCACGTATAATCAGATTCGAACCAAGTAGTGCACAAATGTTCAACACGTTTGGCAAGCACGTTTAGCAGTAACAATTAACAGTCAACAGTAGCACATACGGTTCACAAGTTCAGCCCAACTACTTAGGCCCAAACACGTAAAAGCGGTTAACACAGAAGCCCATCAGTCTGGCCCATTAACTAAGGCCCAAAAGTGTGGTCTCGAGTCGCAACCGGACTCGCAAGCATGGTCTCGAGTCATGCTGTGTGTTGATCATGGAGGGTTGCGAGTCGCAACCGGTGTCGCAACCATGGTTTCGGTTCATCATGCTGAGGTCTCGAGTCGCAACGGGACTCGTAACCTGTGGTCTCGGCTGGTCCTGTTATGGTTGCGAGTCGCAACCGCGTGGTCTCGAGTCATCACGCTGTGGTTGCGAGTCGCAACCGGGTGATTGCGAGTCGGTAGCAGTCGTTTTCAAGTTCACGTGTTGATGCAGATGTAGTCAGATTAGTGGTACAATATAATCAGGCCCAAATCCGGAAATAACCAATAGAATCCCACTAACATATTTCCTAATCAGGCTATTAGTCAAAGATGGATCAAAATCACAAGGGTTTTCAATCTTCAACTATCATTCAAAGTGTTCTTCACATATTCAAACATGTGTTCATCAAGTTCATAACATATTAATCACTTGTTCAACCAACCCTATGAACAACAATCAAAATACAATTTACTATCATGCATCCTATATGACAAACATGTTCATTAGCCGATTTGTTTAGTATAAACACCCAACTTTTCGGATCCAAATCCAAGTGCAACCAATATCATCATTCACCTTTTAACATACAATGAATCTATTTTCAACATCAAGCATTTAGACACAAAATATCACAACTCATCTTATAACATATGTTAACCGGTTATCAACATTGTGCATATTAGAATCATCATAAACATCAAGAACATCATGTAATCTCTAACCATAAACATCATCTTATTCATTTATCACAAAACACAACAAAAATCAACCATAAACATGAGAGATACTAACCGGTTGGTGAGGTGTGTGTGTTGATCCAAAGTTCCAAATCCGAGAGTTCTTGTGCCAACCGAGTGGATCCGAGAGTCTTGGAAATGTGTTTGTGTGCTAGAGTTCTAGTGGGAGAGAAGATAGAAGTGTGTGTGTGTTCTTGTTCAACAAATGGCAAAAACTAACTAAGTGTGGTGTATTTATAGTCAAGTTCCAAGTGTGTGCCCCAAAGGGCTTGTAAATCGGTTAAGGGGTCACGGCCCAATGGCCCAACCGGCCAAAGGTTCTCGGCCCAAGGCCCAAAACCGATTACTGTACACTCGAGACCTCATGGTCTCGAGTCGGGTTCTTGGTTCTCGGGTTGGGTTCTCGGTTCACATAAAACACGTACACATATATATACAAATGCACACATAACAAAGCACTTATCACATAAAAAGGTTCACGTTTATCATTAAGTTTAACCATTCAACTAATCACATAATGTACAAGTATATCGCATCAAGACACAACGAAGGTTCTAGGTTTCGAGTTGTCACATCATCCCCAAGTTGAAAGAAATTTCGTCCCGAAATTTGACGGCACTCACTGAGGAAGCTAGTTAGGTTGCAAGGTTTTCCCGGTTTTCCTGGGGTGTCACATCCACCCCCCGTTGATCTGGAATTTCGTCCCGAAATTCCGTAGCTTCAGCCTCAGTAGCGTTTGTACTGTTCTCAAACAGTTGGGGATACTTTTGTTTCATCCGATCTTCGCGCTCCCAGGTAAACTCTGGGCCGCGACGTGAGTTCCAACGAACTCGAACAAGAGGTATTCTAGTGCTCTTGAGGACCTTAACATCCCGGTCCGTGATCTCGACAGGTTCTTCGACGAATTTCAGCTGTTCGTCGATCGTAAGTTCCTTCAGAGGAACTACGTGCGTCTCATCTGACAGACACTTCTTCAGATTCGACACATGGAAAACGTTGTGAACTGCACCGAGTTCTGCTGGTAATCTCAGTCTGTAGGCCACCTTGCCTATTTTCTCAAGAATTTCAAAAGGTCCAACGTACCGTGGGTTGAGTTTGCCGCGTTTACCAAAACGAACCACACCCTTCCAGGGTGAAACTTTGAGTAATACCCGCTCCCCAACCTGGAGCTCAAGTGGTTTCCTGCCCTTATCGGCGTATGCCTTCTGACGGTCACGAGCGGCCGCCATGCGTTGTCGTATTTGAGCAATCCGCTCAGTAGTGTCTACCACATGTTCTGGACCAGTGATCTGACTATCCCCCACTTCTGCCCAACAGAGGGGTGACCGGCATTTACGTCCGTACAATGCCTCAAACGGAGCAGCTTTAATGCTGGTGTGGTAGCTGTTATTATACGAGAATTCCACGAGTGGCAGATGCCTTTCCCAGCTGTTGCCAAAGTCGATTACACAAGCGCGAAGCATGTCTTCTAATGTCTGAATAGTACGCTCGGACTGCCCGTCCGTCTGTGGGTGATACGCTGTGCTCATATCAAGACGTGAGCCAAAAGACTTGTGCATTGCCTGCCACAGTTCCGAAGTAAAACGTGCATCTCGATCAGAGATAATAGAGGTGGGCACCCCGTGCCTCGATACAACTTCCTTGAGGTATATTTCCGCCAGAGTGGAGAACTTATCCGTTTCCTTGATTGCCAAGAAGTGTGCGGATTTCGTGAGTCGATCCACGATCACCCAGATAGTATCGTTTCCGCGCTGTGATCTAGGTAGGCCAGTAACAAAATCCATGGAAATTTGCTCCCATTTCCATTGTGGTATCTCGGGTTGCTGAAGTAGGCCTGAAGGTTTCTGATATTCTGTCTTGACTCGCGCACAAGTCAAACACTTGCTGACGTAAGTTGCTATATGGGCCTTCATGCTAGGCCACCAATACGTAGTTTTAATGTCGTGGTACATCTTGTCCGAACCAGGGTGTACCGAGTAGCGAGATTTGTGTGCTTCATCCATCACAAGTTCTCGTAAGTCGCCATAGAGTGGGACCCAAATGCGTCCTGTTACATAATAAGCACCGTCTTCCTTCTGTTCTAAGCGTTGTCTTGACCCGCGTAGAGCTTCAGCTCTAACGTTCTCTAGTTTTAGTGCTTCTATCTGAGCAGCTCGTATTTGCGAAGGTAGACTAGAATGGATCGTGAGTTGTAAAGCTCTTACACGCTTAGGCGTAGTGTCCTTTCGACTCAGGGCGTCCGCCACTACATTGGCCTTGCCCGGGTGATACCTGATAGAGCACTCGTAGTCATTCAGCAGCTCGACCCATCATCGCTGCCGCATATTCAGTTCCTTCTGCTTGAATATGTGTTCTAAACTTCTGTGGTCGGTGTAGATGGCGCACTTGGTTCCGTACATGTAATGCCGCCATAGTTTAAGTGCAAAAACAACAGCTCCCAGCTCTAAATCATGCGTAGTGTAGTTCTTCTCGTGAACTTTGAGTTGTCGTGAGGCGTAGGCTATGACTTTATCTCGTTGCATCAATACACAACCAAGACCTTGAATTGATGCATCACAGTAAACCACAAAATCTTCTGTGCCCTCTGGCAATGAAAGGATAGGTGCACTGCAAAGTCTATCCTTTAGATGCTGAAAAGCTAACTCTTGTGCATTTCCCCAATGATAAACAACGCCTTTCTGCGTTAGTAGGGTGAGAGGCTGCGCGATCTTAGAAAAATCCTTAATGAACCTCCTGTAGTAACCTGCCAATCCCAAGAATTGGCGAATCTCCTTTGGTGTGCGAGGCGCAGGCCAGTTCTTAATAGAGTCCACTTTGGATGGATCAACGTGAATCCCATCCTTGTTCACCACATGCCCTAGGAAATGGACTTCACGAAGCCAGAAGTCGCATTTCGAGAACTTTGCGTAAAGCTGTTCCTTCCGGAGGAGTTCCAAAATAAGTCGTAGATGTTGTTCGTGTTCCTCTTTACTCTTAGAATAGATCAGGATGTCGTCGATGAAGACTATAACAAACTTGTCCAGGTACGGTTTGCACACTCGATTCATCAAATCCATAAAAACTGCCGGTGCGTTCGTCAGCCCAAACGGCATGACCAAAAACTCATAGTGCCCATATCGAGTCCTAAAGGCCGTCTTAGAGACATCCTCTTCCCGAACTCTCAACTGGTGATATCCCGATCTCAGATCGATCTTTGAGTAGTAACTCGACCCCTGCAACTGGTCGAACAAGTCGTCAATACGCGGTAGAGGATAACGATTCTTCACAGTCACTTTGTTGAGTTCGCGATAGTCGATACACATTCTGAAGGTACCGTCCTTCTTCTTCACAAATAACACTGGAGCTCCCCAAGGCGATGAGCTAGGACGAATGAAACCCTTATCCAAGAGTTCTTGTAGTTGCGTGGAGAGTTCTTCCAACTCTGATGGCGCTAAACGATAAGGTGCACGGGCTACAGGCGCGGCTCCAGGAGCTAGATCAATCTGAAACTCGACTTGGCGATGGGGCGGAAGACCAGGTAATTCCTCAGGGAATACCTCAGGATAGTCGCGTACAACGGGAAAATCTTCTAGCTTCTTCTCCTTTTCTGTGGTATCAGTAACTAGAGCCAAAATCGCTGTGTGGCCCTTTCGTAAGCATTTCTGGGCTTTAAGAAGAGAGATGATGTTCTCAACAGCACTTCTCTTGTCGCCACGTATCATGAGAGGTTCACCACCTAAACCAGGAATACGAACGATCTTCTCGTTGCAAAGAATCTCTGCTCGGTGTTGGGATAACCAATCCATCCCAATGACAACGTCGAAACTACCCAAGACAATAGGAATAAGATCGATGGCGAAGGTCTGGTTAGCGAGAATAAGCTGGCAACCCTTGACTACGTGTGAGGCTTCCAAATTCTTACCATTAGCTAGCTCTACAGTGTGCTTGTCGTTCAGGGGTGTAGGAATACGCTTAAGCATCTTACTAACTTCTAGTGACACATAGCTAGTATCGGCACCCGAATCAAATAAGACTGTAACATAAAAGTCGTCGAGAAGGAACTTACCCGTCACCACGTTGGGATCATTCCTTGCTTCACCTTGACCAATCACGAACACTCGTCCCCTAGCACCATTGTTGTTGTTGTTCCCATTGTTACCATTCCCTTGATTGTTGTTGTTCTGGTTCAGTTGGGGACAATCCTTCTTGAAGTGGCCTTCAGCTCCACACTGAAAGCACCCTTTGTTGTTACCCTGCTGCTGTCGCTGGTTCTGCTGAGGTTGCTGACGATTCTGGTTGGCGGGGTATGCGCTCCTGCAATCCTTTGCAACATGACCAGGCTTGTTGCATCGATGACAGTTGCCCCTGGTGCATTGCCCACTGTGGTGTAGGTTGCAACGATTGCATTTGGGGTGATTTCCTTTGTATCCACCGTGACTTTGACCACCAGACGACTGCTGACTGGGGCTCTTGTGATCGTCCGTCTTTCTCTGCTGAGACTGAGTTTGCACCGAAGTTGAACCCCTGCTTGAAGTTCCATCCCATTTCCGTTTATCCCCACTAGAAGCACCAGAAGTAGTTGCAGCACCTATACGCTTCGGTAACTTGTTCTGCTCCACCGCTTGGTCAGTGAGACGGTGAGCCAACTGTACAACCTGCTGGATAGTAGTCAACCTCGCTGAAGTCACATGACTTTGGATCTCTGGCACCAAGCCCTTGAGATAGAGTTCAATTCGCTTGTAGGGAGGATCCACCATAGTAGGACACAACAAGGCAAGCTCATGCGATCTCTTAGTGTATGCCTCAATTTCTGATCCCGACATCTTAAGATTGTAGAACTCATCTTCCAGTTTGTGAATGTCGTCACGACTGCAGTATTCCTCCCTGATCATTTCCTTGAAGTTTTCCCATGGGGTGGCGTTGGCAGCAACCAACCCTAACATCTGCACTTGAGCATTCCACCACGTGAGAGCCAAACCCTCGAGAGTACCAGTAGCATACTTCACCCTGCGCGCTTCAGGGCATTCACACATTTCGAACACAGACTCCAGTTTCTCAAACCAGTGTAGGAGACCTACTGCTCCTTCAGTTCCGCTAAAGTTCGTGGGTCGACAGTCCATAAAGGTCTTAAAAGTGCACACCGGTGCCTGAGCATACTGACCTAAGGTATGTGAAAGAAAGACAGAGTTTAACACAAAGGTTGGTTCACGAGAGTAGGATCCAAATGATCCTAGAACAATTTCGGACTGCAGGATATACCTCCTGCGTGTGCAGCTGCGAGCGCTGCGGCAACTCGTTCGTTGATCAAAGCCGTCAACTGGGCTTGTGTCATGTTAACGCGTCCAGACATGGTTCTTCATAACAAGAGTAATACGTGTGAGAAAGGTTCGCGAAAGCACGATAGTAGGACAGAGTAAGCACGCACGTGTTCAAACAACAGTAGCTATACTAATCAAGCATACCATGAGCAATGTACTACGCAACTAACAAGTAGGCAATATACATACATCGTATTACCTAAAGCGTCGAGCCTTGCATGAGGAGCGAAGTGTTGTTGTGGACCGTTGAGCACTAAACCGGTTATAGTCTGGTTTTAACAAAAACGTTTCTCCTTTATTAAAACCAAGTTCACTATAACCAATGGCTCTGATACCAATCTGTCACACCCCCAAAATCCCACCTGCGGAGTACTACCGCTTGGAGGCGTGACTGACCAGGATCCAGCCACCAATCATACTGAACAAGCATATAAGTAGTTATAAAAGTTTAACCATCACGATTGGTGTTCCAAAACAAATAAGTTTAAGTTGCAAGCGGAAGCATAAGTTTAAAGTTATAACATAAATTCCAAAAGTTTCAAGTTTAACATAGTCTTGTAGCAATCCCTGTCCCACAACGATCCTCCTCCATGCAAGCTCCAGTTGAGTACCTATGGTCCTGCAAAGCATGTAGTAACGAGTCAACAACTAGTTGAGTGAGTTCACGGGTGGGCGTTCGTTTTAGTTGTTTTCGAAAACAGTTTACTTTATCTGGCATACTGCCGTGGGGGTTACCCCATAGTTTAAAAACGTGACATGTTCGTTCCCAGTTACTCCGGCACTCCGGCCGTGGGGGCTACCCCATGTAGTTATCAGGCATTTCGGCCGTGGGGGCTACCCCATGTACATCATCTGGCTCTCCAGCCGTGGGGGCTACCCCATGTGTATACTAGACTCGTTACCGTATCGATTGCTGACTGTAGTCATGTTTATGTGCCCTGAAAACATCAATGTCTATCATCATTGACGTGCCCCAGATCCATTAGTTCACGCCCGTCCTCTGCGGCACGGTGTGAGGCTTGTCAGACCTAAATAGCGCTATCTAACTAATGACCCGCTCGCCATTGGCCCGGCGATTAGTCGATACAAAAAGGAGGGACTTCGTGATAGAGTTTTAGTCTAGTACGTTTATCCGTCCATCCGGACGAGGAATCACATTCCTGAACCACTGACGTCCTACCCAAGGTAGACGAGGAATCCACGTTCCTTAACCCCGTTCCCATCCCAGGGAATCCCATGCTTTGTAAAGGGTGTGAACTCACCTTGGTTTGCTCGGCAGTTAATCATAGAAAGTCAATCAAGTCGCAAGTAGTCAATAACGTCCTAACACGGATATCACGTATAATCAGATTCGAACCAAGTAGTGCACAAATGTTCAACACGTTTGGCAAGCACGTTTAGCAGTAACAATTAACAGTCAACAGTAGCACATACGGTTCACAAGTTCAGCCCAACTACTTAGGCCCAAACACGTAAAAGCGGTTAACACAGAAGCCCATCAGTCTGGCCCATTAACTAAGGCCCAAAAGTGTGGTCTCGAGTCGCAACCGGACTCGCAAGCATGGTCTCGAGTCATGCTGTGTGTTGATCATGGAGGGTTGCGAGTCGCAACCGGTGTCGCAACCATGGTTTCGGTTCATCATGCTGAGGTCTCGAGTCGCAACGGGACTCGTAACCTGTGGTCTCGGCTGGTCCTGTTATGGTTGCGAGTCGCAACCGCGTGGTCTCGAGTCATCACGCTGTGGTTGCGAGTCGCAACCGGGTGATTGCGAGTCGGTAGCAGTCGTTTTCAAGTTCACGTGTTGATGCAGATGTAGTCAGATTAGTGGTACAATATAATCATGCCCAAATCCGGAAATAACCAATAGAATCCCACTAACATATTTCCTAATCAGGCTATTAGTCAAAGATGGATCAAAATCACAAGGGTTTTCAATCTTCAACTATCATTCAAAGTGTTCTTCACATATTCAAACATGTGTTCATCAAGTTCATAACATATTAATCACTTGTTCAACCAACCCTATGAACAACAATCAAAATACAATTTACTATCATGCATCCTATATGACAAACATGTTCATTAGCCGATTTGTTTAGTATAAACACCCAACTTTTCGGATCCAAATCCAAGTGCAACCAATATCATCATTCACCTTTTAACATACAATGAATCTATTTTCAACATCAAGCATTTAGACACAAAATATCACAACTCATCTTATAACATATGTTAACCGGTTATCAACATTGTGCATATTAGAATCATCATAAACATCAAGAACATCATGTAATCTCTAACCATAAACATCATCTTATTCATTTATCACAAAACACAACAAAAATCAACCATAAACATGAGAGATACTAACCGGTTGGTGAGGTGTGTGTGTTGATCCAAAGTTCCAAATCCGAGAGTTCTTGTGCCAACCGAGTGGATCCGAGAGTCTTGGAAATGTGTTTGTGTGCTAGAGTTCTAGTGGGAGAGAAGATAGAAGTGTGTGTGTGTTCTTGTTCAACAAATGGCAAAAACTAACTAAGTGTGGTGTATTTATAGTCAAGTTCCAAGTGTGTGCCCCAAAGGGCTTGTAAATCGGTTAAGGGGTCACGGCCCAATGGCCCAACCGGCCAAAGGTTCTCGGCCCAAGGCCCAAAACCGATTACTGTACACTCGAGACCTCATGGTCTCGAGTCGGGTTCTTGGTTCTCGGGTTGGGTTCTCGGTTCACATAAAACACGTACACATATATATACAAATGCACACATAACAAAGCACTTATCACATAAAAAGGTTCACGTTTATCATTAAGTTTAACCATTCAACTAATCACATAATGTACAAGTATATCGCATCAAGACACAACGAAGGTTCTAGGTTTCGAGTTGTCACAGTTTTGGTTCTTATTCAGCTTCAAATTCTTTTATTCTTTCCTTAGGCACCTCCGTGACAAAATTGGCGAGGAGCTGTCCCTTTATGGCGGGCATTGGCTTGTAGAAAAGGTTATGATCCCTAATTTTATAGCCTACTCGGCGAGGTGACCCGATTACTCTAGTTTGCATAGGATGTGACTGATCTTATAATCAGTAAGAACATTGATTTGATCAGTGTAAGCACGAGCTTTTACATTATGGAGTATCGAGTTTCTAGATCATTGAGAACTTGGATGACATAACTGATCTATGTCTGGATCGCTTCCCTATGTACAAGTAGCACTGCCTACCTCCCTGTTAGAGGCTGATAAGTACAGAGTCAGTGGCTCATTCTCGCGTGGCGGATTAAGGGCGGGAGTTCCATCAAACATTGCTTCATTTCTTTAAATGCATGCTCCACCTCTGGTGTCCATCTGAAGTGGTTGTTCTTGATGCAATTGCAGAGTGTGCTGATGAATGGGAACAAACTCGAGGCATGGTTGGCTAGGAATTTGTTTAGCGCGGCCAGTTGTCCCGTGAGGGTTTAAACTTCTTTAATCGTGGATGGGGAAGGCATGTGCTCTATTGCTTAGATTTTTTCTGGGTTCACCCGGAATCCATCCTTGGTAATGATAAAACCCAGGAACTTGCCCTCCTTCATTCCGAAGGAACATTTTCTTGAATTAACCTTCATGTTGATACTGCAGACGGTCATGAAAGGCTGCTCAATGTATTTGTGTCACACCCCGATATTTCCACATATTACCGGTGGGCCCGGCGGGGAGTATTTTGACGTAGTTGATATCATCATTGTCAATACACACAATATAATAGCACAGCAGAAGGCTTGGAGAATAAACTATTACAAACAATAATGTCTGAGTGTCCATGAAAGAACATACAGACTGGAATGTAATAAGATCCACAGGCGGATCATAAGTAAAATACAAGAAAAACAAAATAACAGACTTCAGGTATCTATGGATTTGCAAGATCCTCTTATGACACCTAATAGCTCCAGCCTATTACGAGAGGTACCTATTTTCAAAATATTTATGAAAATTGATTTAGGTGCACATGGCACAAATCATTTATAACTTGGGATAATTATTTAAAAATAATCTTGTATACAGATTTACATGTTTGTCACACAATTGGGGCCGGTTGGAAGCCGGTCATAATTAACCAACTCACCACTTATAGAACCCACAAAGGAGTTATCCCCAACATGTGGGTTTATATATTATTTAGCATTTTGCATCTGTCAGGTGTATGCCTACACCCCGTGCATAGGTCGTGGCCATTTTCAAATGAAATGAACCGAGGATATCCAGGACACGGTCGAATTAACCCCCAATGTTTATGTTATCAAACAAGACAGATTAAAACGGGTTATGTAATTTATTAATCACAATCCGGTTAAATGATTTCATACCCGACCAAGTGGTATTATTATAATACCATATCCCAAGCCCGTATAAGGGAAAATAAGTTAAAAGTATTTACCTGAGCTACACGTGAATGATAATTAAGCCGTAAAATCCTAAAGCTTTATGATGGTACCTTCTACTGGATGCTACTAATCTGTATGGAAGGTTTAATAACCTATTAGGATGCTAACGGGTCTTTAGCTAAGTCAAAGACTTAGACCAGCTAGCTAGAAAGAGACTTTACGGTTCTAAACGCTAGATTAAGCGGAGACCGGAATAGATTGTGGTTTAGACCCGACAAGCTTGGATACTTGTATAATATGGGTAAACTAAACACATTCTGGAAATTGAGGATTTAATGATAAGGTTTGACCCGTTTCGGCTATTTTATGTAAACTAGTCACATATACCGATCCGAACGCGTAAACGCGTAACGCGTAACCAAATGAATTATATACAGGTCTTAATTGTTATTATGCTTAAAATATGTTAATACATCAGTAGGATGTTAACATATATGCCCAAAAACCAATTTAAACCAATTTAAGTCCCATAAGGGCAATTTGGTAATTTTAATGCTTATAAAAGAGATTTTATAACAAACTGAAGTTTTGGTCTTTTGAAATCAGTAAAAATATTTAATTTATCATATTACATCAGTAAGATATCATACATATGTGAAATTTACTATTTATGACCAAACTATGTCCCAAAAGGGCATTTTGGTCATTTCACATAAGCTTTTAAGGGCATTTTTGGAAATCTGAGTTCATAACTTATACCTACTGTAATAATAATTAAATTTATTTAAAAATTCAGTAGGTAACAAGTCTTAGATGTTAAATATGGTTTTAAACCATACTATGCACCTAATTAGTGTAAAACTCGCTAATTGACGATAATTAAGATATTTATGTAAATCTGATATTTTGATCAGTTTTAAATGCTCAAAATAATTTATTTAATGTATGAAATCAGTAGGAAAAGGTTTGGCATTCAAATCATTTGTTAATCTCATTTTATGCCCAAAAAGGGTATTATCGTCATTAACCGAATTACACAAGAACTCTATGTTTTAAACAGATTATAATCTGACCAAAAATCTTAAAATTCCTTAAAAATGATATCTTAACAATAGGTAATAATTTTTGTTTCAAAATCCAAGTTTAAACATGCATTATGCAAGATATCGTAAATTAATTATTAAAAAGCTTCTAATTACGATATCGGGCATAACTCCTATTTGGGACCAAGACCTGATGTCAAATTTTCGGGACAAGCTTATATATTAGTAGCAAAGGTTTTTTGTCCACTCACATATCTAAAAATCTCATTTGTATGTCAAAAGGGTATTTATGGCATTTTTAAGAATATTAACGATCAAGAGCATATATTTCAAACCACTAAGAACCATGCAATATAACTCCAGAGGGTTATACTACTGAGTAATATGGTTCTAATGGAAGCTTAAAACATAGGAGAATTAAGCTTGAATGGGTCAGAACTGAAAGTCAATGCAAAAATCAAGTTTTTGCGACTTTCGGTTATAAACTGACCTTAGACTGATAATTGCCGGGTTAGAACTGATAAAACATGTTCTAATATTAATTACCAAGTCATTAGAATGTTAAAATATAATTTAGAACCGTTTTTTATTAATTTAAATCATTTTTAAACATTCTGTCCAGTTTGACAGTCAAACTGGTTTGACCCAACAATTAACTAGTCAAACGAAATAATTAGGAGGTGCCCTTTTAAGGGTTAATCACCTACAATAATATGGTTCCATAACCACTTTCGTTTTGATTAGTGGCTGGACCATATGAGATTAAACCGAATGTCAAAGCTTAATTACGATAAGTTTGACTTTTCGGTTTTTAAACTAATTAAAAGGACTAAGCAGGTAATAAGACTCTTACTAATGGTCCTTGCTATCTTTTCTACACTTGGTATTCTTCTCCTACTGATTGCAAGCTCCAGAAGTGAGATAATTGAAATTGTTGCAAGAGTGAGTTCATGAACTATGAACTAAAGTCCGTTATATACTAAGTTGCAAGCTCTAGGATCATCCACAGCTGTTATGGGAGTCCCTAGGATCACCCCAGGTGTCCTAATGGTTTATCAAGACCCACAACAGCCCCTAGATTCGTTAAAATTGAGGTTAAAGCGGTGCAACAGCTGAAACCTGCACCTTTCATCAAAATTCTGCACTGGGCACTTTTAGGCGGCCGGCGTAAGATCATAAAGGATCTTACGCGGCCCGCGTAGACCTGTTTTACAGGTTAAAACACTTTGCAACTTGGCAGCTTTAGTCCCTGGCCATTTAAAACCTTATTTAACCTTATTGTTGACATGAAAGGCCCTTGTAGTTAGTTTGTTGAGGCTCAAGGGTGTATAAACAAACTTCGTTAGGCTCAGTTTCGTTAAATATCACTATAAATGCAAGTTTCATCAAGTTGACACTTTTCACCCAAAGTCTTGAAAACTCGCTTAACAATCTCGAAACCACGTGAAATTTTTATCACTTATTCTTGAGAGTATATTTGAATATTTCGAAGCCTCGGGTCCGTTAAAAGGTCACTCAGAGGTCAGAATTAACATGTTGACATGTTTAACCCTTGTAGTTTTTTAATATCCCGATTATTTTCACAAACGACTTCTTATATCCAATTAATCACCCGTTTAAGAATATATTCTTCACGTATGGTCATTCAGAGGTTCAAGTTTGGCATGTTGACACTTTTAGTCCCTTCGCATACATAGTTTCACTGTTTAACAACTTCAGTCCTTCAAACTCAATCTTTTATATATTTAGAGTTTAGGACACGTGTCTATACATAATTGGACATGTTTTTATGTGGTGTTACAATTTGAGCATAAGATCCTCCTCCATACTCATGATGATAAGTTCGTTTACGTAGATTTCAATATTCTTGTCGATGTACTCGCCAAACGTCTTGTCCATCAATCTCTGATATATTGCTTCTGCATTTCGCAAGCTGAATGGCATTTTTGTGTAACAGAAGATGCCTATTTTGGTGCGGAATGCGGTTTTATCTTCATATTCAAGGGCCATTTGCACTTGATGATACCCTTGTAGCAATTGAGAAAACACTTCCATATGAAAGGCGCAAGTGAATCCACCTTCTTGTCTTTCTCCAGTAACGAGTAGCAATCCTTGGGGCAGGCCTTGTTTAGACCCTTATAATCAACACACATGCGCCAAACCCTGTTGCTTTGGGAACCATGACTGGGTTGGAAACCCATATTTGGTACTAGACTTCGTGAAGTATGCCCGCTTTGAGGATACCACTGACTTATTCATTCATTGCTCGGGTTTTCTTCGTGCCAAGGCTCCGTTTTCACTATACGACAGGCACAACTAAGGGGAAAGTGCTTAAATGATGTTTAGTCATGTTGCTCGGGACCCCTACTATGTCGGAATGTGTCCATGCGAACATATCCATATTCTTGAACATGAGTTGCTTCAAGTGGGTGCGGATGTTTTCCGACAAGGCGAGGCCTAGTGTGATGGTTGGTTCTGGAAACTTAGGATTGAGAGCCCGCATTTCTGGTTCAGTTCTTGGGGTAGGTGTCACACCTCGATTTCCAGTGAGCTCGGTCGGTGGGTTTATATGTGACGATTGATAACAGTTTCACAAATATGCAGCGGAAGATAGGATGATAAAGTAATAATATAAAAGTTCAAATTTATTCAATAAAATTTAAGTGTTCGATACAATGTCCCAAGCGAGCTTAAGGACATCGTAGGACTTTAAGCAGCGGAGTCGCAAATTCCAAAGCTTTTCATTTGACCAAGCCATTCCACCCTATATTTAGGGTTCGTTACCAGCGGTTTAATCTTTTGAAAATACGTCAGCTTTAATTGGTAAATACAATTAACCGATTCGTTTTTAAAATCGTTTTCATAAAGATTTGATACATATTATGATAACCCGTGGGTTAATCATTTAGTATTTCGTTGGGATAGACAACAGTTTCACATGCTTGTCAATACAGTTGGGTACCAGAAATCTATAGCGATATGTGATGATGGTACACACCACCTTTAATACAACATCTTCTGGGAGAATGCCTACTACCCTGCTCATATTTTATATGGCCATTACTAGTTGATGAGTCGGGATGCCCGGACACGGTACCATTACCCCAGTGTTTAATGTTATTCAAGCAATACAGATTAAACCGGATTGTTATATTTATGAAAGTATTTGGCCATTTATATAATACCCGCCCCAAGCGGCTAATGTCGTGTCCCAAGTTTTCAAATAAAACTAGGCTAAGGGTATTTATCTTTGCTTTAATAAACTGTTAAATAAGCCTTGAGCAAAGCTGTAATTCAAGTCGTTTATCCTAGGCACGATTATTTGGAAGGCTATATAGTCAGCTTCGAGGTCAGATTATGTGCCTCGTGGGTTTTAAAACCATTTTTATGTCGTAGGGGCATTTTTGACATTTTAAAAGTATATATAGTGGACTTGTCGATTTACCCTTCAAATGGTATGACTGTAGGATCGTGTTCTGACCCGAATGAGTCGTTCAGAGGCGTTCTTCTCTGTTTCAGGTGCGGAATAACAAGAAACGGAGATAGAAATAGCTTGATCTTCACTTAAACTACTGATTTTATTGATTTGACAATGTTTACAGCTTAAACCTCACACCGGCAGCACTTCGGCATGGAATTCTCGAAATTTATAAACAAGTTCGCTTATGTGGTATTTATAGTGTTGGTAGGTTCCCACATACGAACATGTACGTATAAGCGGACCTGACCAGGTAGGTTCCCATATACGGACATGTACGAATAAGCGGACCTACTCTCTAAAACACATATACTCTCCAGTTTTCTCGTAAAACGCGCCCTGATCTAACAATCTAAAACTAAGACTCGATCCAAGACGAAGTCGACAGATGTAGTGCACCAACAAACTCCCCCTTAGATGTTGACGGAGTCGTTCATCGAGTCTTTGACAATGTCGTATCTTCGTGTTGGATCTGAGTTTCTTTTTGATTGTATTTTTGTTTGAAGTTAAAATGGAAAATGGATGAGTTGTGCAGCGGAATTAAAATGATAACAAACTTTGCATACAATCAAATGAGAGTAATACTTTAATCAAACATCTTTACACAAAGAACCGAATGATTGAATTTATTTCAAACACGATTACAATGATGATGTATGAATGCAAACTCCCCCTCAGCCCGAGCTCAGTAGTTTGTTCGTGCAAAGAAGACGAATGATGTGAAGAGCTAATAGAACAGTACAAAGTACTGTACTATTTATAAGCACTTGCAAACTACTGAGCATCTTTAGCTGACGTCACCATGAAAGTGACATCTAACCTCCTAACAAACTCTAACCTCTGATCTATACAGACACTGCTTGTGTTAACTACTGCTATTACATTCTATTACAAACAGACTTTAGAACTACTGCTGCAACCTTCTACTGCTGTGAACCCAGCATCACTTATCCGGATCAGCAGTGCTTGACTCAAGGCAGTAGATTGAATCAGCAGGACTTGAGTCTTCATCAGATCTTTAATTGAGCAGCAGTTATTGGTCAGCAGTTAGTAAGATCAGCAGATAGGAGGTCATCAGTTGTTGTAATCACTTTCAAGGGGAGAGATATGTATATCAGCATCTGCTTATTCTGAATCCACTGAGCTGATCCAGTTTTGGCTTTACATTGTCTGTTCCTCTGATAGGGTTCAATCCCAACAATCTCCCCCTGGAACAGATAATGCCAAAACTCTTCATTATTGTGGATATTTTATTGCCTCATCAACAGCTCCCTTATCTGGCCTTTAAATTGCAATTCAAAGTTAAGGGCATTTGTATCTTCATCATCCCTGCTAAGTGGAAGATCAAGGAGATCTTGCAAATCTTCAAGACTCAGGCCAAGAGCTTGTTCCCTTGATATTATCTTCACTTCTCCACCAGACCTGAGCAAAGTCAATACGCGGGTCTGTTTGTCAGTTGCCCACTTTTGTATTTTTGAGCCTGGTGGGTTTCTTGGGAGATGCTTATTTGCAGAAGTATTTGGAGAGGCTGGCCGATTCATCACTGGCTGAGCAGTGGTAGCAGAATTTTCTTGTTCAAGTTCTTCTTTTAACGTTCTTAACAGGCCTTCTTTTACAATAGTATTGCCAGTAAGAATTTCTTGAACTGTTTCAGCACCTAGCTGGCATTGACTCCTTCTTTTGTAAAAGGCAGTGCCACCTGGAGTAGTGGATCTCCTGATTTGCAGCTTTGATGGTCCTTTTGAAACCGCTGCTTCAGGGTAGTCAGGTTTTTGAGGGATTTTAGGATCTTTCTTCCTTAATTCCTCCAACCTTTTGTAGGTTGACCTGACCAAATCTTCCTTCCATCTAGCTACTTGTCTTTTGGTGCCAAAATCAGCAACAACCAATTCTTCTTTCATTCTTTTTAGTTCCAACTGCTTGTCAGGAATATTTCTTTTGAATTTTGCCCAATCAGGAGGAGTGTGAGTGACTTTCCTTTTTATCATATCTTGTATTCTTTCTGCTTCAGCTTCAAGCTCAGGAACAGTCCACTCTTTATACATGTGTCTCTCTCCTTTGTACTTCTTGTAAAACATGATGCTTTCAATGTAGTCTTTCTTCAGAGTTTCAGCAGCTCTTTCAGAAATTTGTTGACTAACATTCTTTGCAAAACGTTCTAGGGAATTGACTTGTGTAAGCAGATATTGGTAGTATCTTGAAACTTCTTTGTCAGATTTCCCTTGTGAGTTTCTTTGTGAGATATCCTCTGCTTGTTTGGCCTTGATCTTCAAATATTCATCAATGTTTTTGGGCTATGGATATCCTTTGATTGAGGGCAAACTCCTTTTGGCAGGGTCATCCTCAGTATAGAAGGATTTTATCTCTTCTCTGACAGCTTCTAGTTCAAGAGGAAATTGAACACCTGCAGGAGGTAAAGGTTTGTGCATTGGAACAGAAGAAAGTGGAACTGGTTTTGGTATATTGACAAGAGCTAAAGGTTTTGAAGATGTTTGAGGTGGTGAAGTGACATCATCTTTAGGAGTTAGCCTCCTCCTCTTTATTTGAGGAGGGACTGATGATGTTTTGGATGGAAAGATGGTTGTAGTGGCAGTGGTTTGTGATAGACTAACAGCTGTTGAAACAACTGGTGTTCCAACCACTGTTGTCTTTACAGCAGATGTTTTAACATCTGCTGTCTTCAGCCTTTTGACAGGAGGTGATTGTGATTTTGGTGGTGATGGTGGTAAAGCAGTAGATGAAGTGTGTGTTGAGGTGGTGTGTGTTGAAGTGAGGGCAGATGTTGAAACTACTGAGGTACCAACAGAAGTTACAACACCTGTTTTGGGAGGTGGTTTTTGAACAGACTTTGAACGCCTGACCAGAATGGATTTGGGTAGCCTTACTTTTCTAGTAGGCTTCTTCTTTTCATCAAAAAGATTTTCATCATCTCTTGACCCTGAAGTACCCTGATCCGGATAATCCACCTTGGCTTTCTTTTTGGCCTCTCTATCCCTTTTTACACAAGCAAGTGCTTCTGCAAGTGCATTTGTAGTCTCATCAATTTTCTTACTACCATCTGGCAAAGGGATCTGCTTGGTCATATTTGAATTTTCTGGTGCAAGGTAAAGACCATCAGTTATTCCCTTTCTTCTCCATTCTTGAATTTTCTCCCCCTTTTTGGCATTATCGTCAGGGAGTTGATCAATGAAAAATACTGGTGGAGGAGCAGTGCCAGTGGTGTGCAGGATCTGAGTTTTGAGAGCCTTTAGATCAGCCTGAGTGTCTTTGAACCTAGACTCCATAGCATTTCTCAGCTGTTGAACATGTTTTTCATGTTGCTGATCTGCCAGTTGTGCCTGATGATGGAGATAAGGTTGAAAGAGATTCCAGAGCTCATTTGTAGCAGGTGCTTGTTGTAGAGCAGGTGCTTGAAATGGAACAGCAGTGGATTGTACCTTTTGTACCTGTAACAACTGCTGGAGCATATTTTTGAGCTCTGCAACAGAGTTATCAAGTTTTTCAACACGATCCGTCAATTTCTGGTACTTTAAATCATCACCCAATTTAATAGGATCATCTGATTTCCCACTAACAGTGGTTTTATCAGTGGCAGATGTAGGGAATTTATTCCAAACACTAACCACTGATGCCCCTTTTTCTTGGTACTAGGGTCTTCTTCCTTCAAAACTTGACAACCTTTTGATGATGCCAGTTGGATATATAAATCCATTGGTGGTTGGCAGAGGTGCTATGTAAGGAATTGCCTCCAAGGAAGTCTTACTAATGAAACCACTGCCCAACTGTAAACCTGTAGGTTCAACAGTTGTAGTGGCTGCTTCACTTGGATTACCACAAAGAGTTACTTGTAACTCAATGGGTGTAACCTCCTCAGGCGTTGTTGGTGGGTTAGAAATGGATGATACAGCAGGCTCAGTCATTTGTTGAGGTATATTCTCATTTACAGGTGATTGAGAAGGACTGGATAGTGCCTGGTTCAAGTCAATTGCATCCAACAGTAGTTGTGTTTTTGGTGGAATTGAGGATGTGATGGTGGGTTTAGAAGGCGGGGTTGCTCCGGGCATTGAGATGTGGATGATGGAGACAAGTGTATCCAGAGCATCATGATGTGGTGGCCCTTTATGTACAACCTGTCCTTTTTGTGAAGAATCAGGAGGAGTTATGGTTATGGGTTGAGATATTTGTACCAACTGTTGTGAGGAAGAAGCAGCAGTGGTTTCTAGTGACATTTGTGTTGTCACAGGCATTAACTCTGGTATCTCATCTGCCAGAGTTGCCTTTTTGATTGGTTTAGAGGGTTTTTGATTTTTCTTTTTGGATGGCCTTTTTGGTTTGGTAGGTGTGGGTTTCAAAACAGTTGTCTGCTGCTTTGATCACCTAGAGCAGTAGGCTCAGCAGCAGATACCTGAGGAGCAGTGGTAGCTGCTAAAATCTGCTCAGGTACCCCTGCTTGTGTTTTGCAAGGTGCTAACATACGTGAAAATGTTTCAGATGTTAGACAGTTTATTGCAGTTATTTCACCTTGGTTTATTAGAGACAAATCATCCTTACTGAATTTCTTTTGAAAATAATAGCTTAAAACCTTGGAAACAGTAAAAATGATTTGCTTTCAACATTATTAACCAAATCTTTAAAGATTTTCCGAGAATAGTTATAATTTTCTTCTTGAAGAATCGCATATCCCAGATTTTGAATCTTTATAGGGATCTCATTGAAAGAAGTGGTTTTGTTTGAAACACATACTAGGAGGGTATGAAATAAAAATCTTGGTGCTGGAGGAAAATAACCTTTTTCTAAAGTTAATTTCGTCATCATTGTGGCTTCATACCCTCTTTCAATGAAGTCAATGTGCAACTCGTTTTTGGTGAAGGAAGTTTTACCTGCCTGATCATCGAGTTGAAAGACTTTGGAGATGGATTGTGGTGTAATGTGGACAACTTTACCCTTTATGGAAGATTTGATTGCAGTGACAATGTCTCCTTGTTTTTCAAGGGTTGCATTCTTCCAAAACTCCCTTTGGGTTGCCAAGTAGATGGGTGCGTCGGCTGTGAGCAAAGTTTTGTACTTTGGTTTTGCCATGATGGTGATAATGGAATCGAAAACATCTGTGGTTCCTGGTTTTGTGAGAAGACCCGGGAGATTGTGAGATTTTTTGAATGGAATGTCAGTGTTGGTTGCCTTTTGAGAGGCTGTTTTCGAAGATTTTGATGTGGGTTTTGCAGATGACTTCGATTTTATCATTTTTGAAACGATTGATCGAAGGAATTTTGTGGGAGATGGAAAGAAAAACTGCTTTGAGAAGAGAATTTTTATGAATTCAATTCGACAGTAAAACCCTGTTTGGATGGTGAGTGGGGAGTTTTATAGGAGAGATAGTGAATGCTGACGTGACAGCCGTTACAAAAAGTCTGACACTATGTACTGCCCACGTGACAACCACTGGTGAAGATGAAGGACAGTACTTTGGATGAAAGCAACTGATGAAAGTAGTGGAAAGGGGGCAGTGGATGATTTTTACTATCAGTAGATAGCATATCAGTGGATAAGACACTGCTTTTGAACAACAGTGGTTATCAAGGAATGAGAGAACAGAGGTTGCCTTTCAGCAATGGGCAGACTTTTTGATGTAGAGCAGACTTTTGAACAATCAGTGGTTATGGCAGACTTTTAAGGATTTTAATGAAATTTTTATTTTTAAGCTATTTTTAAGGATGGATTTTTGATTTTCTGAAAACATTTTGTTGCTTTTATTCATAGAGAAACAAGATGTTGCTTGTTATTCCATGTTCAGCATCCCAATCCTAGAGACCAGACTTTCAAAAGTGGCTGTATCAAGTGCTTTTGTGAGAACATCTGCCAGTTGGTCTTTAGTTGGGACATGATGCAGAGAAATCAAACCTTTTTCATAGCAATCCCTCACAAAGTGATGTCTGATGTCGATGTGTTTGGTGGTAGAATGGGAAACTGGATTTTTGATGATATTTTCTGCTGCCTGGCTATCCAGCATAAGTGGTGTCTTTAAGGCAGTGATACCAAAATCCAGTAACTGATTTCGAAGCCACATGAGTTGGGCTGTACAGCTTGCAGCAGCAATGTATTCAGCCTCAGCAGTGGATGTTGAAACTGCTGCTTGCTTTTTGCTTTGCCAAGAAACTAAGCAATCACCTAGAAACTGGCACCCTCCTGAAGTGGACTTCCTTGTTGTGTGACAACCAGCAAAGTCACTGTCTGAAAAACCTGAAAGCTTGATATTCCCATTAGCTGGATACCAGATACCAAGTGTGGGAGCACCTTTTATGTACCTGAGAATCCTTTTTACAGCAATGAGATTAGATTTTCTGGGAGCTGATTGACTTCTTGCACAGACACATGTTGCAAACATGATGTCTGGTCTGGATGCAGCTAGGTACAATAAAGACCCAATCATGCTCCTATAAAGTGTTTGGTCAATCAGCTCATCCTTTTCATCAGACATGACCAGCTTATTTGTGGCCATGGGTGTGCTGCAAGGTTTACAATCATTCATATCAAATTTGGTTAAAAGTTCTTTAGCATATTTGCTTTGATGAATGAAAGTTCCATTTTGCATTTGCTGTACTTGGAGACCAAGAAAGCATTGCAGCTCACCCATTGCACTCATTTCAAACTCAGCTGTCATGAGTTCTCTAAACTCTTCACACATTTTGGTACATGTGCTTCCAAAAATAATGTCATCCACATAAATTTGGACAATCATTAAATCTTTCCCTCTCCATTTAAGAAACAGTGTTTTATCAATGGTACCTCTTTTGAAACCATTTGAAAGTAGAAAGTTGGAAAGAGTTTCATACCAGGCCCTTGGTGCTTGTTTCAGGCCATACAAGGCTTTGTTTAGCCTGTAGACATGATCAGGATAAAATGGATCCTCAAAGCCTGGAGGTTGACATACATATACCTCTTCTTGCAATGTACCATAGAGGAAAGCACTTTTGATATCCATCTGAAACACCTTCATGTTGTGGTTGACAGCAAAGGCCAGGAACAGTCTGATAGCTTCCAATCTTGCAACAGGGGCGAATGTTTCATCATAATCAATCCCCTCTTCCTGTCTGTAACCTTGAACCACAAGCCTGGCTTTATTCTTGACAACAATGCCCCTTTCATCTGTTTTGTTCTTGAAGACCCACTTTGTGCCAATGGGACTGACCTCTTTTGGCAGTGGTACAAGCTCCCATACTTGTTGTCTCTTGAACTGTTGGAGCTCCTCTTGCATGGCTTCTACCCAGCTGTTGTCTTTTAGTGCCTCTTGGTACTTGACTGGCTGATGGAGTGATAGAAAACCAGTAAAAAGACAAATATTTTGGGTTTGGCTTCTTGTGAGCACCCCTTCATTGATGTTGCCAATGATTTGATCAGGTGGATGAGATCTCAAGAAGATTAAATCTCCTTGGTATGGTATGATGGCATTTGTTGGTGAAGGCTGCAAATGTGTATCATCTGAGCTAACCACTGCTGGTGACTTTGATGACCCAGCAGTGGCTTCAAAAGGTGGTGGAATGGGTGGTAATGGAGTGGACCACTGCTGACTTTTATCCACTGTTTGAGGACTTTTGTCAGCAGTAGTTAAGGATGTGGAAGCAGTGGTAGATTGGCTACTTTGATCAACAACTGTTGATGCAGCATGGTTGAGCTTTCACAGATGTTTTGATCAACTGATGCTTTCCCTTTGGTGGCAGACCTTTGAGGGATGATGACTTCATACCCATAGTCTGGTGTTGTATCCTCTGATGGACCTGCACTGTTAGTCTTGACAACAGTATTTTCAAAAGTGAATTTTTCAAGATCAAACAGTTCAGCAGGATTTGCTGGGATTTTCATTGATGAAAGTTCATTGAACTTTACATCCAAAGTCTCCTCCACTACCTTGGTCCGTGCATTGAACACTTTGTAGGCCTTGGCAGTGGTTGAGTATCCCAGAAAATAACCACAATCAATTTTGGCTGCAAATTTTGAAATGGAATCTTTTAAGTTCAAAATAAAGCATGAGCAGCCAAATACCTTGAAGTATGAGATCAGTGGTTTGATTTTATACAGAATTTCATAGGCAGTCTTTTTGTGCCTGGGGTTGATTAAAACTCTGTTCTGGACATAGCAAGCAGTGTTTACTGCCTCTGCCCAGAAAGTTAATGGCAAACCTGAATCTGAAAGCATGGTTCTGGCAGCCTCAATCAAAGTTCTGTTCTTTCTCTCAACAACCCCATTTTGCTCTGGTGTTCTAGGGATGCTGTACTGCCTTACAATCCCTTTCTTCACACAGAAGGCATCCAACTCCCTATTTTTAAATTCTGTGCCATTGTCACTCCTAAAGCTTTTCACTGGAAGATCAAATTGCTTTTCAACCTGTGTCACAAAGTCTTGCCAAAATGCCTGCAGTTTCATCTTTAGAGTACAAAAAGAAAGTCCATGTAAACCTAGAAAAAGTCATCAACTATAACAAACAATATCTTTTCTTTTTGAGGCTCATGACTTGAACTGGGCCAAACAAATCCATGTGCAGCATTTGCAAGCAC